>NC_140583.1:869940864-870632476 GCF_964204655.1 Triturus cristatus | reverse complement strand
CGCAACTTTTTCCACTAGACGCTGTTCCGCTCAAAAAATGACTTGCAGGGCTTAAATAGGCCCCATTCATATGCACTGATGTCCGTTCCTTTCATTCCTTTCCACCAGATGTTATGTTATATGCATTTATTACGCACACAGCTACTCAGTGTCCCGGCGCGAATCTATAAAGGTAGTGTGCTCATCATCAAACAAAAAGAAAGGTTTTCAGTTTTTTCCTAAACCCCCACAAATCCTGGATGGTACGCAAACTCAGCGGAAGTGTGTTCCATGCAGTAGCTGCCTTCACTGTGAAGGAGCCACCTCCGATCCTCTGTCGCTTAAAGCGAGGGACATGAACAAAATATAAGGACGCGGAGCGCAAAGCCCACCCAGGTACATAAAAAGCGATCCGCTTCTGAAGATAGACAGGCCCACTTCCATGAAGTGCCCGGTGGGCCAAAATCAGTAGCTTAAATTTAACTCTAGCGGCTACTGGTAGCCAGTGGTGCAAACGGAGCTGGCTCTGTACACTGTCCATAGAGGACAGCCCAGATAATAATCTAGCAGCAGTATTCTGGACTACCTGCAGTTTCTTTAACATATAGCCCGGAATACCAGAGAAAAGGGCAGTAGCATAATCTAAACGGGACATAATCAGTGCGCATAGTGTTTGTCTCGCTGCTATTGGTGGAAGGGGGAAAAAACTTCTAAATGATTTAAGCAAACCGAAGCAGCTACCAGCCACCCTCTTGATGTGTATCTCAAACGAGAGACGCTCATCAAACCAAACCCCAAGATTCTTTGCCGATTTCTCGGAAGATATTGGACAGGGGTATTCAGGTGGCCAAAGTTGCTCTCGGAAATTCGGAGGGAACATACCAAATAGTAGAACCTCCGATTTCCCTTCATTACACTTAAGCTTTGCCTCCGCCATCCAATTAAAAACTGAGGCAAGGCAAGTTTGTGCCTGAGATACCGAGCACACCTCTCCCTTCCAGGTGAATAGTAACTGGGTGTCGTCCACGTATGCCATCATCAGATGTGGATCCAGACCTACCTATAGTCTCTTTGAGACCCTTCACCGCACAAATTTTACAGCATGCAAAGGAAAGGTCATCTCCCAAAATGACAGGTTATAACCCCTGTAAACACTTTCTCAAGCAAATGTGTGTGACAGATCCTCATCAGGGTAGCCCGTGGTGCCTGGGGTTTAGTCACGACTCCAAGGCCTGCAGTGACTATGCATCAATGAACCCTAAAGGCGTTAGTGACGGCAAACCAAAACTCTATGTGCTAAGCAAAGCAATACTCCTTGTCTCAACTGGTCCAAACCCAAGTGTCGATATTGTTCGCGGTATAGTAGTCAATCCTGAGGCCATTTCGCGCTGCACTGTGAATCATCAGGTAAGTCAAAGAAATAACTAAGCCTGGGCAAAGCACTACGCTCCGCTCGCGTAGTTTGCGAAGTTCGCGCTACTTCGCACTACGCGAACTGCACGTAGCACAGTGCGAACACGCGTAGCGTAGTGTTGCGTAGTGCTGCGGTCATTTTTTGCTTGCTCGCAGTCCTTAACATCAAGTTGGCGACCGCGAGCAAGCAAAATGACATCCCGGCGAGACTTTTTCCTTGTTCGCGATCAGCAACTTCAAGTTGGCGATCGCGAGCATGGAAAATAAACCTCCCGGCGAGATTCCCAACGCGAGGAGGTCAGGTTTCTCATTGCGAGTGGTCGCGTATGCTCGCGACCGCTCGCGATGAGAAACTACCAGTTTGCGTTGAGAAAGCTGAAGCTCGAGTAAAAATCTACTCGAGCAGCAGAAAATTACAGCTCGCACTGTGCAAGATGCCATTTTCAATGATTGCACAGTGCCGGTTGCTTGTCCGCACTGTGCAATCATTGAAAACGACATCTGGCACAGTGCGAACAAGGTACTACGCAGTTCGCGAAGTGCTACGCGTAGCTCGCGTAGTGCGAACTTCACTTTGCGTAGCTTCGCGAAGTGCTACTTCGCGAACTACGCCCAGGCCTAGAAATAACATAATTCTAAGTGGGACTCGGCACCTTTCTGCCACTCTCGCACGCCTGTCATGGCATGAGGGCATCGCCATGCATCTCATTCTCACTCCCGAAGTCGGTTGACATCTGAGCCCATCCCAAAACAACCTATGTTTCCAGGGCTGTTTGCAACACGGATGCAGATGGAAGAGTTCGGCAAGGCCATGCTCTGACACTTTAGATCCTTATAGACTCCCCTGGTTTGCCTGTGGGCCCCGGGGAACTCAGATGCATTCCATTTGGGATACTGCTGGGGGGTTCACCCTCAGAGCCAGTTGAACCCTCCAGATTCCAAGCCACAAGCTTTCTCCTGGCTCCCGCACCTACTCCTCCTCTAGCTCCACAAGCTACACCAGTTTCCGGCACGTCTACTCTTAATCTAACTTCATCTGCGCCAGAATACAAAGTGCCCATTGTGCTCAACTTCTCTGAGTCGGCGCTGCTTCAACCTTGACCGTGATCGGTTTCCCCCAATCCACAACTTGCTCACCTTACCGTTCTATAAGGGAGATCGCATCAATTACATTCCTGCTCTGATAAAGATTTTGACAATGACTGTGATGCAGGAGATGAAATTGACTAACCCTACAAAGAAGAAAACCAGTATGATGACCTCCTGATTCTGGCCTTCTCTCACGCCCTGGTCATGCCACTTCTTTTGTGGTGGTTATCTTGCGGTCCGCCAAAATCCTTGACCTCCAGCTCCCTACATTAAAGGTCAAAACCAATGGCCTTATTGAAGTACTTCAAGTAAGGCAAACTATTATTGAGCCCCCACTTCCTTTTAATGAGGCACTCGCTGATACCCTTCTAGGGGCCTCGGCCAACCCTTATTCTGCATCCCCCTTCAATTGCCAAATTGTGAGATGCCATGGCCAGCCCCCGATGACCCTGCCTTTTGTCTCAACACCCCACTCCTGAAAGTTTGTTGGTGAGGGTTTCCACCAGTTGGGCGAATAAAAAACGTTGCTGAGTACTCCCCCATGTAGGGAGTCCAAATGAGAGGAGACCTTTTGGAAGAGGGTATTTTCTGTCCCTAGTTTGGCTATAAGGTCAGTTAAACCCAGTTGCCTGCTGGGCCGCTGTTCCCACGCTCTCCGAGATTCAGATCCTCCCAGGAATCCTGGAAGACCTGTGCCGTGTACTGACCCAAGCCATAGGACAGCAACAACACTATCAAATTGTCAATCCATTGTGACCTACATATTGCAGATTCCATTGGGCGAGACATCGGCAATTGTGTCGCAATTAATCGCAATGCCTGGCTACAATCGACCGGTATTTTGGGGGATGCCCTTTGATGGAATGCCCCTTTTTGGGAACAAAACAGATTCTACTCTGAAGTGCATCAAAGAGAGCAGGGTGACAGCACACTCCCTGGGCTTATCTGCCCCACCTCGCTAGCCACATCAACCCTACCGTTCCTTTTGCGGTTATGGCAGAAGTACCTCATACCACCAGCTATTTCAGCCCCAGCAAAGTGTCCAGAGGTTTTGCAGTCAAAGCCATGGCAAACACAACCCCGTGGTCAGGGACAGTTCTCTAGTCAATCTAATTACCGCCTCCCGCCCCCACTTCCAAAGCTGCACCTGCCAAACCCCGTTAGCTTGCCCTTAGTTGAGTCAGCCACCCAGTTGGAGGCAGATTCCAGTGATTCTTTCTAAACACCAAGGGGACCTCTACAACCACATCCAGATTTCGGAGGGTACTGCAAAAGATCTGCAGTGGTGGATACTGGACCCCAATAGTGTCAGTGGCAGGCCTCTCTCCCTACCACATCCAGAGTTGACAGTGGTAACCGATGCGTCACTTCTAGGTTAGGGCTGCCACCAGGGAGAGTTGGAGGTCAGAGGTCTCAGGCAGCATCCAGGCTCCATATTAACTAACCGTGTGGAGCTGAGGAACATCTGCTTGTCATTGAAAACCCACCTTCCACCCATTAAAGAGAGGCTGGTACTGGTGCTTACAAACAATTCCACCAGCATTTGATAATAAACAGAGTGGGGAGGGATCATGGACCCTGTGTCAGTAAGTGCTACATTACTGGAAAGGCTGGATTGTCAAAGAATTGTCCTAATGTTGTCCTAATGTTGAACCACCTGGCAGGATCTTGTGAATGTCAGGGTGGACAAGCTTAGCCGTAGACACATAATAAATGGCAGTGGCTCAAGGTCTCCTCTGCAAATGGCAAGAAACTTGACTTGATTTATTTGCCACTGGCAAGAACGTGCAATGTCAGCAGTTCTTGTGAGTTTCCAAGGTGTCGCTTACTGTGAAGCGTGTTACTCCTAGGGTGAAACTCTGGACTCCTCTATGCCTTTCAGATACCTCTCCTGCCCCGAGTTCTGAAAAAGATCAGGACCAACTGAGCCCAAGTCCGTCGGCCAATGACATGAGGGAGCATTGGCACTCAAGGCCTGGCTCCTCAGTTGAGGCTGCACCAGGGCTGGCTCCGTGCCTCCCCGATTTTCCGAGAGCCAGAGTGACCTCCACCCAATTGAAAGAGTTTTTTGAGGCCATGCACCTCATCTTTAGGCAGCCAGCTAGAAGGGGCCTCTCCCTCCCCTTCAAAATTACCACTTCCTCCATGCCACCTACATTTGATGGATGGTGGCGATGGACTTGCAGGACGAATACTTCCACATTCCGATCTTCCCTGCTCACAGACATTAACTGCAGTTCACTGTGGGCCATGAGCATTTCAGTTTGCTGTGTTCCCTTTTGGGCTCACCAGCTCCCTTGGATGTTCACCAAAGTGATGGCAGTGGTTTCAGTTCATCTGCGGTGATCAGGTGTTCCAGTCTTCCCCCTATCTCGACGCCTGGCTGTTAAAGGTGGGCTCTCTCCAGGCTGCTGTCCCCCACCTCCAGACTGCTGCGTATCTCCAGCATTCACTATTAGTGTGCATAAGTCACACCTGACTCCCTCTCAGAGGCTCCCTTTCATCAGAGCCGTTATGGACACAGTGTAGTTTCGGGCCTATCCTCCCAAATGGAGAGTTCAGTATATTCAGGCTATGATGCCAATGTTTCAGCCTCTATTTTGGATTTCGGTGAGACTTACTCTAGGGCTGCTGGGTCTCATGGCCTCCTGCAGTGCTCGTTGGTATATGTGGGCTCGGCAGTGGGACATGAAGTTCCAGTGGACGCAGCATCAGGGAAATCATTCCAACATGGTCCAGATGTCGGAGGGAACTGCAAAGGACCTGCAATAGTGGCCTACAAACCATGATTGAGTCTGCAGCAGACCCCTCTCCGTTCCCCAACCAGATCTGACAGTAATGACAGATGCATCTCTCCTGGGACGGGGCGGCCATCTGGGAGAGGTGGAGATCAAAGGACTCTGGTCAACCTGTTGGAGCTCTGAGTGATCCGATTGGCATTGAAAGCTTTTCTGCCCTCTATCCAGGGAAGGCTAGTGCAAGTGTTCACAGGCAACACTTCTGCCATGTAGTACTTCACCAAGCAGGGCGGGGTGGGGTCGTGGATCCTTTGTCAGGAGGCCCTGCGTCACTGGACATGGCTGGAACAGCATGACCTATCCCTGGTAGTTCAACATCTGGCGGGTTCTCTGAAAGCCAGAGCGAGCGAACTCAGCTGCATATGCCTAGCAGATCACGAATGGTGTCTCCATCCGGAGGTGGTGCTAGGTCTTGTTCAGCACTGGGGAGAGCCTTGGTTAGATCTGTTCACCACTGACAAAAATACACAGGACCAGCAGTTCGGCGCAATGGAGTTTCCAAGGTGGTTCTCTTTCAGAGACGCTTTTAGTCTCGAGTGGAGCTCTGGCCTACTGTACGCATTTTTGCCTCTGCAATTAGATAGTCTCTGTAGGAGGTTGGCTCAGTATAAGGTACACACTTATTTAAGTGAAGCACCTTGCATGAATCCAGACAACCATAGAAAGCTCTCTAAGTGGTAGCTGTGGAGAACAGCCTGCAGGCTTAGTCCAGAAAGAATGTTAAGCAGCTTGTTTTACTGAAACTAATCATATAGTGTAGGTTAAACGAAGAAAAATGCACAGTGTAGTTATATAAATTATTTATTATACACACTAACACATTGGTATATCTCCTATTCGGAGATATCAACACAATACACACAATATTTCAAATGTAAAACAGGTAAGTAAGCACAAATACACAGTGGTCTCCAGGGGGAGACCAAACCATATACCAAAGAAGTGGAATGCGAACTGCGACTGAAGTCAGGACTGGGACCAGGAGACTCAGAAGAGGTGGGGACACAGGGAACCACCCGAGGTAAGTACCCAGGAACCCCACGGAGGCTGTTTGTAGAGTGGAAACCCAGCCGGGTACTCAATGCAAGTCAATGGGAAAGTCACAGTTGCATTTTTTAAGAAGGATCCTTTCCAGTGGACCCTGAAGAAACCGCGTGGAAGATGGAAGGTTGGAGAGTCACCCCACCTGTGGATACCCCCAGGAACCAGAATACCCAGGAAGACAGTTGCATAGGTGCGAAGTGACATCATCAGAAACCGCCGTAGACCACAATGGAGGACTTCATAAAAAATGCAGCTGGTGAAGAAGTGAAAGAGTCCGGTGGAACCCAAGGATGGATACCTGAAGATAAGTTCCTGTGAGCAGAGGGGACAGAGTCTATTTCATGTGCAAGTGACCAGGAGGCACGGAAGATCAATGACGACCGATGACAGAAGATGCAGAAGTGATGACGGTGACCATGTCGCTGCAGCTGTAAGGACCATGCGATGCTGCAGAAGACCAGGAGCTGTTCATGAGCTATCCCACGTCTGGAGTAAAGAACCAGGGGGTGGGTGTCCGGCAGGAGCACCAACAATCCTTGGCAGCAGCCACAGACTTGGTAAACGAAGAAGGTGCAGTGTTGGGACCAGCAAGGCCTAAAGGACTCATCAAATTCAGGAGAGTCAGAGGAAGGACTGAAAAAGCATGGAAAGCCAAAGAAGACACTCAAGAGGACCCACAGGCCCTCCAGCAGCTCACCAAAGATGCAGGCTCACAGTGCAGAGGATGCGGTGAGGACGAAGAACTTGGCAGGAAGAGATGCTAGAGACTGGAGCTTCTTGTAGTCCCAAGATCTCTGGAGGACAGAGTCAACAAGCCTTGGCAACGACTAGTCAACGCGGTGCACAGGTGCTCTGTTCCAGTGGCCTCAAACTTGGTGAGAAGACAGTGCAGGCTCGAGGGAGTTGTAGAACAACCACCTGTGTTGCTGAGCCTTTTGGAGTACATAGGACGTCAGGAACAGCAGACCGGTCAGCTTGGTTGCGGTGCCTGCAGATTCAGGGGCGTGACTCCTTCACTCCAAGGGAGATTACTTCGGGTGTTTTTGATGCCCACAGGCCTGGTGAGGAGCCTGGATGAAGCAAAGGCACAGATGATACAAAAGACTGGCAGGACGACGAGACCAGGAGCAGCAGGAGTCTTCCTTGGTCCAGTCTCGGGCCCTAGATAAAGTCCAACAAAGTCCAAAGTGCCCAGATGGTTGAAGTTGAAGTGGTTTCAGGTTTGAATCTTGTCCCACGACGAATCTGAAGAGCCACCCATAGGTAAGCCCTATAGTACCCTAGGGAAAGGGTTGGGATGATTCAAGGATCCCTCCCAGAGGAGGGGATGGACAGAGGTTAGGATGTCCTTTGTCCAGTTTAGCGCCAGAGCGGAAGCCAATGGCTCCCTGTACTGGCTCAAACCGGAGTATGCTAGGAGGGTACCAAATGTGCCTGTCAAAGCAGTCTGGTGGCGCTAGCAAGCGGCCCCACCCCAGCCCAATACACTAAATCCGGTCTGGGAGGTAGTCACACCTCTCTGTGGCAGGAAACCTATTGTTCGGCCTTCCCCTGCTCGAGCTCAGCTCAGCAGCAGGAGGGCGGGATCGTGTCTGTGGTCAGCAGCAGCACTAGCTTACTGTTAGATCCTAAAAGGCTGGTACTGGGAATAAAAGGGAGCACCCTAGGGTAGCCCCTGAGTACATGGAATCCTACATCCAACACTGGAATCGGTGTTGCGGTAGGATTTTAACATGTTTGATACCAAACATGACTGGTTTCGGTGCAGCCAATATATAGTTAGACATCTCATATTTTACTTGATGTCCACTATATGTATTAAATGGCTGGCACTTACAATGCCTGAAGAATCGACTCCAGGATTTGTAGAAGGACCCTGCTCATGCAGGGGCACCCTCACACTTGTAACCAAGCACCCTGCCCTCAGGACTGAAGAGCCTGCCTTAGGGGTGACTTCTGCGTTTTAAGTGCAGTGACTTCAGATATAAGCCAACTTATATCTGTTGTACGTGGTGCTAGCACCATTTTACATAGGCTGCAATGACAGGCTTGTTGTCACAGTGTGAGTGGTTTCTCATGGGTGGCATAATACATGCTGCAGTCAATGGGAGACCCCTGGTGTACCTATGCCCTTAGTACCTTAGTTCCCTATCCTGGGACTTACAGGGTTACACCAGTAGCCAATCTGGAAGGTATCAAAGTACTTCCCATTGTCAGATTTAGGGAAGAAGAACAGTGACTGGGGTCTTGATTAGCAGGATCCCAGTCAGACTAGTCAGAAAACAGAATACCACCAGCACAAAGTGGGGGTAACCATGAAAGCAGATACTACTTTCCTACAGTCTCTCCCAAAAAGGGCATTACAGAAGGTAAGTAACTTGTTCATTATGTACCTTACTATTGTACTGCTTTTCTCTATTTCAATGTAATACTGCTGACAAAAAAATTATATTTCAGATGGATACCTCTAACCATGAATTCCTCACCTTCAGAATATGCTGCACGTGCCAGACTGGATCCGGAAACTTTTCATAGCAGTACTTCCACACACCGCTCAGAGGTGCAGTGCAGCTCCATGTTAGCTTCCTTCTGCCCCAGAAGTGATGGAGCAGTGCAGCATAAAAGCCCTGCGTGCTGACATCTGTTCCTTTCATTCTGTGCTTTCAGACATGGATCTGGAGCTCCTCTTCCTCTTTCCTGGGTGTTTTACAATTTTCAGATTGAAATCCAGTGTGCAAGGGAATGATGCCCCACCTAAAACAAGGCTGCCTGTCTTCTCCAGGTTGGTACCAGGGGCTAGTCACTATGCAGGAAAATTGAATTATTTGGGCTTGGGCATGACAAGCCCAAATAATGTGATGCCTGGACCTTTTGAGCATGTGGGGCTACCACCTTGTGAGGACCTTCTGTCGCTACAACAGAATCTGCACAATCGACACCTTCCTGCGTGGAGATTGAGTGGCGTTTAATTTGCCTACCAAAGTTGTGAATGTCACCCTGGCTGCTAGGCGCCTTGCAGTAAAGTCTGTTAACACCTGGTGCTGGGACAAATTTGTGGCCTATTGTGGAGACCACAAAACAGACCCTTTGCAGGCTAAATGGTTGGATATTTTATTTGTTTTGTCGTTGCCTCAACAAGACCTTGTCGTGGACACTTTTCTGTTCTTTATTGGCCCTTTCGGCCTTCCTACATTTACCGGACCAAGCATCCTTGTTTAAATCATCTCTAATGAGGCATCTTCTTAAAGGATTGACACACGTTCTCTCCCAGACCATTTGTGATGCCACCTTGGAACCTTAATTTGGTTCTGAAATTTCTCAATTGTACTCCTTTAGAGCCAATGCGCAGCTGTTGGTGGCATCTTTTGACCCTAAATACTGTCTTCCTTGTCATGATAACTGCTGCAGCTCATCACATGAGTGAGCTCCTCATTCTCTCAGTGCAGGTGCCCTACACAAACTTTTTCTCTCAAGACCAACTTTGCTCAGGACCAAGGCAGCTTTCTTGCCAAAAGTTATGACTCTTTTTCACATTGGGAAATCCATCACATCACAACGTTCTTTGCCCAGCTTCACCCCTTGAACGAGGGGGGAGAGACTCCATCTGCTGGACCCTAAAACAGCTTTAAGCTTTTCCATAGAAAACACTAAAGACCATTGGGCTCACAATCAGCTTTTTGTGGGGTTCTTGGAAGCAAAGGGTAAAGCAGTCCAGAAAACGATTTTGTCAAGGTGGATAATGCTCCGCATTAAGATCTGATACGCATTGGCCATGAAGCAGCCTCTGTAAGGGTTGAGAGCTCATTCCACCAGGGCTAAGGCTGTTACCACTCTTGGCGTGCAGACAGCCTGTCCTTGGCATCTGCTAGGTGCAACGTGGGGGTCGGTTCACATATTCACGGAGCAGTCCTGCCATGACAGTCAGGTCTGACAGGAAGGACATTACAACTGTTTGGTCCTGCAGGACTGTTTCGTCTGAGCCCACTCCACAGACCCTCCACCTTTGTGAAGGTACTGCTTAGGCATCTTCTACTGGTGAGGAATCTCAGTGAACTGTATCCATCAGATGAACAAGTTGCTTACCTTCAGTAACACTCTTTCTGGTGGAAACTCTAGCTAACTGCAAATTTGTCACCAACCTTCCACAGCCTCTTTCTGTGTAGAGGCGCCTGTTTTACCTTCTAAAATGTCCCAATTTAGAGACCTGCTCACTGGTACATAAAAATGTTCATGCTAACCATTTAAGGGCATGGAAAGAGTTATAGAAGAAACTGATGTTGGTGTGCAAGAGTGACAAAAGCAAAAAGAACAGATGATAGATGGAATGCTGAACAAATCAAACGCTCACCTCCAGTCACAGATCTGGGTTAAATGTATTGTTTTTTGCATATTTGCTCACTACGCCACCACAGTTTGAACCCAGCCATATGCAAATCAGTCTTGACCCTGCTCTCCATGGAAGCAGTCCAGTCTTTTGTCGAGGAAATCAGTTAATGCATTTACTCCAGTATTGTTTTTGGTTTATTAAAGTTTTACACGCCACTGATATCACCTGTAGGGTTCATTTGACTAACAAGTGCCCCACTAAACATTGTTTTTTTCGTATTCCACCATTTATAAACCATACACAGATGACCAACCTTTTAGGAGGTTTGACACACAAACATGAATATCGCTATCAATCCGATCGATTTGACGTTATAGGGGAGTACCTTCAAGGATGGATCCAGTTTTTTTAGGGTGCACTACATATCCAGTATATCACAATTTACATTTGCACAGACATCCCATTCCTACTCCAGTCCCAAGAGAACTCCAAACGTAAGTTCAACACATTTTGCTTGAATGTCAGACTTCACCTTGTGTGTATTTACTCCGCATGCCTTCTCATCGCAATTACGTGTATTTCAACGTAAATTTACTTTACCACACGTCTTTACAATGCAAATCATTTTTAATTTAAGGCATTTGTTTTTTACAAGTAACCCCATTATAAATAATAGAAATGTTAAATAATAATTGGGGAAAAAAAGAATGACCACACCAAGGTGGCATCCCAAATATACTGAACAAGAAGGTCAAACATATCATTAAAATTGTTGCACCAAAAAATATACGTTCAGTCATAGAATGATTTGTTTTTAAATGTACATGTCAGGGAACGTTTTGTTTTTAAAAGTAGTAAACTCTTTAAAGTAGTATATAAAGCTTTCCACCATTACAATGTCAGGAGTGCACACAACTGTATGGTATCTCATGTGATACCGCCCCTACCATCTCAAAAAAGTAAGTAGCCATTACATACCTTAAAAAATGAAACAATGTGTATTTAAAACATATTCTGTCTATTATGAAATATGTTATTTAGTAAATAATTAACATTGTTTAAATCTACCTAGTGATTGAAAAAAGAATAAGATTCTTTCTTTGAAGAATATGCGAGAAAATACTTCAGTCAGAACTTTGATCTTGCAAGTTGCTGGAGATGTACCCACATCTCAAATTTAAAATGTATGATAAGTAGGAAAAGACAGACTGGGAAAACATTACCTTCCTAACCAAAAACATTAAACAATATTCTAATACCCCCTGTACTAACAGAAACATTTAGCTATGAATCTTTCCTCCTATATGAAAATCACACCCCTAGCAACAATACTAATATTTGCGACTTCACAATCTTGTAATACCAGAAAATAGTGAAACTTAGATGATGGATGATATGTTTTAAACACTCGATCCTTTCCCCCACATTTACACTATTCATGTCAAAATTAATTTACTCCTGAATGACTATTTTGTATGTATTACTGCCAGACAACTAATCTCCTACGTGTTATGAGTTTCCAACATTATTAAAGAAAGAACAATGAATAAAAGGCATGGAACAATTATAATCAACTTCAAGATTGGAATGATTACCAAAATAAACTTTAACCTGGCATACAAGTTCAAGGATGTCTGTTCAATTTTTAACTGCCTATATGGTGTAGAATACAAAAAAATCCTTTGTTGAAGATTACATGTCTAACAGTAAACTCAAGCTTTACAAATTAGCAGCAATATACTTTGTACCCGGTGGACGCGTAGACAATTTCTACACAGCAATTTTACAATCTGCATATTTTCCAGCAAACAAAGAACAATGGGCACCCTTAATAAATTATTTTGTTTAAACATGGATAGGCCATCTTAACTAGTCAAGTGGCAGATTATTTCCACGTTCCAAAATTGAATGATGGAACTGGAACTGCAACTCGACCTGTTTAGAAAGGGTTGCAAAAACTAAGAATGCCATAGAAGAATGGCACAAATCATTCTCCAGTTCCTTTGAAAAGCTCACGCCACATTCTACAATTTCCTGAGAATTTTGAGCAAGGAACAAAGTTTCTAGAAAAGGAGGCAAATTATCTTTTTCTAATAGTTTGCAGACCAGGGTAGCTAAAAGAACTAAATACATTAATGAACTTCTTTTTAAAATACAACGATTTGGAATTTTTAGAGAAATAGACTATTTGGAAAAGATTGCCTTCATTTTAAATTACTAACAATGTAACACAGTAAAATGACTAACAATACTTTCCTTTTTTGCTCTCGTGCGTTAACAAAAACCTTTTAAAATTAAAAAATAGCTAAACCATTTCTAAATATTTAAATCAACATACAATTAATTCCCTTTCTACTACATATTCGGTTTAACATTATTAAAAATAAAAAAATGCCCTACTTGAAGCAATCTTCCTTTTCAAAGAATTGTAAAGATCTTAAAATCCTCTCACCAACTCATAATTACATTACCCCATACTTTTGTGAAAGATAAATCCGCAAGCTCTCCCCATTACATACGTTTTATTAGTTTCATAACTTACTTGGGGGTGGGCATTATTAAGATATTATAAACACCCCCAACCTCAATTGTTTTATAGCCCTTGCTTACCTCCACTTACCTGTACTCACCTGGCATTATAAAGCCATGCATGCTAAAGGTATCTACTGGGAAATGTCTGTAGTGATGGCAATGCATGCTAAATTCTGCTTCGTAGAGGTTACATCCTGTCTCACTTCTTCCATGTCACAGGAGCAGTTGGACTTGATAGTATCACAGGTCATATACACATGCCTACAAGCCATTCGGTATTCTGATACTTTGGCGTCAGTGAGGAGACATGGAAAGTAAACATATGCAGAGTGCTAACTGTGCCCTGTGGGCATATTCTAACACTTCTTTCCACTAGGTCTCTTTACGAAGTGGAAGAAGGCTGCAGCCCGGCTCTACGTTTTGAACATTTATCTATTCTGTTAAGGTTTATCTTGTGCATTATGCCAGGAGGGACATATATAGGAAGCATTATATTAAACTAGGTTGTGTGAAACCCGGCATTTCTTTTAGATTTATGTATGGGTGGTAGAACCTGATACCAATCCTTGTCTGACAGAGGAAATGTCTATTTGTCAATAACTTTTGTCAAGGTGCACCTTTTTCAGAATGTTTGAGGTGTCATTGCCTTGCTATTCAAAGATAGGTTTATTAGTGTGGGTAATATTTGATTCCAATGGAGTATGCAGGAAATCATGCCAGCTGTTCTCAGTACCTTTAAGAATCCCAATATATGTATGAAATTACCTGGATTCATGTTGAGAGCGAATTGAGTTTGTATGAAAGTTGTGGTAGCATCATTAATATGTGAGTTACCCATTACCAAACAACCTTCATCATATTTTCATATAACCTTCCGTCATATTATAATCTTATCATATAACCTCCTCTCATATTATCATTTATTTTTCCATCAGATTATCATATACCCTCCCGTATTCTAGTCAGATCCACCGCAAATGCAGCCTGTTCAAAATGGGGCAGCTTCCGCCAAGGGGGCTCTGGATCATACCGCATCTTGCCATTATGCTGTTCCAACATTTGTTTCCACTATTGGAACACCATTCTGATCAGGAATGGGTCTGGATGGGAGGAGCTAGTTCTAGGCTTGGGGCTGAAGAGATGCTCCAGCAGGTCAGCTGTTATTATTGCTTAGTTGGCATTTCTCCCTCCGTAATCTTTTCTTTTTTCAGTGTTTTTAATGCACTATTGTACAAATTTCACCTTTTTATGAGCACTGTGATGTGTGCATTTTCTTCATTTGTCTGCATATATCCACCTGTTCAAAAAAAGGTTTTGGAAAAATATTGGTTCTCATGAAAAGTGCCTTTGTTCACAATTGCTTCGGTATAATTGATTCATACTGACTTCCTAGGATATAGTGCATAAGGTAGTAAGCTCAGCGACTACCACAGGGCCTATGTTTTACAACATTTGTTTATTATAAGATGGGCAAACCAATCAATGCCTATTCCCAAATTACCAAAAGTCTTACTTTTACATTGCTGGGTAAGGAAAATATCTGTAAACCATCTTCCTCTGCTCATTATTTTTACTTGTACAGCAGATTATTGGTGTTCATCAAACAAATATGTCATAGCAAATGCAGTTTTCTCAGTTCCACAATTTTACCAACTGTACACACAACTCGTTTTATGCTCAAGACTGTATATTCTGGATCTATTTAGATATATCTTCCTTTGGTAGAAGTAAGTTTTTATTGTAAACATTTATGACGATAATGCGCCATTTCTTTATTGGATTATATGTAAATAGCAGACAAAATCCAAATTGTAATTTTGGGCTTTTCCTACGTACAATTCAATTTAGCAGACAGATTCATTCATTGTTTATTTAAAACCGACATTGTATCCATTCCATTTTTGTCCTGTTTATATTAACTTTTTGACTCAATTCCATCACTTTTCTAATTCCCTGAAGTTCAAATAGAAACAAAGAAAATGTCACCTAACCTGAATTCTTTACTGTGCTAGTAATACTTGCACACTGTACCTTATATATGTGAATTAACAAACACTGTATAACAGGGTGACCCCAAAGTCTAAGCTCTCGATGGAGGTAGTATCCTGCAGCAGCGAAATATCATGTTAATGTACTTCTCCCAGCGGGAATTCAATGGCTCCGCTGTTTTCATAATGGAAATGCTATGTGTAATGTAGAAATTCAAGGAGGCAGCTGATCGGTGCACACTAGTAAATATTTTTGACCGCTCCTAATAACCTTACAACCAGTCCCCAGAAGAACTCACCAGATAACATTTTGTGCTTGCTGCCTTCAAAATGCAGCTCTGACAAGAGTTCACCTGTTAGGCGATGCAACACTGCTCATAGTGGATAAATGTAGAGATTATTGACCATTTTGGTAGTGGCTGTAAGAGTATGATTGATTGGCTTTGGTACACATGGCCTATTACCCTCATGAACTCAGACTCTATGTATCCCGTTACTGGTTTCTAGTCCTCATCACAATATCAACCTGCTTATACAGCTACAGAGAACTAAAAGTGTTCCTATTGGGGAACACACCTAAAAAACAACAAATTTGCAGCATAAAATAAACATTGCTAAAAGTCAATAGGTCTCGTCTGTGAGAACTGTTCGCTTTGAAAAAGCTTGTTTTTTTTACCAGATGGCCATCGTGCATCCATCTTGAAATTCTTTTTCTTAAATTAGAAAAACAATAATTGCAAGATATTGTCTGGGCATGCATGCGCTCATACAGCAGCCATCTTGTAATTATTTTTCTTAAACCATAAAACAAACCCTTCCAAAATCGCAGGCATCCATCCATTATGAACCGCATTAGTATTCATGCGCCATCGATCTTGATATTGTGGAGAGGAGTTTGGACATAAAATGCATGAAATGAGCGCATGATCAGAAATATCAATATTCTGGCTAGTAGGATCAAAAACTGAAGGTTTTAATTGATGGGCTATCAAATAATCAATTCAAGAGTAAAAATTATGAGGATTAGAAAAAAAGTACATTGTTTTTCTGTTGGATGATGCAAACGGCAAACATCTATCAATTTGGTAGTTCTTAAAAAAATTTGAGAGAGAAGTAAATCTTTGAATGACCATATGTGGCTTGGGAAGTTCTATACAGTAATGGATTGCATATAAGGTTCAAGTCACCTCCAATAAAAAGTGGACCATTACTCACTTTTAGCACTTCTGGTGTAAAAAGAGTCCAAACATTGGGTTCATCATTTGTAGGACCATACACATTAATCAGGTGCAAAACGGTATTGTCAATTTTGATTTAAACTATGAGATAACGACCATTAGAATCAGAAAATGTATGTAATACTTGAAGATTTTTTTTTGCACAAAGAATAGTAACTCAGTTTTTCCTATTGAGTGCAAGAGCAGAAATATTACCTACCTATTTTTCGTTCAAGTAGGATGAAACAGTATCATCTATATTGGTCACTTGAAGTAAACATATATCTGCTTTATGTCTAGCTAAGTAATCTAAAATCTTACTACGTATAACGGTGTCATAAACCTTAAGCGGAACAATTTCAGTAACTTTAACATTATTCAGCATCCTAGAAAAGTGAAGACAGCAGAAAAGAAACAACTAGATAGACTGAAAGAATAAAACGTAGCTCTAATGCGAAGAGAGAGGAGAAAAAGGAAAGACACAGACAAACACAAAAAAGACAACATAGAAACATAAATAGTACTCTTGAATTGCACAGACGCATGACAAGAATGGCCTGACCATAAAAGTTCTTATAAGAAACTGTGAACTAGGCTAGTTATTAAGAAATTTAAAGCATAGTGCTCAAGTCCCAGTCTCATTTGTTTCCATAGAGAGCTGTTGATCTAAGAAGAGACAAAGGTCATCAGGACACTGAAATAACTTTGAGAAACAATCTTTTCAAATTTGCCTAGTAGAATGATCAAACAGGCCATATTTAGAATCATAGCTTCTCAGTCTTGGCCAAAGGTTAGTAAACTCTTTGCAGATTTTATCAGTCTCCTTGGCAAAGTTTTGGTGCATGAAAATTTGAATCCCTTTGACCATTAAAGACGGAATTTCTCTTCCCGCCTTTCCTATCAACACTAGGTGATGATGACAGAAATATATCTCATTTTACGATGTTTTTCTGGCTTGGACTGCGACGTGAAGGAATTCTGTGCACCTTGTCAATCTCAAATTTTTCTGGAAATTTGATGCTTCAAGGATCAGGTTGTAAATTTCCAAGTACAACCTGTAGTCATTACCTTCGACATCTTCTGCTAAATTAACTATTCACAAGTTGTACTGTCGATTACGATTTTCTAAGTCAAGTAATAATTTATTCATTGGCACTATTTTTATTGCTATAGGCGTAAGGCTGTACATTTTGGCTTTATTATCCTGAATTTTTATTGTATTGTCATAGAAAGACTTGCCATGTCTTTGCGCATATTTTTGATTTCTAATGCAATATTAGCTGTGTGAGAGCAAACAGCTTGTGTTTCATGAAGTAATGTGGCTAAAGAACGTGCATTTGATTCTACTAATTTTGGATTAACTGGCGGAGGAAAATAAATTTCTTTACGTTTGCTAGGCATATTATGAATATTTTTTTAATATTTTTTTTATAAGTTTTTATCCATACATACATTTGTTATCCGGGTTCACCGCCATTGGTCTAACATGGTATAAAGTATATTTCGGTTGGTTCCCCCATTGCTGGCTATATTTTTATGAAGAAATAGGTCTGAAGTAGGAAAGTACAGAACAGATTGGAACAAGTCGAGGAGGAGGATAGGACAGAGATACAACTGTATATACCCTCTTGATCTGGTCGTAATTTTGTTCTGGTCCTTGACAGGTCTCTTGATCATAGCGGTCTCTTATGGCAGCTCGTACGGGACCAGGGCTTTGTCCAGAACTTCCCATAAACCTCTGGATGACGCTTTCCATGGGGCCTGGTTGTCCAATCCCCTGAGGTGAATGACCCAGTTGAGCCAACCTTTGTAGGATGTTTTTGAAGTGTCTTTCCAGTTCGTTAGCACCAGTTTAACCGCTGTTGTCAAGAGTAGGTCCAATAGTTCTCTCTCTCCCTCTGAGGGGAGGTCGGTTCGAATAAACGCCGTGGTGAGTTAGGCAAAGTTCCTTGGAATCTTGCACTTAAAGACATTGTCTAAGAAGTCAAACACCCTATCCCAGAAGTTCTTGAGTGTTGGGCATTGGAAGACAAGGTGTTCCAGCTCCCCCTTCCCCCTGTTGCAGTTTCAGTAAAGTGGGCTATCTCTGAGGCCTAGTGTGTGTAGGCGGGCTGGGGTCCAGAACGTTTTGTGTAGTAGCCATAGTTTGGTTTGAGCTAGGATTGGGGTGATATTATTTCCCACTCCTGTTCGTTTAGTGGGGGGGGGGGAGTATAACTTTTTTCCCAGTATCCCTTTGTTTTGTTGTTGAGTTTGGACTTGAGGGGTCATAGTGTTTTGTATAGTTTTGATGCTTGGTGGCCTAATTTATTTGTTTGCTACGTATTGGTAGATCAAGGGGACAGTGTCTTCTATTTTTGATTTTGTTAGGGCCGTCTTTATCTTTAGAAATCTGTACAGGTCTAGGTCTTCTAGTTGGTGGGATGTCTTCAGTTCAGTGAATGTAATTAGTGTTGTTTTTTTTTTTAGTTGGTATGGGTGTGAGATGCCCTTTACTATCCACGTGTCAAATCTGAGGGTTTTCCCCTTGTATTTGATATTGTTGTTCAGCCATAGTGCTTCTGATTTGGAGCCTTTGATGCTGACCTCCATTTTTTTGTCAAGTTTTAAGATCACTATCTTTGTATTCCTCAGTATTGGGTTGTTCACGTATGGGTATACGTTTGTTGTTAGTAAGGCTAGTGGGTTCAAGTATTTTTACCTTCCATATCAAGAGATAATCATATTAAAGATAGTCGCAATAATACTTGAAGAATTAGGCGAGCAAAAATAAAAGATTTTGAAATATGAGGCTGTGCAGCTGCTAAAACCAGCTATGGAAGTGGTCTAGGCCTCAGCTGTGCTCTTTCCTGTGAATGGCTCCACCCCTCTGATAGGAAAACTATGCAGTACCTGAAGTAGAACACTGGCGAATGGCTCGATGGAGGAGTCTCCTCAAATCAGCAGAAATGAGCCTCAGCAAATGAACTCCTGGAAAACGCTGGTCAGGCCAAGTCACCACAGACAAAAACCAGCGGTAAAATTCGCCTGAATTTACTTAAAAATAATTGATAAAGGACGAGCGTCGCACTAGCTCAGTAGGAGGCGGCCATCTTGATTTGCGCGCTCGTACGACTATCCATATATTTTAATGTGTGATTACGGTCTTTGTTATGTTATGTTAAGTGCAATTTATAGAGCGCGCTAACACCAAAGGCTTCATGGCGCTTTAAGACAGAGTGAGTGAGAGGGAAGCGTGAGTGACGATGTTTTTAACCAAGGGGTGGGAAGAGGTGAGTTTTGAGTGATTTTCAGAAATTCAGGAGGGAAGGGCTGGATTTGATGGAAAGAGGGAGAGGATTCCAAAATCCGGGAGCTAGGTGGGAGAAGCGACGACCACCGAATTTCTTGGTTTTGGCTTTGGGGGTGACTAGCAGATGAAGGTGGGCTGATCGAAGGTTGCGCGTTGGTCGATGGGGAGTGATTAGGGATTTGAGAAATGCGGTGCCGGCGCAGTGGAGGGTCTTGAATGTGAGGCAGGCCACCTTGAAAGCTGCCCTTTGGCTTATTGGTAGCCAGTGCAGGCTGTGAAGTAGAGGTTTTGCCGATTGCCATCCAGGAGTTTTATGAATGAGGTGGGCTGCTTGGTTCTGGACAACCTGAAGGCGGTGCAGCAAAGATTGTTGGACACTGTGGTAGAGGGAGTTGGAAAAGTCCAGACGAGAAAGTACTAGCGAGATGACGACCTGGGTGAGTGCGGCAGGCGGAAGTAGGTAGCGAACTTTGCGGATCTTCCGGAGCTGGTACATACAAGATGAGATGACCACACCCACTTGAGCTTTGAGAGAAAGTTCGGTGTCGATAATCACACCCAAGCTCTTCACTGATTTGACCGGGACTGGGGGGGGACCTAGCTGAGGGGGCCAGAACTGCGAACCCCAGTGAGCATGGCTGAGTCCGGGGAGAAGGAGCTCGGTTTTCCCGGGGTTCAGTTTTAGCTGATTCAAGTTCATCCAATGTTGGATATGGATCATAACAGTTTGAAACGTATTGATGGCATGAGGTGAGTTTAGAGGGAGGACAATCTGTAAATCATCGGCATAGTTGTAAACCGTAATGTCCCATTTCTGAAGTGAGTGGATCAAGGGCCGGAGGTATAGGTTGAACAGGAGTTCAAACAAAAATATGCCTAAACAGTTCCACATGCATTAACGTATGCCAATATAATGCATTAAATGTGCCTCAAGCATTGGTAAAGCCGAAAGGACCAGCTGTAATGTCCCACCAAATGTAAACACAGACATTCACAAATGCTGTTTGAGTGTACTGTATGCACAAATGTATATCACATTAAAGCCTGTCATACTGGATGTACCAGTGCTGAGAAAAGGTAGTGAAAACATTTATTTTGGAATAGAATGCATCTAGAAGAAAAAGAACTGAATGTGACAAACAGCAAAGTTCGGTTCCTTTTTCAGATAGATAACAATACCTCGAGCATTCTAAAGGAAGAGGAACGATACATCACCAGCAGAGGTAAGACAATAATAATACTCTGGCTGGAACCAAACCAAAGCCCACTCCTGCAGACGGCTAAGCTGTTAAGCCAAACCTTATGAGGGACGTTTATCCTTACCTAGTTAGGTAATTATTACTAAAAATGTAGACTAGTCATGCCCTGATATTTGGGGTATTTTATCATTCACAGACACACTACTTTAGGGGTTCTTTAAAAATATGTGGGCAGCTGTAACAAATCCTATCAAATGTGTGGAAAACGGTGTTAAGAGCATATAACACTATTTTTTAATTAAAAGTACTGCATTACGTGCCTATTGGTACCAGTGCACAAGCAAAATGCTGGTGCTAATTGTGCACCAGTAATCGTGGAAAAAGAGACCGAAACCAAGCTTTGAAATGTATATCTAAATTTGTGATAATGTCATGATAACTGGTTGTGGGGACCTTAATACCGAACTGTGGTATAACAGCAAAACATCTGACGTTCTGTAAATTACTTTATTTGTGGGACAGTGCTAAATTCTCCCAAATGGCAGCACAGCTCCACTGTCAATAAACAGCAGAATGTGGTCCTGAAAGTGTTTCCACAAATGCCCTTAAAACATTCTGTTAACGCTTTAAAGAGGGAAGCTCTTCTATGGTGGTCAGTGCCACAAAGGGCCTTATAATGATGTCCCTGATATCACCCTGTAACTCTTCCTCTATCACAAGTGGGACCCTAAGGGCTGCCTTGAGAATCAGTAATTTAATTCCCCGTTCTTCCCTATATTTCACCCTTTAGCTCCACCTGCTTCCAGTAGGCAAGTCCCTGAGTGAGTGCTAAGTAGCAGTAAGGAGTTTTAGGGTTAAGGAAAGGGTAGCATAAGAGGTGGTGGTAGCAACTCAGTAGGTATAGTTAGTACAGCAATTCCTCTGATAAAATAACTCACACACCCACTTACAGACCCACTCAGACACTCATGCACCCATTCACAGACCCACTCAGACATTCACACACCTACCCACAGACCCACTCAGAGACTCACGCACCCACTCCGAGACTCACACACCTACCCAAAGACCAACTCAAACACTCAAAGACTCATGCACCCATGCACTGACCCGCTTAGACACTGATGCATGCAGTCACAGACCCAATTGAGACTCACACACCCACTCTGACACTCATGCACCCTCTGATAGACCCACTCAGACTCTCATGCACCCACACAGAGAGTTATGCAGTAGCGGCCGGCACAGATAGGAAATGGCGAGGTGGGCCAGAGGGGTGTAACAAATAAACAAAAAAACATACCTCCTCGCCGCTCTCTCCGACGTCATCGCAGTCTCTCCTCTCCGGCCCGGAACAGAAAGCAGCCAGGCTTCCTCAACTAAGCCAATCACAACGCTGCAATGCTGCATTGTGTTTGGTCTGAGCTCCATGGATCGGCTCTCAGCCAGGGAATGGGGGCCTGGACCTGGGGCTGTTCTCCACGCAGACTATAATGCAGCCTGCATGGAGAACATGTGAACTGTGCTTGACTCTGACCGGCCTGAGAAGGCCGGCCAAAGAGTCATGTCCACTTGGAGTGGGCAAACCACTCTCCCCTGCCCTGCTCTCTGAGCAGAGCAGTCCCACTCGCCCGCATAGCTGCGCAGCAGGAACAAATACAATGATAATAACACCAAGTTATTATATTGTATTTGTTCTTTCTTTCACTGCTTTGCAGCAGTGGGGCGACGCTCCTCCACCTTAGTGGAGAAGCCGCCACTGGAGTTATGCATCCATGTACAGAGCCAGTCAGACACACGCACCCACTCGCAGAACCAGTCTGAGACTCGTGCACCTACTCACAGATCCACTCAGACCCTTATGTACCCACTCAGATAGTCGCATACCTATTTAGACATCCACTAAGTTACTGCTGCATCCAGTAATAGACCTACTGAGACACTCACGCACCCAGTCATAGACCCACTCCGACACTTACGCACCTAGTTCCAGACCCACTCAAACACTAACACACCCACTGTCAGACCCACGGAGAAACTTATGCACCTTTTCTAACACCAACTCAGAAAGTGATGTATGTAATCACAGAGCCACTGAGAAGCTTATGCACCCACTTATACACATATGGAGGCACTCACAAAACTATTCACCAAGTCATTGTCACATGCATAAGAGTCAAACTGCGAGTTATAAATCTTAAATGTGTTGTTGTGCATGGAATTTGTGCTTTTGCTTTGCGCATCTGCAATGATGTCATGAATCCAAACATTTGTTTTTTGAAAAAAGGATTAAAGATGAAAATGAATTACTGTTTGGTAATAGGGTGACACTTAGAAAAGCCTTTGGGTTAATTCTGTGTAAATGATAGCTACACATAAAACAAGATGCAATCTTTTAAGTTGTTAAGGAATATCCTGTTGCCTTTCTCAGAGAAATATACTCCATCACTCATATATATATATATATATATATATATATATATATATATATATATATATATATGAATGAGCAAAGTGTCCTTGCGGGGGGAGCGCTTTAAGCTGGTGCCGGCCGTGAGGTAGGACAGCCTCACAGATATTTTCAAAAGCAAAGAAAAGCCGCACTCTTTCTGGATCTTCGTTTAGTAACTTTTAATGACCATCTCTGTTACCAACGCGTTTCGAACTCCACTGGTTCCTGATCACGGTATTGACAAGAGTCCATCATTTGTTTTTACATTTATACCCACTGATCCGTCCTGCTCGCAATGAAGCATTCTGGGAGTTGTGGTTTCAAGACACAACAATACATTTGTTTCATGCTTGTTTCCCAAAAACCATATTTACATTTTTTTTATACATTTTCAGGTCTGTTGTTATTGATTGCCACGGAGGTCCGTGGTACATGACTGATCGTTTCAGTTATTAGTGCATATAATCAATTACACATATAAGCGGCAAAGTGCCGAGGATGATAATTAGTGTCAAACAGTCATGTGTCAAACATACTGCTAAGTGCCTGTTTGTTTGACAGGTTGATCTATATTTTGGGCTGAGTGCCCTTGTTTTTCAACTTTATCATCCTGTAAAATTAAGAAAGATGGGAACAGCTATGAACATAAAAAAAAATTTATTTTGAACGAATTTTCATTATACATTTTGAATTGTCTGCTATGTAGCTCTATTTGCATGCTGAATTTTCAAATAATACAATTTCTAAGAACCGATATTAAAGGTGTGATTTAGACTCTGATTGCC
This sequence comes from Triturus cristatus, assembly GCF_964204655.1. NCBI lineage: Eukaryota > Metazoa > Chordata > Amphibia > Caudata > Salamandridae > Triturus > Triturus cristatus. The sequence goes on along the minus strand of NC_140583.1, from coordinate 870,608,361 downwards.
GTTTATAAATGTACATAAAGTTCCTCATCCCCATTGAGTCCATGCGGGGTTCGAGTTCTGAAGCGGATTATTAATTTAGACTCAAGGCGTCTCAGTCTTTCAGTTCTGTTTCCCCCTCTCTCATTGTCAGAGATCATGGCGATGCCTGAATAGCTGATGTTTCTCCATGTTGAGCCAACATGATTCTGCAGGTGTTTCGTCAGAGCATAGGACATGTCTTTATTTTGGATTGCGCGTATGTGCTCCAAAATACGCTTTTTAAGCGGACAGATGGTTGAGCCTATGTATCGCTTCCCACACGAACATTCAATCAGATACACCACATACTGTGATTCGCAATTTATCGAGTTTATAATTTTGAATGTCCGATCTTTTGGATCCTGTAAACTTCTTAAATTTCTGCCTATCTTGCAAGCCTTGCAGGAGGTGCATTTTGTAAATCCAATCTGTCTTTTTTCCAGCCAGGATTGCGTCTTGATGTTTTGGAAATGACTGTTTACAAGGGTGTCACATAGCGATGGAGCCTTTCTGTAGGTTATCATCGGAAAGTTCCCCAATGTTGGGCCAATATCAGAATCTTTTTTCAATACATTCCAGTATTTCATTAAGATTTTCCGGATTTGGAAGCTTTCTTTTGAGTATGTTAATATTAGGCGTGGTTCTTCTTCTTTAGTTGACTCTTCCATACTCACTTGATTTTTCCGTGTGTTTTTGGCCATTAGTGTTTCAGCTCTAGTCTTGAGTCGAGCTTTTGTTTCTCCACATAAGATGTCTCCATGTTTATAGCCACGTGCTGCAAAGCGTTGTTTGATGTCCAGAAATTTTTGTTCCATTTCCTGGGGTTCGGAACAGTTTCTCTTCATCCGTATAAATTCGCCATACGGAATGCTTTTTTTGAGAGAAGGTGGATGAAAACTCGATCCATGAAGGATACTGTTTGTTGCTGTCTTTTTGCGAAAAACCGTGGTGTGTATTTCATTTGACTTGATGTATACTTTTGTGTCAAGAAAGTCTATTTCTTCTGATTGTATGTTGTAGGTAAATTGCAAACCTACATCATTTGTATTGAGGATTTTTATGTAGTCCGATAATTTTTCTTTAGATCCCTTCCAAAGCAGGAAGAGATCATCGATGAATCGGAGCCAAAGTACCACATCTGTAGTGTATGGATCGTTTTCTTCTCTCCAAGCTATGTGTTTCTCCCACCAACCCATGGTGAGATTTGCATAGCTTGGAGAAAATGAAACTCCCATAGCAGTTCCGCGTTTTTGGGAGTAAAGCTGTTTATTAAATAGGAAGACATTGTTAGTGAGACATAGCTCGATCATTTCCATGAGCATGTTCGTATGTCTTAGTTCTCCAATTGGTCTTTGCTTCAAAAAATACTCCACAGCTTTTAATCCAATGTTGTGGTCAATGGATGTATATAACGACACTACATCGATCGTGGCTAGAAGGTAGTCTTGTTGCCATTGAGTCTCCATCAGGATTCTTAAAAAGTCACCTGTGTCCTTAATGAATGAATTTAATGTTGGAACAATGGGAGATAAAAAATAGTCCACATAGTTTGCTAAATTTTCATAGAGGGACCCACAGCTTGAAATTATGGGTCGCCCTGGTGGTTTGTGCAGGGTTTTGTGGACCTTCGGCAAAAAATAAATTGTCGGTGTCACTGGATTTTTTGTGGACAAAAAATTCTTTTCATCTTGGCTTAGCAATCCTTGCTCGAACCATTTTTGTAGTCGAAGTTGAAGGTTGTTGATCATGTCTGGAATAGGATTGAAATTGAGTTGGACGTAATTATTTGCGTCATTTAGCTGGCGTAATGCTTCATCAATATACGCTTGTTTATCTAAAATGACAATATTCCCCCCCTTGTCAGCAGGTTTTATTTCAATGTTGTTGTTATTTTTCAATGATTGTAGCGCTTGACGCTCTTGTGTGGAGAGGTTTTCTTTCTTTTTGGATTTGATGTTTTCCATTGTTTCTAATTCCGCCACCACTAAGTCATGAAACATGTCTATCCGATTCCCTGGATGTAGTGCTGGACAGAATTTGGATTTGTTTTTAAAGTTAGTTCGGGGGTGAATATTCATTGTTACATCCATCTCCTGTAATATTTGTGTGTCTGATAACTCTGTCTCCTCTATCTCATTTGCTAGTTCATATGCAGTTCTCAGTGATTTGATTTCTGCTATACTTAGTTGTTCAGATCTTATTGTTGTATCACACGTACTGTAAGGAAGGTTTTGTGTTGACGTTTTTTGCGGTAATTTGGCAAAAAAAATTTTTAACTTCAATTTGCGGACATATTTATACATGTCAATTCTAGTTTCCACAGAATCTGAATGTTTTTCCGGGCAAAAGGTAAGTCCTTTATTCAATAAGGTGCGTTCGGCCTCTGATAAGTTGTAGTGAGATAGATTAATTATGAGATCCGGTTGTATTTGCATGTTCTGTGTAAATTTTATTTTTTTGTCACTGTTCTGTTGCGTAGAAAATATTTTTGTTTTTCGGCCTCGTCTTGTTTTTCTCCGCGGCCCCTGTTTCCAGAGAAGCCCCTTCCGCGGGCTCTTGTTCGACCACTGCCTCGTCCTCTCCCTCGTGGCTTTGGGTTTTGTTGGTCCTGGTAAAGCATTCTCATTTCTTCTAAAAAAGAAAGCTTTTTGATCGGTATATTCACAGAAGAATATTCTCCATCACTTTGTTCTCCCTCTGATTCACTGGGTGTTGTATACGGGGATTCTCGTGTGATGGTTTCATTTTTGTCCCAATTTTGTTTCATGAGATCAAACCTTTTCGCAAATGTAAATATTGTTCCATTTGCATAGTCTGACTCGTCTCTTCTGAACTTGCGTTGCTTTCTCTCTTGGACTTCACTTTCATGTTTGTCTAAGTTTTTCTCCATCATAGAACGTAGTTTCTTGATGTTTTCTTCCTCTTTATCATATGATTTGATAGACTGTTCTATTTCATCTATTTTTTCATGTAATTCTTCCACGTTTTTTTTAGCGTATTTAATGATTATCAACATCATTCTGCGCGAGCACTCCATATTGTTTTTTCCCCATTCATCTAACATTTCAGGGCTAGTGTCAGGGTGGTTGGGTAAAGTGAATATACGTAGTCCTCGCGGTACAAGATCGAGTTCAACATATTTTTCCATTGATATTATTTCCCAACTGCGTGAGATTTCCTTCCGGAGTAATTTCTCTAATTGATTAAATAACTGCTCAATACTGAAGGAATTGTCTGCAAGTGGCTCACATAAATTGCGGTCTCTGATCCTTGGTGAATCAAGTGAACAACTATGGAACAAAGAGCAGCAAAAAGACTGGAAAAAGCAGAGAGCATGTTTGTCAAGTCATCTCCAAGCACATCAACGTCCTCAAAGGATCCTACCTTACCAAAAGAAGCATCCACATTAAAACAATTATTTAATCAATTAGAGAAATTACTCCGGAAGGAAATCTCACGCAGTTGGGAAATAATAACAATGGAAAAATATGTAGAACTCGATCTTGTACCGCGAGGACTACGTATATTCACTTTACCCAACCACCCTGACACTAGCCCTGAAATGTTAGATGAATGGGGAAAAAACAATATGGAGTGCTCGCGCAGAATGATGTTGATAATCATTAAATACGCTAAAAAAAACGTGGAAGAATTACATGAAAAAATAGATGAAATAGAACAGTCTATCAAATCATATGATAAAGAGGAAGAAAACATCAAGAAACTACGTTCTATGATGGAGAAAAACTTAGACAAACATGAAAGTGAAGTCCAAGAGAGAAAGCAACGCAAGTTCAGAAGAGACGAGTCAGACTATGCAAATGGAACAATATTTACATTTGCGAAAAGGTTTGATCTCATGAAACAAAATTGGGACAAAAATGAAACCATCACACGAGAATCCCCGTATACAACACCCAGTGAATCAGAGGGAGAACAAAGTGATGGAGAATATTCTTCTGTGAATATACCGATCAAAAAGCTTTCTTTTTTAGAAGAAATGAGAATGCTTTACCAGGACCAACAAAACCCAAAGCCACGAGGGAGAGGACGAGGCAGTGGTCGAACAAGAGCCCGCGGAAGGGGCTTCTCTGGAAACAGGGGCCGCGGAGAAAAACAAGACGAGGCCGAAAAACAAAAATATTTTCTACGCAACAGAACAGTGACAAAAAAATAAAATTTACACAGAACATGCAAATACAACCGGATCTCATAATTAATCTATCTCACTACAACTTATCAGAGGCCGAACGCACCTTATTGAATAAAGGACTTACCTTTTGCCCGGAAAAACATTCAGATTCTGTGGAAACTAGAATTGACATGTATAAATATGTCCGCAAATTGAAGTTAAAAAATTTTTTTGCCAAATTACCGCAAAAAACGTCAACACAAAACCTTCCTTACAGTACGTGTGATACAACAATAAGATCTGAACAACTAAGTATAGCAGAAATCAAATCACTGAGAACTGCATATGAACTAGCAAATGAGATAGAGGAGACAGAGTTATCAGACACACAAATATTACAGGAGATGGATGTAACAATGAATATTCACCCCCGAACTAACTTTAAAAACAAATCCAAATTCTGTCCAGCACTACATCCAGGGAATCGGATAGACATGTTTCATGACTTAGTGGTGGCGGAATTAGAAACAATGGAAAACATCAAATCCAAAAAGAAAGAAAACCTCTCCACACAAGAGCGTCAAGCGCTACAATCATTGAAAAATAACAACAAAATTGAAATAAAACCTGCTGACAAGGGGGGGAATATTGTCATTTTAGATAAACAAGCGTATATTGATGAAGCATTACGCCAGCTAAATGACGCAAATAATGACGTCCAACTCAATTTCAATCCTATTCCAGACATGATCAACAACCTTCAACTTCGACTACAAAAATGGTTCGAGCAAGGATTGCTAAGCCAAGATGAAAAGAATTTTTTGTCCACAAAAAATCCAGTGACACCGACAATTTATTTTTTGCCGAAGGTCCACAAAACCCTGCACAAACCACCAGGGCGACCCATAATTTCAAGCTGTGGGTCCCTCTATGAAAATTTAGCAAACTATGTGGACTATTTTTTATCTCCCATTGTTCCAACATTAAATTCATTCATTAAGGACACAGGTGACTTTTTAAGAATCCTGATGGAGACTCAATGGCAACAAGACTACCTTCTAGCCACGATCGATGTAGTGTCGTTATATACATCCATTGACCACAACATTGGATTAAAAGCTGTGGAGTATTTTTTGAAGCAAAGACCAATTGGAGAACTAAGACATACGAACATGCTCATGGAAATGATCGAGCTATGTCTCACTAACAATGTCTTCCTATTTAATAAACAGCTTTACTCCCAAAAACGCGGAACTGCTATGGGAGTTTCATTTTCTCCAAGCTATGCAAATCTCACCATGGGTTGGTGGGAGAAACACATAGCTTGGAGAGAAGAAAACGATCCATACACTACAGATGTGGTACTTTGGCTCCGATTCATCGATGATCTCTTCCTGCTTTGGAAGGGATCTAAAGAAAAATTATCGGACTACATAAAAATCCTCAATACAAATGATGTAGGTTTGCAATTTACCTACAACATACAATCAGAAGAAATAGACTTTCTTGACACAAAAGTATACATCAAGTCAAATGAAATACACACCACGGTTTTTCGCAAAAAGACAGCAACAAACAGTATCCTTCATGGATCGAGTTTTCATCCACCTTCTCTCAAAAAAAGCATTCCATATGGCGAATTTATACGGATGAAGAGAAACTGTTCCGATCCCCAGGAAATGGAACAAAAATTTCTGGACATCAAACAACGCTTTGCAGCACGTGGCTATAAACATGGAGACATCTTATGTGGAGAAACAAAAGCTCGACTCAAGACTAGAGCTGAAACACTAATGGCCAAAAACACACGGAAAAATCAAGTGAGTATGGAAGAGTCAACTAAAGAAGAAGAACCACGCCTAATATTAACATACTCAAAAGAAAGCTTCCAAATCCGGAAAATCTTAATGAAATACTGGAATGTATTGAAAAAAGATTCTGATATTGGCCCAACATTGGGGAACTTTCCGATGATAACCTACAGAAAGGCTCCATCGCTATGTGACACCCTTGTAAACAGTCATTTCCAAAACATCAAGACGCAATCCTGGCTGGAAAAAAGACAGATTGGATTTACAAAATGCACCTCCTGCAAGGCTTGCAAGATAGGCAGAAATTTAAGAAGTTTACAGGATCCAAAAGATCGGACATTCAAAATTATAAACTCGATAAATTGCGAATCACAGTATGTGGTGTATCTGATTGAATGTTCGTGTGGGAAGCGATACATAGGCTCAACCATCTGTCCGCTTAAAAAGCGTATTTTGGAGCACATACGCGCAATCCAAAATAAAGACATGTCCTATGCTCTGACGAAACACCTGCAGAATCATGTTGGCTCAACATGGAGAAACATCAGCTATTCAGGCATCGCCATGATCTCTGACAATGAGAGAGGGGGAAACAGAACTGAAAGACTGAGACGCCTTGAGTCTAAATTAATAATCCGCTTCAGAACTCGAACCCCGCATGGACTCAATGGGGATGAGGAACTTTATGTACATTTATAAACGTCAATCAGAGTCTAAATCACACCTTTAATATCGGTTCTTAGAAATTGTATTATTTGAAAATTCAGCATGCAAATAGAGCTACATAGCAGACAATTCAAAATGTATAATGAAAATTCGTTCAAAATAATTTTTTTTTTTATGTTCATAGCTGTTCCCATCTTTCTTAATTTTACAGGATGATAAAGTTGAAAAACAAGGGCACTCAGCCCAAAATATAGATCAACCTGTCAAACAAACAGGCACTTAGCAGTATGTTTGACACATGACTGTTTGACACTAATTATCATCCTCGGCACTTTGCCGCTTATATGTGTAATTGATTATATGCACTAATAACTGAAACGATCAGTCATGTACCACGGACCTCCGTGGCAATCAATAACAACAGACCTGAAAATGTATAAAAAAAATGTAAATATGGTTTTTGGGAAACAAGCATGAAACAAATGTATTGTTGTGTCTTGAAACCACAACTCCCAGAATGCTTCATTGCGAGCAGGACGGATCAGTGGGTATAAATGTAAAAACAAATGATGGACTCTTGTCAATACCGTGATCAGGAACCAGTGGAGTTCGAAACGCGTTGGTAACAGAGATGGTCATTAAAAGTTACTAAACGAAGATCCAGAAAGAGTGCGGCTTTTCTTTGCTTTTGAATATATATATATATATATATATATATATATATATATATATCCTTCAAAGTGTGTCCCGTGCATTTGAGCAGCTGGGGCCCACTGGAGGGTTGAAAAACTTTGAATAATTTCCCCAGTCGTGCAACACCCACTGGAGGGTTAAAATTAATGCAATGTGCACTACGGATACCAGAATCCTTAGCAAAATGGGATACCAGAATCCTTAGCTAAATGGCTCACCTGCAACCTATTAAAGGTACTTAAATGAAGAAAAAAACGAGTGCACGTTGTTTGTTTGCGCGAGGCTGAGGACTGCCTTTGAGAAAGGAGCTGGGGGCTCTGAAACATGTTAGGCCGAAAATAAGCTCAGCAATGCAACTGCCGGTTCCCCTAATGAAAAGGACTTTGTGAGTTCGCCTGTGATGGAGTGCATCCCCGAGCACGGGACACACTTTGAAGGATATATATATATATATATACACTCCATGTCAAAGCGCAAGTTGTTGTAGATCGAGCCCATGTTGTGGTCTGCAAGGAATGCAGAAACAGTTTTATTAACATGTTTCCTGGCTTTGTCTATTTGTGGACAGAATTTGTCTGACCATTTCCATTTCTGCCTTTGGCCAATGTTGGAGTACACTAAGGCAGTGTGAGGGAAAAGTGCCATTAATTGGGAAAAGGCCTCCTTTGTTGCAATTTCCAATCCTACCCCAGTAAGGGTGCCTAGGTCATTGCTACCACAGTGCTCAATTAAGACATCTGGATTTTTTTTCAATCTCCAATGCTCTCAACCAAAGGCAGCAATTGCTGCCACGTTAACCCACTCTGGCCAATCCAAGTAATGTCCACATTAGGCAAACCCAAGTCCCTATCAAAGCCAGTCTTTCTAATACACTCTCTGGCCCAAGAAACATAGCTGTGACCCACAATCCACACACTAACCATTTTGTAGGAATGCTGCAGCTGAATGTGACAACTGGTAGAATGAGATGCATTCAAAATGGAGGAGTGGACCTGGTTTAAGAAAAGGACGTATTTGATTGGGTGATGTAAATAATTTGGTAGCTAAAAATAGGTAGTAATTTAATAGGTAAAGTAAGTAGATATGTGATTGGCTCTGGATAAATTTAAGAGAAGACATCCTATTGTGGAAATGCTTACATTTTTAAGCAGTCACCCACACCTGCTACAGTTCAACTTGAAGCTAGTATGCTGATGTTAGAAAGTGCTGTGAAATTTTGACTTACTGGTACAGTAGAGTCTTTCAAAGAAGGTTGCTATGGCAACAGAGGTAAAGCAGTGTGGTGGAAGGGTTCTAAATACACCGTAGTTTGGAACCACAATGCAGAGTAGTTTAGTGACAGTATATGTTGTGAAATACAAATTTTCCAATTCAGTACTATGATAGGATGTCAAATGTAGTTGAAAAATGATAGTACTCATTTTATAAATGCTTTTTTGGATTCCGGTATGGATTTGCCAGTCTGTCGCAAAGTTACATGGTGGGGCTGGGCTGGGTGTTGCGACAGAGTCACAAATCCATCCACAGACACTGCCAGATTGGACTTCTTATGAGGAGACTAATAAAGGGTTAAACGAAATGACCAATAAACGGGAGTAAGACCAGGAAAAAAATTAAGGGAACGTTTTGATTTGCTAACTACATCAGTGTCACTGAAAAACAGAGAGGGAAAAATTGCCATTACTGGTTCTTTCTTACAGAGAGTGGTACTTATCATTTTATGTGAGAAGAAACTTTAAGTGAGAATGTGTTAAAATTTGCGGATCTACAAAGCAGAGGTATGTTAAAAATGGGGATATTCGTAATGTACATATAGAAAAATACAGTGTTACATATCCTGTAATTTGCCTAAAGGAGCCTGAAATAATTGATTATATATGTAGGGAAGTGCCTATGCAACTAGTCAACCATTTGGACAGTAACTAGTATGTATATGTAAACAGGTGGACATACAAGCGTTTAGATAACAAAACAGTCGGTAACAAATATAGTTATGTACCGAATCATGTAGTTGGAATAAGGTGACTGAAAACTTTGTCAGTGGTCAAGTGAATATTTTTCTGTCCTACATATAGTTTTGTTACTTTAGTCACAATTGGTTTATTTAAATGTATATGTAAGGCTGAGGTTCGGTGCTCTAGGTGTGCTTACATTTCTAACTACATTTCTAGTAGATGTATTGTATGTCTGATTGTGCAACATAGAGAAGAAGGAATTCAAATATGTTTAAGGTGTGTTACTCCAGGCCTTGTCTGCATTTTACACTGCTATGTTGAATTGAAATGTATAAAGCACTTGAAAGTCTTATATTTTCCATTTACTAACTTGCAATGTAAGTTTTAGGCAGGTTATAGAGTCGGAAGGTATGCGTTTGAATGGCAAAATATGTACTTTGTATTTTTAGTGAGTTAGAAAGATTCTTAGTGAGCAAACAATCTATCTGTACTACCACTTACCTATGTATGCACTCACTGAGATACCTATTTAGGAAACTATAGAGCCATTCATAAATGTAGTCAGATAGTGACAGAAGCATGTACACATTCGCTCACAGACTGTGATAGTACTTATGTATTGATCAGTGACAGAGCCACTAGTATACATAGTAATAAATCCTAAGAGTCACTTACAGAGGTAGTAAGCAATTCAAACAGCTACTTGCATACACATTTTTACATTATATTTAATAGTTTGGGACAGACACTGTCTGATTAGTGCTGGGATTTACCACAAATTGGACATCGCCCAATACATGCCCTCCTCTATGCAGACAATGCAGTTCTGATAGCACGCACTCAGTTGGGGCTACAACGTCTAATGCTTACATGCAGAACCGGGGATTGCAAGTAAACAAATTGAAGACTTTCATAATGAAGTGTGGAAAAGGAAGCTCAAAGTGTATGGACATCCTCATAGATAATAGGATTGAATTTACCAAGACATTTCCGTACCTGGGTATCCTGTTTGACCAGAATGGCTTGTGGGGCGAGGCAATTAAATCAAGAAAGCTATTGTTTTTGAAAGCTACGACAGCCTTGGCTAATTTCTGAAGGAAGCTGGGCAAAAAATTGCCCATAGAACTAATAAATATATATATAAGGCTTAGTGCGTATGGTGCTGGGGTATGGGGCTATTATGATTGTCAGCCCCTACAACTGGCGGAGAATGCCTTTTTAAGATTTCTACTAGCTGTTCGGGGTGGCTGTTCCACATAAGTATGCCATGCGGAGCTGGGGTTATCCTAAATATTAGATTTAATTAAAATACAGCGATTCTTTTATGGCATAAGATTTGGTCCTCAGAGAAAACCACCCTTCATAGAGATATTATAAGGGACTGTCTTAAATTACAGCGGGTACTTAGACTTAGAAGTTTATCAAAGACTTCACGAGCGATCTAGGCCACCTGGAATATTTTGAACAGTCAGAATCCCTAGAGCACATCAGCAGAAAAGATCTTAAAAGAGAGTGTATTATGCTATTGGAGTCTCTTAAATTATGCGCGGAAATATTGAAGCTGAGTATTTGAAATAACCAAATAATCCTGACCACATATGATATACAGCCATATTTACAATCCTTTGAGGGGATGCAGGTCAGATTTGTTTAACTCGCTTTAGGTAAGGCATTTTCCATCGTCTAACAAGCTTTCCTGTAATGACTGGTCATGTTTGCTTTGTAAATGTCCATGTGACGATATGTCACAGCAGACAACAATTCATGTTGTGCTCTTTTGTAAATTTAATGAAAAACAGAGAAAGATTTGGATTTTATCGATCTTAAGGCTGCTAGGCCTTAGGCAATGTCACCCAGCATTTTTATCCCTTCAGCCAATGAATAGACTTTGTGTCTCTGTCAATGTTTTTAAAGAATGTAATTAGATGCAGAAAGACCATTATATTGTGATCTTCTGGTTACATAAATGTGACTATTTTATGATAAATTTTCTTAGCCACAGTGTTTGTTGGTGAAGGTTCTTAACTTTTTAAATAAGATTGTCGTATACTTAATTAATTTGTACATGATTTTTAGCTTTGTAAATAGTGATTATGTTTTTATATATGTGTTTTGCTTTTATGATTTCCACCGAAGAAATCAAATAAAGCTTAATTTGAATTGAGTTGAGTCAGAAGGTATATGTTTGAATGACAAAAAATGTACTTTGAATTTTTAGTGAGTTAGAAAGATTCAAACCGTGACAGAAGCATTTACACATTCACTCACAGATTGTGATGGTACTTATTGAGCAGTGACAGAGCCACTTGTATACATAGTAATAAACCCCAAGAGTCACTAACAGAGGTCATAAGCAATTCAAACAGCTACTTGCATACACATTTACAGATTCAAATAGATTTAAACCAGCAACTCATGTAGTAACACAGTTAGTTACATATTCAGTGATAAATGCACACAGGAAATAGTATACTCACTCAAATATGTAGTCAAATACTCACAGACGCCTGGGACCTACCCAGTCAAGTTGCTGTTTGAACATGTCTCAGGCTTGCTACTGCACAGTTTTACTGCTTGGTAGAATAGGCATTTTAAAGTCCTTACCAGAACTATTTATACATCCACTATCTGAAAGGGACTATTAGCTATAGATTCCTTACCTGTCAGAAGGTGCTCACATCAAATTCCACGGAAACTAAAGATGTGCCCAAAGCATCTCCACCAGTGCCCGAGCTCACAGAATATAATCCGTAATCTCAGAGCAACAGCAGGGGGGAAAGGGGAAGTGGATAAAGAGAGATTGCCTTAAAGAGGAGAAAGTCTGTACTTCTTTTCTCCGTCCGCTCTTATCTCTTCTATTAGAATTGGAGTGTGTAATTCCCAAAACTTCTCAAGGCTTGCTTCTCTCTGTAATGTTCAATTTGTGTTTATGTAGACAATTTTATAGTGGTAGTTAAATGATATATGCTAGTCAAGAAATGTTCTGAATATTTTTAATTGCTCTCCTGGAATTATCAACAAAGTCTCTTTGTCTCAGAATTGATTGCACTGCTGCGATATTGCGGATTGTCTTTTGAAGCATAAGACGAGTAATAGTTCTTACCAGGATTGATGAGTTCGCTAGGTAGTTGACTCCAAAATCAATTGAAACAACACTATCTTATTCTTCAGAGAAATTTGAGTTGCAACTGGTTTTCAATAGAAACACTCTGACTGCTAGAGTTTACTTTAAGGTAATGTCAAGAGGAAAAAAAAACGAATTTTCCTCACACGAGCTCGAGTTTAATTTTTTCGAAGGACTCAAGAATACTTAAGTCTTACGTGCGGTAGCGCCACAAAGACTTAAACAAGGTTTCACTAAACGCGCATTCAAGCGCTGCAGAGACACTATCCAATTTTCAGTCAGGAACAGGAATTCCGACGTTGACAGCTGCGCAGAGGTGAGACTCAACTGGCGCCTCACAAACTACAGGTGAAGTGCAGCATTCAAACGTTGTGCATGTGCAATTTGGTCTTCAGCCGTCTCGCGCTTGGAAAAGCTAGACCGCTGACTCTTTTTCCACAGAATGAACGGGATGATTTTAGAGTTCAAGGCTAGAGACGTACAGATGGAGTTCAAACAAAGACTTAATGCTGGCATAGTAGCAGAATGGTAGCTTCGCCAGAGAAGGTATTTACACGCTTTCTTGTAAGACTCATTCCTTTTGACTTGAACCTTCGTTAAGCATGTGTTGGCCACTACATTCCTGACAGTACCTCCCTCCAAAGGGGCCCCTCCAAGTTTGGGTTTCTTTGGATAGGCTTAATGAAAGTTTTCAATCAACTTGGGGGCATGGACATTAGGTGCAGGTTCCCAAGATCTCTCTTCAGGCCCATAACCCTTCCACTCAATCAGATAATACAGTTTGTTCCTGGAGATTTTGGAATCTAAAATCCTGCTAACCTCAAATTCTTCTTCTGAGTCTAGAGTTATTGACATGGGTAGTTCCTTTAATCTCACATTGGGAGGAGTTTTCTTTAAAAGAGAGACATGAAATACTGGATGGATCTTAATTAGTTTTGGGAGCTGTAATTTCACTGCCACTGGATTGGTTATCTTCTTAATCCTAAAGGGACCAATAAATCTGGGTTGAAATTTACGTTTTCCCTTTAAATGCATATTACGAGTGGACAACGAAACTTGGTCTCCTTCCAGGTATTTTGGTCCTACTCTTCTCTTATCAGCATACTTTTTAAATGATGCCTCAGCTTTCGGTAAATTTCTTTGCGCAACTAGATATGTGTGGTGCAAATCTTTAAACATTTCTTTTACCACTGGTACTGAATCATCACTTTTCCCTTGCATAACATTAGGGTGCCTACCCGAGTTTAACTAAAAAGGGGTATAACCTGTGGAGTTATGTACCGCATTGTTATAAGCAAGCTCCAGTCCAGAGTAAGTCTGACCAGTTTTCTTCCTGTTCTAACAGGTAGAGTCGAAGATACTGCTCAAGCTCTTGATCAACTCTTTCAATTTGTCCATCAGTTTCTGGGTGGTTACTGGTGGAGAAACGAGTATCAATTCCCAAACTGTTCACAAACATCTTCTAAAACTTCGACACAAACTGAGAATCTCGATCAGAAATTATGACCTTCAGGATTCCATGACATTTTATTATGTGTTGATTAAACAACTGAACTAGTTGGGAAGCAGTTGGAATGTTTGCTAGTGAAATAAAATGACTCATTTTAGAAAAAGAAATTACAAAAACTAAAATAGTGTTGTAACCCTGGCTGAAAGGGAGATCCACAATTAAAATCCATGGACACAGTGTGCCACGGATGAGGGGCATTAGGTAGAGGCTGTAACAATCCCTGTGGTGCTTGTCTACTAGGTTTTCCTTTTATGCAACTCTCACACATTGCCACATACTGTCTCATGTGAGCGACCATGCCTGGCCACCAAAAATGCCTCTTAACTAAGCTCATGGTCTTTTTCGTTCCTTTGTGTCCAGCCATAGGATCATCATAACAACTTCTTAATGCCATTTGTTGTAAATTCTCAGTAGATAAGTATAAGGCATTTTGATGGTACGGAAGATTATTCATGACCTTTCTATTTGGATAGTCCTTTGCCCAATTTTCAATCTCTTTTGCCGATAAAACCTCACGTATTTTCTCAGTGAAATCTGTATATTGAGTGGCACAAACAACTTTCTCAGGTGGAATGATGGGCTCAGCTTGCGGAATTTTGACTTCGTCATTCAAATTAATTTGTGACAGAGCATCTGCCTTACCATTAGTGGCTCCTGGCTTGTACGTGATTACAAAATTGAAATCTGAAAAATACAAGGACCACCTTTACTGACGAGGAGTTAGGGTTTTGGCGTACTTCAAGAATTGAAGATTATGATGATCTGTATAGGCCGTCACCACATGCACTACCCTATTTCTCTGCCTATACTTCTCTCAATGTATCTTCTAGCCCAACTTTCTGACTCATCTCAAACTTCTTTCTACTACTCTTTCCAATTCACTACCCTATCTCTCACCCTATACATCTATCAATATATCCTCTACATCCACTCTTTCATTTATCCCAAACCCCATACCACTGCTATGATCCCCAAAATAACCCTTTCTAGACTCTCTCCTTCTCTACCCCTCCTTGCATGATCTGACACCTCTTTTACTATACCGATCCCCCAAAACAAACCTTTCTAAAATCTTCCCTCTGACTATTCCCCTCCAAAAACCCTTTTTACTCATCCAAAAGCCTCCTCTTACTGCTATGACCTAAAAAAAGAAATAAAATATTAATAATAAAAAACAAAATCCTTCACTCTTTAATCCCTCCACTATCCTTTTCAATCATGTTCACTTCTCAAATTCCATATTTCACTATACTAATTCACCTTTAATCCTTTATGGGTTCCAGAGTAGCGTGCTACTCGCCAATAAAGCGTTTCAACACCCCATCAGGGTTACAAGCGCTATAATAAATGCAAACCTTTCTCCCTTTTCTAACCCTCCCCAACCCTTTTCAATCCAAATAACTGACTAACATATCCACCACTCAAAATAATTTCATGTTTCACCATACTAATTCAACACTAATCCTTATGGGTTCCAGAGTAGCATGCTACTTGCCAAAAAAGTGTTTCAAAACCCCATCAGGGGTAGGTAGCGCTATATAAATATGAACCTCTTTCCCTCTTCTATCCCGCCACCTACCCTTGTCTATCCAAATAACTGAATATCATATACACCACTCAAATTACTTCATATTTCACTATACTAATTTTCAACACAAATCCTTTATGGGTTCCAGAGTAGCGTGCTACTTGCCAGAAAAGCACTTCAACACCCATCAGGGGTAACAGGTGCTATATGAATGCAAACTTTTCTTGCCCTTCTATCCCTCCGCTATCCTTCTCACTCCAAATAACTAACTAATATCCACCACTCAAATTACTTTCATATTTCACCATACTAATTCACCACTAATCCTTCATTGGTTTCCGGAGTAGCGTGCTTCAACTCCCCATCAGGGGTAACAAGCGCGATATAAATATAAACTTTTTTTCCTCTTCTATCCTACTGCTATCCTTCCGAATCCAAATAACTGACTAACCAATCCACCACTTTAAATTTACTTGCATGTTTCATCATACTAATTCAACACTAATCCTCTATGGGTCCCGGAGTAGCGTGCTACTCGCCGAAAAAGCACTTCGACGTCTCTTCTAGGGTTTTATTTTCCTCTGCTGCACTAGTTGATTGGTTTCTGCAAACTTTCATAGACTCCCACTAAAGTCTTTAGATCTAAACCCTCCGCCATCTTCTGCTCAGGTGGAAATGATGATACGTGGCACTTCAATCTGTCAGAAGGTGCTCACATCGAATTCCACAGGAACCGAAGATGTGCCCAAAGCCCCTCCACCAGTGCCCGAGCTCACCCAATATAATCCGTAATCTCACAGCAACAGCAGGGGGGAAAGGGGAAGTGGATAAAGAGAGATTGCCTTGAAGAGGAAATAGTCTGTACTTCTTTTCTCCATCAGCTCTCATCTCTTCTATTAGAATTGGGGTGTGTAATTCCCAAAACTTCTCAAGGCTTGCTTCTCTCTGTAATGTTCAATTTGTGTTTATGTAGACAATTTCATAGCGGTAGTTAAATGATATATGTTAGTCAAGAAATGTTCTGAATATTTTTGATTGCTCTCCTGGAATTATCAACATAGTCTCTTTGTCTCAGAATTGATTACACTGCTGCGATATTTCGAATTGTCCTTTGAAGTATAAAATGAGTAATAATTCTTACCAGGATTGTTGAGTTTGCTAGGTAGTTGACTCCAAAAGACATTGAAACAACACTACCTTATTTCAGAGAGATTTGAGTTGGAACTGGTTTTCAAGAAGAACACTCTGACTACTAGTTTCCTTTCAGGTAATGTCAAGAGGGAAAAAAAAAGAAACATTCCTCACTCAAGCTCGAGTTTAATTTTTTCTAATAAGGCCTCAAATAATTAATTAGAAAGGAGGGGTAGCGCCACAAAGACTTAAACAAGTTTTCACTAAACGCGCATTCAAGCACCGCAGAGACACTATCCAATTTTCAGTCAGGATCAGGAATTCTGGCGTTGAGAGCTGCGCTGAGGTGAGACGCGACCAGCGCCTCACGAACTAAAGTTGAAGTGCAGCGTTCAAACGTTGCGCATGCGCAATTTGGTCTTCAGCTGCCTCATGCTTGGAAGAGCTAGACCACTGACTCTTTTTCCACAGAATGAACTGCATGATTTCAGAGTTCAAGGCTAGAGGCGTACGAATGGAGTTCAAACAAAGACTTAATGCTGGCATAGTAGCAGAATGGTATCTTCTCCAGTTAGGTATTTACACGCTTTCTTGTAAGACTCATTCCTTTTACTTGAACCTTCGTTAAGCATGTGTTGGCCACTACATTCCTGACATTACCTTAGAATTACCCCCAGGCGTCAGACTAGATCTGGACAAATTTTTTCTTAGCATTACCCCTGCGCGTCGGTCGACTCCGCATCCGTCTTGGGCATTTTAGTCGTCTGGATGATGTCACAGTGTCTACTTAGATGCCACCCCTGTGCGCTGACGTCAGTTCTTTCTTTTTCCGCGCCAGCCATCGCAGATCCGGAGAGAGTGTGCCCCTTAGTCAATTTTTGACTAACACTTTTTTTTACTTTTGTCAACGCCTTTTTTGAATCTTCGACTCCTGGTGCACGAGGCATGTCCAATTGTCGGACCAGCTTCAAGCCCTGTGACTCCTGTCACAAGTTGATATCGGTCACTGATCCTCATCTCGTGTGCCATTGGTACCTGGAGCGCGACCACGATCCGAAGTCATGCTCCGACTGCCCAGCCAAGAACCCGAAGTCTTTGCGGGAGCAGTCCCGAAAGCTTTTGGAGGCCGGGCAGTCCGCTCTGTGCCGTTCGAGGTCCCGGTCGAGAGGAAGGTAGCGGAATCGGGTTGAGGAGTCATCGCCATACCTCTTCGAAGTCTTCGCACTCCTTCGGTAGGTCAAAGCACAAGAAGAAGGCAAAGAAGTACCATCGCTCTATGCCTTCTCTCTGTCTGTTGGCCGATGCAATGCGGGATCCGGAGTGTCATCGCTCTCAGGCTCCACCTTCGGAGCCTGCTTCTCGGATGGCTCCACGCTTCCGTCCCTTTCTACAAAGCGCTGCACAGCATCTTTGGGCGGCCCGACTCCGCCGCCACGCCTTCGGGCCCTGCGGACTCAGCTGGGGGCCCTGGGCCTTCGAGGATGGCTGCTTCGGCTCCAGCGCCGGAAGGCCTCTGAGAATCCAGGCCTGGATCCGGGTCCGAGTTCGGAGTGACAGCTTTTTCGGCCTTTCTGTTCTCTCGAGGACTTCCTGGTGTGACTAATAGTCTCTTTCAGATAAACAAGTTGCTTACCTTCGGTAACGATGCATCTGTAAGAGACATATATTAGTTATAGATTCCTTACCACCTCCCCGTTCTGCGAATTGACTTCTAGGGATAGGGACTCCCTTGCATGACCCTAGTTTTGTGCAACAGTGGTCAGTGTCTTGCATGGCTCTGCGCTTCTGGCGTGGAAAGTCATGTCAGAAATTACGTCAGCTAGCAGGGGTGGCGTCTAAGTAGACACCACGTCATCCCGGCGACAACGATGATGGACGCGGAGTCGACCAATGCCACCTACTGATGCGCAGGTGTACTGCTAAGAAACAATTTCTCCGTATCCAGTCTGACGCCTGGGGGTAATTCTAAGGTAAGGAATCTATAACTAATATATGTCTCATACAGATACATTGTTACCAAAGGTAAGTAACTTGCTCTACTCACCCTTAGATAGTTACAGCTTCCAAAAGCTACTACCAGAGCCAGTAAGCATTCCATACACTCACATTTTCCTACTAGGCTGGCTTGACATTCAAAACACGTTGCTAAGCCTTAAACTCCTCTTCGTACATCCTGCATAATTTTCTCAGTATATATGTGGGTGTGTCACTGGAAATGTAAGTAACTATCTTGGTATTTGTCTGACTGTTGTAGTCTATTGGAGTCGCAATCTCTAGCAAAGAAGCTGCATGGATTACTTGCAGACCCATATGCCCAGTTATAGATACACGGGTGGCATGGTTAGCCACAAAAGATGGCAGCAGCATAATTTAGAGGCTCCTGGACCCGGGCCTCAAGATCCGCTTCAATTACCCAAAGAATGCAGCATTGGATTCTGCACATCATAGCGCTGGTAGCCCTGTAACCAGGTGGTCCTGAGTTGTTGTAGCTGAGTGAGCTGTGGAATGCTGCCTGATGGACCCTGATAGTGTTACGGCAGCAATTGTGGCTAGCCTGACATGAGGCCTGCACCCCCTGGTCGGGTGCGAGGCATTGGGAGGCAACGACCGCTGCTATTTCTAAGGGCCATAAATCCCCGTACAATGGACATGCTGGCTGTGTTAGCTCCCTGGTCTGCGGTGAGGCTGCCAGGTGAGGGGGAGTATGGCCGGGAAATAAGTGAGGGCCTGCTGGGTGAAGTTTTAACTGCCTGGGAAGAGGTCAAGTAGCCCCGATGGCCTGGGGCAGTTCTGGTGACTGCACTGAAGGGCAGGGTGGGTGATTAGCGGCTGACCCTCATCGACTGTGGGCCCCCCGTGCTGGCCCCATTGTGGGCATGTGGGTCAGACCGGCCTGAGCCACTGACTCCTTAGACTGTCGGTGGGGCTGTGAAAAAGGCCTGGTCACCTGCTGTGATGTCCTGTGCGGTGAGGAATGAGACCGATGGCCGGCTGCATCCGGGGCATCCCGGTTTGAATTGCAGAATGTAGCTGAGGAGCAAGTTTCTCCGCTGGGGACCGGGTTGCAGCCTGCTGCGGCACCGCTGCGCCCACTTGCCTGGTGCATTGGGCCTGCCTCGTGGGGTCTTCGCAGCAGCCTGGGATGTCTCGCTGCCTACCTCGGCGCTCCCAACTAACTACCTGCCGCTGAGAAACTAGGCCTGAAGACATAGCCACATGCTACCGAATTGAGCCTTTCATTTTGTATGGGTGGGGGCCAGATTGCCCTTTCCTGCGGGCCCTGGATGGCATCTCCTGGTGGTGCACAGAAACTTGAAAGTGACACTGCTCTAGACTTCATTTCTGACAGGGCCCTCCGGGCACCCTACCTGAATTTGCTGGAGCTGCAAGGCACTGCGGGGGGATCCTGTGGCATCGGGACTTCCGTGGAGCCCCCTGGGGTACGTCTGCGAGGGCCTGTAGCTGCACCCCCGCTTCATGATCAGCGCATGCCTCTGTGTAATATACTTCACTAAAGCTACCTATGTTGCTGTGATGGGAGCCTGGTGGGGGTGAGTGTGGTCATAGCCTGTCTGCTGGAGATGCTACATTGCGGTGTAGAGGAGGGTCTACTGTTAGTTCCTCTGTTCTGCACATGTACACTAGTGGCATCCTCATGGGCACCACAACTCTAGCCTTTCTGCCCCTTTGATGGGCACACCCTCCTTTCCCCTCACATGCATGGAGCAACCGCGGTCAATGCCTTATATGCTACGGAGAACCTTTGGTAGGTCTTTTACCACCAGTTGGCTGCTCTGGCGTGGGGTGAGGACCCTCACTCCTGTTCCGGGAGAGGGCCCTTGTACTGTACTGAGGTGAGAGGAGAGAGAGGTGCACATCTCATGCAACTGCCATGCCTATGGAGTGTTGGTGTTCACCATGGTGCACACCTGGAACAGATCGGAGAAACCAGACCCTCCCTCTCGTTCTCGCTCATCTCCCTCTGAGAGCTTCCTGACCCAAACACCAGAGGACTATGTTCCCCCAACGACAGTGCCACCCCACATTGACAAGCTGGACGTTATCTTTCAAGAAATCCGGGACTCACGGGTAGAATTGAACAACACCTGGGGGCCATCAAGACGAACATCAACCTACTCAAAGATGATCAACGCAAACTAATTGATAAAGCCAAACAGAATGAGCTGGCTCTCTCTGTCTTATCACCAGGCCAAGCAGATCACACATCACAGCTCAACCACCAGCACTGATAGGAGGAACAGCTCCAAGACCGTGCAGATGATGCAGAAGGGAGGGCACGTAGTAATAATATTCGCATGGGGAGAGTTCCAGAGGGCGCCAAGGGCGCCCATGCCACTCAATTAACTGAAGACTGGCTCTGTATTGTGGTGGCACCAACTGGGCTGTCTGAACTGTTTGTGGTGAAATGGGCACACAGGGTCCCCTCCAGGCAGCCTATACTGGGGGCTCGGCTACGTTCCATGGTGGCTAACATTCTGTATTTCTAGGCTTGTGATGCGGTACTGCATGCTGCCCGAGAAAAGGCATCTATTCTCATAGAGAACGCCAGGGTTTTCCTCCTTCCAGACTATACAATCACTGTCCAGCGAGTCACACTCCGCGCCATCGCGCTTCCTTCTGGGAGGTCAAGAAACACTTCCGCAGAACTGACCTCCAGTATGCACTACTTTTCCCAGCCAGGCTCATGGTGATCCATGCAGAACAACGTCAGAAAAAGCTTGGGACTGGATGTAGCAACATTTTCAGGATTCTTAGTGGGGCAGGCCTCTGAGAGCAGACTCATCAAAGCTACAGAGAGCTCTGCGGAGACAGTATTGGAGGGCATTGGATCGGGCGGATCTGGTGCGGCCCCCTCTATGCGGCAAGTTCTGGAAGGACAGCAGGAGGCTATTAGATCAACGCCTACACTGCGACAATCCAAAAAGCCAATCACCTCCAGCTCATCACAGGGCAGTGGTTCAGATTCCAAGTCGGCGGGTAGTGTGGCTCTGTTCCCCTTGATAACTCCACAGCTGACACATGACTTATTGGGTTGAAAGTCATGAGTACTGCCTGTATGACACTGTGTAATGTGTTTATTTCTTTACAGGTTGCTGCCCGTAGTCTCTGTTGATTGGCTACCCCAATTACTCCAGAATACTATGATTGAAGGGACATTTCTGTATTGCCATGCAACTTTAGCTTGACTTATTAAGCCAAGAGCTGTGAGGATCGCCTATAGCACATAGTTTGCTCGAGGGGACCGCCAGCAGTCATATAGTATGGGATAGTCCTGAATCCTTGACGGCTGTATTTCAGCTGGGCATTATGTTGACTATGTTTTTGCTAGAGCACGAGCAATACTATGGCTCTGGTCCCTATGAGCCATCATGAATGAACTACCTTCGTTCTACATCCCTACGACATCTCACTGGGTGTATTATCACCGCCTCTTCAGCATAGGCACACAGTTTTCCTTGGTTGTTTTGTTGTTTGTTTATTGTGTGGTTGAACGGCATTATATCGCTCGACCGAGTATTGGGGGAAGTTATTACAATGTTGAACTTAGTCACCCATCATATGTAGTGGAGCGAACGTGTGGTGTGTGGTGGAAGCTAGTGCTCCCACAGGGGGAAAATGCTTTAATGATTATGACGCTTACTGTACATAATGCTTATACTATAATTACATGGAATGTGTGAGGCCTAGGGACTGTGCATAAGAAACACAGGGTATTAGTGCAGTTACATAGGCGCTGCACACATATTACATTTTTGCAGGCAAACATCTCACTGCACTGGAGGCTCTGAAACTACTCAAAAAATGGAGGGGGCAATTATTCCACACATCCTACTTTGCGTATGCAAGGGGGGCTGCTGTATGGCTCAGGTCTGGGGTCCTGTTTTCAGTTTTAGATACTGGAATTGACAACCAAGGACTCTGTGTTTTGGTGATGGGCTAGCTGGATGTGGCTCCCACTGTGTCGGGATGTATCGATGCCCCCAATGTGGAGCAGGGTTTGTTCCAAGGCCATTTGTCAACAGTATCAGCGGATTGGTCATTGTACTCTTGGGTCTGGGAGGGGATTTATGGTTTAAATCTTTTTATTAAATTTCAAAGAGTCAAGCATTACAATAGCCGCCACCTACATCCACCGGATGGTGGGGTTTGGTCAGTTTAACTATTGATAAAAGGATAGAAAGAAGAAATAGGATAGAAGAGGAGGGGTACAGAGAGTTATTCCTGGCATGTTTGTGAGGTGGGCCCAGTGTGTTTCCAACCTGTAGACTAGGCGGGGGAGACGAATGATGGCCTAGTCCTGCGGGTGGGGGGGTATCTCGGCTGAGATTAAAGACCTACACTGTTAGCCTGTCAAAAAATGTGTTCTGTTTAAGGTTCTGTGCGTGGTCTTCAAATCCCTTCAAGGAAATGGACCCCTTCACCTAAAACGGCATTTCCACTGGTATGTACCTAGAAGATCACTGCGCTCCTCAGAAGCAAAAGGGGTCATAGTACCCTTTGTAAAAAAAATCCAACTGTGATGGCAGAAGCTTTGTGGTCGGTGCTGCCAAAGTATGGAATGACCTCAATTTGTCTATTAGGGGTATGACAAATCTTCTGAACTTCAGGAAGGCCTTGAAAACGTGGCTTTTTACTGCCTAAATTACTAGTCGTCACTCCTCCCGTGTTTAGGCCTCTGTTGGACCGTCAAGTGTAGCGCCAGGACACCTTTGGATAACAGTTTGCGCTCTAGAAATGTCAATAACATTAACATTAACATTAGTGACGCGCAGCATTCTAAGGTACTTTGGGCAAGTGAGTTCCCTGAATTCGTCAGACAGAAATTCTATGGTGGACCCCCATGTATTGTCAAATTTAGGGAGGGAGTGTGTAAGACCTGCTGTAATATTTTCCATACCTAAGAGTTCCCACAGCTTGTAAAGCCAATACAGATGGGAAGGTATCTCTGCCGTGCCCCATCTAGCCAGTAATACTTGCTTAGCTGCACCCAGCGCTAGCGCAATCGCCCTGCCCAGCCCGGATCTGATGGGGTACATCAAGGCATTGGGTAGACCTAGGAGTATAAATGAAGGGAGTCTTGGTAGTTTTGTGCGGTATATCGTGTTTATGTCACGAAGAGTTACCTCCCAAAAGTCCTGAATTTTTGGGCATGCCTAAAGGATATGCGTGAGCGTGCCCAGCTGACCACAGTTACGCCAACATAGTCCGTCCATCCCCGGTTTCCATTTACGAAGCCTAGCCGGCATGTAGTACCAATAGTGTGCAATCTTTAGGAACATCTCTTTGCCCGCTGTACTACATGAAGATGCCCTGGCACTATATCACTCCATTCCTTGGGTGAGAACTTGTACTCCAATTCCGTCTCCCACCGATGCTGCACGGGAGATTTACCAGCCTGTCTGGAGGCATTTAAAAAGGCTTAGATATCCAATAATTGTCTTTTGTCAGACGTCCTAGTGACGAATTATTTCTCAAATCTTGTTAGAAGGCGGCCGGCGTGGGGACACACCTGTGGCTGGGTAACCCAGTGATGACGGGGCCAGATACTGCCAGTATGCCTTACGGGGAACCCAGTAACCTTCCGTGATTCTGTCGAATGCCAGAACTCCAAATTCATCAAACAGATCACCATTACGTTTGCAGTTGGCCTCTTGCCAGTGGAGAAAACCATCCCCGGTGTGAACCGGGGGGGGAAGTCTGGGTTGCCTATAAAAGGATCAGAGGAGACATCGGGATGGACAGGCCGCAGGGCACCTGTACTCTCTCCCACACCGCCATGGTAGCTCTAAGAACCGGCGAGATATATACTCCGCGGGGGCGATGGCTGCGGGGGAGCCAGGGGACCTTCCAGATGTGCATGCCTGCTATCAAGCGGTCTATGAAACACCAATGTCTCTCCGATTCCAGTTTATACTATTCGAGCATGTATCTGAGTTGTGCCGCTTGAAAGTATCGTTCTAAACATGGGACCCCCAACCCCTCCGTCTTCCTGTTTGAGGTACGTCAAGCATCGGGCCATTCACGGTTTCTTACCCCCCCAGACAAAGGTGCAGATGAGGTTTTGCATCTGTGCTAGCATGTTGGGAGGAGGGCTCAGAGGCAGCGTCTGCATCACGTACAAGATCCGCGGGAGGGTGGTCAGCTTGGTGGCCGCTAAAGGCCTAGCCAGGACAGGGTGTGCCTCTTCCAGCTCATGAGATCGCACTTAATCCCATCCAACAGGGTAAAATAGTTCACTAGCGCCGTTTTGGCCATGGTGAGGAACACTCAAAGCTTGAGTTTTATGGAAATTCACCTTAAACCCTGAGGCGAGACTGAAGAGCACCAGTTCCTCCATCAAGGTGGCCAGTGAGAGTTCTGGCTTGGTTAAAAAGAGGACCACATTGTCCGTGTACAATGAGATTTTGTCTACCCTATCGCCCATTTTAATCCCCGATATCCTGGGATGTTGGTGAACCCCTTCAGCGAAGGGCTCCATATATAATGCGAAGAGCAGAGATGACAGCGGCCACCCCTGCCGCGTGCCTCTCCGAATGTGGAATGGTCGGTATGCAACCCCGTTCACCCTGATTCGCGCGTGGGAATCCACA
Organism: Triturus cristatus; assembly: GCF_964204655.1. Taxonomy (NCBI): domain Eukaryota; kingdom Metazoa; phylum Chordata; class Amphibia; order Caudata; family Salamandridae; genus Triturus; species Triturus cristatus. The sequence continues at coordinate 870,583,181 of NC_140583.1, read as the reverse complement.
TAAAGGCAGTCCACCCACTGCAGAAAGTGTTCCCCGGCCTCAAACTTGCGCAATGTCTGCTTCAGGTATGGCCAGTGGACCTGGTCGAATGCCTTTTCGGCATCGATCGAGAGGAGCACCGTGGGCATCTGAGTACGTTGGGTCTTGTGGCACATCCGATGTGTCCCATCGCTGCAGTTGCGTTCTGTGATAAACCCCGATTGGTCGGGGTCGATCAGCCCCTGCATATGGGGGGCCAGCCTAGCTGCCAGAATGCTTGTGAAAATCTTGAGATCAACGATGAGCAATGAAATGGGGCGGTATGAAGCACAGTCTATAGGGACTTTACCTGGTTTCGGGATCACTGCAACTTCCGCCATAGTCATAGTTGGAGTCACTCTGCCCGTGTCACTGAAGGAATTAAATAAACGGACAAATACCGGGGCCAGGTCCAGGGCAAAAGCTTTATAAAAATCGGTCAGGAACCCATCCTCCCCCAGAGCCTTCCCTGAAGTGAGGCCTGCAATAGCTTTCAGAACTTCGTCCATGCGAATGTGCGCATCTAGATTGGTCACCTCCGAGTATGGGAGGGATGCCACTGGGAAATCTGCCACGTATTGTGTGGCAGCCTCAGGATCCAAGTCGTCTGCGGAGTAAAGCACGGTATAAAACGACTCAAACCTGCCCGCTATGTCATCATCAGAGCTTAAAATCTCCCCCCAGGAGCCCCTAAGTTGACCGATTCTACGGGCGTTCATCTGCGCCTGCAACAGAGTCGCCAGGAGTCGCCCCACTTTGTTACCACCTGCATAATAAAGATGTTTTCTAGTAGCATTAAGCTGTCTCCTGACCTGGACAGCTCCTGTCCTTTGATGCACCCTATCTAGCTCCTTGACCTGGGATTCCAGGTGTTCCCTTTTCTCTTTTCTGTCCCTGTTGACTCCCGCTGCTATCGCTATGCAGCGGCCACGGATGAAGGCTCTGAGCGCGTCCCAGCAAATGGCAAGGGAGGATGCCCCTTCTTTGTTAAGCTTGAGATATGTCTTAATCGTTTCCCCTATGTCCTTAACATTGGCCTCATAGCTGAGTATTTTGGAATTAAGTCGCCATTGTTTCCGGCCCCTGGGGTCCCCCCGGATGCACAGCTCCAAAGTAATTGGTGAGTGGTCCGACAGGGACGAGGTCCCTATCGATGCAGCAGTAGTGGCCCTGGTCACCCTGGGGGACGTCAAGAACCAGTCAATGTGGGCGTATGTCTGATGTACCGCCGAAAAGCAAGTGTAATCCCTAGCTGTTGGGTTACGCTGTCTCCACACATCAGCCAACCCCAGATCATTCAATCTCTGCCACATGGAGTCTGAGAGTGCCCCAGAGTGGCCTTGTCACGATATGGATTGGTCATACTGCGCGTCGTGTGTTATGTTAAAATCCCCCCCTATTATCAAGTCCTCACAGTTCTGGAGCTGTCGCAGCAACGCCTCTCACTCTTTCTGGCTCTCCGTGGCGGTGGGTTTGGAGGGTTTCCCCTGTCTGCTTCCCTTCTGCCCACCTGGTTTCATTGAGCCAAGCATGGCAGAGTCCCCCTCAGCTGCCCCTGGAGCATCATCTTCTAGCATCTCCAGGCCCAGGACCTCCTGGGCCTCTGTGAGGGAGTGCATGGAGCGTGTCCCTCTGTCCCAGATGAAGGACAAGCGGAAGGGGTGCCCCCATCAATATCTAATCCCCTTTTCCCGTTGGAAGGTTGTGGCTGGTTTTAGGGCCTTAAGTCTCTGAAGGTTAAGTGGGGACAGGACATGCTTAAAGAACCTGACCACCCAGTCCTCAAGCCGGCCTCCATCCACGAGAAGAGGTACCCCCTTGATACGAATGTTGGATCTTCTGGAGCAGTTTTCGAAGTCTTCAAGCCGAGGAGACAGCTCCTCATTGCGGTCCTTGAGCTCCAACAACTCCCGGGTTTGCTTCGTGGTCTCCTCCTCCTGTCAGTCTCCGTTCCGCTCCAGGGAGTCCACGCAGTCCCCCAGATCCTGCATCTCAGCCCTAATCTGCTTGATGTCCGAGGCAACATCCTGCCTCAGGCCTGCAAAGTCTTCTCTGAGGGTCCCAAAAAGTTGCTCTAGAAAGCCTTGGGTGACGGGCTCATCCGCCGGACCGCCCGAGGTTTCTATGTCCTTCTCCTTAACTGGAGAACCCTGCTGCTCTTGAGGCCCGGTTTCTGCAGAAGGTCCTTGATAGTCGGGTCCTTCCTCCCTCGGGGGCAGTCATCTTCGAGGGCCCCACTTCTCCTCTAGACGCAATACCTGCTCCAGGGGTGGCACCCTAGGCTCTCCCGGATTCCTGAGAGACTGCGTCCCGGCCCGATGCAGCCTTCTCACTCCTAGGCAGGAGCGCCTCCCCACTCTTCCTTTGCTGGATGATGCCCGGTGCCCTGGCGACTCCTTGTAGATGGGCTCCGTCAACCAGGGGTCCGCACTAGCTCGCTGGGTGGCCCAGATGGGACCCAACTCCCCCCGTGCACCTCTAGATCTAGCAACTCTTCTGTAGGCTGACCCGGGACCCCCTCTCACCACCTTGGGGCTCCCTGCTGCCCGGGGATCTACCGCCGGCCTGATCAGTCCCTACAGAACCTGTCCAGTAGCCTCAGGGCGTCTCCTCCTCATTCTGGATCTGGGACCTTGCGTCCCCACAGAGCGCGTTGACTATGCGCCTCGTCATGCCCTCGGTGGCGTAGGAGGCCGCCACCCTCTGCAGCAATCTGGGGAGGAGCCGACTCTAGGCCCTGACTCCAATCCGCCTCATGCCCAGCTGACAGCCCGTGGGATGCCCCGGATCTCTGATAAACTGTCCTGTTGATCCACTGGAAGCCTTCACTGCTGCAGGTTGGCCACCCTCTCCCGCAGCGGCAGTGGTGCAGCCGGCACCCCGGCCGGGCCTCCAATCTGTCTACTGCCTCTTGCCGCTCCGCACCACAGTCACGAGGTCCAATACTCCGCACTCCCAACCAGCACAAGCCTCCTGGTCTTACTGCAAACTCGCCTCCACAAGCACAGCTACTCGGCCGCGGGTCAAGCACAGGGCCCAAGACAATTTCCACTGCGGGGCCACACTCTTACTTCCAACTATTGGGCAGGGCCTTGTCTCCTTAGCAGTTGCTCCATCACTGACGAGCTCCCCTCTAGGCGTGGCCTCCACCGCTCACCTGCCGCTTGTGGGACTGCAGGCTCGACTAACTGCTCCCAGATCGCTCTCCTACGGCCCAGGACCACCAGGGCGATCACACAATGGAACCCCCCCGGTGCTAGTGGAAGGCGACGTCCCCAAGACCAGCAGGATCCCACACTCCCTGGTCGTCAAGCTCCGCAATCTCTGCCGGCCGCCGATCGCTCCGCTGCTCAAACCACGTTTCTGTGGAGCGGGGCTGGTGCTGAGCGCCTCACCTCCTCTCGTTCGGGGACCAGGGTACTTCCATGCAGACCATCCGGGGCGCTCCTCATTGCCTATGATCACTCTGATTGCCACCGGGGAAGGGCTCCGCAGCGGCGCCAAGCCAGGCGCTCCAAGACCCCAGCTCAGTTACGGACCAGGCCGCACCACACTCTCCTGCAGCGGCCCACAGCTCGGCAGTCCGTCGTCTTCCCGGGCTCCGCCGACATCTCTCGAGGGACGCGGTGTGCCCCCCAGTAAGCAGGTACCTCGCAGCGCTAAATATGCTGCTTGTAGCAGTAATTGTGAGCCAGGATTGCTGTTGGATGCTGTTTTGCCTGCCATGGCTAGCGGAGCTTCAAAGGAACGCAGCTACTCCGCCGCCATCTTGGCCACTTCCCCTGGGAGGGGATTTTAATGCAGTTTTAGACACAACCCTAGACTGTTCTCACCCCTCTTTGCCTGGAACTGCCCCAATTCGGCAGGCAAAAGCATTGCGTCAGTGGATAGATGGCTGTGATCTTTTGGCTGTATGGCGTAGCCCCAATTTGGGTATGAGAGCATATTCGATCAGTTCCTACCCTCATCAGCTATATTCCTGCCTTGACAGATTTCTCTGCACTTCGCACATCTAGGCAGAAGTCCCACACACCACTTATCTGGGAAAGACTGTTTCCAACCACAGCCCATTGGAAATGGCACTGTCGTGGGGCTGAGTTCCAGCCCCAATCGCTACCTGGCGCCTACTGCTGGCTCTGCTCAGTATTCAGGGACACACTTGCTACTTGCACTGAAATATTTCTCAAAAAATCCAGGCACTGCCTCCTCTACCCTAGTGGAGTGGGAGGCCTTTAATGCTGTGATCAGGGGCACAGCTATCAGATCAGTAGTAGGAGCCTGAAGAGAGGTTGTGTGGGAACTAGCACAATTGGGGGTCACTGGAGGGTGCTGCGGTTAATGACACTGAGGCAGCTGATAGACTACAAGAAGCTAGGGTAACCTATGCAGAACTCCTTGAACGCCTCCGTGTCATAGACTACAAGGCTTTCACCCTCTGGACTGAAATGGATGCAGATAAATCGGGTTCACTTGAGCCTGTCTAATCCAACTGGATCCCTCACCCACACCCATTCTCTCAATAAAAACGCCAATCCACGGGATTGCCACGACAGCTAGACATTAACACAACTTTCTGTGACTTTTACACACTACTGTACACTGCCCCAGTGCCCCCGCATCCAGCGAAACTTGCTTTCTTTTTGCAACAAACAGCACTGCCAAGAGTGCCAGCTGCTGATCAAGAGCCCCTTGTAGCCCCTATTTCAACAGAAGAGATCAAAGAACTAGCCCACAATAAAACACCAAGGTCAGACGGCATCTCTGTTGAATTTTACTCCATGTATGTCACAGGCTTAGTAAACCTAAACTTAAGAGGGCCCCTGAAGACAGGATGTAAGGGGGAGAAAGGCAGGGGAAATACTAATTATAAAACAACAAAAACTCCCCCTATTAATTTTTCATTGGTAATTTAGCCAACAGGTAATAGACAAACCTCATTAGACCACAGAAAAAATTTGGATTTTTAGTTTATTCGATATCAAAAATGTAGAAGCAATGCAAGAGTATTTTCAATGTACTTAATACTTGAAGGCACTCAAGAAACTGAGTAGGCCTATGGTTCAGAGAGCCCTAATAGGCTATACATATACTCGCTCCTCACAGTACAAATTAGAACAATCAAGATACTAAACAAACTATAATAGGAAAAAATGAAGAAGAGTGGAAAAGCAGACCACATATATCACAAGGTTATACAAGAAAATGCAAAGACATTTAAAAAAACAAACAGGATTACAAATAACAAAGGAAGCGAGTATATGTATAGCCTATTAGGGCTCTTTGAACCATAGGCCTACTCAGTATCTTGAGTGCCTTCAAGTATTAAGTACATTGAAAATACTCTTGCATTGCTTCTACATTTTTTATATCGAATTTTTGATATCGAATAAACTAAAAATCCAAATATTTTCTGTGGTCTAATGAGGTTTGTCTATTACCTGTTGGATAAATTACCAATGAAAAATTAATAGGGGGAGTTTTTGTTGGTTTATAATTTGTCACAGGCTTAGTGCCTCAATTACAACTTTTTTATAATGCCTCACTTGAGAACTGTTCCCTTCCGCCTACTACTGGCAGGTGTTATTGACCTCACTGCTGAAGCCTGGGAAGTCACCCACGGATCTTACTTCCTACAGACCCCTGTCTTAGGTAAATGCTAAGTATATAATTGTAAGCAAAATACTAGCGTATAGGCTACACCCACTGCTCCCAGGGTTATTACACACGGGTCAATGTGGCTTCATTCTTTGACGTTGTACCTTCCTCAATATCCATCATTTGTTCCACATATGGAATGCTGCTTGAGGGCAGTAGCCGTCAGCTGGCTGTGTGTCCCTGGATATTCACCAGGCTTTTGACGCACTAGGATGAGACTGCATTATAGCAGTATTGACCAAATTCTGCAACCCCTCGGCATAAATTAGATGGGTGAAATTATTATATACAGCTCTCCTGGTCGGGGCTTGTACAGGACCTTATATCTAGAACTCATACCAAATCTCTCAAGGGACACAACAGGGATGCCCCCTTTCGCCGCTCCTGTTCGTGCTCGCCATCGAGCCTATCGCACAATGACAGGAGGCTGTTGATTGGGGAATCCCCATTGTCCTCATGATCCGTTCCGTATCCTTATATGCTGACAACATGATCCTATACCTTAAAAACCTAAAGGAAGCCTATCTGAGACAGCCCAGATACTGACCAAATTCGCAGCGTTGTCAGGGTCGCAGGTAAACGCAGATAAGTTGTGTGTGTTTTCCTTCGCTGATACATACATGGACCCTATGCTGCCACTTGGGTTCACCTCTATACAGGTAGTTCCACATATGTTACCGTATTTAGGGATCCAAATCTATTGAGAGCCTTAGGACCTGCTCAAGGACAACCTCGTCCATACAGTCAACTTGTTGCGCTCTCAGATTCCGTTCTGGATTACATTACCTTGATCAGTGGCCGAGCACTGGCAAAGATGGTCATGCTACCCCATCTGCTGTATCATTTTGTTAACCTACCGACGGTGGTGCTGGGATGGGGTGTTCAGGCTGTTAAACTCCTTGTTAGTGGAGCTTGCCTGTGGAAAGAGACGCCGTAGAGTAAGACTTTTGAAGTTACATTACAGACTGATGGGGGTGGTCTGGAAGCCCCCAATTTTAAAGCATACTGCCTGGCTGGGAAGCAACAATGGCTCTCATACTGGTTGGGTGGTCAGAATCTGAAGGAGATCGGCTATTCAGCTGAACGGATTGGACAGGGTCATCTCTCCACCAACTCATTTGCCCGGGCGCCATGGTGACGCTGGCCCATTCGTGGGTTCCATACCTGATGTCAATCTCTTTTCATTAAGAGCTAAATGGGAATAGGATCTATCTCGTGAGCTTTCAGACAAGGATTTGGCTACTCTGTTACCATATCCCGCAAAAGTCTCTCACAACTTGAAATTTTAATTCATCCAGTTCTCCATTCTACATAGAGCGTACCTAACTCCACATAGTCAGCTGTATGTTTCCATCAGCCTCTTCCACATGTCCTCGCTGCCTTACAGCAGATGCCAATCTCATACATATGCAATGGTCATCCATCACTGTCTGTTTATTGGATGGAAATTTCCACAGCCTTAACAGCTCTGACTGGCATCACATCATGGGATACACCAGCATGGTGTCTCCATATCCTAGACCGAAGAGCTCCAAAGTGTGCCTACGCTTTATCGATTTGGCCCTCTTTACTGGCAAAGCAAGTAAAAACTAGATGCTGGAAATCCCGAGGGCTCCCTAGATGGTTCTATGGTGGGAGGAGATTATACACTGGGGACAGGCAGAGAGAGGAGCAACATGACGGAAGGAATACAAAGGGTTGCGCTGAAGACCCATCTTACTTGAATGGGACGCCCTTCCAGAAAGGTTCATGCTACAAGACGAGTAATATACATTAGCCTCTAGCTATGTATGCAATGGTTATCATGCCCACGCTAACGCCCTTCCTACATTCTCTCACACTATTGGTTTAGGTACACACAGTGCCCTCCTATTACATACCACTGCCTGAACTGCTTGTCGGCCCCTACCTATGGAGCACCAGTTATACCCCGATACTCCTCTATTATTATACAAACATTGCAACTGCACACCAGCGCTTCCACACATAATTAATGTTTTCGGATCTATTGCACTAGGACTCGCAGATGGGTGACATTGTCTAGTTGGCTTGGGGGGGAGTGTAGAGTTAGAACGGCATAATCCTGTGACAATGGTTTTCTGAACAGAAGCATGTTAAATGCATATGTGATGTCTCTCATGTGTAATGGTTTTTCTGTAATGCATTGCCCAATGTGCTTATGTGAAATGGCTATCAGTGATGTAAATTCCTTAAATGCAATAACGTTTGTGTTAAAAAACTATATATATATATGACAGTTACAGTACCTATACTGGAACTCACATACCTATCTGTAAAAGGATAGAACCACTAATACACCTAGTCTAACAGTGACAAAGGTGCTTACACATTCAGTCACACACACATTCAGCTCTTATGTATCCAGCAGTAATAGAGGCAGTTGCACACACAGTTAAATACCCCAATACTTAATAACACAGCCAGCAAGCAGCAAGCAATTCATGCAGCTCCTTACATACAGATTGAGAGTCCCATAAACTAAGAGACCCAGACATATACCACCATACTTGGTTACATATCCAATGACACACCAATATAGACACTGACACACTCATTCAGGTATGTAGTGAAGATTTGACAATAACAACTCATCCATCCCGACAAAGGCCTTAATCATGTCTCAGGCCTGCAACAGTAGCGCGTGTGTACACAGTTCTCATGCTAGGCCAAGCTGACATTCAAAACAAGTTGGTAAGCCTTACACTCTATTTCTATTACTTGCAAGTCACTCCTGAGATAGGGTATAAGAAGGTCGTAGGGTAGAGAGCTATGAGCTGAAAAGAAGAGCCATATTGTTTCAAGTTTGATTGAGTTATATGCGCACTCACAGATCCATATTTCCAGTTATAGATGCAGTCTCCTATCGATACTGGTACTCACATACCTATGTGTAACAGGATAGAGCCACAAATACACCTAGACAAATAATGAGAGAGGCACTTAAACATTCACTCAACACATACAGCTCTTATGTATCCAGCAGTAATGGAAGCAGTTGCACGTAGTGAAATACCCCAAAACTCACTAACACAGCCAGTAAGCAATCTATAAAGCCTCTTTCATACACATTTAGAGACTCATAGAGTCACTCTAAGATCTAGTCATATACCAACATACTTCCTGAAGTAGTCACACCCAAAAGAGACTGATGCACATATTCAGATTTGTACTGAGGAGCTGACAGTAAGAAGTCACCCATGCAGACAAGTAGCCCCGTCAACATGCCTTGGGCCTGCTGCTATAGAGCCTGTGAGTGCTGTTTTACTGCTAGGCCAACTTGATATTTAAACCACGTTTCCAAGTCTTAAACTCCTCTTGTCCTACATATTGGTCAACCCTAAAATAGAATGTAGGTAGGCCATAGGGAGTGAGCTATGTGCATAAAACGTAAGACGTATATTTTCAAGTTTCAGTGACATGCACTAACAGACCTATATGTTCATTTATACATCCAGTCTTACAGTCATACTTGAAATCAAATACCTATCTACAAAAGGATAGAGCCAGTCACCCAGTCAGTCACCTCATAGATCACTCACACACACACATACACACCCATCCCCCACCAGTCATATACCAACATGTTTCTTTAAATATCTAGTGACACACCCTAATAGGGACTGAGGCACGCATTCAGATATGTACTGAGGAGCTGATACTAACAAGTCACCCATACAGACAAGTAGCCCTTTCAATATGTTTCGGGCCTGCTGCTCTAGAGATTGTGTGTGCTGTTTTACTGCTAGGGGGACTTCATATTTAAAACTCCTTGTATACCTTACATTTTCTATCTACTACATATAAGTTACTACTAAGGTAGGCTATAGCTAGGCCATAAGACGTGGTGCTATGTACTTAGAAGTAAGACATGTACTTTGACAGGGAGTATATGTGTTACGTTTTATACCTCTGGAATTGTATGAATGACTAATATAAACATATATGTACGATTTTAGCTGGTTGAACTATAGAACAAAATGTGTACTCTTTTTTTTGTTTTCAGATATCTCATTGGGTTCAAACAGAAGAATTTAAGATGACAAAAAAGAAACAGAGGAGAAAAGCACAAAAGAGACAGTACTACTTGGAAAAACCTCAGAACAAAAAGGAGTGGTGGGCAGAATGATGATTTGCATATAGCTGGTTCTGAACTGGGGTGGTGAAGTGAGCTAAAGAACGATGATGAATTCAACCCAGATCTGTGTGGGGTGAGTGTCTGAAAAGTTTCAGCGCTCCCTCCATCATCTCCTTGTGTTTGTAATCAAAGTCAGTGTGCCAAAGCATCCTTCATAATTTCAGAATATTATCTGTTCAATCAATCAGGGAATTTTAATTTAAGCACTCTACTCACCTGTGAGGGTCTCACGGCGTTGGGGTGGGGTGTTGGGTGGGTGTTGTGCGGCTCCGGGCTATCCGAAAAGCCAGGTCTTGAGGCTCTTCCTGAAGGTGTGCAGAGTGAGGGAGCGTCTGATGTTGACCGGGAGCTCGTTCCAGGCCTTGATGGCGATGTAGGAGAGAGCTCTTCCACCTGCTCTGGTTCTGCGGATGCGTGGGGTTTCTGCTAGGGCAAGGTCGGCTGAGCGGAGGTTTCTTTTGGCTACGTGGAAGAAGACTCTTTCATTGAGGTATTTGGGTCAGAGGTTGTGGAGGGATTTGTAGACGAGGGTGAGTAGCTTGAAAGTTACTCTCTTCCTGACAGGGAGCCAGTGAAGGTCTCGCAGGTGTTGGGTCATGTGCTCATGTCATGGGATACCGAGGACGTGTCTGGCTGCGCTGTTCTGGATGGCCTGGAGTTTGTGTAGCAGGGATTTGTTGATTCCAGCGTAGAGGGCGTTTCCGTGGTCATAGTCGAGTCTGCTGGTTATGAGTGCGTGGGTGATGCTCTTTCTGGCTTCGCGTGGCATCCACTTGAAAGTCTTGCTCAGGATGCAGAGTGAGTTTATGCAGGTGGAGGTGACGGCATTGATCTGGCGAGTCATGGTGAGGGAGGAGTCAAGGATGATGCCGAGGTTCCGGGCGTGGTCAATGGTGAAGGAAGTGACCCACTAGGGTCACCCGGGTCACTCTCGACCTCCTCTTGCCCTCCAGTAATGAGTTGATGACGCAGTAGAGAATGCAAGCAAACTAGTTTATTCACAAAATACAATACAATGGAGTCCATTCTGACCTGCCTCCTATGATGGCTGACGAGGGACTGGGACTAATAAGCATACAGTTATATTATGTATGTTGCGAAGCCCACACAGACCTGCCTATTATGGAAAAGTACTGTTAGCTGTCGTAATACAATGGGGGCACAGAACATAAGTTTCGATTCCGCAGCCTGGTACAAGCTATCTACTATCCAAGGTCGTCCGGCCTATCCACCCTTCTAGACAGGTGGGAGAAGGCCTCTATGTAACAGAAAAGGCATGCGATAATGAGCAAGTTTCAGCATTGGAGAAACAAAATTTACAAAGGATTATTTCTCGTAAATGATCAAGTAACAGTTTAGATTGTAATAGAAAATGGCGTCTTCAAGAGCTAAAATGGTGGCACAGATGTCAACCTAACTAACGCAACTACTGTATTTACTGATTGCGTCTACACACAATATACAGATATAATGCCATATAAATACTAACATAATATTGGGTAAAACACGAATAAAATGACAATGTTTCGTTCCAATTCTATCAGACCCTCCTTTTAGCATGTTATGCTAATACGGATAACCTTTATTCTTGCTATCAGGTAAGGGTCTTTACAATTCTAACAGAGGACAGGAAAATACAGCTATATTGACGATAATATATCCGGTAATGAATATGTATATAGACATAGCCAACGTAAAGGAAAATATGACACTAATCATTAGCAGTACAAGTAACATCAGGAACAAAACCTGGAAGGGAAGTGGTTGAACCAAAAACTCCCTCATCCAGTTGCATGATGGTATCAAGCTCCTTTTGAGGCATTATAGTGGCGTTTGTGTCATGAATCGAAATTCATTTGGGATCAAGATAAGTACACAATAGGAGCAACATAAGGGAAGACACTGAATCAAAACACAGCAACAAATTAAAAGGACAATGAAATATATCACCTTTTGTAGAATCCAACCCCAACTACCAAACAAAGACCAGCTCCAGTTTCCGCTCTCCATCCCTTTAACATTTTCCAAAATGTCTAAAATATGTTGTGTAATATTCTTTTCCATATTTGTGTTGCCGACCACACACTGTTGTCGTATTATTGTGCATGCACCACCGTTTTTGGCTAAAATATAATCGACTGCATATCTTGCTTGCTCAGAGTATATGCGCATACTTTCCAACTGAGACGTGATGTCCCGTAAAGCTGCCACTGTAGAGTTAGATAACATTTGCAACTCACACCCAAAATACTCTCTAGCTCGTTCACCCCTGGCAATGGTGGTACCACCAAATGTAATAATAGAGGAAAGGATATATCCAAAGGTGATACCATTACTATAATTATTAACTTCCAAATGGGTAACTCCCTCCCAGAATTCCTTAGTTAATGCTCTTTTTACCCATTCTTATATTTGGTTTACTATACCTACAAGGTACCCCAAGAGGTAGCACCCTTCCCAAAGCCACATCCTCTGTACCATTGTACAGATTAGAATACATACTATTTGATAAGAAATAGAAACCTGGATGTGCATAGAGTGGACCTTGATAATCTAATGGAGCATATCTAGTATTCATCCCCTCCATACTAGGATCATCCTTTCTTCCTAAACGCGGGACATTTTTGTACACTACTTCTCCTGAACAGTTGAGATACAAATGAGCATCAGTACTATTAATTTCAGGGCAACATGCAGGATAAAAACCTGCCTCTTGAGTAACAGTCAGATCTTGGTAGTGCCAACCGGTCAGGGTGATATTTCTTTTACCAAGGTACAAATCACCACAATACATTTTGGGCATGCTTCCAGGGTTCCCTGTTCCCCTCGGCTTTCTGGAATATAAAAAAGGTCCAGGATATCCCAAGCCAGATTCACCTTTTACCTCTACAAATTGGGGAGGACACACATATGTGTAATTCACCAATGACAAGGGGTAGGCTGTCCATAAACTTGTAACAGAATCAGTGGGATAACAAGCTGTGTTATCCCCAAATAATTGTGATGTGTGTCTAAGAAGACATTGCTATACGTGGCTCTTTTGCTATGATCTGAGGGAACAGCCTGATATAGGACACAGGATGAGGTAACTTCAGAGCACTCCAATATCCAGAACGGCCCCCCTCCCACCAATAGGAACAACAATGCAACTACAACCCAAAATATTTTCTTCCTGAACTACCATTCAAAACTAATCTGCCCCGGGCGCAGGGCGACAAGAAACTGTTCATCTTCTGCAAAAGGGCGACCAAACAGATACACTTTAACACACTTTCACAAATCAAATCACCAGAGAAAGAGACGTCGTATGATAGAGCCAATGATGGAAAGGACACAAAAACCAGGCCTCCCTGGCAGGCTTCTATTTTCCAATCCTCTGTGGTGTTCTTAAGCATACCGTGGTGGAGCCACACTGTTGTAGCCCATCTGCAAATGTTCATTGTTCTCAGGATAGGGCACTCTCCCTCCTTTGAAAATACCCTCAGCTTATCCTGGCCTGCGTCACAAGTAGTACACAAAATCTTCAACTCCCTACTCTAATGCGAAAATGCAGAAACAAGGGGCATTGGCACTAATCTTATCCAATAAAGTCCATCCCTAACTACACTCACTTCTCTTTTGGTGCACTACCCTTCTGTCGATGACGCAAATTGTACCTTTCTACTCCAGGCACCGTTTCATCTCGGAGAAGAATCTGAAATTCAGGGGGTGCCAAGGATTGAGACTCACGTTCCTGCGGATCAAATGCAGTGGAAACCTGAGCAGCCTTAATCTCTGGGGGAACTGCCGCATTCAAAACAGCATCATTTTCTTCCTCTGTCTGCGTCCAAACTAGTTGGGCATCGGAGAACGGAAGGAATCTTGGGACTTTCTCTGTCTCATGGTCTCCGATGCCATCATGCACCCAGGCATCGTAGGGAAGGGGTAGGGGCACCCGTCTGCAGTGGGAAGCATTGATCCAGTGCTTCCGGCCTTCCACTCTTACCGCTGTCCTCGTTGTGATGAGGACCAGATAAGGTCCCTTCCATCTAGGCTCCAAACAGTCTCGTCTCTGGAAAAATTTTACAAGAATATAGTCTCCGGGCTGAATGGTGTGCCCGGGCCCCTCAGCCTCTCAGGTGCTGGAGGTAACAGCTGGTGTATCTGTTGGTGAATAAAGCGCAAGCTTTTAGAGAGTTCATACAAATAATCAACTAATAAAGGATAATCTATCTTAGAAAACTTCTTCGGTCTAGGGACACCCCACACATAGGCTGGACAACAAAAGATCACCTCGAAGGGCAATAATCCTGTTCTAGAATGGGCTATCATTCTGGTGAACAACAGGGCAAGGGGTAAAGCATCTGGCCATTGCAACCTAGTACTTTCCTTAATTTTGGCCAATTTTGGCTTGAAAGTACCGTTGTACTTCTCAGCTAAACCTGCTGACTGAGGGTGATTGGCTGCATGGAATTTTTGCTTGATGTGCAAACCATCGCACACCAGTTGGATCACCTTTGCGTTGAAGTGACTTCCATTGTCACTCCAAATCAAACAGGGCAAGCCGTAGCGCGGGAAAAAACTCCTTAATAAGAGCCTTTGCCGTTGCTATGGCAGTGTTTTCCTTTGTTGGGTAAGCCTCAATCCATTTGCTAAATGCACAAACTACCACTAACACATATTTCAAATTATTAACTCACTGTAGCTCTATATAATCCATCTGGAGTACCTCAAAAGGAAAATAAGGGGGTGCAAAATTACCAGAAGGTGTAGGGGTACCCTTCCCAGTATTGTGTTTGACAAATTAACAAATTATGCAATGCTTCACTGGATGACCAACAACTTTTGAAATATTGTCATTTTGCTACCCAGGTTCTAGCAGTTTACAAATGCCTTTGGCGCTAATATGAGCCAGACCATGTGGCATGGTAACTACGGGAAGTATATATGCATCTGGTAGCATCCATCTCTGTTTCTCGGACTTATCAGTCCAGCATCCTTCGTCATCTAGACGCCCTGTACTCTCCTGCCAATTCCTCTACTTTTGCCTCACTCTGTATCTCTCTAACACTCTCCAATGAATTCTCAACCATACCATAGTCTGGTACACATGCCACGAACATTTTCGTCGTTCTAGACCTGGCTGCCTCTTTTGCTATCTGATCTGCAAAGGCATTTCCCCTCCCCGCATCATCAGTAATTGCTTTATGCGCACTGCATTTTACTATTGCCAGTCATTTGGGAAGAGTCAAAGCTGTCAGAAGCCTCTCTATCAACGGGCCATGTTGGATTTTGGTCCCATGTGAAGTCAAGAATCCTCTCTCTGCCCAGAGGCGTCCAAAATTATGGTCCACACCGAAGGCATACTGGCTGATAGTATAAATATTGACAGCCAGTCCTTCACTTAATTCACATGCTCGCAAAAGAGCTATCAGCTCCGCAGCTTGCGCTGATTGATGAGGTACACATGACGCCCCCACTACAGTGCGCAGCATGGTAATAGCATACGCCGCTGTAGTGGTGCCATCTAACAATTTGAAACGAGCCATTTACATATAGTTCCCCTTGAGAATCAGAGAAGGGAACATCAGTCAGGTCTACCCGTCCCTTCGTCTCCTCCTCTGTACGAAACTGACAATCATGGACATCCTTGTCCTCTTCTTCCGAAGGGAGGGGTAGTAACATGGCTGGATTCAGTGTGGCACATTTTTTGATAGTAATATGAGGTGCAAACAATGTTAATTCGTAACCAGTCAGACGAGCACTGTATAAGACTTTATTGTTTGATTACTTAAAACCATTACAATTTTTTGTTTGAAATAAAATTTAAAAAACTCATACGTTTCTTATATACAAAGAGCAAAGCATTAAAAAACTCAGATTAATACTGGGACCTTCTAAAAATACGGGGATGTAATTAAAATAACCTGACATTAATTAGATTCCCGTGGCAATCAAAGTCTGGGGTGTCGGGTCAGTCAAGGCTACCCCTCTCTTCATTTTTTAATTTTTTTTAAATTTTATATATAACAAGCAGCAGAACTGATTTTTTCTTAAAGCCATCTGAAGATCTGTAAACTATTAATATTAGGCAAAAAGGCAATGTTCCAATCAACAGTTGTGAGCAGTCAAGGATTCATTGGTTGAGCCTGGAGTGGAATTGTAACGCTGCCGGATTGAGGGGGATTTGCGGCACTGATGTCTCCCAACACTTTTGACGCTTTGTTAACAAATTTGGTGAACCGAATGTTCAGCTTCGTGTTGTCTGGGTTCAGGGCGGCAATTATGGCTTGGCGACATGATCATATTCCGAGCCTGTTCCATTCTTCCCGCAATAAAGACCGTCTGTCAGTGAGCATAGCGGACCATTATAATAAATGGGGTAACCCAGTATAGAGTCAAAGGACCTGGGTGTCGGTTGGTAAGGAAAACAATGGTCCTAGACAATCATATTCACACTTCAATTGGAAAATAAATAATATGCGATTAGATCATATGAACAAGAGAAAAAGCACATTCCACAGAAATGACTCATAGATGGAGGCACCCAAAGTCAATTAAATTGCAAGCATTAATTTATTTCATGTTGAGTCATTTTCATCAAATGAAAAACATGCACAAAGACATAATGTTCAGTATGTAATAATCAAGAGGTTACTTTAAAGGAAGGAGAAGGAAGTGAAAGTTGGTGCTCATGTGTGGGGTATAGAAAAAGAGGATGAAGATCATCAAGAAACACTTGGAAAAAGCAGTTCAGGACATTCAAATAAAGGGGATCTGGCTATGATTCCCAATTGGGCCAGTATCCCTACTGGGATGGGCCTGCTCATGGACCAAATAACAATAGGAATTCTGGTAATTATTTCTTAGATTTGAGGCACAGTGAAAACTTCATCTGTGGTTGGGGTAGGAAGGGGGTAGATGTTGAGTGCAGGCCCACTGGGGAAATGTCGACATTTCGACCTTAACGCAAAAGGTTAGTAGACTTCTCTGCTACGGGTCTTCCTCAGGACAAGGGAAGGGGGAACCTGGAAAGTAACCATAGAATCAAAAGGGGGGCCTTGGTCACTAAAAACAAACTAAACGTAACAAACGACCAGCTGTTAAGAGTACTGACCTATCTTCGACGAAGTCAAGTACACTGCCCCCGAGTGGTGGGTAGTCTGTAAATGGAATGCGCAAAACATGAGAATAATATAATCAGAAACACT
The DNA here is from genome assembly GCF_964204655.1 of Triturus cristatus. Classification (NCBI taxonomy): domain Eukaryota; kingdom Metazoa; phylum Chordata; class Amphibia; order Caudata; family Salamandridae; genus Triturus; species Triturus cristatus. The sequence goes on along the minus strand of NC_140583.1, from coordinate 870,566,162 downwards.
AGTCAAATCATGAGGAAGTAAAATTAAACCATGAAACTAAAGCACTCACCCGAATCCCTCCCTGCTTTTAGCGCCGGCTGGGAGGGATTTGTTCCCCAGTATCCCTTGACACCAAGTAGTTGCAGGCATTGATCCAGGTGATGCCGATGTTTGTGGCTGAAGTAGCTGTTCAATATTTCCTTCCTAAGTCTGGCCTCAAGGCTGCCCTCCCGGGCATTGCGCAATCTGTTGCAAAGCTTTATAAACGCTCCTGCCTCAACACCATGGTGGTCTAATAAGCCTAGTTCGAGTCTAACTTGGGCTGGCAAAGCAGATCTTGGCAGGCGAAGAGCGCATTTAAAAATGTTGATAGTTAGTTTATTTAATAAAGTGCTGATTGTACACTTCATGATCTCGTGCCCGAACGACAGGGAATTAGTTATCTTCGCCTTCATCACCTTCAGCATAGGGGTTAGACTCGGGCCAAGTAGTGGTTTCGACAGTTTCACAGAGGTAATGGTGCTGCGTCTATGTTTTATTCAAAAGTACATCCACAGCATGCGGTACCATTACTGTGAGATCATGATTGAGAACGAGTCCTGACGATTGTCGGATAGAGACCACCGCAGCTGCGGCGGCTCTTAACCAACTCGGGAGAGTTCTGGCAACAGGGTCAAGCGTAGCAGAAAAATAAGCACACAGCCTCTGCTTACCTCCAAAGGCTTGTGTTAACACAGATCGTGCACATCCAGCCGCTTCCTGTACGTACAACACGAAGGGCTTCTTATAGTCAGGCATGCCAAGCACAGGTGCAGAGCAAAGCTCAACTTTTAATTGTTCAAAAGCATGCTGACATTCATGCGTTCAAGGCAAGTGTTCATGCATAGTTATCAAGCGAAGCAGAGGCTGTATTAATAAAGAATAAGCAGGTATCCAGTGCCAACAATACGAGGTGATGCCTATGAAAGCACGCACGTCCCTCTGATTCACAGGGACAGGCATCTTAACAATGGCATCCACTCGCTCAGGTGTTAGCCTCCTACCCTCCTTCGACAGCAGGTGACTTTTCAAAGCTTGACTATAAATACTAGGACTTTCAGTATACCCCTGAGGAACTCTACAGAATTGAAAACTTCTGCCGGCTAAAGCGAAGCCGAATAAATACCGGCTGTCAGGATGGACAGGAATGCTAAAAAAAGCATTTTTCAAATCAATAACAGAAAAGAATTTAGCTGTGGAAGGAATCATTGTTAAAAGGACGGTAATATCAGGGACTACCGGAAACTGAGGAACAACTATTTTGTTGATTTCCCGCAGATCAGTCACAAAACGATAGACATCAGGATGTGCATCAGGGGAATCTACAGGTGCCTTTTTAAGAATAGGCCGAATGGGGCTATTGCATACATTCACTACTATCTCCTCTACCACCCCTGATTTGATCAGGTCCTGTATAATATGCATCGAAGCCTGTTCCCCAGCCTGTGATATTTTGTATTGGGGAATACGAGGAGGCACAACGTTATCCTTGACCTTTTTTTAAACTGGTGGTAGCTGTAACAACCCCACATCCGTATCCCCTGTGGCCCACAATGAAGACGGCACATCCTTAAATTCAGCAGGAAGCGGTGCATCCTTCACTAAACACTGTTTTGCACTAACCACATTAGGTCCAAAAGTCAGATAAACACCATCCGGGGAACAACAAAGGTAGCATGTAATTCCTTCAACAAATCCAGTCCTAATGGATTTTCCCCACAATTTGCCATCAACAAAAATGGAGAGTTCACAGTAAAAGGACCAACAGTAAAAGCAAAAATCAAATCAGTCTTTATTCGATTTAAAAATACGACCATAAAAGACACAAACATAGAAGACGTACATTTCAATAAAACATACATTTCAATAAATACCTAAAAATAGCTTATTGAGAGAGCCATGTTAAAAAGACATTAAACATTACAACAGACTGAGATACAAAGAATAAAAAGTTTTTTGTTTAAAATGGAATTGTCCCTAGTACAGCTTAGAAGTGGGGAGGGCCCGAACAATGAATTCATTAGTGATCGTCAAGGGAGTACTTAATTAATTTTCTCCTCAATGCCCATGCCCAGCCCAGGTATTTTGCCAGAGCAACAGAGACAAATGTCAAAGAGCTAGTGCGCAAAATGCGTAGAGCTACAGTGCTGCTCCTTGTCCCAAGCAGTCTACACATTGGTCTAAGCCAAACGCGCCTTGGAATGACAAATGCCGGGCAAACAAACAAAAAGTGGGGAGATGATTCCATCGCAGCCCCACATGCAGGACATTGCAGTTCCGAGTTCGTGGCCCACCTTCCAGTCAAAGATCTAAGGGGCAAAGAACCAGCTCTAAACTGGAAATAAAGTTTCCTGTCACCCACATTAGTCACCACATCCCAATAAAGTTCCAAATAGGGGGAATCTTTGAACTCCAAGAATTTCTCAGACATCCCAGTTGCTTTATTCAGTACCTGGGAGTCTATTCTTTCCCAGTAAGATATTTTAAGAGAACTTTTGGATGGAAACTGGGCAGAGGCTGGGTCGATCCACAACCCTTCCATACCCATATCCTTTAAAGACGCTTGTAAATTCTTCAGCCACCCAATTTTATGAAAAACATCTGATTTTATAATGTCGTTCAGGCCCTTGGCATAGTGGGAAAGTTCAGGAGTAGTCCACAGCCTCCGCCAGTATAGAACCGGGCGGAGTCTTGCAATATCCTTGATGGACCTCCTGCCCAGATCGTACCTAAGTGGGATCAAAGGGGTGCTCTGAGGGAGACCAGTTATTTTGCGCAGGAATTTATGCTCCACATTTACTAAGATCGCTAGCTGTTCAAAGCCCCAGAGTTCCGCCCCATAAAGGACAGAGTTTAGGGCCTTTGCTTCAAATACTTGCAAAACCGGGCTTATTGGTTTCGTTATTGACCTGTTAAATTCCCTGGTCAAAGCACCAGTTATCTGCTTGAATCTTAAGGATGCCATTTCCAGATGTTTACGCCAATTATTATTGTTTGAGATTTGCAACCCAAGATATGTAAAATTGGTCACTAATTCTAAGGGTTGCCCATTCATAAACACTCTTTTCCCTTGAAAGCTGCTATGAGGGTTGAAAGCCATAAACTTCGTTTTTCCCACATTAACCTCTAGACCATGGTCAAGGCAAAACTCATCAAACAGGCAAAGGGCTTTTTGCAGACCATTAGATGTTCTAGACACGATAAGCGTATCGTCTGCAAACAATAGTATGGGGATGGAAACGCCAGCCAACCTTGGAGCGTCGGTATTGGCCGAGAGCATGAGCTCAACTATCCCATTGATATAGAGTGAGAAGAGCGTGGGAGCCATAGTACAACCTTGTCTCACACCACGCTCAACCGGGAACTCAGATGTAACCTCTCCCGCCCCTCCCCACTGAATCCTAGCATAGTTAGACTCATGCAGACGCATCACCATAGTTAGAATTTCTTTGGGGAGACCTAGCCTCTCTAGAACTGCCCACAGCCGGAGTCGTGGAACAAGATCGAAGGCAGCCCTTAAATCTACAAAAGCTACGTAAAGACTGCCATTCCCCAATGTCACCACTTTCCAGTGGAGCTGGACAAAGTAGAAGACTTGGTCCACCGTGCTGGTTAGTTTCCGAAAACCAGCTTGGAAGGGAGACAGAATGTTATTATCTTCCATCCATTCCTGGATACGGTTCAAAACCATCCTCCCTATCACCTTCTGAATAGAATCGATGAGGCTAATTGGCCTATAGTTACCCGGGAGCGTCCTATCCCCTTTCTTGAATACAGGTATAATAACTGCCCCCCTCCAGGATTTTGGGACAGGCGCACCTTCTGCCACAGCGTTAGCCAATAGGGTTATATACTTGCTCCAGTTACCTTTATTGTGCATAAAGACGTCCGAAGGAACCTTGTCCTGGCCGGGGGCACGACCACTGGTAACTGAGCTCAAAGCCCTACTGGCATCTTGTATACAAAAGGGACCCTGGGAGTAAAAAACATAATTTGGCACCCATGCAAAATTGTACAGAATATTACAAGCATATTGAGGTTCAAAATATTGTACCCAATCTGCCTGTGAAACATGGTTGGAGGGGTTGTCAGGGCGCCCACCATGGCCCCACTTAAGAATGTTCCAAAATAGACGGGAATCTCGGGTATGGCATGCGCTTTTTAAATCCAGCCAGTGTTGCTCATCCCAGATTTTTTTGGCCATCCTTACAGTTTTTGTGTATGCTAGTCTGGCAGATCGGATACCCTCCAATGCACCACTAGACAGGGCTTTCACTAGGTTAGACCTGGATTCCCTACAAGCACCATCATACCATCTATTTTTCTTAGTCGGAGCCTTTTTCTTGTTCCTCAGGGGCTTCGTAAAGTGGGAACCTATTTCGGCAAACAGCTTCTCATGGCATGCAGTGACTTTATTATTGCCTGAGTCTTCGGATAACAAACCCTCAAGCTCGACAATAGAATCAACTAATTTGTTATCTATATCGGCAATGGCCAGGGTGTTATGCTCGAGCTCCCTCCACTTGAGTCTACGCATATCATTTGTTAAAGTTACCTCAGGCGCGCACGTAACCATTCCAACAGGCATTGAACGATTACTAAACCACCATCTATGGGCAACACAGATAGGGTTGTGGTCGCTCTCAACCCTAACCTCGACCACCATATCTGGAGCTGGTTGCCATAATTGCAAGCTACATAGGACATAATCAATCCTACTAGAATGTCGGCCGTTGTCAAAGGTCTTCGCCCCTTGTTTATCACCTAGCGTCCTCCCGTTCAGGGCCCTCAGACCATGCTCAAAACAAAGAGCATTGCACTGAACAATAATCTCAGTCCACCTTTTAATTGGACTGAGATCAAGAGCAGGTACCCCCCACAATTGATCTTCCACAGCTTCACTGCCCCACCCAGAATCGGGATTTAGGAGCGGTTCAAAGGTGATATTAAAATCCCCGGCTACCACTATTCGCTTCCCACCTGAGTGCTGGTCGATAATGGAGACCAGGAGAGCCAGAACCTTGGAGCCTGCCCTATTAGGGTCCCTCAAATACAAGTTGTAGATGTCCAAATCACCTAGGGTTCCAAGTGACACCCTCACTAGTTGAATATCGTCGGACCCAGTAGGTATTGCAAAAGCCTTTGGGAATGTGTCCTGTCGGACCCACATTGTCAGTCCTCCCTTTGGGCGACCCCTTATGCCCTGGATTGCGGGGACGTAAAAATTCAAGAATCCCTGTAGAAACTGGGGCTCACAGGTCCAGGTTTCCTGGAACAGGCAGACATCAAAGTTGCCTATGTAGCCTAGCCAGTCCGGTGAGTCCATTTTTGATTTTAGGCCTGCAATATTCCAAGAAATCATAGACCCCCCCTCTTTTCCTTGACCTTGGACATAGGCGGGGTTCACACACCGCTGTTCAAGACCACATTCTGGTCTTATAGACAAATCAGGGGTTGCTGCATCCACATCTATTGTCTTGTCCACCCCAGTAGCAGGGGAGTAACGTGGATGCTTATTAAACTTAGGCCCTCCAACCTGTAAACTCGAACTAGGAGGTGTAGTAAATAACTGCGGCCCAGCTGTCGGTCAGGCAAAAACTACTGGGGGGCACAAATCATTGGCTTCCCAATTTTCCGGATGTGGGCTAAGTCCTGCAGGGTAAAGATTATAAAAAAACCCTAGATCATGCACCCTAATTTTTGACTGGTCGCGAGCCAGTCGGGGATCACAAATATGTTGCACTATACGGCTATCTGCAAAATTAACTAAAATTGCGTCCCCTGGGACATCTTTGGGTCTTGGACCTACCCAGCTAACCCTTCTGGTGAAGAGAATTTTTCCATCTAGGTGGTTAGGAAGCGGCCTGTTCCTGTTTAACCAGAACGTAACTTTGTTCTTTAGTTGCTGGTACGATTCTGGAACTCCTTCCTGAAGTACTGGGACTCCAGTTAAAACAGCAACATAGGGTATACAGGCAGGGGGCAGATGGATATGAGCCCCAGGCGATATGCTGTTTTTGTCCCCAGATTCCCAGGACCCTTTTTGGTTCATTGGCTTTTTCCCAACATTAGTACCTTGCACTCTCAGAAGATTGTCACCCAAATTATCGGTACATTGGCTAGTACTATTAGAATTATCAATAACCTTCGCTTTAGGGGCAGCGACCTCGGGTAAAACCCCATGCATTGCCTCGTTATTAGAGGATGTGTGCGGAGGAGTAGGAAGGGTAGAGGACACCCCTACAGGAATATCCCGTGCCTTGGTAGCTAATTTAATAACATTTTTCAGTGAGCAGAAGTTATCCAGAGCAGTTTGCTCTAATCTATCTACCTTCTCACTAACTTGCTTTATCCTTTCCAACACGGGAAGAATTAGAGAACGGAAAAATTTTTCCATTTCAAGGACCATATTACTCAGTTGGGGTTGGTCTATACAACAAGAAATATTCTCACTAGGAGATGGAAGAACTTCGTCCTGTATAACCCCCATTGGAGATTTTTCCGTGACATTAGGGTGCTTAGCCTTCCTCCCTCCCTGGGACCCCCCTACTCGTTTCCTCTTGGCATTAGGGGGATTTACAATGCTTTTGCTGGACCTAGTCTGCGGGTGGGATATAACTAGTTTATTGGCGATAGTGGGGTTGCGAGTTGTTGTCGCAGAGGCACCGGAGACCTCGGGAGTATCACGAACCGCACTGCAGGAGTGTGATGTAGGAGGACTTGTCCCAACACACTCCTGCAGTACAGATTCACCACCATTCTGGACCGCTGACTTCAAAGGAGACTTTGCCCCGGCCAAAATACCCAAAGAAGAGCGTCTAGCTTGCGCTAACTCAACAGACAAGCGACGTTCAGTTATAGCCAGTTCGTGCTCAAGACATGATACAGCTCTTGTAATGAAATGGTCAAGTGTCCCGGTCACAGACCCACCCCCGCATGTACGTTTACCTTTAGACGCCATTTAAACTAAGCGTGCTATACTAGGGCCAATGTGCTCATTAGCCTAAAAGGAACAATTGCATAAGAGGAAGATACTACTCCACTAGAACACAATACTCACAATACAAAATGGGAGACTATAGAGCTGAGCAAGGTGATGAAACAATCACTATTGAAGCCGGACAGAAATAAGTTCGCCCTTCTACCTTAGATTTAGCGTCACAGCACAGCAGAGTTAGAGGTATTGCCCAGTCCAGTCAGGATCGGTCAGAGACGGGCAAGGACGGGCCCGCCCTTGGCCCGGGCTTCGCCCGGGCGCTGCCCGCTCGCGTCCCGCGCTGCGTGAGCGCCTGCTCGATTTTAAGGGCGTCCGGGGCTGTGTTGTGTCGTCATCGGCAAGCGCCGGTGCAGGAATGCCGGGATTTGTAGTTTTCTTGGGCCGTTCCCCTCACGGCAACGAAGGACCACCAAAGTGCAGCCCAGCGACCCCACAGCAGGCCGTTCCCCTCACGGCAGGTAGGTTTTAGGCACAGCGTTCTGCTTGTTCTGCTTGTTTAGAGCGTCCCGCGCTGCGTGAGCGCCTGCTCGATTTTAAGGGCGTCCGGGGCTGTGTTGTGTCGTCATCGGCAAGCGCCGGTGCAGGAATGCCGGGATTTGTAGTTTTCTTGGGCCGTTCCCCTCACGGCAACGAAGGACCGCCAAAGTGCAGCCCAGCGACCCCACAGCAGGCCGTTCCCCTCACGGCAGGTAGGTTTTAGGCACAGCGTTCTGCTTGTTCTGCTTGTTTAGAGCGTCCCGCGCTGCGTGAGCGCCTGCTCGATTTTAAGGGCGTCCGGGGCTGTGTTGTGTCGTCATCGGCAAGCGCCGGTGCAGGAATGCCGGGATTTGTAGTTTTCTTGGGCCGTTCCCCTCACGGCAACGAAGGACCGCCAAAGTGCAGCCCAGCGACCCCACAGCAGGCCGTTCCCCTCACGGCAGGTAGGTTTTAGGCACAGCGTTCTGCTTGTTCTGCTTGTTTAGAGCGTCCCGCGCTGCGTGAGCGCCTGCTCGATTTTAAGGGCGTCCGGGGCTGTGTTGTGTCGTCATCGGCAAGCGCCGGTGCAGGAATGCCGGGATTTGTAGTTTTCTTGGGCCGTTCCCCTCACGGCAACGAAGGACCGCCAAAGTGCAGCCCAGCGACCCCACAGCAGGCCGTTCCCCTCACGGCAGGTAGGTTTTAGGCACAGCGTTCTGCTTGTTCTGCTTGTTTAGAGCAAGAGGTTGGGATATGGGGCACACAACCGGCACACCTGAAAAACCTACCAAAACATTATTAAGGCCAGACAGGGTTGCCCCGGGGACCAGCAAATGAGAAACAGAGGTATTCATTGCACCTGTATTCAGCAAAAATGTCTGTGCTGAACCATGCAAATCTGCCGTGACCTAAGGACCACGCTAATCTACAGAAATTTGCACTGGTCCCTCACCCTGTCCCTTGCTGTCCTAGCTGTAGAACATCCCTGTAACTTCACCCATATCGTAATCGTCATGATAGTACTGCCTCCCCCGGGGGTCATCGAAATAATTCTGATCTGAACGACCCCCTGAAGATGTATCAACCTGATCCTCATCCCGACCAACCTGTCCACGACCCCTTCCACCTGGACCCTGTCCTCTGGGTGCTGGACGTTTCTGTAACAGTTCCAGACACTCGCTTCGCCAATGTCCCCCCTTTTTAAAATACGCACACTGATTCATTCCAAGGGCGCACCACCTCTACCAGCACCCGTGACCTATGAGCCGGACCAGTGCCGCGACCCCTTCCAGACTCCCTTGCAACCTGTTGTAGTAACACCTTTGTCTTCAAATCCTTACTCTTTTTCTCCACTTTATCCTTTTCCTCATTTTCTCGATTCTCATAATATTGAGCCATACTCAATATCACTGAAGGGGAGGAGGTAGTCCAAGTACTCTCAGAAGCTTGCAGCCGAGCTGCAATTTCGGGAAGCAAATTCGTAACAAACCTATTAACAAACAAACAAACACCTCCTTGAACTGATAAATCCTGCCTACTGAAATCTAAAAACACCCCTTCAAAACGAGTAAAAAATCTGACACACTCTCCTCTTTCTTCTAACGACATGCCGTTAACTTGTCCCAATCAACCCGTCTAGGTGGTATAAAAGAATGCATATAGGTAATAATGCGGCTTGGCAAGGCCAACATTTCAGCTTTTGGCTTTTCAGCAGCCTTTCTCTCCTTATTCCATGCCCTAACCTCATTCCAAGTACCACCCAGCTCCGTCGCATGATCCTGTGTGTGCACTTGCTGCCAAATGTCAACTGGCACCAAAAGCCCAAAGAACATCTCAATGTCTGCTAAAGTCATAACTGACGAGGAGGCAGCCTCTGTTAATTCTTTATAGTATGCGGTAGGGTTTTTCCTAGGGTCCGGTAACTGACTTTTAAGAGCAAGCACCTCACTTCTTTTTCATGGGGTATAGACCCATTGCTCCCGAAAATGAGCCTCTACCCGTTGCTGAACCACATCTCCATTCTGATTACGCTGTTCTGGAATCTCAGGATAAAAAACAGGGTGCACCTCTCTCATGGGGAATTGGGACACTGCCGTTGGAGTTCGGTGATGTAATCTTTCTCGATAACTGAGTAGCGTCCCAACATTACCAAAGACTTCTGCAGGGACCATACTGACTGAATATACACGATCTCATATGCCATAAATAACTTGAGGAGCTGTGCCTCCAATACACTGTTCCCACAAACCAATCAATATAGCCAACATATGCTGAAGGGCATGTTGTTGTACAGACGTGTCAAAATCTTTCATCACACTCCATATATCCTCCGCACTATAAATCGGATTCCGAACCCATTGTGCTACCTGATTTGCAACCATCTTCTTCTCCCCTTCACCCACATCAGACCAAATCAAGGCCCGCCCCATTCGCTCTTGTGCCGCCGCCCAATCCCTCCATCTGACCCTTGCACCGGTGTCCCAACACTACCCAACACCATGGATAAAACGCCCGGGAAAGACACAAAAGGTACAGAAGCAGGTGACAATGTCAGCAATGACTGGGTGGTGGGTGTAAGAGAAGGAGGAAAAACATGAGTGGATACAGCAGACATTGCGGGGGTGCCCGCAGTCACCACACTTGCATGTTACAAAACTGGAGGGCAGGCAGAGGGGGCCGGAGCCAAAGCTGTTGAATCTGCATAAAGACCAGAAGTGGGTGGTGGGGCAACGAAGGACTGAGGCAATGGAACAGCAGGATAGATTCTCTGTGGGGCATAGAGGAGTGGGGGACGAGTGTCCAACAGATCTTCCATGAAAGGATCCTAATCCTCTCGAACAACATAAGACTTATTACATTGCAATCAAATCTTCCTGACTGCACACCCTTTTCAGTTTGCTCCTTATCATAAGCTACAGCTTTCTGAACCACTGTTTGAATTGCCTTCTTCCTAGACTCCTTCTTGGCACGTATACACCTCTGCTTAGCTTCTTTCTGCCATACCTGCAAAGTATCAAACATTGACTGCCTACTTTTTCTAGCAAATAATTTGTCCTGTAAATAATTCAGTTTTTGTTCATCAAAGGTACCTTCTAGTAGCCACTGAAGCTCAGTATTGCCACAATGTTCGAAACATAATAGGACCAATACCGTGCTACACATACATCTAAAAACTTGGAGTGCCTTCCCGAGGCGCAGGCTTCCGTTCCTCCAGCTGATGCTCAGCAGAACAACAGCGGCACCCCAAGCACAACACTTTACTCCAACAAAGCATTCTAGCATCAGACACATTCACTCTTCACCTAAATCAACACACACACACAACAAGAACGCACAAACCAAAGAGCTCTCCAAGTCAGTCCTTAGACAGCACCAAGACAAGTCAGTCCACAGACTGTACCAAGACAAGATAGGCTCTAGACCCAGGCCTTTTCAATATTAAGCCAAATTCAACAAGTGGCCTGGCAGAACGTTCAAAACGCTCTGTATCATAAGGGTCCACAGACCTACCAAGTTAATCAAGACGGCGCCGCACTTACCAAAACTCACCCGGTGCACACAGGTCAAACAAGATTATTCTCCACTGCCGACTCTTCATACCAAACGGTCAGATCCAAGGGTTTTGCCTTTTCAGGACCCCAGCCGAGATGACCACTAGATGAGGAACCGCCTCATCAGACAGGCGGGGCAGCTGCGAGAACCGAGCTCTATCATATGGGGATCTCCGTTCCGCCTATCCGACCAGACACGACCTCGACCCCCTCGTCCCGATTACGGGCGGGATGGGTCACCTGGTTGAGTTCAGTTATTCGCCACAACTACGGTCTGTTGTTATATATTTTTTCTCTCCCTACATTTTCTTTTACAGGCTTGAATCTAGGAGCCATCCAATTGTGGAGTGTGACAGTGATCACGCCCACACAGTGGTACACTCTTGCCACTTTTGGTAAGAACGCAGCCCCCATTTACATATTTAGGTCCTGATGAATGCCCTGGACCCTCCTGGGCCAAGACGGCAGAAGCATGTCGACCTCTAAACACAACGGTTAAGGGACACTAATTCCCCCACATACCGTCACCTGCTTTTAAACATCATATAGTTACCTTTCACATCAAAAAACACAATGAGGATAACTATAATGATTTTTAATCTCACTCACTCATACACGGGCCACCACTTAGTTTAGAAGTGCATCCCTGTCGTTAGGTGTATGCCCGCCCTCTATCAAACCAAGGTTTTAGAAGGCGAGGACTGGTCAATGATGAAGCATGTCACCAGGTGGTGTGTGAGACCAGTCCGTTACTTTTTGTGAGATGTCCCCACTCACAATATAACTCAAACCTTATAGTGGTTATCACTTTAGTAGCAGCTATTTTGTGGTTAAACATTCATAGTTGGAGGCTGCTAGCTCCTAAAACCCCGTGCCTCTTGTTCCCTCCTCCACACAGTGTGGAGCTCATGTGTTTTTGATCACCTGGTGGAGTCCCTGTTCGGGCGGCAACTGAAGTAAGTGACCCACTAGGGTCACCCGGATCACTCTCGACCTCCTCTTGCCTTCAAGTAATGAAGAGTCGATGACGAAGTAGAGAATACAAGAAAACTATTTTATTCACAAAACACACTGCGGTGGAGTCCAGTCCGATCAGCCTCCTATGATGGCTGATGAGGGACTGGGACTAACAAGCATAAAGTTACATTATGTAGGTTGTGGAACCCACACAGACCCGCCTATTATGGAAAAGTACTGGTAGTTGTCGTAATACAGTGGGGGCACAGAACATAAGTTTCGATTCCGCAGCCTGGTACAAGCTATCTACTATCCAAGGTCGTCCGGCCTATCCTCACTATCCACACTTCTAGACAGGTGAGAAAAGGCCTCTATGTAACAGAAAAGGCATGCTATAATGAGCAAGTTTCAGCATTGGAGAAACAAAACTTACCAAGGACCATTTCTCGTAAATGAGCAAGTAACAGTTTCAAATATAATAGAAAATGGTGTCTTCGAGAGCTAAAATGGTGGCACAGATGTCAACCCAACTAACGCAACATCTGTATTTACTGATTGCGTCTACACACAATATACAGATATAATGTATTAGCCCTATAAATGCTAACATAATATTGGGTAAAACATGAATAAAATGACAATGTTACGTTTCAATTCTATCAATTGGGGTAGGTGGGTTTCCGAGAGCGGGGGGGCACCAGGTGTTGTCCCAAGCAGTGGGGGAGGGCCCAAGGATGAAAACCTCAGTCTTCTCAGAATTGAGCTTTAAGCAGCTGTTGCTCATCCATGCTACGACGTCTTTCATTCCTTCCTGGAAGCTGAGTCTGGTGTCTTCAGGGTTCTCCGTTCACCACTCTAATATGCGCAATTTAGTTCGGAGACTTTATTATGTGAAAACTCCTGCACTATGTTTAGGAGAAATGAATAGTGCTCTTTTGCATGGAACAGTAGCAGAGGTACAAAAAGTCTGTGAAGATGTTCAGCTTCCTTTCTTTTGTCCTGAGCAAGAGAATGAAGAATTGGTTCCTGGTGGTGTGGTAAAAAAGGAGCCAGGAATTAATACTGATAATTTTATACAAGAGATTACAAAGTTTAAAAGAGTTTCTTCAGAGAAACCAAACTATGTTGTGTCCGCCCATCCGGTCCGTGACTCTGCTGCTCTCACTACTGCTACGGCTTCCGGGCTAGGTTCTCCCAATGTTGGCGTCCCACGGTGAGGCCTCGCAGGCTGGCGCGACCTTTTACCTGTCTTGGTGGTGTTTGGAGTGGAGTCTCGGGGGTCATATGCTGCAGTTGGCATTCCTGGCGTCCCTGGATCGGGACAGCAACAGCGACAACGTGGATCTCGTTTCACCACGGCGCAGTTTGAAAGTTCAATGCGCCAGGCCAGGTGACTTGTGGTGTCTTGTGATTGGAGGCAGCTGTTATTGGTCAGCCATTAGAGTGTCCTCTCCCTGCTGTGCTTATCCCTTTGGGGGTTGGCAGTGCGACGGGGTTGAGAGGTGGCTCCTATGTTTTAGCTGACAAGATCTATCTATTAATTTGAATCCAGGGAGGTTTTCGGAACTCAAGGTGCCCTGGGACTAGCCCTGCAACCTTCCCTCCAGACCCAGTCATATTTATTTGTTATTTGTATTTTACCAATGGTCCCTGAGGAGTGTAAGAGACTTTGGAAGTGGCTGTAAACCAAGCGGATGAGGCGGCAGCAGTTGGGGGCACGTCCAAGAAGGAGGTAAGTGCAATTTTTGTTTTTCTTGATGATAGTTCCATCAATTGTCCGCTGGTTCAGCAATGAATACATTTTCTCATACTTCACCTCCGGTGCTTTGCTGTGAGACAGCTTTCCTCAGCGCTCCTAAGGGAAGACCCCAGGGGAGAGTTTGTAAAAGGAGGAAAACAGGGAAGAAGATGTCAGCTGAACCCAATCAAAGTGCACTATGAAATGGGGAAGCTCCATGCTCACCTCTTGTTACCTCAATAAAGATCTTTGCTCTTAAACATTTTAATAATGGAGCCCATCCATCATTGGAGGAGGGGATTAAGATACCCAATGAGCCACCAAGTACTTCAGATTTAGCAAGAGACGTACTGTGCTCAGCAATAGATGAAGTGCAAATAGCCAACCTATTGGTGTCTTCTTTACAGACTACAAGTGTGACTACAAGTAGGGGCCCAAGACTGTCTTCCTCACCCCATGTAGATATCTCCTTATCATCATCCCGCTCCAAGGATTTTGAACTTTCACAGCTGAACTGTAGAGAAGACCATTCGAATCAAGCTATTCTTTCACCCTGTAAGGCCTCTCTGGTTAGGGAACCAAACTCAACTTTTGGATCCCAGGGATGGTCTATAACAATCCAGTCTACCACCTTGTCATCTTTGCTGGATGTAATGCTGCGTATGCAAACTACCATACATGGGATCCTGGAAGCGTTGGTGTCGATAAGGACAAACCAGGTGGACCAATCAAAAGTTCTGAAAGACATCCAACATGAACTTCAGCATTTTAAAAATAATATAGACAAAATTATGATCACTGAGCCACCTGCTGTAGGAACGGTCGCCTCGCCTCTGGAAGGTCACAGCACTATTTCAGGGGAAGGTGAAGGTCAATTAATCTGTTTATATTTCCAAATTGCCTTTGCATGTTAGGAAAAAGTATCACCATCTACATCCTTTCAAATTTACCTCAGGGTCTACTTGTATACAGAGGGCAAGTACTCGGAATAGATTGTTTGGGTCTCATGCCCCAGGTGCAGACAAAAGGAAGGCTCCGAGTACGAAGGCAAAAGCCAGTAACAGTGCCCATCCCCAAGATCAATACTAAAGACCCCTCGGTGGTAGAGTTGTAGATGCATCCTCATACAATAAGCCAAAGCCAAATGTAAAATCTCGTCTTAAAGTTAGTCCGGACCCTATTCTCTCACCTGTGACAGTTCGCCCCACCCCACATTATAAAGGTCCCACTCTAGCTCGAAGCAAGGTGTCTAAGCTTCAGATTCTGAATAAATCTTATAAAGAACTCCCTTTTTCGTCTGAATCTTTTCCCAGCTTGCAGCCAGTGTTTTCAGAGATATTGTTGGATATTACTCGCCGGGGGGAAAAAATGCAAAGCTACTTCGACCTTTGAATCGCTCAAAAATGCTCCATATTTTCCATCAAATTCCTACACTTTCAGGTATATATTCGTTAGACCTAACTTGTATATGGCAAAGTAGCCAACCGTCAAATGATCGAAGAGTGGTTATAGTAAATGATAGACCACCCAAGCAGCCTGAGCAATTAGTATGGGGTCAGGGTAATAGGTTCTCCCCCCTACAGCATTTCGTGGAGGATTGCGATTGGAACATTAGGCTCAATTTCCCCTAGAATGAGAGTTCCTCTCTAAACCTGAGTATCTTGAGCTGGAATATCCATGGGTTTGAACGTTTGAGGAACAGTGGTGAATTGGAAGAAAATTTGAAACCCTACCATCTGATATTCCTTCAGGAGTCCTGGCTGAGAGAGGACCAGACAGTAAAAGGCTTTGTGGCACTGAATAGCAAAGGCTGGAGCCGGGGTAAGGGAAAACCATCTGTAGGTGTCCCAACACTAGTTTCTACCAAGGTGATTAAGAGATCAGCGCAGGTTATAAATGTGTCAAGTGGTATGCAATTTTCCGTGGTTTAATTAATGTTGCTCAATAACATTCTTAGATACTTCTTTTTTATAAATAGCTATATCCATAAAGAATATCACGACAATTCAAAGGTTGGCTGGAATTATTTGAATCTCCTTTCCAGCACATGTTAGCAAAATATCCGGAAGCAGTCATAATAATGGCCAAAGAGCCAAAGTTGTCAATGGTCGTTTCTTCCCTGTACAGTTGGACCTGCAGCTGGAGGTAGTCTTGGAATCTTATAATATCCCCCCAGCGCAGTTTCATCCTAGCGTCATAAAAAAAGGAGGCCAAAGTACTGAGTCAATGGTTGGCGAATCATGGTCTGATTTATTTAAACGGACAATATAAAAACGATTTGCCAGCAGCAGCAACTTTCCAGAAGGGCCTGTCTTCAGGCCCCATTGACTATATATTTACGTCCTTTTGGCAATTCAATCTTTTTAAGATTTTTGAGGTGGCAAAATATGAGGGTAGTGATCACTGGGCAACTTCTGCAGTTCTTGACTTGTGTGAGCCAGTATACGCTGAGAGGGTATTGCCTCTAGGAATAGCCTATCCGCGTAGGCTCTCAACAC
Organism: Triturus cristatus; assembly: GCF_964204655.1. Lineage (NCBI taxonomy): Eukaryota > Metazoa > Chordata > Amphibia > Caudata > Salamandridae > Triturus > Triturus cristatus. The sequence goes on along the minus strand of NC_140583.1, from coordinate 870,549,947 downwards.
ACTTGGATTCTATTAATCTCCAACAATTAGCCACCTTCCATTTAGAGGAGAAGAATGATATCCTCCTTAACTATGTTGATGATGTTATTGCGTGGTACAATAAAATTGTATGCCAAGTTTTGGGTTGTATCACAGTAAACATAAGTGACAAGGGTATGCGAGCAGACCCTGATCCCAAGAGGGGGGGATGGTTTGATTCGCCTACCAAGAGCTGAAGCGATTGGTGAGACGGAGAGCCAGGAGCGCTAGGCACCAGGCAGGCTCACTAGCCTCCCCGGAGCTGGCTAAGCTTAAACTCAAATATAAATCTCGAAATAAGCCGCCTTCTACCATAATAAGTGGGAGGAGATGCAGGGAATCATCCTCTCCAAGGATCAGCAAAAGTTTTGGGCAAAAGTCAATGAGTTTACTGCTCCAGGTAGGGGTACCCTCATTTGTGTGACCCCGGAAGAGCAATGTGCTACTTATTTGACAGACCTTTATAGAGGTTCTTCTGGCTCAGATAATTATTGGGCAAAAACTCCCTGTTACTTGGTTTTCAGTAAAGGAAGTAAAAGCTATCATCGAGAGAGTAAAGCTCTCCCAAGCTGCTGGCCCCAACAATATCCCGGCAGTAATAATTAAGACAAATAGTGTTTGGTGGGTCACGGTTTATTCCTCCCTGTTTAGTTGGCTTGCCACATCCGGCTTTTACCCTTTTTGAAAAGGATCTATAGTAAAACCTATGTTTTTTTAAACGGAGTGGTACAAATCCCAAGCATTATAGGCTTATTAGCCTCCTGGATATGTCACTAAAGATCTTCTCTAAGATTATTTTATCCAAAGTAGAAGACTGGGCCTTCGAAACTAAGAGAATACCAATAGAACAGGGGGGGTTTCGGGAGGGTCCCTTCCCTATAGATCACTGCTTTGCATTATGGGCCATTATTCGGAAGGCACTGGAGGTAAATCAAAGGCTGTGCAGTTGCTTTGTAGACTTCCGGACAGCTTTTGACTCTGTGGGTAGGGCTACCCTTTGGGGGAAACTTGTTGCCTGGGTGCTTCTGTTGAAACCTCCTGAGTGTACTTCAATCCGTACATTCTGGTAATTGGGCTGAGGTGGAGCTAGGCGGGTCGGTTATCCCAAAGAATCTTCATCAAGAATGGCCTTCGGAAAGGGCACGTTTTAGCACCCCTGCTTTTTAATTTATTTTTAGCTGACCTTCCCACTTTTATTTCCCAATCCAAGTCTTTTTCCCCTAAGGTTGGGAAACATCAGATTGACTGTCTGCTATGCGCAGACAATTTGGTATTACTGGATTGTACTCCAATTGGTCTGCAGAGGAAACTAGGTGCTTTAGCAACTTATAGTAAGCAGAACCAGCTTTGCATCAACCTGGAAAAGACCAAACGTTTGGTTTTGGGAAAGAAAGTAAAGAAATTCAGTTGGCACTTAGATACACTGGAGGTGGAGTAAGTCGACTAATACAAATACTTGGGTCTGACCTTTAGGAGGAACCTGAACTGGTACACGCATTGGGATGATATTAAGCAGAAGGCCCTATTGCAAGCTAGTTGTCTATTAAGATTTAATAGTAGATTTGAGGGGCTTTCTCATACTCCACTACTTAAGGCTTATGAAGGGAAGATTCCCCCCTTGGGTCTGTATGGGGGAGAGGTCTTTTCTCTTGATTTGACATATGAATGGGACAAATTAGAAGAAGCAGTGCTTAGAAGGCTTTTATCTCTCCCCCAAGGCACCATGGTACAAGCCATAAGGAGAGAGTATAAGCTGGTTTCCTGGAACCTGATGGCCTTTACCCTGGCCCTAAGATATTTTAATACACTCTCCGAAGATGAAGTGTACAAAGTTTCCAAATTGTGTTGGGAAGAGATTCAAGGTAGTGAAAGAAGGTGGGCAAAGGATGTAAGAACTATTAATTGTTCTTGGGAACCTCCATACAGATAGTGGTACAGTTACATCTTGGTCCCCCTTCCCAGGCAAGCAAGCATAGAAAGAGTTGCTTTGGTGTCTGAACCCAATGACTTATTCAACCTGAGCAAGAAACAATCTATCAGCTTCTCAATTTCTACTCTGGGCCAGGACACTGTATTTCCCTATTTGTTACAGTTACCAGGTCCAGGGTTGCGAAATGAAATATTAAGGGTCAGGGTGGGATGTAATCTAATTTACTCATGCCGCCCAAACCGGGCCAGGGTCCAGGATAATAGTGGCATCTGCCCCTTGAATGTAAAATGTTACTTGCTGCATATACTAATGGATTGCGCTTTTTATTGCGCAAATCAAATGAAGTTTTTAAGACCTCTGTTTTTTAAATGTACTACTCTCCATAGGGGGAAAGCTGCGGAGTTATCAGAAATGCGCTATTCAGATGTGGCAGTTGGAATTGCTCGGTTTTTACGGTCTGTTAAACAGAATTTTAATGATGAATTATAATGGGAAGGGGTTGTCGGGTAGTAAGAAGGGGCTCTTTTATTGATTTTAATTGTTAACTGTGCTTTTTAGGATATTTTATGGCCAATAAACTTATTTTCTGTATACCTACCTACAAACTAAGTTTGAATTTGCTTTTTATGCACTCACTACAAGATCCAAACTCGCAATGTAGATGTATGCTCAAAAACCAAACAGGAATGTAGAGATAAGTGGCAAGAATTTGCTGTACATTTTTTTGTATATTTGAGGTTTGTTTGTCCATGCGGCAAGTCCTATGTAAGTACTGCTATGGTAAGTTAGAAGAGAACAAAATGCCTGCTTGAGCAATACATAATAAGTTAGAATTAATATCTATTCCACAAGAACTATGAGATTACATTTTTATAAACCATTCTCATACAATGTATACACCCATTTCAGGATATAGTTCATATGGAGCCTAAGACAGGGAAGCTGCCACCAACTGACCTTCAGAAATGCCTTAAAGCAAGAGTGGTCTACTTACTTTTAGTTTTTAAACAGAATATTGAAACTGTTGGTGTACACAGAGAGGATCTTGAACCAGTTGTCATTCTAGTAAATAGTGTGCCTAATTGGAATAAAAGAATCTGGCAAGAGTTAGTGGATATTAGTAAAGTAAAGAAAGCAACATCATACCTGGTATAAAATAATGTTTATTATAAAAAGGTTGACGTTGTTTGAGATTTGACATATGTAAAGGGTGAAACCTCACCATCAAGTGGACAGATTGAAAAAGTAAATCGATTCAAATCAGAGGAGATTTACGAACATTACATCGTCCATCCTCTGCATTCTAAAGAAGTCATCGGTGATGACATTGATCTCTTTCAAATGAAGAAAGCAAAAGGATCTTCCTTGAATGTGTGGGAGAAAAGTTTAGAAGCTCGCTGTTTTCCACAACTGTTTCCCACTGGAAAAGGTGGCTGCTTTGATGACCGCCCAGTACAGATACCAGCAGCTTAATACTGGTTAACCCGATTATACTCAGAGGATCCAAGATTGACGCAGCGTATTCCCTACATATTTTATCTTCTGTTTGATAGTGACTTGTCTGGATTTTCATATGCTGTTAACCACATACTAAAGACAGGAGTTAATCTTCAAAATCTCTCTGCAAAGGAATTAATTGACAAAGTTCATGGAAAGGATGAAAACTTAGAATTTAGATTAGTTAAATTGATGGCATGCCAATGTGGCACCAGCAAGTATTAGTGTTGTTGTCATGGAGAACTAAAATGTATCTTGAGAACTCTAGATGCACCTTCTTGGTTTCTGACACTCAGCTGTGCTGAGTTTGCCTGGGATGACCTGCTTGAATTTTTGAGAGAAGTGAACTCTAACATTAAAGACATCACAGTGAAGACAGCTGGAGAACTTTGATCCTGCTAATATTTGCATATATTTTACCCACAGATTTCATGCTATGATGTCTTTCAGTTGCAACAAATGAAATCCTCCTCTTGGTGATGTAAGTGATTTCTTTTAGTGAAAAGAGTACCAAGCAAGAGGTGCTCCTTATATTCACATGCTGTTGTGGATAAACGATGCACTGAAATTCTGGACAGACAGTGATGAGTCTGTCTTGTATTTCATCGAACAGCAAGTGACATGTGCCATCTCAAAAGACGGTATTGAAAAGAGCTTGAGACAACAAGTTCTGCGCTTTCAAAGTCATAGATGTGCGAATCGGTGTTGTCGAAAATACAGATGGAAAAGGTACATTTTATACAAATGTCGTTTCAGATGCCCACGACCTGTCATTTCACAAGGAAGTGTAAACAGCTTTTTGTCTGCAGTAAGGCATACACTAACACGGAAATCACCGAAAAACACGTACAACCTGAGAAGAACAAAAGCCTCAAAGTATATTAATGACTATAATCCAATCATTTTGAAAATGTGGAATATGAACATGGAATACAGTTTGTTGCAGACAACTCCATTGCTGTTGCTCGTTACATCAATTCATGTATTACAAAATCAGAAAAGTCAGAGATGAAGGAGATGTGGGAGGAGATTTCTGCAGAGAAGAATCTTACCAAGAAATTGTACAGCTTCAGCTTAAAAATGCTTTCTGATACAGAGATATGGTCCTATGAGTGCTCGGATTGATTGAAATCAGCAAGTTTGTTCTTGAAGTCAATGGGAATTGTTTGGGTAAGTCTAGGCTTTGCAACCACACGAAATAGAGTGTTGAAGTCTTTTCCAGAAATTCTGTATCTAGCAGTGTTTGATCTGAAAAGCAGAGATATAAGTCAAATATGTTGGGTACGTACTATCCAAGAAGGAGTCAACACCTAGAGAACATGTGCCTTTATGAAGTACTTCAACACTACAAATATAAAAGTAATGTAACCGGAAGCAGAGAGGAAGGGAAATATACTGTAGTTGGACGTGATGGTTGTTTGGTGAGACACAGCAAAGGAAATCTAATTAACCACAGAATACCGAGTTGCCAAACAGCAGAGAGAAGAGCGTTTTTCTATTTGGCTCTTCTGCAACTATTCAAGCCTTGGCATGCTGGAGCAGAACCACCTGGAGACTATGACAGCTATGAAGATTCTTACAATGCTGATAAAGACAGCATTCAGTGTCCTGTGTTTTCAAACTACTTACAATTGTTGAAAGATAAGATTGAACAGGAAGAAATCATTGCTTCTGAGATAGCTAAGGAGAGTTCACAAAGCAGCTAAAGTTTTGGCCCACTGAGTCAAGATCCACTTGACCACCAGTTATTCAAAATAAAGCAGCCATAGCCATGCGTGAGATGGAGATTGCAATGCAACAAGCAAGAGAGAAAAATGTTGATTTTGACCACTTAGCAACACAACTGAATGATGAACAGAAAGAGATTTATATTGAAGTAAAAGATGCAAAAGAGTATGGATTTCTGCATGAGTAGAAAGAATGTGAATGTTCTTCGTTTAAGCCGATACTACTATACATCAGTGGTCAAGCTAGCACTGGGAAAAGCTGTCTAATTATTTCTCACTGCTTATCTACAGTGGACTACAGAAACAAATGTATCATGTATAGTAACAGCACCAACTGGATTAGCTACACACAACATTAAAAGTATTACTTTACACGGACTTCTTATGCTACCTGTTGAACATGACAATAAACTAGAATACCAGAAGTTATCTAGTGAAGCTTGTCATGAGGTGTCAAGAGTATTGAAGAAACTGAAACTTTTAATCATCGATGAGGTGAGCAAAGTTTCAAACTTAATGCTTGCCTTCAGATACTTAAGAAAGCAGCAGATGTTAATAACAGAGTATGATGCACTGTTTGCAGGAAATCATTTAATTGTCTTGGTGACCTACTGCAACTTCTCCCATGAAAGGACAGCTTTTTTTCAAGACATTCTCCATAATGAAACAAGAAATTAATTGGAAAGTATTGGTAATGTAAATATTTGGTTAAACTTTGAATACAAGGAACAAGTGAAGAATATGATTAAGCATCTAATGTGGAATATGGAGATATCCTGAAGGACATTAGAGTAGGAGTTCTGGCAAAAGAGGGGAAACGTGCTCTGAAAAGTCGACTTACCAAGAAACTATTTTCATCTGACAGCACAGCACCACAACTAATGTACAATTGCATTGAAAAAGACAAATCCATAGTTTGTTTAATGCCTACACTTCAAGAGTGCTCCAACTTCAATGAACAATTACTGAAGCTGTAGAAAGAAGATATTTTGGAAATTACAGCTGTCGATAAAATGGAACACCAGGGAGTAACAATACTACTAACTGAGAAACTACAAGCAAAATTGGATTCTTTAGAGAAGTCAGTGTCAAGGACTGCAGGATTAGAAAAGTTTTTACATGTATGCAAAAAGTGTTGAGTAATTTTGCAGCGTAATTTAAATGTGGATGAAGGGTTAGTAAAAGGTGCTATTGGTAAAGTTATTGGTTTCATCAATTTTCCAAATAGATATGAGGTTGAGCTCTTAGCCATAAAATGTGATCAGATTGATGGTGTGAGGCAGATTGGCTGATGTAGGGTACGTTTTTTTGCTTGCGAAGGACTTATATGTGGAGGGCAACAGTTTCTCTTATAATAGTGTAATAAGTGTAGCCAAGCAACTGCTTAAACAAATTGTACTGAGTGCAATGCATAGTGTCACTTATTTACAGTGGTTTACTGTGCAGTTATAGGCTGTTTTTCAACAATCCATACAATTTTTATTCCCACTGTTCAAGGATGAAGTTTCATATAGTACATCGTTTATGGTGTAAAAGTGTGAAAGCTGAGAACAGTAAAAAGGTAAAATGAAATGCTTTACTATATTGTGATATACTGTTATAGCGGGAGCAATGTGTACTGTTATGTTTCTTGAATTCTGTAAATAAAATGCTAACTTATATTTCTATTCTTTTTCTTTTACAACAGGTTTTGGAGTAATACATGTTAAGATGTATCAAGATACATCTGGTGCCTTAGAATCATTTCTTTAACATATACGCGAAGAAGCTCTTTATGTATAAAGAGCACTTGATATCCTTTCACACCAGTTTCTTTTACCAGGAGGGGTTGCTAGAAAACACTCGTGGAATTGAGTATTGCTTTCTTGAGCCCTGGCAACTGATCCTAACTCACCCATACATCTGTTCACACATCCACTTACTTGTCCATACAGCCTCTCACTTACCTATATAGCCACTCACTCATCCATTGAGCTATTCACACACTCACTCACCCATGCAGCCACTCATGTACCCCCTCACTAACCAATATACCTACTCATGTACCCACACACCCATACAGCTACTTAATACCCACTTACTCACCCATACAGCCACTCAACACCTACTCACTCACCCATACAGTCACTCATACACCCACCCACCCGCTCACTCATATAGCCACATACTCATTGATTGAGTTACACACTCACCCATGCAGCAACTCATGCACCTTCTCACTCATCCATATACCCACTCACTAACCCATATACTCACTCATGCACCCTGTCATTCAGTTATATAACCACTCATACACCTACTCACTCACCCATACAGCCACACTACACCCACTCACTCACCTATACAGACACACATGCACCCTCTCATATACTGATACAGCCACTCACACATACTCAGTCACCCATACAGGCACTCATGCACTCTCTCACTCACATATTCAACCTCTCTCACACTGACAAACTCACCCAAAACCCACATACATACCCACTCACTCCTCTATACCACTTGCTCCCCATAGAGCCAGTCACGCACCCTCCTACTCACTCATAGAACCACTCACACAGTCATCCATGTAGATACTGAGGCACCCACTTACTTACTCATACAGATACTAAGGCATGCACTCATTCACCTACACAGTCACAATCACTCATTCACCCACACAACCACTCCTCCATTAACACACTCACCTATGCAGGCAGTCATACACCCACTCACCCATACAGCCACTCATGCACCCTCCCACTTACTAATATAGTAATGCATGCACCCTCTCACATATTCATTGAGTTATTCACACACTCCTTCACTCACCCATAAAGCCACCATTGCATCCACTCACTCACCCATACACCCACTCATGCATCCTGTCACTGACTCATACAATCACTCACTCACCCATACTGCCACTCAACACCACTCACCCACAGAGGCACACATGCACCCTCCCACTTGCACATGTAGCCAGTCACTCACTCACTCACCCATACAGCTACTCATGCACCTTCAAATACACCCAAACAGCCACTCACCCACTCATTCAACCATACAGCTACTAATTGATCCTCATACCCATATATCCACTCATACAGCCTCTCGCTCATAGTCAGCCACACACACACACTCACCCAGACATTCACTCACCCATTGAGTTACTCATACATTCATTCACTCATACAGCCATTTACACACCCTCTCACTCACACACCCTGTCACTCACTCATACAACCATTCACACACCCACTCATTCACCCATTCAGCCACTCATAACCCACTTACTCACCCATACAGCCACTCATCCATCCTCTCACTCACCCCTATAACCACTCATATAGCCTCTCACTCACCCATACACCCACTCATGCACCCCTAAACTCACTCGTACAACCACTAACACACAGTCACTCTCACCCATACAGTCACTCACTGTCACTCACCCATTATGCCACTCACTCAGACACTCAGACACTCAGACATACAGCCACTCACACTCACTTTTATTCACCCATACAATTACTCACATCCCCAGACAATAATCTATATACTAACTCACACACCAACCTAGATAAAAATACATATTCACACAAGTAAAAACATATATGTAACATGTAATTATTCTTTCTTAAACCAGAAGAATTGGTTCTAACAAGAACCTTTTTTTTAGTTAAAATTTTTTTTTATTTCTATAAACAATTTCATTTTTTTGGTGTTTTTTTAAGATTCAGAAGAAAAAAGAAAACATAGTGCCTTGCAATCTAAAGCACAAAACTCATAGTAAACATTTTTTTATTCGACAAAAGCCTAATACTTGCGAGCGTTTATAGAAGAACAAGTGCAGGAATGAACTGCTCTCCCATACTTAGTATTGTGCGGCATTTCAAACAGAGTTGTCCCACAGTCAAAAATTAAGGGACATTGGTTGGAGGAGAGCAGTGGCTATAGTTGAACCAGATGAGGTGCCTAGTTCAGCAATGTCCAAAGAAGCTGATGAGTTGTCTCGCTTCTCTCTCAACATCAGTGCTCTTGACAGCCAAGTAGGATTAATGGTCTGCAGATTTTTCATCATACTCGTGGTTCCGCAAGAATATTTCCGCTCTGACCCACGAGATAGCACTTGATTGCACAGCTTGCAAGTCACTTTTTGGGCATTCACTTTTTTTTTCTACAGCAGGAATGCTAAAGAATTCCCAGACAATGCTTTATTTTTGCAGGTGTTGTCTCATCTTCATTGGAAGAATTGCTGTCATTCTCTCCAGGTGGTGGTGGTAGAGCAGACACCTTCCCCCCCCCCCAAAATAAAACACCAAAATAACCCCAGAATTGACAAATACAAGAGAGCTGTGAAAAACACATCCACACTCCCAAAAAGATATAGGAGCGGGGTGGGGCTTCCTCTATTATTTATGCTATGGTGTTTAACCAATCAAATCCATTTGTTTCTGTGTGACATGGGATGCGTGACGCCTTCTCGCATATGTTGTGAATCTGAAAAATACATTAAAACAAACTCTCAAAATTATTTGCACTTTAATATACTAGTTTTAGTATTGTATTGCTAAATTTCTTACGTTAAAGAAAACTTAGTGTTTATTTAAGTGTTTTAGTACTGGACAAATTACGTCAGAGTTGCGTACCCGATGCGGATCCAAAAATACATGCCGGCACGCTGCACGGAAGCATCGCAGCTCCCTAAAAAGTTTTAAAATGACCTTTAAAATGTTTTTCCTTTAAAATTATACTAGTTTATTAGTATTTCACTTACCTTAAACAAAACCTTTAAAATGTCTATATATCTGTTTCACTTATGTCAAAACCATGCCAGAGTTGCGACTCCACAGCAACGGATGCACAACTCCCAAATTAAAGAAAATATATATATTAATAAAACCAGTATAATACTGTACACACCTCACAACCACAGTAAAAACACCTCACATGCAATACTCTTTCCACCTAATGCCAAAGGCTTGGACACAATACTGCGAGAGCTGATCTGCAACAGCGGCAGGTTAAGTGTGGCTCTGCGGAGGCTACATCTGCCTGTGGGAAGGCTGTCCAGAGTGTGCATTTTTTATGCGATGTTGTGTGTCAGCACTGCTGCAATGGCTGGTGTGCTGTTTGGCTGGGAGACAGTTTTACAAATGGGCATGTTCCCAACATGTAGGGTACAAGAACTGGCGGGATCAATGGTGCTCCCTGCAGCACAGCTACCCTGTGGAGCTGACAGCCTGGTGAAAGTGGCTTATTTGAGCTAAAAGGGCCTGAGGCTAATGAGGGACATGATCCCATACTCTCCGTCTAGTACTCCGCAATTCCTAGCACTTTTCCGTAGAAAAGTTGTTGGGAAGGACTGACAGCATGGACATACATGGGATTGAGCTCAGTGGGGGACCTATTCAGGGTCCTTGAGCACAGTACCTTTAGCCAGTTGCAGTAAGATCCTGACGTTCCAGGGGGCTATTTCTTGGCACATGATACACTGATAGCTGAGATGAGACACCTGTGGAGAGTCACAGGCACTGAATAAGTGTATCCCCCCTAACCCACACTCTGCACGTCATCGGTGGAGGTCAGAGACTAGTGACCTTATGTGTTGATGTGTTTGAACACATGAAGAATGACCCACTGTCACACGCTCGCTGGCTATGGGACACTGATATATTACGAGCCCTCCAGAGGAGTGGAGATACACTAGGCACTACCGATGTACAGTATCTCATGATGCCAAACTTCAGTCCATTCAATTTGACATCTAGCACAGGGCACACATCTAGCTAGCACAGCTGTCCGACCCGGAAAGTTTGTGTCCTGCTCTCTGTGCACACGATGTAATGCACCTATTTTGTATTTGATACATATGTTCTGGGCATGGCTATATGCTGCAAACCTGTGGTCCGGAGTTGCAGATGTACTTGGCCCAGTGAGGGGTTGGTTCAACCTCCTTCCATTGGAGGGGATGCAGAGAGGGAAATTCATGCAGATGAGGTTTTTGAAGGTATCCAATGAAAGGATGGATTTGTAAATGCTCATCACATGCAAGGACAATTGCATGCATTGTTAGGCCACTGCAATCCCAACACTGCAACACTTGGGCGCAACAACTCGCTAATGATGTAGGGCTATGGCTACTGCGCATGGATTGAGTTGTGTGCCTCCACAGGATTGCAATAGCTAAGCTGTAGGACAACTTGTCACAGGACTTACAGGATCCACAGGAAGAGCCACTGGATGGCTGAAGGACTTAGAAGGGTTAGGGTCACAGACACGTGGTCGTGGACCTATCAGAGGGGGTCCGAACATTGCTTGATTAGGCAGCTACCCTATCATGTGAGACATACTGGCTGCCTCACATTTCTTCCTTTGTTCACGTGTAGGGATGTCTCTTACAATTCACATATGCTACAATGTCAACTGTTTACAATGGCTATTGTACTAGAGGGCACTGTCTCGCCCCACATGTGTGGACTGTGAGTTATGAGGGATGCTGACCTTCTAAATGCCCTTGTTCCCTCTGTGCTCATTGATCTTGTTATGGTTATTGTGTTTTTTTAGAAGTTGCTCAATATTGTATCATATGCTCCTGTTGTAGTATGCTTGACTCAACTATGAATGTTTGTTATACCCAGCTGACCGAATCCGCATTGCCTGCTTAATGTAAGATGATTTAAATCCATCCCAATTTGTGCCCAAGACATGCTAATGAGCTAATAGTAAGGGATTTGTTCGGATCTTGAAATGTCTTGGGACTTGTGTGCAGGCACATACATTGAGCCACATGCCAACAAACGCAATACCCTGTCTCTTTCTTTTGTATGTAAGAAAGTTTTAGTTTTGAGATGTGTGTCTTCCTTCCCCACAGTTTTCGATTATGAACCATCCATAATGTACCTGCAGATATGAAGCCTGCTCCTTGTGGGCTGTTATCACTTTAGACATTTTTGAGTGCTGTAACTCCAAGTGGGACATTTTGACAACATGTCCACGCTGTACAGGTGGGTATCCTAGCTCATGCCCCGCAGGCTGGCATCAGTGAACAGTGGTGGAGGAATGGCACAGGTCCACCAGAGGCATGTAAACCTGGCCTGGCCTGGCAAATCATATGCGGCCCCAAGATAGTTGTGTCCCAATGTATTTGAATGAGGTGTGCGTGCAAGCAGACCTGGATGCATGCTAGAGATTGTATGGAAGAGATTCATCTGTCTGAGTCCTGCTCTGGATCTGTTCTGGATCCTTGACATGTTGTGATTCCTGCTTAGTGCCCTGGAGGGCTAGAATACTATTGGTGCCCCACTGCTGTTCGCGCTGGTCGCGTGTCATCTTTGCTCAGCCTAGATTTTAAAATACCCCGTTCTGTGGAGTTTTGTTTCTTTTATTTTTGCCTTCTCCCCTGCTTTTATAACGCGCTCCTGGCCCCTACCTTGCACCATAATCTGGCATCACCACCGCTGTTTGGCGGGCCCGGGTTACCGGGAGGTTTGTGGGTTTCACTGAGTTCAGCGCCATCTTGCATTGGGGAGAAAGCGCGAGCGCCATCTTTGAGCGTCCAGGTCACCTGGGACGCCGAGACGACGCTATTTAGGGCGAGCTGAGCGGCAGGTGAGTCTGCTTAGTGCCCTGGAGGGCTAGAATACTATCGGTGCCCCACTGCTGTTCGCGCTGGTCGCGTGTCATCTTTGCTCAGCCTAGATTTTAAAATACCCCGTTCTGTGGAGTTTTGTTTCTTTTATTTTTGCCTTCTCCCCTGCTTTTATAACGCGCTCCTGGCCCCTACCTTGCACCATAATCTGGCATCACCACCGCTGTTTGGCGGGCCCGGGTTACCGGGAGGTTTGTGGGTTTCACTGAGTTCAGCGCCATCTTGCATTGGGGAGAAAGCGCGAGCGCCATCTTTGAGCGTCCAGGTCACCTGGGACGCCGAGACGACGCTATTTAGGGCGAGCTGAGCGGCAGGTGAGTCTGCTTAGTGCCCTGGAGGGCTAGAATACTATCGGTGCCCCACTGCTGTTCGCGCTGGTCGCGTGTCATCTTTGCTCAGCCTAGATTTTAAAATACCCCGTTCTGTGGAGTTTTGTTTCTTTTATTTTTGCCTTCTCCCCTGCTTTTATAACGCGCTCCTGGCCCCTACCTTGCACCATAATCTGGCATCACCACCGCTGTTTGGCGGGCCCGGGTTACCGGGAGGTTTGTGGGTTTCACTGAGTTCAGCGCCATCTTGCATTGGGGAGAAAGCGCGAGCGCCATCTTTGAGCGTCCAGGTCACCTGGGACGCCGAGACGACGCTATTTAGGGCGAGCTGAGCGGCAGGTGAGTCTGCTTAGTGCCCTGGAGGGCTAGAATACTATCGGTGCCCCACTGCTGTTCGCGCTGGTCGCGTGTCATCTTTGCTCAGCCTAGATTTTAAAATACCCCGTTCTGTGGAGTTTTGTTTCTTTTATTTTTGCCTTCTCCCCTGCTTTTATAACGCGCTCCTGGCCCCTACCTTGCACCATAATCTGGCATCACCACCGCTGTTTGGCGGGCCCGGGTTACCGGGAGGTTTGTGGGTTTCACTGAGTTCAGCGCCATCTTGCATTGGGGAGAAAGCGCGAGCGCCATCTTTGAGCGTCCAGGTCACCTGGGACGCCGAGACGACGCTATTTAGGGCGAGCTGAGCGGCAGGTGAGTCTGCTTAGTGCCCTGGAGGGCTAGAATACTATCGGTGCCCCACTGCTGTTCGCGCTGGTCGCGTGTCATCTTTGCTCAGCCTAGATTTTAAAATACCCCGTTCTGTGGAGTTTTGTTTCTTTTATTTTTGCCTTCTCCCCTGCTTTTATAACGCGCTCCTGGCCCCTACCTTGCACCATAATCTGGCATCACCACCGCTGTTTGGCGGGCCCGGGTTACCGGGAGGTTTGTGGGTTTCACTGAGTTCAGCGCCATCTTGCATTGGGGAGAAAGCGCGAGCGCCATCTTTGAGCGTCCAGGTCACCTGGGACGCCGAGACGACGCTATTTAATGCTCGCTGGTCTCGCGCAGCGGTAACGCGCAGCGGAGCGCCTTCCCTGCGCCAGAGTCCTGCCCGTCTGCGCTCGTCAGCGTCTCGGCGGCGGACGAGGTCGGACTCTGGCATACGGCTCTGGTGTCCGCTGGATTAGAGGTGCCTACCTGTAGCTTCAGGATGATTACATACAGCGCTGCGTCTTTGTATGCTTTGCGCCCTACACGCTCTGCTTGTCTGTCTCTCTTCCCTGGCGGTCGCCGTTTGGGTAGGGGATGCCCCGTGTGTAATTGGCTCCCCACATTGTCATCTACCCATAGTCCATCTACCCCTCCGCAATACTGTCATTGCGCGCTGCTCAACACTAGGTCCCTGCCTCGCCACACTTCGGATATATGGGATCTTCTCGCGCACTCCAAGATCTCTTGTTTATTTTTAACTGAGACTTGGCTGGGAGTGGGTTCTGAACCCGACATCGCCTGTGCTGTCCCTCCTAACTATTCCATCTTACGGAGGGATAGAACTGAGGGAAGAGGCGGCGGGGTGGCTCTGGTAGTGGATAAGGTCTTTGACTGTTCCTCCTTTGTGGTGGACAATATTGCCGGATGTGAAGCATTAGGCTTTACACTCCATCTATCGGCGTCCCAGACCTGTACTGGTATTCTCCTCTATAGACCCCCTGGACCCATTGGATCCTTTTTTGAGGACCTACAGTCGGCCTTATCTGTACCTTGTATGCGTTCGGCGCACTGCTTGTTACTAGGCGACTTAAACTTGCATATGGACTGCCTTACAGATCCGGAGGCTATTAAACTCCGCGAGATTACAGAGATGTTAGGGCTAGCCCCTTTTATCCACAGCCCCACTCACGAGAAAGGCCACACATTAGATGTGATCTTTGCCTCCAAACCTATTGAGGTGTCCCCTCCACTCCCGGTCCTTTGGTCAGATCATTATCTGATAAACTTTGGCTTGGTGCTTGAAGCGAGGCTTAGTCAAAGGGCTCGAGAGGAAGGTCCCCGGCATTTCAGAGCCTACCATCTTGTGACAGCAGATATGCTATCCGAGGCTCTTTGCCAATATCCGTGTCCGGTGACAGGGGTTCTGGAAACTGATCTCATCCTGGTCCAGAACTGGATGCAGGCAAGATTCGAGGAGTTGGCCCCTTTGAGGCTTACTAGAACAGCACCTCATCTCATTTCTGCTCCTTGGTTCTCGTCCACCTTACGTACTATGCGACAAGACTGCAAAAAGTTGGAAAGGCAGTGGCGGCGCAAGTACGATCCTGTGGAGCGAATGAATTACCGAGGTGCGATTAAATCCTATTATAAACAGATTGCCGCAGCCAAAAAGAACTATCTGGAGCAGAGAATTGATAAAGCGGATAATACGAGCCGGGAACTCTTTAGGATTGTGAAGGAGTTTGTCAATCCGGTAGTAGGGACCCCGATCCATTCTCATTCGGAAGAATGGATCAAACAGCTCGCCGACTTTTTTGTGACTAAAATCACAAAGATTCAGGCCACTTTTCCAACGGTGGATTTTCAATCGGCTGACGTTGTGTTAGGGGACAAGTTGACCTATTTAACACCCTTGCAGGCTGAAACTGGACCCTTATTACATGCTTTTCCCCAGTTGTCCTGTGAGACATCGCTTGAGCTGCTATCCAGGCTGCAATCTGGTTCGCCTTTGGATGTTTGTCCGGCGAAATGCTTGGGCAAGGTGGCTTCGGCGGTGAACAGTCTGCTGAACCCCCTGCTTAATCTCTCATTGAGCTCCGGGGTGGTTCCATGCCAATGGAAACACGCACTTATTCTGCCGCTGATTAAGAAGCCTCTGCTCGACCCCCTGCAATGCGCTAACTATAGACCAATCTCCCTCCTCCCTGCTCTGGCGAAGGTGTTGGAGAAACATGTTCAGCATACTCTGACCACCTTTATTGAGAACAACAAACTGCTGCATGACTCCCAGTCCGGCTTTCGTGCGAATTACAGCACGGAGACGGCTCTGGTTGAGGTCACCGACGCCATCAGGGAGACGCTCGATCATGGGGGAAAGGCTATGTTAGTTATGTTGGACCTATCGGCGGCATTCGACACCGTCCCACACGCAGGCCTTCTCTCAAGACTTAGGGAGATTGGTCTGCGGGGGACGGTGTTGGATTGGTTTCAATCCTTTCTTGCCGACCGCCGACAGGTGATCTGGGCCCCGCCGTTCTCGGCCGAAATGCTTCCGCTGGAGGTGGGGGTGCCTCAGGGTTCTATCCTGAGCCCCACCATCTTTAACATATACATGGCCCCTCTTGCGGAGGTAGCGGAGGCGTTCGGGGCCCGGGTCATCTCATACGCTGATGACACCCAGCTCTTGTTCACTTGCAGGAAGGGAGAGGCCTTTAGCGGCGGCAGAATCAAGGACTGCCTGAGTGCAGTCTTTGCGTGGTTTCGGCGGCACAGCCTGAAATGCAACTCAGACAAATCTGAGCTGCTCTTTTTCCGCTGTGCCCCTGATCCGGGCTGGAAGACATGGTGGCCACAGGACATGTCCCCCCCAGAGAAGCCATCATCCCAGGTAAAAAATCTCGGAGTAGTGTTTGACGATGATCTATCCTTTCGTCCACACATCCTGGGATTAGCAGGGAAATGTTTCAGCATCCTTAAGATGCTTAGGAAATTTTTTCCCCTACTCTCACTGCAGTATCGTAGGAAGGTAGTCCAGGCGCTTGTGGGCTCCCGCCTGGACTATGCAAATGCTCTTTTTGCAGGCCTACCTAAGTACCTGTTATCTAGACTGCAGATTGTCCAGAATTCGGCGGCCAGAGCTATCTATGGGTTGCCCAGGAGAGCTAGTGCCTCTGCGCTTCTGGCTAGGCTGCACTGGCTCCCAATTTTGGGGAGAATTAGATTTAAGCTCCTCACTTTGGCATTTAAAGCCCTTCATGCGATTGGCCCTTACTATCTGAGGAAGCGTATTGTCTTCTATGTACCGCGGAGGCTGCTGAGGTCGGCGGACCAGGCTAAAACGGTGGTGCCTGTGGTCAAACGTGTTCGGATGGGAGGTCGCTCCTTCCAGTACGTGACAGCCTGCTTGTGGAATGAGCTCCCACTCTCCCTTCGGAAAGCGAATAATCTCCTGGCTTTCAGGAAGGAGTTGAAAACTCTGCTTTTTACTAAGTAACCTAGTGTGACGGTAGTAGGTTTTTGTGCCTTTGGTTTCGTGTTTCTTTGGGTCACTTTGCCAAAGCGCCGGGACACCCTTCTGGGGTAGCCGTGCGCTCAAAAAGTGCGGATTAACATTAACATTAACATTCCTGACACATCCAACATCCCATGCGGGTTGTGACTCCCTATGATGACCTGGCTACCTTCCCTGCAGTGAGGCTGAGATATTGGCGAGCGGAGGCAGCTGTAATCATCAGGACACAGGATGTGGGATTAGGCTGATGGGGAAGTGGCAGGCCAGGTTGAACTGTATTAGTCAATTTGGTGTTTAGAGTCGTGTATCTATCTGTCAACAATTGGTGCATCAGGTTAAGTGAGGTGTGATATTGTAAACAAGCTAGGTCTAGCTTTTCCATCTGATGGGGTGGATGTATTGTATTGCTACTTGGTAGATCAGCCATATATTTTGACATCATTTTCATGTGGGGTTTATACATGTTGTTGGCCAATTTCAAGATATACAGACTAGATAAGGTGCTACTTGCTATGGTGTTTGAAAAATAGCAAGGTAATTATGGTAAATGATGTCACTTCCTGCAATATGACTTCCTATGACATAACATCATGTGGTATTTATATGCATTTCAGAAATTCAGTTTCTGCCTTGGGAAATGATGAATCTAGGTGTGGCCCTGGGGCCAGTGCATATCTTTCTTTGGACATACTTTTGTGAGTGCATTGATGTTCTGTTGCAATGTAATGTTTCTTTGTGTGCTGTGGTGTACTCATCCATTCATTTAGGTATACATACATATATGTAGCTATGGGGATTCCTGTTCAAACGTAAAATTTGTGTTTCTGCGTGTAGTTCCCGGTCAGACTGTGGATACTTGATGATGACATTCCCTCATTTGCCATGCTCAACATGCCATGGAACACTGTCTATTCTACTGACTTTTCGCTTGGTTAATACGTTAATATGCAGGGGTAGGTGTCTTACTTTCCGGCAGTGATGGCCGCATCAGTTCAGATTGTAATATTCATTGTAGATATTTAGTAGAGGGATGATATGCATGATGGACTCCATAGCTGCACAACAGAGTTCGCAGGAAGCATGTTGTGACGAGATTCGGAGTTGAAATACTACGCTTCCGCCTGCTCTGACGAGGTGGTTGGCCTGACAGATTCAGGGCGTAGGAAATACGCATAGTAATGGCATGGGTGGTTCTGGGTCAGAGGTCGCTTCATTCGGCGTTTCAAAGAGCTTTCCGGTCCGAATTTCCAGTCGAAATCGGAGAAACCGAGTTGGTCAGTAAGCAATGGGTTTTGGGCATCATAATGCAACGGTCGGAACGACCGCATCCGAAGCAAGTTCAGTCAGGCCCACCGCCTCCGAGAGGAGCGCGGAGGCATTTCCGTCAGACATTGTAATCCGCCCCTAATTATTAATTAATTAAAAATAAATTATTTCCCACCCCTTACACCTATAAACCCCACAACCTGCACATAAAATGTACCCCAAAAACTTAAAAGCACAATTAAATATCAATTAAATAAATAATATTAAATAAAAAATAATCATAAATTTTTTATAATTAAATTGCTTCCCACCCTATACCCTACCCACTACGGAATTAAAAAACACAAAATTTAATTAAATGAAATTTAATAACCACTAAAAATGTAACATATATATTAAAATACTAAAACAATAATTATACAAAAAAATTACATCATATACATTTAAAATATATACTAAAATACATAATAATTAAAAAACAATATTTTAAACGATATTTTTGCAAACAATATTAATGACTTAGATATTTTAAAAATCAATATTACTTACCTTAAAATTGATATTATCGACATCGATATTCTTGCTGACGATATTTCCATATCACGATGTTTTAGACTTGATATTTTAATAGGGATATATTTTTTTTAAATATATTTTTTCTGAATAATGCGTAGAATCGCTTTCAAGGTGGTGAGATGGGTTTTGGGGAGACCAGAGATTTACAATGGTTTATTCAGGGTAGCACCAGTTTATGGGAGATTTCAAAACTTGTTCTGGGATGTATCAGCAAATTCCCCACAGAAGACGTAGTTGATAATGAGGATTTTTGGCCAAGGTGCTGTCCTACAAAGCCCCGCCCAAATGTTAGCTGAGGGAAGTGGAAACTGCATGATGAATAGAACTGAAACTGCATGTAGATGTGGGATGGGGGCAAGGGGCAGACATTAAAGTGGACAGAGATTCACTCAAGACATAGTATTGGACTCCCTCACCTTGAGGGCCTTATTTTGCAAGCAACTCACTTTCGAATATGTTGGAGCGTCCTCTTTAGCCCCTCCCTCCGACCCCTCCACAGCATCAGATTGACCAGCAGTGGTGAAACGCTTTTGGGTATAGGTAAAAGAGGCTCATGAAGAAAACAGAGTGATCCCTAAAAGTTGACATGTTACATCTGAATTGTAGTTGTGGGTATGTGTCGAATGTATGTCGTTACAACGAATTCCGTTGCAACGCATGCCTTTACCACACATGTGTTACAACAGAATGATATTTCCACGCATAACCTTTACAACGAATATTCCTTTACCACGCATACTTGCATGGTAATGGAATACTCTTTGTAAAGGTTATACCCCTCCCCTGTACCCTTACATGATTCCCCTTCCCCCAATACTTTTTATAATTACCCCTGCCCGTTACCCTCAATCTATATTTATATATTTTAAATTTATATTCTCCTTACCTCTTCACGTCGTCTCTTCTTTCTTCCTTGTTGACGTTGTACGTCTTAAAGTGGAAGCGTCATTCCCTTTCACCTAAAACGACGTCGATTTCCTCCACTTCCCCACGTTATTTCAGGTTTTTGGGGGGGGGGGGGGCCCAGCCCCCTTTCTTTTCTCACTTTTTATTTTTGGGGGGAGACCCCCCAAGCCCCCTTTTTTTTCTACTTTTTGCCTTTAACTCACGTCTTCGCCGACACTAAAAAAGGACTTAATGTGACGAGGAAGAAGACGTTCCAGTCCAGCTTGCGTGCTAGAGACGTTCGTGGAAGGAATACACGTTGTATAGACGTTTAAGTGGTAAGTGTACCATTGTAAACGTAACGCGTGGAAATGCCTTCGTGGTAAAGGATGTTTCCCGTATGTGTCATACAGAGTACAGGACCTTTGATTGTATGGATTTAGCCACAACGTATAGTTTGTGGCATTTTAAGGCATCATCCAGGGTAATAAAGTATGATTTCTGGAGCAGGATACCTGGAACACCATGTGGAGGAGGGTGGAATCTATTGGAAATAGGAAATGTAAGAGGAACAGGGGAACAAATAATGAATTCATCAATTCGTATAGAGCTTCCGTATGATGAATATTCCAATTTATTCGATGTAGAATATACATTATTGTGAGCATTGCATATTTTACTATAGATAAATTATTTGGAAAAAGCAACCATTGAAATGACTCTTCCACATGTTTGTTTATTTGTAGGTTTGGTATGCTCCTTGGTATACGGTGCATCTTTCTGTCAGTGCACTTGTTTTCATTTACTTTGTAAATAGGTATATTACAGCAGTCATTACTCAGTATATTTGTTAAATGCAGCAGTTCACCAATGCTTGGCTCAGAACCTGTCGCTAGCTCAGGATAAAGGCTTCACCTGTGAATATAAATGAAGCGGTTCCCCTGGAAACAATTTATCAGAGAAAGCACACCTTTGATGAATGTTCCATAATAATGTTCTGTAATAAGCTGTTTGAGTTTTCTGATAATTATTTTTCAACACAACAAGCAAGTCATTTGCATCTTACTTAAACTGACAATACGTGTACAGAAAATGCAACAGTATGGCTAAATATGTATCAGAGCTTAATTTGTGCTGGTGTTTGCCAAGCTCGGCACCAAGCACCTTTTTTTTGGACATTGTCACGTATTTATCCACCACATGGTGGTGCTGTATGATTCTTCTTTTTTTTTTTAACCACAATTCATCATTGGCAATTTGATATATTTTTTTAAAAACCAGCAGATAGTTACTGCTGTCACTGGCATTTGGCAGCAGTGGCAGGAGCTGAGGCGGCAGCCGCTGCAGTGGACTCACAAGAAATATTTTGGGCCCTGCACTTTGTTTTTACAAATTAAGCAATAATATAGCTGTGTTGGAGGTCTATAAACCATCTCTTCCTTAGTTCACAGCGGGTGGGGTGACACAGCTCCTTCATGTTGTTTTAGCACCTAACTAAAGACATCTTTAGCGCGCTATCACAGTTGCTCTTAAGATCAACCCAGGGCCACTGCAATTCATGGATGGTTGCAGTGTGCCATTGACTTTACATTATGGCTTTAGTAATTTGGTAAAGTAGTTCTTTATGGCACACACAGCTTGTGCAGGTTTGCCAGCAACAGAACCAGCTTCTCTGGGTCTGGCAAAAGCATCATACCAGAGGCTCACAGCCCCACTAACTGCTCACATCCAGCTTCCCGTCACTGATCGATACCAAAGGGGATGATGGACGGAGCGTTTGAGCAAATCAAACACTCACCCCAGTCAACTGATCTGGGTCTAATCCAGCATCATTCTTTAGCTCACTCCACCACTCCAGTTCAGACAAGGCCATGTGCAAATCAGTCTGACCCTGTGCCTCATGGGAACAGCCCAGCCTGAACTGCCAAGCCATGTCTTCCCTGGACCGGAAACAAGCATCCTGGGACCGGTTTCGGGTTCATAACCCTCATCAGCGAGGCTATCTTGAATCCAGTGGCAAAGTGAGAAAGGGACCCACGTCTGGGCATACCCGGTCACTGATGGCAGCTTTCCCTGGGCAACTCTCCACACAGTTTTTCAAACAGTACAAGCCAGCTATGTTGGCTTTGCCAATGCTGGTCTTATAAATAGCTTGGAAATCACTGCCTGCTCCCCCTGATGCCTTCCCAAATGGGAACCCTTTTCTTAAAGCAGTACCAGTTCCTTTAAGGCACACTGGTTACTTAAAAAAAAAATAATCTCATGGCAATGTACGAAAATGGATGGTGGTCTACTATTTCTACAGTCTACTATCCCTGTGTTATTAGCCACTCACGGGGAGTTCCATATAGCTTGTGGCCTAATTAACATTCATTAGACAGGTCATTATGTGATCTCCCTGCGACTGGAGATTTTGTCATGCAGCCTATTATTACATAAGTCACATTACAATATCAGAAACAGGGTACAAATAGTCGGTGTGCAATTCATTTGCATCACCAAGATAATGGAAATATTACCTGAAAAAGATGCAGCCGTCTGCTTGCACCCGCACCAATCTGGGTTTCACCACAAAAACAGCAACACAAAGCTAAATGAATGCATCTTAAATAAAGACAATCTTGCCTTACCAGTTTTGTTGGATTTGTTGGCAGTCTTTGGCAAAAAAAATTAAAGTTACATTTTTTTTACTTAGGTTTTTTACGTTTAATATACTTTTGCATATTTGATCACAGAATTCTGCTTATATGCCCAGGAGCCCGGTTTAAAATCAACAGCTCTGCTGTTTTCTGGCTCAGGACATTCAGTTGCTGCCATCAGTCTCTTTCTGCTTGTCCTACCAGTTGCTGTAACCAGAAGGCCTGCCAGTGCAGTGGTCAGAGTGTCTGATGAATTCCAACATGCACTGGCCTTTCGTGGAGGATCCCGTCACCACCTAACATGTTGTCAACAACAAATGATCAATTTCCAAAATCTGGAATATCCCCATGTAAAATGAGTTTGAATGATCATTTCTGTAGTCCAGAAGAAATCTGAAGAGACATGCTTGCGGAATAGTTAATCAACCAATAGGCACCACCTTCACCTTTGTCCAATGGGTGCTCAAGGACTCTGCCCCTCTTCCATGCTGTGTATACAGTCTTATGTCCTTTCCCCCACCCATTTCTTGTTGTCAGGATATTAACCTTTAGGTAGAAATGCATTACAGAAGCATGATGGATTCCACATCTTCCTTCTCCACAACCTAGCTCCACCTAGTAAGCAGAAAGCCAGATGGAGGAGGACAGGACAAAGGGAAGTAAATATATTCAGGGTTAGGCGTTGATTTTCTGGGCACTCCTCTGAGAAGGCATCTTTGGCAGCTACTTAATGTCAGTCTCAACATGTGACTACTTAGCGATGCCAAATTCTGAGGGAATATGATTTAGAGAATGTTCTTATATACAACTGTGGAATAACTTAACTATGGAACTTAAGTGACTATCAGGTTGAAATACACCATTAGTAATGTCCTTATATTCCTTGATTAGTTTGTGTTTTAGTGGTCCGTTTTATACTGAGTCTTGTAACGACCTATTGTTAAGAAGATTAATTTCTCCATTTAGGTGCAATCTACAATGTCTTGCCTTGGAGAAATGGCTGCCAGAATTTAGGTTATTTTGGGAAGGGTGTTCTTACCGACTTAATATCCTCAACATGGTTAAAGTTAAAACATAGTTCTAAGATAATCTCTGCTCAGCCCCTCATAGCAGTGCCACAAGCAGTGGCAATTCCCTAGAGACAGATGTGTTCAGTTCAAGCAGTACCAAACAAATTAAAAGTCGAGAACACATCACAATCAAACTTTCATAACAATTTTTTAAAAGTCAAAAAACAATGCATTGATTAAAATTGGATAAGGGAAACAAAGAATGTGAATTTCTTTTAATTGAAGGCAAAAAGCACCGGGAAATCACAAATTACCCATTGAAAGTCACAGAGGGTGGCTGGTAGGAACCCAAGTTCGATTTCAGGATGACTGTGATGCAGCTGAGATATGCCAAGTGGATCTCACCACTCACAGTTTTTACCTTATCTCTTATGAGCTTTTCTGGCCCTTTAAGTCCTGTGGTGGGGCAATAAGCAAGTTGAAATCAGCAGGGTTCCTTGAAGTCAGATATATTGTTGTTTAATCTCCTGCTGAAGCCTTCAGTTTTGACACCTAAAGCTTCAGGTGGGCCAAAACAGATTTTTCTAGCTACTGAGGCCGCTTCCCTGCTGAGATAGATTTACCGTTCCCCAGTCCAAGGTTTTACATTTGAATTGAGTCACTTTTCATATTCTCAAAATCCTCCTGTGAGGCAAGATCGGAAGCTGTAGATGAGCAGGGTTCCAAGAGTCTGAATACCTTCACTACAAGTTCCAACCAAAGTTTTTTTCTTTGCCGTAAAAAGCTTCGAGCGAGACCAACCTGGATATATTGCCTTCCATAGGGAAGCCTTTGGTACAGAGATGGAAACCTGATGATTGGGCTTGATTTAGAGTTTGATGGACAAGTACCCTGCTACAAACCTTAGTCCTGCACTGCACTGATTAATAGCGAGCTGGTTGCTAAAGTACAAATCAAACCCCAAGTCCCATATTTCTAGAACTGCTGGGAAGGTTCCTCCTGGTCACTTCTGCAGCTCTCAGGTTGTCTGGGCCGGCCTCTGAGCACCATGCCTCTCTTCAGTCAGGGCTCCTGAATGTTACAGTTCACAGTGGTGAGCTGAATCCTCTTGGAGTCAGGAGTCCTTCTGCATTGTGTGTTCTTGTAGCAGCAACAGGAGGTGAACCACTTGAACCTTGGAAAGCAGTTCCAGTCGCTGGGTGCTAGCAGGAGTCAGAGATCACTGGATCTTCTTTCTTTGAGCTTTCAGAAAGGATCATCTTTCTTTAGATGTTGTTTTCTCAGGTTCATAAATGCTCTGAGGTGGTGGTGATGAGGTACATGTCAGGCACTGGCCAGTGATTTCAAAATTCCCTATCCAATCCTGATGATTTTCTTGCAGAATTCACATGTGCGTTTTCAGCACATTCTTTCTCAGTTTACTTTGTCCCTGAGTCCCTCATCACAAATTGGTCTTCCTCCTGCAGCAGGAGGACTTCTGGGAACATGGGGATGAGGTTTCCACCCATCCACGAGTGGTGGAACTGATTTACCTCCAGCTGGGAGCACAGACTTAAAGTCAAGGGAGTTTTGCAAAATGAATGGTTTCAGTTTCTGGCTGCTCAATTTGGGATCTCCTCTTCAAAAGGAAGAGCTGAGAAAGCTGCTCTTTGCATTGCCAGTTGTTTCTATCTTCCTCCCAAGATGGCTAACCCCTTCAACCATTTCCCTGCCAGAGGCCAGGATATTGTATTCCAGTTAGGGATGGTTATTAATTCTCTAGATAAGGGCTGAACAAGTACACTTTTACAGTGTTATTTTTTTAACCAAAGGTATCAAAATCTACTTTCAGCGTGGAATTTGCTATTTAATATTTAGAGGAAAATCTTTTTGATTGACAGTTGCAATTTTCCCAAACCAATAAAACACAAAGTGGCTTTATTCATGAATAGGCCTGCTCCTGGACAATATATCTTTACCTACAGACTGACAAAAAATGTTTTGTAACTGTTATCTGTGGGGGCACATTCTAGGTGTGATGTAGCTAATAAAATGGTATGTTTTTCTAGATGGCAAAGGCAGTTTTCCTTGGTGTCTGACACTGCAGTGCTTTTAAACTGCAGTGCAGCCAGAGCACATTGGTGCTTGCAAATCTAGTCATATACATGGGTGGTGTAAATACTTACTACTGTCCCATATAACATTTAATTTCCATGCCACTCATGCAACATAGAAAACCGACATACAATGGCCTTATTGGGAGGTAAAATAACTCATTTGGGGGAACCTAATTCTGCAGTGCAGTTTTAGTCACAGAGCACAGGAACTGTGGATAGCAGTATCACAGGGTGCAGTCATGATACCATCTAAAAATAAAATTAAGGTCCATAAAAAGGTGAAATATTTAGCTTGAACAAGCTGAATTTCCTACAGTTGTATCATTCTACTCTGGTTTCGCTCTAACTTTCTGTCTTCCCCAGCATTTTTTAAGGTTAAGCTTGACGCACTTGAGGGCATGTTTATGGGAATTGTGGTGCAGGGAAGCAAGTTGCTGCCCTGCGCAACAGGGAAGGTGCCGGAATGCACCGCATTCGTACAATATGGTGCATTCCTGTCCTTTCCCCCTGCACTGGTGCAGTTGCAGCAGCCTAGTGCCAACGCAGGTACCCTTGCACCATAGTGCAGGGGTGCTTGAGTTGTAGGCAGGACTGTTTTTGTGCAGTAAGTGGTGCCTTCCTGCACAAAAACAATCCATACAAGCAGAATGCAGCACACATAGAAAGAGGAAAAAACAGGGAGAAATAAAAATATTTCTTGTTACACCTCCCCTGGACACATTCCCAGGCTTATAAGCCCTTGTAAATCTGTGAATGCACCAAAACCATTGGAGTCACGTGGAAATACCCACCGCAAAGCCCATGGAACACCTCTCTTAAGCAGAGTAAGGCAACTCAGCGATTTGCGCTGCGTTGCCATTCAAAGCCATGCAATGTGGCTTTGCGTGGCTTCATAAATCTTACTTAGAGGCTTGCATCGTGCATGTACCACTTTGCGTTGTGCAAACGTGATGCAAGCCTCTCATAAATATGCCCCTAAGAGAGGCCCATGTAAGGGGGCATTGCTCTGCCCAATAATAAATTATACTACTGGGCGGCACAACTGGAGGTGATCAATATCTGGGTGGAACAGCAGGATCTGGTCTTTATGGCGGCTAGGAGAGCTCTGCCTCAGAAGGGATATCTGAGGGCCTTCTACAGTGGTGCACCAGTACAGGCGGCGCCAGGCCCCCGTGGCCACAATGATTCAGACAGGAAGAAGACAACCAAAGGGATGGGATGGGAAAACTATCCTAGAAACACCACTATGGGACTCAGGCATTCTAGAAGGTTTAAAACGGTTGGAGAGCTTCTGATAGTGGGGTTTATTTAGAATCTCCACGGTTGGGGACCTATGGGAGGGAACTGGTATGGTATCATACGAGAGCCTCCAAGTGCAGTATGAGCTAGCAGAGTCCCAGAGATTCCATTACAAGCAGGTTAGGCATCCCTTTCATAGTCACATTGGATATCTAGAGCAAATTGTGGAAGAAATTCCTTTGGAATACAGACTCTTGGCAGCCCCATTACACTGTCCTGCGGTGTCCATAATTTATGCCACATTAGTCTGAAACAGCTTTCACCCTTAAAAAAGTTGAAGATGGGAACGTGACTTCGGCACAATTAAGGAGGCGGACTGGACAGAGACATGCAGATACCCGAGGGAGGCTGTGATCAAGGCTGGCTTTCGTTTCATACAACTCAAGATACTGCATAGAGCATATTATGCAAGGACGAGGCTCCATACCATGGGCAGACTTCCCAACGACAGATGCCTGAGAGGATGCAACCAGAGAGGGACCCTGTTACATACCCTGTGGGACGGCCCAAACCTGAAGGCCTCTTGGCAGGCCATACAAGGGCACCGAGAGTAGGCATTGGAATATCCAGTCAATATTTTGGCACGGAGGGTGTGTCTAGGCATCTGTGAGAAGGAGACGCTTCTGAGATACTTCAGAACATTGAACTGATGGTGGCCAGGAGGAATATTATACAGGCATAGGGTAAAGAGAGGCCTCCCAGCATGACCCAATGGGTGCTGAACATGGACTGGTGTATGCAAGCAGAACATACAATATATTAATCACTGGGCTGCCCAAAGAAATTATATATAATCTGGGGCCCGTGGAAGGAAGCGAGAGAGCAGGGGTACTACCCTGAGGGATACCTTGGGCCAACGCACGGTCACATACTTGGAATCGGGGGAGAGGTCATGGGTGGCAGAGTTATACTGGTGATGATTTTAATTGTCATTTCATTGTATACTGTTATATTGTAAATAGAATGTTTTTTAAAAAACAAGCCTGACACACTAACTTTCTTCTTGTTTCTTTCAATGGCAGAGGATGACTGTGATGCTGACTCTGAAACAGTGGGCAGTGGACAGTCTAGTACGAGTTATAGAGCAATAACTGTGTAAAGTGGGAAGCACAATGTTGTCTGTGAAGATCTGCAGAAACAGCTTGTTCTCAGCAAGCTGTGTTGGGTCTCTACAATTAGTATTTTCATAGCAAAGTGGGCTTCAAGGGTTGTTTTTATCTTAAATACCAACCAATGCCAAAGATGACAGAGGAGAACTTGTCTGCTTTAGTGACATTCACATTTTGCTTCCGCTGACCGCAGCATCCAGCTTGGGGCACAGGGTCAGCCCACTTCAGCCACTGGCTTACCTGACTGTCAGTGAGGATATTCTGCTGTTGGTGGGCCTTAGTCTACAGTCCCACAGTAGGTGAAAACTAATGGGCTGGAATGCTACCCAAAGCTATTACCAGTGGTCAGATTTTTTGCAAAGCATTACCTCCATCACCTTTTTGTGTGATCGATGTTACGCTCTACGTGGCCAAGGGTATTTTCAGACGTGAGTCCCCTTGCTAACTGTCCCATAGGATCCACTCTATTCCTCATTGATAAGGTCTAATAAGGCTGACATTTTCTGGGGTTGCTTGTGTTCCATTCTGGAGGGGCCTCGTGTGGTAGTCCAGGGTATATGTTTCCCATGAAGAGCACTTCTGATTTGCATAATGCTGGCCTTTGTCTAGAGTGGCACAATGGGTGAAAAATGATGGGTTGAAATGCTACCCTGAGAGATTGCCGGAGGTTAGACTTTTTGTAAGCCTTACTCCCATCACTGTTTGTGTGATTGCCATTCTGCTCTTGCACAACGTGCACACCACACAATAAGTACCAAGGACCACTTGCGCAATGTGTTCTGTTACATATAAATATTTATATGTGTATTTTGACTTTAAGACAATGCTTTGTGTACTCAGGTGAGAGACCAGCAGCTCCCCCACACTCCTACCAGGCTACTCTGGATGTTCGTGTACTCGTGCGAAATATTGGCAAATCCAAAAGGTGAGCAGCCAATGCCAGAAATATTGGCAAATCCAAACGGTCAGCAGCCAATGCCAGAAATATTGGCAAATCCAAAAGATCGGCAGGCAATGCCAGAAATATTGGCAAATCCAAAAGGTCGGCAGCCAATGCAAGAAATATAGGCAAATCCAAAATGTCGGAAGGCAATGCCAGAAATATTGTCAAATCCAAAAGGTTGGCAGCCAATGCCAGAAATATTGGTAAATCCAAAAGGTCGGCAGCCAATGCCAGAAATATTGGTAAATCCAAAAGGTCGGCAGCCAATGCCAGGTCTATTGGCTTCTACACTGCTTGTTAGTATTTGCAGCTGAATTTAATTCGGTCGTCGTCAAAATACATTTTTATTTGAAAATCCTAATTCTCTCATTTTGTGCATATAAATGTAACCTTCTTTAGATGTGTTCATGTGTCACATTCGTTCTTCTACAGAATAATTACACCAGAGAATTGTAGTTGAAAAAGTGACTGGTTCCTTTAAATGAATTAACATTATCCTGAGGAATATATTGAGGGTCTGCTTTTCATGCATTGGAATAGATATTCAATTCTCTCAGAATTAAATGTCACTAAAGAGATAATTTATAAAGTATGTGTTCAAGGATATTTGCCGAGGGATCTTTGAAAGGACACTTAGAGTAAAGTAGGGGAAGGAAGTGAAGTGCAATGTAATGAAAAACAAATGCTAAATCTCTTTATGCATCTCAATCACAGGCAACTGGATAACATAGAAAGCTCTAGAATGTCTCTGTTTGTAGAAAAGTCACAGTCACAATTTGACTGTATTTTGTGTGGGTCTGGCTCTGATGGAAATCTTTAAAAGCAAAGAAGAACAAGCATTAAAAATGCAATAGGTCTCGCCTTTCATTAAGTTAAAGCCAATTGCTTTGCTATAGAATACCATTAGCAAAGCAATTGGCTTTAACTTAATCAAAGGAGAGACCTAATACATTTTCAATGCTTGTTATCTTCAGAGAGAGTTTAAAGTGCGATGACCTTCACGTATTTTTTGCTTGTAGACACTCTTTTTCGATAATTTAGTTTGATGGAGGGATGAAGGGGCTGTAAGAGGTTTAATAACAGGCAGTGATTGTGACTGCTTGTTTAAACTCTGGTGTCCAAGGAAGCGTGTATGTCAGGATATCACACACCTTTATTTTGTGCTTGAAAATTTGCCATATAGAGACATTTTTCAAAAATTGGGATCCTACAATGATGGGTTTATTATTCAAATGAGAGCTGATACAAGATGTACGAGGGCCCGCCCTGCGAGAGGGTTGGAGATAAAGTAACAGAGCAGCGGGACAGAGAGCAGAAGGAAAAGGGACCAGCAAGGAAGCTCAGAAGGCCAGAAGGGAAACACGCGTGGGTTGAAATTCGCTGCTTTTAGCAGTTCAGAGGAAATGGAACAGAACTAAGTTGACGTGGCAGTTCACCGGCTGGGGCGGCAGCTGAGACTGCACTGCGTCTGCCCTGTTTACACGGCGGGTCACGGATGTCAAACTGAGGAGAAACAGGCACAGCGCGGTCACGGTGGGAGTCCTTGGTTTCTCCGCACGTCCTGTCCGCGTGATGTTGTGTTTCTTATTTACAATCCATACGTCTTAATATGGCTTCTGTTGCTCTTGAAAGTGCGCTTGACTTTTCTTCTAATTATTTTTAACATCATGCATTTAAACACCTTTTCGAAATTTTTAGCGGCCTATGAAAGGATCCATATGCCCATAGTCCGATTTTTAAAAAACTTTACAGTATTTAAATGTGTTTGAATTGCATTTATTTTTTCGTCAGTACGTACGTTTGAAACGTATAAAAAACACATTTCAAGTCGATAGCCTTATTATAAATTCAACAAGCGCTCGCCATGACGTATACTTTTCTCTTTTTCTGCCGTCCCACTTAAACGGCCTCGCCTGCTAAAAGGTTTCTTATCTTTATGGGGCTATGTGTTTGACCCCATAAAGATAAGAAACCTTTTGCGACGCAAGGAAGGCAGACGAGCCCGTCCAAATGGGACGGCTCAAAAAGCCGAACAAAAACATGAACGGCTCTTTTCCAATGGCTGGCCACAATTTAGCATAAACGGTGACGCCAGCCAATGGGAAAGAGGGGCGGTACTTAAAGCCCTTTACTGAAAATACCTACAATCATTAAATCTCACCAGCGAGACAGCGCATGTGCGCAGCCCACGCTAGCCGAGACCTAAAAAGGAGTCAGCGATTTCTCCCTTAAGATATCGAAGCACAGATAAGTGAATCTAGGTAAAGGCTATCAGGTAAAAATGCAAAAGTCTTCAGATTTACTTGCAGATTGAGTGTGCAAAGGACCCTGTGCTGTTTTGCTCCAGATTAACCGAAGGCAATTGTATGCCATGGACTCTTGGCCGTAACATAACATAACATGTGTATTTGTAAAGCGCACATTCACCTGGAGGTATCTTGGCGCTGAATAATGATGTTTATTGTTACCCAACTCAATGGTACTCATTTTATCAACCTCAGATGGATGAAAGGCTGAGTGGATCCGTGGGGATTTGAACCTGTGACCATGAGGTGGAACACAGGCTCCTGAAGTGGACGCATTAGTCCACTGAGCCACCAGACCCGGCTGGATTTATGCTAGCCTGGCTGATGAAGGGTGTTACCCAGAAACGGGTCCCAGGATGCTTGTTTCCGGTTCAGGGAAGACCTGGCTTGGCAGTTCGGGCTGGACTGTTCCCATGTGGCACAGGGTCAAGACTGATTTGCATGTAGGTGGGTCTGAACTGAGGTGGCGAAGTGAGCTAAAGAACGATGATGGATTCAACCCAGATCTGTGACTGGGGGTGAGTGTCTGAAAAGTTTCAGCGCTCTGTCCATCATCTCCTTGTGTTTGCCAGGTTTGTGCTCTGCCAGGATGGCACCCAGTAGCAGCTTCTCCGCTAAGGCGGAGGAGCGTCGCTGCGCTGCTTTGCAGCAGTGAAAGAAAGGAAAAACAAAATGATAATAACTTGATGTTATTATCTTTTTATTTGTTCTTGCTGTGACAGCATGGGGGCAGGGCTGCTCTGCTCACACAGCAGGGCAGGGGAGGAGTGGTGGGCACACTGAAGCACGCATGACACTTTGGCCGGCTGTCTCGGGCCGGCCAAACAGTCATGCACACTTAGCATTACAGCCAAGCACACATCATCGCTTTAATTTAAGAAGTGCAGTTTGGATGGGTTGAATTGCTTACCTGTTCCCTCTTGGAATATTTTAGAAGCTGCTGAGAGGCCAACACTAAATGGCTTTCAAGGAGACAATTCCAACTTGTTGGGTGTGTGGCAATGTACTGCGAATATCGGTCCAGTTTCAACTGATGTTAATCTTTGAGCAAATGTACCCTAGAGAATATGAATGATCTTCTTAGGAAGATAATCATAGCTTGCATATGGGGGTCTCTCTCTCTCGATGGCTTTATTTGGCATATCCTTTTTTACAGAGATAAGCATGCTTTATGGGATAGGCCACTCTCGGTCAGACCTGTGGTGTTGGCCCTATGGCTGCTTCTATAGTACAAGTGACTTATTTATTATTATTATTAATAATATATATATTTTTTATATACATAGTCTTTATTGAAATTTGCAAGGACAAATAATTGGTGCTTTAACATCATACCATATTTTCTCAAGCTGTGCAATGTCCCGCTATCAATCATGGCCCATCCCCATGCCCTCTACTCTTGGCATTAATCACAGGTGGCAATTAGACAATATTACCTCTGGAAGACTGTACCGCCTCCAATCGAGTCCTGGTAGGACATCAGTTGGACCCCAAACTATCAGGGTTAACCCTTATTCCTCTACCAACTAGTAGCAACACTCTCCCCATCCCGAGGTCCTTCACGGTGGCCTGGCATCCAGAGGGTCTCTCAGATCAGCCAACATGGCAGCCCACGCTCGCAGGTTTTTTCAACTTGTTCATCCCTTTTTGTGTGTTTCATGTGCATTTCCTCCTCCACTGCCCACTCGAACATGTCGATAAGCCAGTCCCCGAAACTCGAGGGCTCCACTGCCAACCACTTTATAGTGATGCAGCGCTTTACCTGCTGCAGGCCGAGTAATATGAATTTCCTGCTAAGTTTCTTATTTTTGGGAGCAGGCCCAACAGTATCTGTCTAATTGTGGTTGGACTGTCCAGCCAGTGGCCCTGTTTAGTTTCTTTATCATCTGCCACCAATAAGGTGCCAGTGAGGGTAAAATCCACCCAACATGTAGAAAGTCCATCTCAGGCCCCTTGCATCGAGTGCAGCAAGCTGCATGGGTGTCCTCTATAATGTGCTATGTTTTAGGGGAAATGTAGGCCTCGTGTACATAATTATATTGTATCAGTTTGAATCAGGCGTTAAAAGTAACTGCCCTCACCTCCTCATGCACTTGTTCCCAGTCTCTGGCAGTCATGGGTTCCAGAGGCCAGTGGATGGTGTGCCTTTACGTGTGCTGCCATGTAATACAACTCCATATTTAGGACTTCGTGGCCCCCTTTTCCCCATGTCCTAATTAGTGTAGCCAGCGCAACATGTTTACACTTATTCATCCATAGTAAATCTAGGATAAGTCTGTTAATTTCAGCAAAGTAGAGGTGGGGGATCTCATAAAACATGCCTTGGAAGGTGTACAGGTCCCGGGGCAGAACAACCATTTTATCTAGTGCAGTTCTGCCCATCAAGAACAAGGGTACGTCCCTCCAGAACCAGACCGCTAATTGCAACCGCTCTGTGTCCTATCTGAGGTAAAGGTATAAAAATGCTTGTTCTGTGTGGGCAACCTTCATCCCCAAGTATCTCACATTGTTGGTCTACAAGGAGAATCCCAGGTCTGGTAAACCTTCAGTCCGGGTCCTGACCAGTGCCTGCAGTGTTATATCCCATATAGGTACTATAATATAGGCCTTGGTAAACTCGTTACCCTTCACCTATATTCTCTCCCTACATTACACTTGTCACGGTTTACAGGGACTGACCTTTTACCTAGATATTACACTGCATTCAGAACGCAGGTTTTCCCTAGTTTGAAATCTCATACATTATGCAGGAGGGTTCTTGAAGCACAGCAGGACTACCATCTCCTGTATAAAATCGATGTACAAAGTTCAGGCCCGATGTCATCCTTAGGCCAACACAGTAACACAGCAAGGTAGGACCCCTGGGGTGACCTATGGGTATATATACATCACATCTTGCTAAGCTAGCTAGAGGAGATTGAGACTTCCCGGCCGACACACTGACCAGGGACGCACCAGGGACGCTGAGGTTCCTGCATGCAGACACTCCAGCTTGCAGTGGTCTGAAAACATCCCTTGCTGGGTGTCCAGCTCGAGACAAGGACGGGGTCCCACACTCTCACTTAAGGTAATGGGGTTGACTAGATCCTAGAGAAATTATTGGCTTAACACCTACACCCATGCTAGGTACATTTAAGTACATCTAGATAGGGAGGTATCGTAGGAGTACGCATCTTTTATCATGTGTTTTATATACTTGAATGTATTCATGATTTTAGTAATATGGTAGAACTATACCATCCTTTTACTTTCATAGTACTGTTAATAATTTATATCTTATACTGCCAACGGTTTTTGCAGCACATCTAT
This sequence comes from Triturus cristatus, assembly GCF_964204655.1. NCBI lineage: Eukaryota > Metazoa > Chordata > Amphibia > Caudata > Salamandridae > Triturus > Triturus cristatus. The sequence continues at coordinate 870,515,168 of NC_140583.1, read as the reverse complement.
TCTACGCCAGAATAACAACTGTTCAATAAATGATTATTGAAAACACCCAGCTTTTTTTATTCGGTGTATCTCTCTGAGAGAAACTAAGTAAGCACGAGTGACTGAGCGAAAAGTAGTATATTGTTTCCACGGTCCTGAGGGATCAGGGTTGTAATGTTCTGAGATTGCCAGAAACTATTTTCTCCTTGGTAAGAGGAGATTATAGTGGCACTGTGAGCTAGCTGATACAGAAAGGCTAGCATACCTGGTGGGGGTGTTCAGAGTTCGTCGGACACCAATCCTACAGTGTATGTTGTCTAAACGCGCAGATCCTGTATATTTTCTATAGGAACTACACAAAATGGCGCCACCAACGTTTCTGAGTAGTTCAGTTGTGCTGTTCTCAGAAATCCCTATTCACAAAACACCAGAGACGTCTGGAGTGGGTAGGCTAACCTCCGCCGCAGCTGAATAGGCAAATATCCTATTTATTGGCTGTTGGTTAATCAAGCTTGAAGGACATAAAGTTCCTAAAATTGTGCAAAACACCTTATCTTAAAATTCCTGGAATAGTTCTTCGTCTCTAAAATAATGACTGAAGACGCGGATACTGTGGGAGGAGTTGTTCAAAATGTGCACCTCTCAGATGATGAAGAAAATGCAGATGCAATTCCGATTACAGAGAACTGTAGAAATAGTCACCCTGAAACTGCTTGTGCATGGTCTAACACCTAGGGGTGGCATAGTAGCTTTTGTGATTGAGGCACACGAATCATACAGAGGGGAAGCAGATTCAGTGGCCATCCGCCCTCACCTAAGGGAGTTCAGTCCTTTACAACAGGAGCAGGAACTACGCAAAATAATTGAAACTGCTTATGCAGCATTAGGCAGGGACAGTTTGGGTGGGAAAGCATTAAAACCACAACTCGTGGGGAGCTCCGAGAAGGATACTTTCAAGTAGACACCTGCTTCTTCTAAAAATAAGTGGGACAATAACAAAAAACTAAATATTAAAGAAAATAGATCTCAGTCCAGTGGTAGATCTCCTCCACAGGAGCCCTCCGAAAGGAGGTATAACCTTATGAATAGAGATAACATTAGGAAACCTGACAGGTATCAGGATACTGATACATGTTCCTCTCGTTCCTTTCAGGGTTCATCGAAAAATTCTGAGAGGGAAGGACGGTCTGACAGACAAGAAGAGAGTACAAAGTCCATAGACAAGCAGCACGCTCAAGAATATACTTCCAAAAAAGAAGATAAAGCCAAACCAAAGCCACAGTTCATAAAGAAGAAGGATGCAGGTCTAAAGATCAGACATAACCAGAATTGTGAGGACTCGACTACTGGACGGGGAATGGGCTCTGACGATGCTAGAGAGTGCAACAGAAGTAACACTAGCTTGCCAGAACCTGATGGAATTTCTGGTGACAGCGGACTTGAATGATTATATCACGGTTGAAATACCTGATACTAGGATAAGTGTCCCACATAAATTGTATGAAATAACACTCCAGATGGAGGGGTACAAATGTAGGACAGTTAGAGGTCTCATTTGGGAGAACCTGACATTTGGCTATAACATTTTGTTAGCTGAACAAGATTGGCCGCCAGCATTTGTCATGGATTGCCCTAGGGGAAAAACAATAATTTTACCAGCATTTTCCAACCACGTTCCAAAACATTACATATACATGGGAGTGCGCGGTAGCCCAGGGACCAGCATTATACAAAAACCATGTTGGATGGGATTAGGATTCAACCCACCACATTATTCCACTAAAAAACGCTCCAACTGCACAAAGGCAGTATCCTATAAAGCAAGAAGCTAAAAACAGGTCAGAGAGATCTTAGATCAACTTGAATATCAGGGGGTGATTGAAACATGCACCTCTCAAATGAATAACGCTTTGTTTCCAGTATCAAAACCAGACAATTCATATTGTTTAGTGTTAGATTACAGACATTTAAACACTTGCACTAAGACGTTTGCAGTTCAGAATGCACACAGTGCCGCATTAATTAATAAAATTGTGCGGAAGAAATACAAAACAACAATAGATATCTCAAATGGATTCTTTTGCCAACATATAGCGCCTGAGAGCAGATACGTGACAGCATTCTCAGCGCTAGGGTCACAGCTGCAATTTTGTCGAGTCCCCCAGGGGTATAAGAACAGCCCAGGGTTGTTTTCAGCCAGAGTAACTGAGTTACTTCAAAATCTGGCATTGTCCTATGTGGATGATATTTATCTAACGGATCATGACCTGGAGGAACACTTGAACAGAGTGAATACCATAATTTTGGGATTCGCCTCAGAGGGTTGCAAATTCAAGTTTAAAAAATCGAAGATTCCCCACCTTAATGTCCTTTTTCTAGGAGATGAGCTTTCAAGTGAAGGAAAAAGCCTGGCAGCTAACTTTTTTAGAAAAGTGTGCGCTGCTCCAACCTCCTAAATCATTAAAAAACTTACATTCAATACTAGAATTCTTGAATTTTGGCAGAACATACATTTTGGATTACGCAGAAAGAGTCAAATCTTTCTACGATTTAATAAAACCTGACTTTTAAGTTAGACAATGGACACTGGAACACACAGATACACTTTGTTCCTTACAAGCTGACATGATAGCTTCCAAACACTTACAGACACGCATAAATGTACGCAACCTGGTGATCCGAAAAGTTGCGGTTCAATTAGGGCACACCTATTTAACATATAATGAAGGTGAAACAGTACCAATAGCATATAAATCTCACTTGTACACAAATGCTGAGATGCGTTTCGCATCTACAGAAAAATTCTAACAGCAATACAGACTGCTGTAGTCAGAGAAAGAGCCCTGGCTCAAGAGAGACGTATAATAGTCGTGACCCCAGTTACAGCTTTAGAGGCTGCAACAAAGGTAAGGGTTCCCAACGCTAAAGCCTTACATCCAAGATGGATACAATGGGCTAATTCTCTCACTGCAACAGATGTAGAATACAGATACGACCCAAATTTAAAAACACAAGCATTTCTGCAATACGAACAAGAATATCCTCTACCAAATGAAATATTGCCTCTAGATCAGTACGAATATATTATTTATACTGATGGTTCTGCGCAACCGGCCATAAGGAGTAAACAGCAATATAGCGCCGCGTGTGCTATCATTAAAGGACGGATGAAGGATGGAAAATTTCATCCAAATTGCACAAAAACATAGTCTCTTGGAGACTTCACAGAACAGCTGGCAGAACTAAAAGCACTCTGGTAAATACGGATCGAGAATTCCTCACACTAATCGTGTGCAATTCTTTTTACTGTGTACAGTCATACAATGAATATTTACATCACTGGGGACAGAATGGGTTTAAAGATGCAAAAGGTGGCACAATTAAGCATAAAACGCTCTGGGAACAAGTAGTGGAGTTGAAAAACGAACTACCAAGGGCTCACGTGATACACACACTGTGTCATCAACGTGATGGCGTTCACGTTGAAGGGAATTTATTGGCTGACGAAGCCTCAAAGGGGGCTGTACGCATGGCTTCCATAGCTGCAATCACTCGTTCAAGAACGAGAATAGACGGTGAAATAATGGTTGCGATTATTGCCACACCCAATAATGCAAATAATGTTCCATTTGCTCAGATTCCTGGAGTGGGGGATAGGGTAATACCAAATATGGATCGAAGGTTAGGATTAATTCTAACAGCACACAAGGGTATAGGTTCTGCACACGCAGAAGTTTCTGCTGCTGTTTCTCTATTGAAACAACGCTACTGTTGGCCAGGACTAAGAAGGCAGACTAAAGACTACATCTTGAAATGCGACATCTGTCAGAAGATGAAGGCTCCACCGTAACACGACCAGTGCAGACATCATTAATAATATCGGACAAACCACTCACGTGTGTTTATTTGGACCACTGCGGCCCCTTACAATCTGATGGGGCTTACAAGTATTTCATGGTTGCAGTGGATTCCTGCTCTAGGTTGCTATGAGTGTGGCCCCAGCGCTCAGCTGACACTCGTACTGTTATATAAGATTTGCGAGTCTTTATAGGGATATACGCAAAAGACACACTTCATTCTGACCGTGGCCCCGCGTTTAGCCCTTGGGCTTACAAGGAAGCTATGGGAAGTCTGGGTGTAGCATTGCGGTACTCTGCGTACCTTCCGAGGAAAATTCAGTTGTGGAGAGGAAAAACCGAGACTTAAAGCAATCTTTAACAGCTAGAGTATTTGGCTCAGGTGAAAACTGGGTAAAACATCTTTATGGAGTACAAAGGGCGTTAAATAATCAGCCAAGAAGCTCTCTGGGGGGGTCACTCCTTATTAGGTCCTATTTGGGACGAGAATGTGGGTACCTGATCTTGATTGTGAAGGCACAATGGCGGATAAAAAACCTTTTGACATCCATAAACGTTTAGCTGATTTACAGGACCTGAATTAAAACCAGGGCACTACAGAGTAATGTCAATATAAAGAAGAACGCCACTGGGGAAGTAAAAAGTGTCACGGCAAGACCTGTCTGGATCCCTAAAGTCTGGGATCTGTCAGAGAAAAAATAACGGACAAAAAAGAATTTGGGCCATCATAAAGATAGCCTGTACCTGTCCTGGCAGTTGAAGGAACAAGAACTGTACTTCTGCAACCTCTTGCTGGTAAAAAGGAGAAAAGATTTGTCTCAATTCACCTAATCAAACCACACTATGTGGTCGATTGGACTCCGAAGTAACAGACACCCTCCTCTCATAATTATACAAGAAGTTCAAACAGAAAGACTCATCACGTTTGAAGGGTCACCTACACGGAATGAAGGACTAAGCAACAATGCAATGGAACGAGTTCCTCTTGAAACGGAAGTTCAAAATGAGAACTCCACTGAAAGACAAATTGCAGTTTGACCAAACACGGATATCTACGTCAACATGCGCCAACAAGAGCAAGCTACAGTTTCCACAAAAACTGGGGAATTACCGAAAATTGATCGAACTGCATCTGGCTATTTCATTGACTTTGACACCTTCTCATTAGATCCAAGCGAAACTGAAACAACGTCAGCCCCAAAAACTTGTCTACAGCGATTTAAAGACTTTCTGATCTTTCTCAAAAAGACTTACCTGGTATCACCTTGGGTGGAACTCTGGGTATCTACAGGAATACTTTTCTTTCTTTTCTGGATAGGCTTAGTAATTGTTTTTAGTATGCTTATTAATGGAACTTATCTTCGAGAAAGCTCTGCGGCACAAAAAATGAATGTGATCCTGAAACCACACCTATCATCACATCATGAAAGAAGAGACCTGTGATCAGTAAACATTACAGCAGTTCCTATACCTGATGGTATAGTATGGGACAAGGTTGATTTCGATATATTTGGCCCGACTGAACTTTTAAAAATACCACATTTATTTTAAAATATCATTGAGTGATATCATTACCTCAAGTACATTTTCCGATGATTGGGACTATGAAACTGTAAATAATATGTTGTCTAATTTAGAGTAATTTGCTGCTTTTTCTAATAATGAAATGTTAGAAGACACATCAGACTTTGAGAAAATGTATTGCTATCAACATTATGGTCATCATTTTTTGCGTAAATCTGTTAACCCTAGGAATGTTTTCACATATCACCAATGGGAACATTGCTCTACACTGCCGAAAAGCAGTTCAAAAACATTTATACAAACATTTCCATATTTTTCACGGTTTAACACGTCAGACCCAGCCTCATATTACTATAAGGTTGCACCTACCCCAGCACAGAAAAATATTTTGACAAACACCAAACAAATCTAGTCTGCTTCTTTTATTGCCCAGTTGTCTGAAAAAGGGTTCGACCTATGGAAAGACACGATAGACTTAAAATCAGTCTGGGGTACTAGAGACTGGCAGGTCCATGGAACAGAGGCACTATTTAGAGCATATCTCATTCCTCAACAATTAATGTTCTTAAATGAAACAATCCAACAAACAACTTGCCTTGAGTTAGCCAGGAATAAAGATCTGAATACACCTTGGGTGCCAGCACCATCACACACTGACTGAGGGTAACATAACATCACAAGAAGAGGTTACAATAGATGACATTTTGCAAAGCAATAGATCAGACCCCGATTGGAAGGAATGGTTGATTTGGCCCATAGACACCAACAGCTGTCAAGAAAGATTCTTGGGTAAACTAAAGGATTTTGTATTTATTTTTTTATAAACTGTTTTTATTGAAACAAGAAAGGAAGGGTTCGGGCAACGCTTACAGTTATTCATTAGTTGTAGCAGTTACACACACTTCAGAGTCGAGCAATTACATAGTATATGACGGTGCCCATGGTGGGATGTACAGGTCACTGATCATACATATCAAGGCGATAACGGTTCGTCTAGGGTGGGGACAGTTGGGGGTTCACATATATTTCCACAATAAGTGTTCCACTTAGTCGAGATTGCTATCCATTTCTGAGGACAACCACGTGCTACATATACCGTTTTCTCCTGTATCATACACCAGTCCATATCTGCCTTCCAGGCACTCAGCGTTGGTGGTGCCACCGCTCCCCACTGATGGGCAATGTTCCGTTTTGCGATCATCTGGCCAAGGGTCACCCAGAGTTTGCCCTTGGTGGTAAGGTCTGTGGGCTCCCAGACGTTAAGGAGGCATCTCTTGGCTTCGGGCCTGATTACCACGCCCCAGACTGTACTCATACATTCATGTACTTTTCCCCAGTAGTTTTGTATGTGCACACATTCCCATACAATATGCATAAAGGAGCCCTCTGAACCACATTGTCATCTACAAAACCCTTCTTCAACCCTACCCATCAACACCAGCCTAGGGCCAGAGACATAGTTTCGATGTAACATTTTTAATTGGACGAGCCTCAACCTGGATGAAATAGCAACTTCCTTAGAAGGATTTAGTATTATTAGGCCAGATCCACGTTATGTGCAAAGACAACACCCAGGAGTAGTGACATCTTACAGTGTTGGGAAGTTATGCCTCGGTTGGCTACAAACCTCAACACTCACACAGGTGAAACAACACTTATCCTTACTTACAGGGGATGTGGACCTGCAGGATTTTTTATTAGGTCCTAGGAAACCACGTCCAAAATGTTTCTTATATGCTATCTATAATGAAATGTGGAAAATTTCTCAACAAGAGGCAGCGGAAAGATTACGAGAAATCGATCTTCTAAATCTAGAGAAAGCTCTATCTGTGGCCGATAATGGGTTAACAACCTTAACATCCTGGATATATTCACTGGGCAACATTGTATCTTCTGCTAGCGATGTACTAGAACAAGACTTGTCCATACTACAACACGGGCAATCACAATTGCGTTCGATTATGTTGTTAAGCTGGACGCTGCAATCTTTGCGCAGACTATGTGCCATGGCGTTTTATAAATGCACGCCTCTGTTTTCCTCATACAATCTGACCGAAAAACAGATAGAAATGGCACAGAGGGGAGCGAAGTATACAATTCTGCGCGTTGAAAAACTGGACAGATTAACATTTACAGTGGCAGAATCACCATCCACGGAATGGTTAATCCATGGCCACATAACTCTCCCGGTCACAACTTTTCAATTCCATTATTGCCTAGAACAAATGCAGGCAGGCAGATATGAGGACATGGGTAAGGAATTCATTAAGGAATCTTGGAAATTGCTGTACAGATTGCGATGCTGGAGTGGGAGAAATAAGTTTTTCTTAGCAGTACTAACTGCAAGAATACATTAAGTGGATCACTTATATGCCAGACTATATAATGCTTCATGGGGCCTGTAATGGTTCTGTAGCAAACTTGTCCTGTCACTGAGAGGTTGCCCCAGCTGCCGTGATAACTCCAGTATTCAAACTACTTTCGAATGAGAGTTACTTGATGCTGAACAATCAAGGTTGCTGTGGGATGCTTCCAGGCATCGCATATCTGGTAACTGTAAGCTCCAGGGTTACTTGCTGTATGCAAGTATTGTTTCCCCCAACACATACAGTCAGGGAGGCGCCACTATGGCCTTCATTACATATTTCATTAATAGAGTTTGATACTTTGAGCAGAAAGAAAGCCATGCTTACACAGAAATCCGTGCCCTTAACCTCCGCTCGAGAGACTTTTGATCTCCAAGTAGCAAGGTCTTAAGCAAAAATATAGGCACTTATGCGCACCAACTGCCCTTTCCATTTCGCACAAATGGTAAATCGTATCTTTAACATGTCTGATACGACAGGCATTGTCCACCTGTTTAAGAACGTAGGTTCTGGACTGTTAAGCACCTTTCAGACGGTCCTCTGAGTTATTCCAACCATTATACACTCCGTATTGGGAAGCGAGGACTGCCGCTGATCCTATTTCTAATAGCAGGTATCCTGATTGTCGTTTTTCTGCTGCGCAATGGACGTCCCAGTCACCAAGGAGATGGAAACAGTACTCCTGTAGAGAAAATACCATGATCGCATGGTACAACTTCTAGGCACACCTCGCCTAAGGGAACTAAGTGCTTCTTGGTTCTTGTCGTTTAGACCAGTCTGGATGGACTGCATCTTACCTGACCTCTGATGCCTGTTTTGCGGAGAAGAATGCGTGTTGGATCTCTGTCTGTCACTCCCATCATGTGCGTGACCAGACGTTGACGCTTTACTGGACCCAATAACGACCCATGTTCTGCAGTGTCCCCAGCGTATTCCCATGTTGATGTCGGCATTCCTAGAGCCACCACAGGTAGAATCAGCGCCTTTTGGTACTGACACCGGATCCTCCTCTGACACCCAGGCCTTGGACGGCACACAGGCTGCACAAGCCTCCATAGGCACCGGCTGTGGACAGTACAGAAAACCATCTGTGCTCAATAGACATAATCTGCGAGGTGTTACAGGGACTGCCAAGTGTGGAAGCAAGCAACAATAATGTTGCGTCTACCAGCCCGGACACATAAACATTTGACTCATTTGGCCCGTCGTGTGCTGGGAAGAAATTCGTCTTTTTAAAAACAAAACAGAAAACTGAAACTCTATATCAAAATTGACATTCCTTTCACGCATGTATGGCTTTCAAAATGCTTGTAGTAGTTTGGACTATATTTACGGACATATTAGAGCAATAGCCTATCTGTCAATTTCTAATACTTTCCCTTTTTTAACATTTTTTTTGTTTGATACTTTTAGAAAAACGTTTTTAAACGAATGTTGTTAACACAATAACAAACTATGGTTTTGTATATTTGCGTACACATATCAAGAACACCTAGTAGTACGTGTAGAATTTAAAACTATGTCGTCCATTTGGAAGAGGAGTAGGTGTTATATTCCATATAGGTACTATAATATAGGCCTCTGTAAACTCATTACACTTCACCTATATTCTCTCCCTACATTACACTTGTCACGGTTTACAGGGACTGACCTTTTACCTAGATATTACACTGCATTCAAAACAAGGGTTTTCCCTAGTTCGAAATCTCATACATTATGCATGAGGGTTCTTGGAAGCACAGCAGAACTACCATCTCCTGTATAAAATCTATGTACAAAGTTCAGGCCTGACGTCATCCTTAGGCCGACACAGTAACACAGTAAGGTAGGACCCCTGGGGAGACCTATGCGTATATATACATCACATCTTGCTAAGATAGCTAGAGGAGATCGAGACTTCCCGGCCGACACACTGACGAGAAAAGCTGAGGTTCCTGCATGCAGACACTGCAGCTCGCAGTGGTCTGAAAACATCCCTTGGGGGTGTCCAGCTCAAGACCAGGACGGGGTCCCACAGTCTCACTTAAGGTAATGGGATTGACTAGATCCTAGAGGAATTCTTGGCTTAACACCTACACCCATGCTAGGTACATTTAGGTACATCTAGATAGGGAGGCATCGTAGGAGTATGCATCTTTTATCATGTGTTTTATATACTTGAATGTATTCATGATTTTAGTAAGATGGTAGAACTATACCATCCTTTTACTTTCATAGTACTGTTAATCATTTATATCTTATACTGTCTAAAGGTTGCTGCAGCACATCCATTCTACACCAGAATAACAACTGTTCAATAAATGATTATTGAAATCGCCCAGCTTGTTTTATTCGGTGTATCTCTCTGAGAGAAACTAAGTAAGCACGAAAAGTAGTATATTGTTTCCACGGTCCAGAGGGATCAGGGTTGTCATGTTCTGAGGTTGCCAGAAACTATTTTCTCCTTGGTATGTGGAGATTATAGTGGCACTGTGAGCAGGCTGATACAGAAAAGCTAACATACCCGGTGGGGGTGATCAGAGTTCGTCTGACACCAACCTACAGTGTATGTTGTCTAAACGCACAGATCCTGTATATTTTCTATAGGAACTACACAACACCAGAGGGACAAGTCTAGACTTTCCCAGATTGACAAATAGTCCAGAGACCTCCCGAATTCTAGCATTGTATTCAGTAGTATGGGTGGTGAGTATTCTAGTTGTCTCAGGTGTACCAGGGCGTCTCCACATATAGGGAAATGACGTGAGAAGTCTTTCCCACTGTGATCCCCCAGGGGCCGAACATGCCTGCCACCGGGTCCATTGCCAGGGCAAACAGCAGTGGTGACAGTGGGCACCCCTGCTGAATCCCTCTGTATAATTGTAAACTGTCCGATATTGTCCCGTCCACCCACACTCTGGCTTTCGGGTCCATATATGGTAGTTTAACCCAATGTATATATTTGGGACTGAGCCCCGATTTTTCGAGCACCAACCAGAAGTAGCCTCAGTCCACCAAGGTGAACGCTTTTTCGATATCTAAAAAACCTAGAGCATAGGCATCGCCCACTAATAATAATTATGTTTTTTTGTAGGGCAGCCAGCTTTCCCTACATATGCAATCTCTTGGGTCTTGTTAGCTTAGAGAGGGGGAGGGCTTATTTGCAGGAGCTACTACAAGAAAATCCAGGTTTTTAAACCTTGCCTGAACTTTAGCAGCTAAGGCTGGAATCTTATCTCGAGTGGTATCGAATTCTAAAGCATTGTACCTTGTTTTCTGAATATACTGTCACCTCATCTCACATATTTGTAGCAGGGTACCACACAGTTGGCCTTGTTACAGGATCTGAGATTTCTAATGGAGAAATATTTCATGAATTTATCTAAGAAGAAATTGTAATCTGCGCCATGCAAGATTTTGTGCATCATACATCATGCTTTGAAGAGAATGTATTTTTCTCTGGTGGCCAATGTAGTTGGCAAGTGGAGTCAGAGACACAGTTGTTTTTTTTTTAGATTGCAAGTTGGAGTGGTTTGAATGTTCTTCAAGTGAATAAGGATTTTTGTGAAGGCGGGAGATCTAGATAAACGAAATTTCTCTAATCTAGGCATGTCTGTACAAAAACCCTTTGAGACCATGTTCTTGTGCAAGAAGGAGAAAAACAGCATAATGCGTCACAAGATGTAGATCTGATGAAACTAGTATTTAATTATGTTAATAATCTGTTTTTCCAAGTTCAGGTCAGACTCTATCAGGACTCCTAGGTTTTACATAAAGGCACCTTGGCAGAGACAGCCTCCAAGTTGCGTGGGCGATTTATTGAAAACATGCAGGATAACCATTTTTGGGGATAAGTTTGAGAAAGTTTTGGAAAAAGAACAATTGATGGACAGAATGCAGAACAATGTCATACATTCACCCCTGGACAGAGATCTGGACCTGGAGGGGCCGATTCACAGACCTAATCTGAGATAAATTCCTAAATTTACTACTTTTGGTATTCACAGAAGGCATTTAGTAGTAGTAAAGTTTTGGACTCCTAAATCTACTACTACTAAACTGAGACAAAATCCTAACTTTATGACTTTCGGTACTCACAAAAGGCATTTAGTAGTAGTAAAGTTAGGAGTCCTAACTTTACTACTACTAAATGCCTTCTGTGAATTCTAAAAGTAGTAAGTTTAGGATTTTATCTCAGTTTAGTAGTAGTAAAGTTAGGAGTCCTAACTTTACTACTACTAAATGCTTCTGTGAATACCAAAAGTAGTAAGTCCAGGATTTTATCTCAGATTAGTTCTGTGAATCAGCCGCGGAGAGATTGGTAGGATCGTCTCTTATGTTGACGATGATCTGTGTAAAAGTACATTTTTACATTAAACTGCTTAAGTGAAAGGACGAGTCGTTGAATATATATCTTAAATATTAGTGAGGTAGAGTGCAGGTCCTTGAGGTGGAGGAAGCAGAAAAGGGGCCCTGCTCAATTTGTTGAGTTTTATCAGTAATAAAGGATTCTAGCCATTAAGAGGACATTCCTTCTATATGAAGGAATTTGAAGTGTTGCATGAGGATCTGATGCCCAGTGATGTTGAATGTGGTGAATATTACTACCACTGAACTTTCATTGATGATTATTCTTAGATCATCAATGGGAGATGTTATGACAGATTTGGCTCCATAAGCGGATGGAACCCTGCATATGTTGGTTAAAGCAAGTAATGCTGCTCAACAAAGGAGCTAAGTTGTTCGGTGACAACTTTTTCCATTCATTTGGTGATGTAAAGAAGGGAGGGCATTGGTCTATAATCCTCCAAGTTTTTGTGGCCAACGTTGTTTTTTTTTAGAATGGGTATTATCGCAGCATTTTTAAGGGAGAATGCACTTTACCTTCTCCAAAGGAGGTATAGATTATTTAACATATCAAGGAAGCAGTGGTATTGCGGAATGTTTTAAGGCTTTGGGCTGGGTGAAATATCAAGTAGTGAAACTGAGGGTTTACTGGTGTGATGACATACAGGCACTCTTCCCCCAAAAAGTAGCGGAGTCCAGTCTCCTTGTCTGTAGGACAAGAGGAGTCAGGCTTTTAGTTGTTGAGTCTTTATTAAGGTTCCCTCTTATATTTCCAACTTTGGCATAGAATTATCGAGATAAGGTGTCTACTAAACCTTGAGTTGGGGTAATCTCACTTCTGATCATTGCAGGGTTGATAAGTTAATCAACTATTTTAAATATCTATGAGTTGTTTTGGGATGGAAACAACTTACTGGAGTAGAAGCTACCTTCTGAGATAGCTTAATTTCTGCCACATTCTCTCTGATTTTTTTAATGATATATTTTCCTCTCTAAGGGCTTTTGCGCACCTTGGATTGGATAGTTATTTTGTTTTGTTTTATTAGTTTAAGTTAAAAGTTTAACAGTCTTGTGCAGAGTACAATACTTGCCCTATTATTACTTATGTGCCAGAATATTTTGTCAAGTTCAAAGGTGTGGTTGCTTTCCAATTGCAAAGCAAGTTGATGGAAAGAATGCTTTAATTAATCTCAGCTACTGGCAATTGCTCTGGGCCACATTCCAGTCCATCATTTTTTTTTCTTTATGCCCACTGTGCCATTCTAGCCAGAGACCGACCAAATGCAAATCAGTCTTGGTCCTGCTTCAATAGTAACAATCCAGCCAGAACTCCCAGAGTAGGTCCACTGCAGATGGGAACACAAGCAACCCCAGCCTGTTTCGACTAAGTTAGCTCTCATTAGTTAGCTATAGTTTAAGTCCTATGATAAAGTGAGTACAGGAACCACATCTGGGCATACCTGCCCTACCTAAGGCATCTACTGCAAAAACAACAAGGCGATGGAACAAATACTTCAAAGATGTTGCTGCTTTCCAATTGCAAAGCAAGTTGATGGAAGGAATGTTTGAATTAATATCAGCCACTGACGATCGCACTGGGTTGCTTTCCAGACCATCTTTATTTTTGCTGACATTGCCATTCTAGACAGAGACTCACCTTCAATCAATCAGGGAATTGTAAGCGTGCTACTCACCCGTGAGGGTCTCAAGGTGCTGAGTGGGAGGTTTTGCAGATCTGTTTAGCTGAAGAACCAGGTCTTGATGGTTTTCCTGAAGGTGTTCAGGGAGGGGGCGATGTCTGCCGGTAGCTCATTCCATGTCTTGGCAGCGATGTGAGAGAAGGATCTTCTGCCTGCTCTTGCTCTGTGGATGCGCGGGGTTTCGGCCCGTGCGAGGTTGGAAGATCGGAGGTTTCTTTTGGGCATGTGGAAGTTGATTCTGTCGTTAAGGTATACGGGCCATTGTTGTGTAGGTATTTGTAGGCGTGAGTGAGGATTTTGAAAGTGACTCTTTTCTCCATGAGGTGCCAGTGGAGACTTCGTAGGTGTTGGCTGAGGTGTTCGTGTCGGGGGATGCCGAGGACAAGTCTGGCGGCGGTCTTCTGTATTGTCTGGAGATTGCGGAGTAGGGACTTGTTGATGCCCGGCTTAGAGTGCGTTTCAATAGTCCAGTCTGCTGGTGATGAGTGCGTGGGTGACTGTCTTCCTTGACTCAGGGGGGATCCACCTGAAGGTCTTGCGGAGGATGTTGAAGCAGCTGGAGGTGATGGCGTTGACCTGTCAGTTCATGGTGAGTGATGAGTCAAGTATGATGCCAAGGTTCTTGGCGTGGTCTGAGGGGGTAGGTCGGCTTCCGATGGCGGTCGACCACCAGGTGCTGTCCCATGCAGAAGGGTGGTACCGAGGACGAGGACTTCTGTCTTCTTGGCGTTGAGCTTCAGGCAGCTGTTGGTCATCCAGACTGCGACTTCTTGCATTCCTTTCTGGAAGTTGAGTTTGGCAGTGGAGGGGTCTTTGGTGAGGGAGAGGATGAGCTGGGTGTCGTCGGTGTAGGATACGATGTTGAGGTCGTGTTGTCGGACGATGGTTGTGAGGGGGGCCATGTAGATGTTGAAGAGGGTGGGGCTCAGTGATAAACCCCGTGGGACTCCGCAGGTGATATTTGTGGGGTCATAGAGGAAGGGTGGGAGTCTGATCCTTTGGCTTCTTCTGGTGAGGAATGATCAGATCCAGTCCAGGGCTGTTCCTTGTATGCTTGCAGCGTGTAGTCTGGTGGCTAGTGTGCGATGGGAGACGGTGTCGAAGGCCGCTGAAAGGTCGAGTAGGATGAGGGCTGCGGAGTAGCCTTGGTCCAGGAGGGTGTGGATGTTATCTTGTGCAAAACAGTCTTGTTTCTGCTGATGTGGGAACAGTCCAGACCAAACTGCCTGGTGTGGTCTCCTCCAGATTGAAACACAAGCAACTAACTACTTAGGTTTCATCAGCATGAGTCCTATGGTGCAGTGAGCATGGGACCCATGTCTGGGCATACCTGTCCCACTTAGGGCATCTACTGCAAAAACAAGAGGGTGATACAGTTCAGGCTGGACTTTTCTGATTGAAGAAGGGTCAAGATTGATTTGCATATGGCTGGGTCCAAACTAAAATGGCATGGTGTGCGAAATAATGATGGACTGGGATGCTGTCCTAAGAAATTGCCAGTGGCTTGTCACGTGGGCACACTAGGCCCAGTTAGGAAACACCATTTTACATGCTCACGTTCTTAAGTTCTCTTTTCTCCCTCAACACGATCACAATTGACCCACATTCCTTTGTGTGCACATTCAGGGTAATATTCTTCAAACTCTGTTTTCTTACACTACCACTTTCTAGGCACTCTATCTAAACACCTTGAACATTATGTACAAGGGCTATGTTCATCAAACAAGATTTGGCCGCTCAGCGACAGAGCTATCTCAATAGAATAAACAATTGCAGGCTGGCTGGGGCTTCAGCATGGTAGCATGGAAGATTTTATTGTATGTATGACATCATGCCTTTGTTTAGACAGAGGATTATTTTGCTGCCACTGAGAGGTCGATCTATGCCGGAATTCCAACTCAGCTGATTCTTGTTTACCTCATGCAAGGGATGCTGTCCAGCTCTACACCAAGACGGGCAGCTTGATGACACTTACCCAAAGGTAACAGGGAGTTAGATCACCCTACAGGGATTTGGCAGATTCACTCACCCTAGACATGATAGGTTAGGATGTGGTAGGTAGGAGTACACTATAATACAGTACTTGTATGCAAGCATATAATCTCTGTAATAAGCAAAATGGTTGAACTGTTTATCTTTTTCACCAAGTATAAGACGTACGACAGGCTGAGATTAGTTCAAGCATTCCATCCATCACTTTTTGTATACTTCAGTACCAAGCCCTAAGTGGGACGGGTGTGCCCAGACATGAGTCCCGTGCACACTGTGAGGGATCGTGGCAAAAAAAGAATAAATAAAATGGCAGCTGCCATTTTATTATTTATATGGGGAGGGGGACGTGAGTAGGGCCCCCCTCATCAGCCCATTTAGGGCCCTGCTGACCTCATCCCCTGGTGCCAAATTCTATATTTAAGGGTGGAGGGGTACACAGGCCCCCCTCCCTAAGCCGTTTTTGGCCCTGATGATCCCATCCCCCAGGACCAAGTAGTTTTATTGAGGGGAGGGTGAACACAGCACCCTCCCTGGGCAAATTCCAGCCCCGCGGACCCCATCCCCCAAGGCCCAGGGCCATCACTTAAGTTTCTAGGGAGGGGGGCTGCATAGCTTCCCTCACTGAGCCTTTAATGGACCAGAGACCCCATCCCCTGTGGCTGGTTCACATACTGTGTCCCGGGGATGCTGGTGCAGAAGCATTGCCAGCACCCGCACCATGCGGGGAGCCGTCTGGGGCCACGGGGGCCCTAGGGCTTCCCTCATGCCCCCCAATGTGTGCATGGTGGGGCATCCACCTTTGAACAATGCGGGCCCCGGGGGATGTGGTTCCCACAGCCAAAATAGGTTCAATGAGAGGGACCGCATGGCCCCTTTCCCCTTTTAATATATATATATATCAGCCCT
Organism: Triturus cristatus; assembly: GCF_964204655.1. NCBI lineage: Eukaryota > Metazoa > Chordata > Amphibia > Caudata > Salamandridae > Triturus > Triturus cristatus. The sequence continues at coordinate 870,498,518 of NC_140583.1, read as the reverse complement.
GGTGGGAGGGGTAACCAGGGCCTAATGAGGCTTGAGGAGGGTTGCCCCCTCCCCTTTAAAAAAATTAGATGGCCCCAAGATATGGGTCTGGGTGGCCTGAGAAGGCTTGGGGAGGGGGGCAACGCAGCCCCCCTCACTTTATAAAGTTATGCGGCCCCTGGGAATGGGGTCCCTGGGCCTAATAAGGCTCATGGAGGAGCCTGCACACCCTCCTCCTCTGTAATTGCATTTGTCCCTAGGGGATAGGGTTCCCGGGGCCTTTTAAGGCTTGGGGAGGGAGGCCACACGGTCCCCCTCCCCTTTTCATTGGAACTCTTCCCAGCCTTTTATTAACATTTTGGCTCCAGGTGATAGGGTTCCGGGGCCTAATTAGGTTCAGGGAGGGGATCTACATGCCCCCCTCCCTTTATTAATTACATTGGCCCGTGGGATGTTGTCCCCGGGGCCTAAAAAGGATTGGGGTGGGGGCCGTGCAGCACCCACCCCTTTATAATGTAATGCGGTCCCAAGGGATGGGGTCCCTGGGGCCTAATAAAGGTTGGAGACAGGGCCTGCTCACCCTCCTCCCCTGTTTAATTGTATTTGGCAACAGGGGATAGAGCCCCCAGGGTCGTTTAAGGCTTGGGGACGGAGGCCACACGGTCCCCTCCACTTTTGATTAAAACCGGCCCAGGAGATGAGGGCCCTGGGGCTAATTAAGTGTCGGGCTGCATTCCCCTCCCCTTAATATATATGTGATTCCCCAGGGGATGGGATCTCCCGAGTCCGAAGGCCAACCCTACGCTGCACACATCAAAGACTGTATGCGGTGTGGGGTATGCAACCTGCTGGGGGTTTGGCCAGAGGGCGTGGTGGCAGGACAAGCCCTGTGGCCAACACCCCACTGCACATGGTCAAAGGCTGTGTGCAGCGTGGGGCTGGCTGCCTGTGGGGAGTTGGAAACCGGGCCTGGCTACAAGACAGGCCCTGCGGCTAATCCCATGCCACTCATGATCAAAGGCTGTGGTGGTGTGGGATTGGCTGCCTCTGTGTGGCTGCTTGTGAGAAGCTGGGCCCAATTGCAAGCCAGGCCCTGCAGCCTACCCATGCCATGCATGATGAAAGGCCGTGCGCAGCATGGGGATGACTGCCTCTGGGTGGGTTGGCTGCCTCTGTGTTGGTTGGCCTACAGCCAGGCCCTGTTGCCAACCCCCTGTGGTGCCCGGCCTTTGGCCGTATTCTGGGTGGGTTGGCCACCTGTGTGGATTTTTCTACAAGGCCTAACCACAAGCCAACCCCCGCTGGGCAAAGCCAAAGGCTGTGCTCGTTGAAGGGGTTGGCTTGACATGTAGTAATAGAATATTAATTTACGTTAGAAAAAAAAACTAGAAATTTACTGACAAAACCAAAGGTTAAACTAAAGTTATAGTTAGGTCAATATGTCAGTGACAACATTAACGTTTAACCCAGTTATAGTTAGCATAGTTCCCCTGTCATGCACTGCTTATAGCCTCACTTACTACATTACTCATTACATGTTCAATGACATCGTTTATGACATCAATGATATCTCAAATGACCTAATTGATGATATCACTGATGACATCATCCAATGAGTATGTTAGTTTGTTTTATAGTTTACATAGTGGCGATAACTACCATTTTACTTTTCTACCTAATTTTGTACAGCCTGTGTCCAGCTAATGGGTGTAAGTGTTTACAGAACGCATGTGCTCCCAATGCATCAAAGGTGTGTAGATGTATGGAACGCTTTATAAATCTATGTATTTAAGAGTGACGTTGTGTGCAGGTGACCGTTGATGACTTGTGTCCAGTATGTTCCATACACGTTTTTTAGTTCTGCAGAAAATGTTTTGAACGGGATAAAGATTCTACGTAGTAAATACTAAGGGGCCATTTTGCAAGGAAATGGCAATTGGCCTTTGGCCAACCCACCCTTATACAGACAACTCCCCGCAGACGGCCAATATCATGCTGTGTGCAGCCTTTGGTTGTGCATGGTATGGGGTTAGCCTCAGGGCCTGTCTTGCAGCCAGGCACTGCTTACAACTCCCTGCAGGCAGCGAACCCCATACTGGGGACACCCTTTGGCTGTGCACAGCGGGGGGTTTGCCACAGGGCTAGGACTGCTCAGGCCCTGTAGCCACATCAAGCCCTGTGCCCACACCCCCAGCAGGCTGCCAACCCCATAACTTGCATAGCCTTTGTCGTGTGCAGTGTAGTTAGCCTTTAGGCCCAGGGGACCCCATCACCTTGGACCAGAACATATATAGTAAGGGGAGTGGGGCATGCTGACCCCTCCCTGACCCTTAATTGGCTCAGAGGAGCCCATCTTCTGGGGCCAGTTCTAACAAAAAGGGGAGACTGTCAAATGTGGCCTCCCCTCCCCAAGCCTAAAAAGTCCCTAAAAACCCTATTTCCTGGCACCAAATTCAATTAGACAGGGAAGGAAGGGATGTAGGCCCCCTGCCCAAGCCATATTAGGGCCAGGGGACCATGTTCCCCGGGGCCCAATACAATAAATAATGGTAAGGGACCCTCATGGCCCCTTCTCCAAGATACCTTGGGCCACAGAATCCCCATCCCCAGGGCCAAAATCTAAGGTGAGGCTAGCATGAAGCCACCCTCCCGAGCCTTAATAAAACCCAGGGACCCCATCCCTGGGACCAAATATAATTAAAAAATTTGGAGAGGGGTTGTAAACCCTACCCTGACCCATTATCTCATTTTCTTTTCTTGAAAAGTTAAGGATAGGGGACTAACTCTCGAGTCCTGCAATACCTGTCAGCAACATTTTTCTCATGTTGCAGTCAGCCAGTCAGAGTGCTCTCCTGCTGAAGTCTGACTCCTACAACAGTGAGATAGCCCAAGGGATAAAAAGCTCCATGGGCCAATCAGAACACTCTATTTTTAAATTGACTGTTTCGCAAGACTCTTGTGAGCCTTTCTCCGACCAAACCGTCCAGAGATACACATATTTTTTAGCCATAATTTCTCAAAAACTGCACCAAATCACAAAAAGAACAATCTGCAGACCAAGGTCTAGCTTCCTGCCAAATTTGGTGTAATTCCATTAAGCAGTTTTTGCTGTAGCCCTGCCTGAGGAAGTCTTTGGAAAATGCATAGGGGTTTTGCATTTTGGGATCTCCTTTTTTCTCAGCCCCCACTTGATGGATCACCCCGAAACTTTCCAAGAAGTAGCTCAAGTGAATTTGCTTTTGTTTTGGCAAGTTTCATGAAGATTGGTCATACCTCGCCAAAGTCATTAGCAAACCAAAATGTATATCTATGGAAATGTAATCCTAACTATATCTACCCAGTGGACCACTATGATATTAGACGTTATAGTTAGGCTCAGATTTTACTTGTATAAAACCATAGAAATTCAGCAGTTATAGTTACCTGAGCTAACTATAACTTGCGCCCCTGCAATGCACTGCTTATGACCTCACATATTGCATCACTCATGACATGGTCAGAGACATCACTGATGAGATGCTTACTGAGCAATACAGCCACTCACTTACCCACTCACTTACCCATACACCCATAAGTTATAGTTAGCTTAGGTAACTATAACTGCTGAATTTCTGTGGTTTTGTCCCTGTAACCTTTGCTTCAACGGGGGCACCTGCTATGTTTATATTTGTAAGTGCCTCCTGCTGAGGTTTAATTCCTGTGGCATGAGCTTAAGGGCCAAAACGGCCCTGCAAAAACGTAATGAGGGAGTGGTTTTGGGCCCTTATCCCGCAGGGTCTGGCCTTAATTCAATGGGAGAGGGGGGCTGCGCTGCCCCCTTCCCTGGGTTGATTTTGGCCCCTCGGATCCCGGGGCCTGGTCACAAACAAATGGGGGAGGGGCAACACGTGCCCCCCTCCCCGGGCCAATTTCAGCCCAGGAACCCCATCCCTTGGGGCCTGTCCATGAGTGCCCTGGTCCCACCCAGGACCCCCAGTGTGCAGGATGGGGACCACGGGGGGAGCCTCATGGCCCCCGCAGTCCCAGCCGGCCCCTCGCCTCCTACAGGAGCCAGCATTGCTCTCACACAGGGAGCTGGTAGAAATGCAGCTCCCTGTGTGTGAGAGCAATATTTTCATCTCATTCTATGCCCACATGTCTACGGGCAGGGAAATAAATGAAAACTCCTCTTCCAAAAAGAGAGCGGGGTTTGACAGCTTCCACTTGCTGGAAGCGGACTCTTTGCTTTTGCTTGTCTGGAGCTGTCAGCTCCCACCAAGCACTAACAAACAGCTATGTCCCAGGGGTGGGCACCTCGGGTCATAGCAGGAGCCGGCCCAGGGGGGTCCTGAGGGCCATATATGGCTCCACAGCTCCCTTCCTTTGATCTACATGGGCCGGCCCCCGGGGAGGTGGTGGTCCCCGGGCTGTATATGGCACTTGAGGGGGGGCCACATGCCCGCCTCCTTCATTTATTTTATATTTTTATACAGGGCCCTAAAAATATAGCCTGAAGGTGGTCCCCGAGGTTAGGGGGTCCATGAGGCCCCTCCAATTTTAATTTAGATAAGCCCCCGGTGGTCTTCGGGGCATAAATATGTCCTTGGAGGTGGGCCCATGCGTTCATGTTTTTCAAATCCCTGCATGTCCCTGGGACCTGGCCCACCTTGGGGCTACATTAAAAATAAGTGTGGAGTTCACAGCGATATTCACTAATATTTTGCAAAAATAAACATGAATGTTTAAAAAATGCTTTATTGCCCTGGTGGGGTTCCTCTGGGACCCCAGGACCAAGGCTATGGGGTTAGGGTATTCCTGCCCTGCTCCCTTCTCTATTTTTACGCTTTTTTTGGGGACTCGGCTGAAGCGGAGTCCCAGGACGGCTGCCAACACTTCATGGTTGAAGTGTTGCCAGCCAATCAGAGCTCTGCAGAACTCTGTACTAGCTTGTTATTATTCACGAAGGCTTTGTGACCACAGATATACAAATTTGAATTTCTTTTAATATCTCGCAAACTGCTGAACGGAGTTACATTAATTAACAAAAAGCACAATCTGCGGACCAAAAGCTAGCTTCCTGCCAAATTTGCTGTAATTCCTTGCAGCAGTTTGGGGCTGCAGGCATCTAAAGAGTGTATGGGAATTAACATGGGAAAACACCCTTTTTATTTACCCCCCCTTTTTCTTAGCCCTTGCTTGACAGATTACCCTGAAACTTTCCATGCACAACAAGAATCACAGGGACTCTTTTTTTAAACATTTTGTGAAGGTACATCAAACGGTGCCAAAGATATAGGCAAGTCAAAAAACACTTTTTCTATGGAAACATGGTCCTAACTATAACTACCTACTGGCAACCGCCAATAGGTGATATATATATATCTATATATATATATATATATATATATTTTCTACTGGCGGTCGCCAGTAGATAGTTATAGTTAGGACCGAGTTCCCATAGGAAATCTGAAAATTCTATTTTGAATAACTTTGGCGCCGGTTGACTTATCTTCGTGAAATTTACAAAACTAATGGGGCGCTTCGCTCAGCTCCTACCCTGAAAGTCTCGGGGTGATTCGTCAAGCGGGGGCTGAGAAAAAAGGGGGTCCCAAAACGCGTTTTCCCCTTGCATTTTCCCATAGGACCTTTAGTCAAAGGTACAGCCCGAACGGCTGAACAGAATTACTTGAAATTTGGCAAAGAGGTAGTCCTCAGGTCAGGCATGTGCCTTTTGCTTAAATGGTGTAAATCCGTGCAGTAGTTCCTGAGAAAATCAAAAGTAAAATCACATATATATCTGGGCGGAGCCTAACCACACATCTCATCGTGAGATCTGATTGGCTGTCAGCACTTCATCCAAGAAGTGTTGGGAGCCATCTTGGGACCAATATACATGATAGCACCTCATTAAAAAGCATTGCAGTTAATAGAAGGTGTTAAGACTTTAGTTACATTACAAATCATTTGTTGATGGTACCATACTAATTTTAGGAATTGTGGTGTGTTCTAAGGTGATTTTACCATGTGAAAAAGCCTTCTGCTGTGATATCATGAATCATGTATGAGAGAAAACTATTTTCTCATGCTTTTCCCACAGAGGTTTGGAAGGTGATCTATAAGCTGAGAGTATATTTTCTGTAAATTCACCTAATATTTCTCAGTCATGTGAGAATGAAGTCTGACATTCTCAGTAAAACATGTACATCCAACAAGGGCAGAGACTGTCAGTTAATTCCTTTGTGTTCTACTGCAGCTTCCCAGAGTGTTCTAAAGAACAACTAGAGCGCTAACAGTCCTACTTATGACAAACGTATGGCACACCTGAAGCCATCTTGGTTGGAATAAAGTGGTAATTCTTAAAACATTTAATTTAAAAAGGAACAAAATGAGGGGGTTCATTTTGCTATAGAAAGTATGATTAGTGCTGCAGAAAGAAAAATTAGGGCACATTTTGAGTGACTTCTCAAATCCTCTTCTATTTCATTAAAAAATTCTGACATGCAGACTGAAACATGCACTTTCAATACCAGCAGCAGACTTCCCTGGTGAGCAGTAGCTTTACTATAGTGATCTAATAAGCAACTAGAGTGCTAACATTCTGAATTTATGGCAAATTTGTGACACATCTGAATGCCTTCTTGATGGAATCAAAGTAAAAAACTGAAAGTATTTCCTACTGAGGAGACTGTAGTAAATGAGGAAATTAGGAAACATCAAAACAAATAAGTCTTCCAAAATGGCCACCAGAGACAAAAGAGCCCAAATGTAGCCCAAATATCACCCAGATGTAGCCCAAGTATAGCCCAATGACAGAATGTCCCAGAGTGTTCTAACGAACAACTAGAGCGCTAACAGTCTTACTTATGACAAAAGTATGGCACACCTGAAGCCATCTTGAATGGAATAAAGTGGTAACACTTAAAACATTTAATTTACAAAGGAACACAATGAGGGGATTCATTTTGCCATAGAAATTATGATTAGTGCTGCAGAAAGAAAAATTAGGGCACATTTTGACTTCTCAAATCCTCTTCAAAGTCATAAAAAAATTCTGACATGCAGACTGAAACATGCACTTTGAATACCAGCAGCAGACTTCCCTGGTGAGCAGTAGCTTTACTACAGTGATCTAATGAGCAACTAGAGTGCTAACATTCAGAATTTATGGCAAATGTGTGACACATCTGAATGCCTTCTTGATGGAACCAAGTAAAAAACTGAAAGTACTTCCTACTGAGGAGACTGCAGTAAAGGAGGAAATTAGGAAACTTCATAACAAATAAATCTCCCAAGTTGGCCACCAGAGACAAAAGAGCCCAAATGTAGCCCAAATATCACCCAGATGTAGCCCAAGTATAGCCCAATGACAGAATGTCCCAGAGTGTTCTAACGAACAACTAGAGCGCTAACAGTCTTACTTATGACAAAAGTATGGCACACCTGAAGCCCTCTTGATTGGAATAAAGTGGTAACACTTAAAACATTTAATTTACAAAGGAACAAAATGAGGGGGTTCATTTTGCCATAGAAATTATGATTAGTTCTGCAGAAAGAAAAATTAGGGCACATTTTGACTTCTCAAATACTCTTCTATTTCATAAACAAATTCTGACATGCAGACTGAAACATGCACTTTGAATACCAGCAGCAGACTTCCCTGGTGAGCAGTATTTTTACTACAGTGATCTAATGAGCAACTAGAGTGCTAACGTTCAGAATTTATGGCAAATGTGTGACAAATCTGAATGCCTTCTTGATGGAAGCAAAATAAAAAACTGAAAGTATTCCCACTGAGGAGACTGCAGTAAATGAGGAAATTAGGAAATTTCATTACAAATAAATCTCCCAAGATGGCCACCAGAGACAAAAGAGCCCAAATGTAGCCTAAATATCACCCAGATGTAGCCCAAGTATAGCCTAATGACAGAATGTCCCAGAGTGTTCTTAAGAACAACTAGAGCGCTTACTGTCTTACTTATGACAAAAGTATGGCACACCTGAAGCCATCTTGATTGGAATAAACTGGTAACACTTAAAACATTTAATTTAAAAAGGAACACAATGAGGGGGTTCATTTTGCGATAGAAATTATGATTAGTGCTGAAGAAAGAAAAATGAGGGCACATTTTGAGTGACTTCTCAAATCCTCTTCTATTCCATTAAAAAATTCTGATATGCAGACTGAAACATGCACTTTTAATACCAGCAGCAGACTTCCGTGGTGAGCAGTAGCTTTACTACAGTGATCTAATGAGCAACTAGAGTGCTAACATTCAGAATTTATGGCAAATGTGTGACATATCTGAATACCTTCTTGATGGAATCAAAGTAAAAAACTGAAAGCATTTCCTACTGAGGAGACTGCAGTAAAAGAGGAAATTAGGAAACTTCATAACAAATAAATCTCCCAAGATGGCCACCAGACACAAAAGAGCCTAAATGCAGCACAAATATCACCCAGATGTAGCCCACATGTAGCCCAATGACAGAAGTGTGCAAAACACTTATTTTTTGTGTATTTGCAGTTTTATATAGTGCAGACTTGTTAGGTATTGGAATGCTTTACATGAGCATTGGTTACATCACACAAGATCAAATTCATTTTGGTTGTAGACATGGGGAGATTAAGTGATTTGACCACAATCACAGAATGTTGAGCTGAAGCAGAAACTCCAACCTGGTTCCCCAGTTGCAAAGTCTGCAGCTCTGGAAGTAACACCACATCCTCTCGCCAAGGTGCAACATTTAATCAAGTGGTCAACTGGATAAAAAAACATAAAGATTACAAATAATTTAAAAGTTCTTTGTCGCTATTTGAAAACTCAGAAAATATGTCCTCATTTTAGTTTTTTAGAGCACTAACCATAATTTTGATGCAAATAAGACCCTCTCATATATGTAATTTCTAAAGGAAATACTCTAGGTATTACAGTTTTGATTACATCAAGATGACGTCAGGCGTTCCACACTTTTGTAATAAATATAGAATGTTAGCAATCTAGTTGTTCATTGGGATACTGTTGAGAGGCAGAGGCCAGGGGCACGGACTCTGAAAATTGAAGGCAGGTAGGAGAGTGCAGAGGCAACAATTTGACCACACTGGGCAGGCAGGAAGGGCAGTGGCAGCACAACAGACTATGGAGGGCAGTGGAAAGGGGGGCAGGGGCAACAAACCAACAATACAGGACTGGCAAGAGAGGCTGTGGCAATATAATAGACAATTGTGGGCAGAAGGAAGAGGCAGTGGTAGTACAACCATACATGCCAACAGACCCGTTTCAGCCAGTAAACGTCCAATGTTTTTAAGCTCAAATGGGCTTTATTTGATCTGTCTCCTGTCTACAATCTCCTCTTTTTCAATGTAACTCAAAGAGGGAAATCAATACCCCAGTTTTTTTTCAAAATCTCCCTCTTACCAAGTTCAAAATGTTCGCAAGTATGGTACATTGAATCATGGTAGGCAGGAGGAATTGGGGTAGGGACATGGACTCGGATAACAGAGGACAGGAGGGACATGGAGAGGTGCACCAAACTGACCCTACAGGGCAGGCATCAGGGTTTGCAGCAACACACAATACACCACACAGCGCATGCAGGACGGGAGTGTACCACAACAATCCATAGAAAGCAATAGGGAGGGGACAGGACCATGCACATGGACAACAGAGAACAGATGGGAAAGAGGCAATGGTAGCTAGCTGACCATAATGGACAGACAGGAGAGAAAGCTGCAGCATAACAGACCATAAAGGGCAGGAGGGATGGATCAGGGGCATTACAATGGGACAGACAAGCCAGGAGGGAGGGAATAGGGGGTCTGCACATGGAAACAGAGGGCTGGGGGCAAGGTGGCAGGGCAGGAGCAGCAAGATGACCATGGAGGTCAGGCAGGATGGGCACTAGAAACAAGACACACCATGGAGAGCAACAATGAGACTATGGTGGCATACACACAGACCATGGAGGGAAGGTGGGAGGGGGTCAGGGGCAGCTAGCTGACCACACAGGGAAGGTGGGAGGGGCCATGGCAGCACAGAAGACCATGCATGGCTAGCGGGAGGGTTAGTGGCAGTACAATGGCTATGATGGGCAAGAAGGAGGGTGCAGGGGCATGCACAAAGGACCATGGAGGATAGAAGGGAGGGTCAGGACCTGGGCACAGACAAGAGAGTTCAGGGGCAGGGGCCTCACAACAGACCATGCGGGGCAGGCAGGAGGAGCAGTTGCAGCACAACAGATCAGGGAGGGCAGAAGGGTGTGGCAGTAAAATGGACCATGGAGGACAGGAGGAAGGGGATAGGGGCATGGCATGTGGACAGGCAGGGTGGAGGTGGCAGGGACAGGTTACAGTCATCTGACAATGCTAGGCAGGTGGGAGGGGAGTGGCAGCTCAACAGAACACTCAGAGTAGATAGGAGTGGCAGGTCCATGGAACATAGTGGGCAAAAAGGATGGAGCAGGGGCATGCACAAAGACATCGGAGGGCAGGGGGAAGGAGAATAGGGGCAGCAAGCTAAGCACAGAGGCTAAGCAGGAGGTCAATGATGGGCCATAGAATTGGGCAATGGAGGACAGGAGGAGTGGACTGGTACATCATGCTAAATGGAGGGCAGTGGCAGCACATCAGACCATGCATGGCAGGAGGGAGGTGGCTAGTCCATGGATTCAGACAACAGAGGATAGGGAGGAGGTGGATGGGGCAGCAAGCTAACTGTTCAGAGAAGGTGGGTATTAGGAACTTTATTGTTTTTAAAATGGGTGTCTGTGCGAACTACTTAAAATATGAAAAAGTATGCAGCATAATCTCACTTTTATTCAGGAAGAAGAGGACGTTTGTGACTGTGACTCCGGGCTCACTTGGCAGAAACACCCCCTGACCCTCCACCCCCATCGCAAAATGTAATGCTCGTGAAAAGGGTAGGTGGACGCAGTGTTATATAGAACATAGTCCTGAGAGCACGATTGAAAATGAAAACTAGATGTAGTATATGGTATAAACTATGCACCAAAAAGTGTGATATAAGATGAACCGGGGCGTGAAATATAATATGCAATACATTGTGCTCAATGACAGATTCATTGGAGAGCGCGAGATAGCACAGGCACTAGCGCGTGCTATGCGATATGCGCCTTGGAGTGTAATATGCACAGGGCAGTGTTGTGTAACATAACTAGTCTCTAAAGTTGTAATATAAAATATGTGCTGGGGAGTGTAACGTTCCATATGCACTGTGACAAAGGTATGGATCCCAGATTGTAATATGTATGGCATAGCGCTATGCGTTATAACATACACATCGAGGAAGGCACCTTAGATGGGGCAATATAACCCGTGCGAAGGCAAGTGTGGCATGACATATTCACGGGGTGGTGTTACAGTGCACATGGGCTAGAGAGTGTCATAGCATACGCACTAGCTGGTGGAATACAACACAGAGGTGTGAGGCAATCGGCGGCCACTGGTGGGTGTAACACAGCATTGGGCTCAGCCAGGAGCACGCTGTGACTCTCAAGTGAGGTTCGTCTCCTTTCCAGAGATTAAAATAAAAAGTATTACACATCCGGCGGTGGATGTGTTTTTTATTAACCGTGAGGGGGTTTCTTGCATAGTTTGGTCGAATTTTTGTCGAATCCCCTTTGAATGGCTTGGTGTGCGTGTAGATTAAATGTGCCCGTCAGTAGCTACCCATGTTTGTATAAATAAACGACAAGGGTGTCTACTTGGAGAGTACCCACCGGCGGGGGCGCCGGGATTAGGCACGGTAGGGCGTCAGACACGTCAGAGCTTCACTAGCGGTGTAAATAGATTCCATATGGATTCATTCTATGCATAGTCGCCTTTTAATGAATATCACGCAAATCGTCATGGTGATAGGTACATACGGTTTGTCCAGCATGTCCTAGGTGTTTCTATAAATATATATATTTTTTTTAATAATAAAAAACAAAGGCTGGCCCCGGGGGATGGGGTACCCAGAGCCATAAGTGGCCTGAGGAGGGGGGCAACGCAGCCCCCTCCTAAAGAATTTAAATTAAAAAAAGGCCATGACCCGGGGGTTGGGGTCCCCGGGGCCGATTAAGGCCTTGGGAGCGCCAAATTTATATTTTTCAACAAAAAAAATGAGGGTGCAGGCCCTGGGGGATGGGGTCCCCAGGGCCAGTAAATTAGAAAACGAAGGGGGGCCACACAGCCCTCCTTCTTACAAAAATAAAATAAATAAAAGACCGGCATCGCGCTGGAGGCCACGCCCCCTCCTTGCAGCACTCTGCAAACGCGCCCCCTGGCCAGTTGTAAGTTGGGGAATTAATTCCCCTTCAATACTGAGGGTCCCTGAGGGCCAACTAGCCCAACAGGTATCTCCAGTGTGCGCCAGGGAGCTGCGTTGCAGACAGGTGTTCTGAGGCCACGCCCCTTTTTACACCTCTATGCAACGCAGCTCTGTGGCGCGTACTGGAGGTACCTAGTGGGCTAGTTTGACCCTAGGGACCCTTAGGATTCAAGGGGATTTAATCTCTCAACTTAGAAAGGCCACAGGGCGTGTTTACACAGTGGTGAAGGGAGGGGACGGGGCCTGAGGTGACGTGTGCAAACACGCCCTGTGGCGCGTTTTAAGTTGGGGAAATAATTCCCTTTCAATCCTGAGGGACCCTGGGGGCCAACTAGCCCACCAGGTGCTTCCAGTAAGTGCCACTGCTCTGAGTTGCAGAGAGGTGGTGCAGGCCGTGCCCCTTTTCACACCTCTCTGCAATGGCGCTTACTGGACGTACCTAGTGGGCTATTTTACCCCTAGGGATCATCAGGATTCAAGGGGACTTAATCTCCCAACTTAAAAAACGGCCACAGGGCATGTTTACACAGTGGGGAAGGAAGGGGACGGGGCCTGAGGTGACGTGTGCAAACACGCCCTATGGCGCGTTTTAAGTTGGGGAAATAATTCCCTTTCAATCCTGAGGGCCCCTGGGGGCTAACTAGCCCACCAGGTGCTTCCAGTAAGCGCCACTGAGCTGTGTTGCAGAGAGGTGGTCCAGGCCGTGCCACTTTTTACACCTCTCTGCAACGCAGCTCTGTGGCGCATACTGGAGGTACCTAGTGGGCTAGTTGGACCCTAGGGACCCTCAGGATTCAAATTAACTTAATCTCCCAACTAAAAACGGCCACAGGGCTTGTTTACACAGTGGTGAAGGGAGGGGACGGGGCCTGAGTTAACGTGTGCAAACAAGCCCTGTGGCACGTTTTAAGTTGGGGAAATAATTCCCCTTCAATCCTGAGGGCCCCTGGGGGCTAACTAGCCCACCAGGTGCTTCCAGTAAGCGCCACTGAGCAGCGTTGCAGAGAGGTGGTCCAGGCCGTGCCACTTTTTATACCTCTCTGCAACACAGCTCTGTGGCGCATACTGGAGGTACCTAGTGGTCTAGTTGGACCCTAGGGACCCTCAGGATTCAAGGGGACTTAATCTCCCAACTTAAAACGGCCACAGGGCGTGTTTACACAGTGGGGAAGTGAGGGGACGGGGCCTGAGGTGACGTGTGCAAACACGCCCTGTGGCGTGTTTTAAGAGGTAGTTTTAATCCCCTGCCCTATTATATACTAGGGGCTTACAGAGGAGGTCATGCTGATCACAAGGGGACCCCAATGCCTAGTGTTCCCTAGTGTATGTAGGTGTTTTCACTGTATTCTGGGTGTCTTTTAACATAGCACTGGCTGTAGGACTGGTTAGTCAGACTCAGTTACCACCAGTATCCGTCTGAAAAAGTTGAGGGTACAGGATGATTTTGCAACAAGGCTTCTTTCTGCTCTTCTGTTTGTTCTTTCTGCATGTTATCCTCCTTCCTGCACTTTTCTTCGTCTTTGAGGACTTCTGTTGCTTCTTTCTGCATTTCTTTTTTTTCTTTCTGTGCGTTTTTTCTTCTTTCTTCACATGTCCTATCTCTGTAGGCATGGTTAGAAATTAGCATTTAAAAAACCTTTGAAATTTACTGAAAAAACCATAGGTTTCAGGCACGTTATAGTTAGCAATTAGCATTTAAAAAACCTTAGAAATTCACTGAAAAAACCATAGGTTTCAGGGGCGTTATAGTTAGCTGGACTTTTCACTCGTACAAAACCATTGAAATTCCCCCGTTATAGTTAGTTCAGCTAACTATAACTCGTGCGCCCGCAATGCACTGCTGATGACGTCACATATTACATCACTCATGACATGGCCAGTGACATCACTCATGACATCACTGATGACATCTCAAATTACATCACTAATGACATCACTGATGATATCATCCTTGTGATAGAGTGGCAGACATCCTCGTCCCCTAATATAACCTTTGATACACACATTCAAAAATAGAAACTACAATGTTCAAAACAATGGACATACCAATACCAGTTACAACAACCTATTCAGTAATTCTAAGATCCACATACACATCCACTCATTCACCAACAGTCCTATACAGTCACTCATACATGTACTCACTCATCATATGTACTCACACACCTATACATCCTGTTACACAACACCACTCATCCATAGAGTTACTCCAACACATAGTCACTCATGCTAATAAAGAATCAAACATCCATTTACTTGCATATACAGTTATACACACACCACCACACTTACTTCTACAGAAACTTACACATACTTAGTCTTTTAAACAATCACTTATAGAAACACATACTTATTCATACAGGAACTCTTTCAATCTCTCACTCTCACATATACTCACTTATATACACCAATAGTCACATATACTAGTTTAAAACATATGTAGTTACTCATAAAGACACTATTGAGACAGTCTATCACTTACTGACACACCCATGCACACACTCATCCACCCATACAGTCCTGCACACATGCTGTCTTCAACACATACAAACAGTGAGTCACTCATTCATGCACCTATGCACTACGTAATACCCCCCACCGAACCATACAGACACTCAGACTCTCATACTGATACTCAAAAAACTAACTAATAAGTAGACACTCATGTAGCTACTCACCAACCCATGCAGCCACTTATACACAAAGTGAGAGACTGATACAGATATTTACGCATATAAACATTACTCACTAAGCCATGTATTCACTAAGATACACTTAAGCAGTCAGTTATACAATCAATTTTTCAAAAACAAATCATCCATTTAGACACTTATATACCCATTTATTTTTCCATCGACCTTGAGATATACATATATAAAACATATGTAATTTTCAGAAAAACACACATTCACTGGATGATGTCATCAGTGATGTCATTTGAGATGTCATCAGTGATGTCATGAGTGATGTCACTGACCATGTCATGAGTGATGTAATATGTGACGTCATCAGCAGTGCATTGCGGGCGCGCGAGTTATAGTTAGCTGAACTAACTATAATGGGGGAATAAATATAGAGATATATATATATATGTCTATACATATATTATCTACTGGCGGTCGCCAGTAGATAGTTATAGTTAGGACCGTGTTTCCATAGGAAATCTCAAAATTCTATTTTGAATAACTTTGGCGCCGGTTGACGAATCCTCGCGAAATTTTCAAAACTAATGGGGCGCTCCATTCAGCTCCTACCCTGAAAGTCTCGGGGTGATTCGTCAAGTGGGGGCTGAGAAAAAAGGGGGGTCCCAAAACGCGTTTTCCCCATGCATTTTTCCATAGGACCTTTAGACGCAGCCACAGCCCGAACGGCTGAACAGAATTACTTGAAATTTGGCAGACAGGTAGCCATAAGGTCAAGGAAGTGCCTTTTGCAGGTCTGGTGTAAATCTGTTCAGTATTTCCTGAGAAAATAGCATTTAAAAGCATATCAATATCTATACGCGCGCAGGGTGCGCGCACCGTGCGAGCACCCTAACGTGCGCGAGCGTAATTCTGATTTGTGGTTACATGTTAGTCAATGTTCGAATCAGTCGAAATCAGGAAGTGTCGGCCGCCATTTTGTTTGTTTTCAGTGCGAGAGTGAAAAAGGAAGGTGGCGAATGTTAAAAGGGGGCAGGGTAGAGAGTTCCTGACCCCCTAGCCTTTGTCAGGAGGTCCCTGAAGGACCCTGAAGGCAGAAAAAAAATCTTTTTTTTCAAAATCGCGGGGGTGCGCGCACAGTGAAAAACAAAAAACAAAAAAAAAAATTTTTAATACGTAGTTTATTGTCAAATATATAAAAAAAATAATAATACATAAATAAATTAGCATTTAAAAAACCGTACAAATTCACTGAAAAAACCATAGGTTTCACACACGTTATAGTTAGGAATTAGCATTTAAAAAACCTTGCAAATTCACTTAAAAAACCATAGGTTTCACACATGTTATAGTTAGGTGGATATTTCACTCGTAAAAAAACAATGAAATTCCCCCGTTATAGTTAGTTCAGATAACTATAACTCGCGCGACCGCCACTCTATCACAAGGATGATGTCATCAGTGATGTCATGAGTGATGCCACTGACCATGTCATGAGTGATGTAATATGTGACGTCATGAGCAGTGGATTGCGGGAGCGCGAGTTATAGTTATCTGAACTAACTATAACGGGGGAATTTCATTGTTTTTTTACGAGTGAAATATCCACCTAACTATAACATGTGTGAAACCTATGGTTTTATAAGTGAATTTGCAAGGTTTTTTAAATGCTAATTCCTAACTATAACATGTGTGAAACCTATGGTTTTTTCAGTGAATATATATATATATACATATATATATATATATACTGAAAAAGTTAAAGGTTAAAGTAACGTTATGGTTAGGTAAAATATTCAGTAGTGACAGTTTTCTGATCAATAATTTTATTGTAAGTGATGTAGTGATATTATCAATTATGTCATAAAAGATATCATGAGTGAGGTAATATGTGCAGCAAATGCCTTTTAGGCAGCCAACCCCACGTGTTGTGCCTTTGGCCATCATTTATTATTCACTATAGGCTTATTTATTTATTGTTTTTAATTCTGGGTGTCCTGGTCCCACCTGGGACACCCACTGTTTTATTTTTTTATAAGGGCAGCGGGAGGAGCCCTGGGCTCCTTGACAGCTCCGTGCTAGCGGTGGTCATATTTAATGGGGCCACTCAGGAGCCAGCATTTTTTTTCTACGGGTGCACCAAGCCATTATTTCTCCAGGGGGCTGTGGGGGGGAGCCCCAGGGACCCTGCAACCCAGATGGCAATGCTTTTTTTTTAAGTAGCGCGTCCTGGTAACCAGCCGTAGCATGCCACAACTATAACCGTTTTTTACTGGAGTCCCCCTGTGTCCTCCTGGGGCACCACACCGCCTATCCCTTATTCGGGGGTGCAGGGGAGGCTCAGGGCCCCCGCAGCCCTGCCGGCTACCCTGGCTGCATCATCATGGGTGTAACGGGAACCGGCATTGCTCCAACCCCGCAGGATCAGTATTCTTTTGCTCCTGCAGGGTGGGGGCAATACAAAACATTTCCCTGCTCAAGAGAACAGGCAGGGAAATGCTTTGCTCTTCCATTGGGCAGGAGCAGTTTTGTGCTCCCGCCTGGTGGGAGAACATTACATTTTCCCTGCCTGCACTAGTGGGCAGGGAAATAGATGTTGGCCCGGGGGTTGGAAACCCTGGGACACTGTCACTGTGCTGGCCACCTCCTTATGTGGTTTTTTTGTGTTTTCCTGGGACTAAGTCCTGAGCCATAAGATGGCTGCCCGGTTGAGGTAGAGGCAGCCAGTCAGATTTCACCAGAAGATCTGTTGGATCTGTGGAGGCTCCACATCCCTACATATACAAATGTTTGGAGCATTAATTGTTCAAAAACTATTCAATAGATTTACACCAGAACACAAAAAGTCCTCTTTCTGGACAAAGATCTACCTTTCTGCCAAATTTGGTGTAATACCGTTCTGCAGTTTGGCCTGTAGCTGTGTCTAAAGTTCCTCTGGAAAAATGACTTCGGATAGTGTGTTATATACTGTGCTGGAAAAAACTTTCACTGAGTAACCACTCTCTGCGATCAGCTTAGTAATCATAATTAAACATTCACACCAACTGTAGATAAACATTTAAATGTTGCTATCAAATTCCTTTTGCATCTTATGTGACTATGATCTTAGTAAATGTTACAGGCCAAGGCCAACTTTTCACCTTCAAATTTGGGTGTAGAGAACGTGCCATTCCAATCAGTGGAACAAACACACAGTAGCCCTGGGGTGCCATTTAAATAGCCAAGACCTCATGTTCTGCTACATAAATGTTTCCAAGAAGCTAAAGCGTGCTACAAAATTGAAAGATAAAAAAAGGAAATTGAAAAAATTCAGAGATCCCAGACAAATCAGTATTGGAGAGGTGCAGGCAGAGAGGTAGATTCATACAGACCTGCCTCAAAATCACAAGAAAAAGATGAAAAAATCAAATGGTTTTGGTTGAGACTGGAGCCACTGGGATATGGTGGGGCATGAGGTATAGATGGAAGTACTTGGTCCTCATGGATCAAGATACAAGAAACTACAGATAACTGAGATAATATAGGCCCACATACATCAAAGCAAAAACCGGTTGCAAACGGGCAGTTTCTCAAATTTAGATTCCTTAAATGCAATACATTAAAGTAAAAAAACTAGCGATTTCGCTAATAGGGGTAGCAAATTACCATGAAGTTGAACTTCATGGTAATTTGCAAAAACTTTGAAAAATGCACTAAAGTGCATTTTTCAAAGTTCCATTTTACACACACACATGCCCTTGGGGCATGTGTGTGTGCAAGATATACTCATATGCAGATTTCAGGGGTGCAACAGGGTGTCCTTTTAACACCCTGGCACCCTTGAAATTGCATTCTCAATTTGCGATTCTCTAATTGAGAATCGCAAATTGAGAACGTCTTCCCATTCATTCCTATGGGCCTCTAGGCCCATAGGAATGAATGGGGAGGTATTCCTTAATTGCGACTCGCAATTTGCTAGTCGCAATTAAGGAATGTTTAGAAATCGCTATTTTTTAAGCGATTTCTACATGCATAGCCTTTTGCTATTCCTTATTAGCGAATCCATATTTTTCGCTAATAAGGAATCGCAAATGGCATTGTTGATGCATGTACCAGTTACGGCCTAATTTATTGCATTATATCTAATCACACTTGTAATAAGGCCGATGGGATATCTGTCACGTTTGTGATGAAGTAACTAGTCCACTGAACTCTAAATCAGGCCCTGTAGTTGTGATCCTTTTGGAACTGCTCAGTGGAGGTTTGGGGTGGACAAAGTCGCCGCTTCTTTTGACTTACTTTGGTACTTCACCAATTTAATTCTGGGGGACGTGTGACTTTTGTATGTCTGTTACATATAGAGCCTACTTTGTATATGACAGACTGGAGGTAGCCTGCACTGTGGGCTTGAACAAAGAGTTGATCCAGCGATCTGGGACTAACAAATTTCCATTACCTGGCCCCAATTCATAACCCAACAACAAGTCCCTTCACACTGGGTGAATGATAACTCAACTTACCAAATATGGATTACCAAATCATCCTCGAATTATCTCTGTGGTGATGCGATCTTTATTTATGTAATCAGGGTTTTGGCAAACTAATACCAGAACCTAAAAATGTTCATCGTAACCAAATCAATAACTCTAATAAAGACAAACTCCCTTGTAAAGTTATAATGCTTTATCTAAAATAATGTGATTGCTCATCAATACAACACAGCATAAATCATAGCTAATCATACAGAAGAATAAATGAGAATGACAAAAGAACATCTCAACAACAATGTAATGAGTGAGTGGATAGGTTTAGAGACAAAAGATCAGTGATAATATTAATTTGCAAACTAATTATGCAAATTCCGATATCATACTAACCCTCAAAGGAAATTAGGAAAACTACTCTCTGCCCATGAGAGCAGTGAGGTTCCTCAAGTAGTTAGAAGAGCAAAGACTAAGTCAGGAATCAGCAAACAGGAATCAGCCAGCCCAATAATGAATAGGAGACAGCAGCGCAGCCCTCTCCTCTCGCAAAGTAGAAAATCATGCAACCTCCTAAACTCCTCCCACCGAGTACCAAATATTATACTCTAAAATCCAAAAAGACCAACCCACATTGTATCATAACACGCAATTTCTCTTAATTCTATTGGTTAAGGAAGGGGATGTACTGTCATACCACTCTCGTCATGACGCTTCAGTAACACTGTCCATTGTCCTTTTTATTTATCTTATCAACTTTCAGCCCAGGAAACACAAATTCAAGCTGCCATCATAGTACACATTGCTTCCATCTCGGTCATGTAACAACTTTTGTGCCTCAATTGCTCATTTGCGCCGCTCTCTAAGGAAGTATTCCTCCTCCGGAGATTATTTTGTTTCTCTACGCAAACTTTGGCAGGCACACAGGACCCATGAAGGATGAACAGTTTCCGCCTTCCCTCTCCTCTCAGTTTAAACTCGCATTTGTTTTCTAAAATGAATCTCTGGCCTTTTCTGCGGAAAATAAACACAATCATTACTAACCACTTATTTATTTTTTTGTTTAACTTTGTTTTTATTGATTTTACAACAATTTGTAGTTCACAGTGTATTATTATCTTTTCCGTGTTTGGTCCTCAGCATTAACCTCTTCGATGCCGATGACGGAACGGTTCCGTCATGCACGCCGGTTGGGCTGTGCTTATGACGGAACCGTTCCGTCATGGCCCCGCCCGCGCTCAGATCTTTCAGCACTGCGCGGGAATCCGCGCAGCGCTGAAGAGGTTAATACAAGACAGGTCATGGCGTTATAAAAATTAATCCCGCCCTTACTACTCGCACATCAGTCAGCTTCAACTGGTACAGGGTTCTTGTTCAATAATCGATTGGACATCATAATATACTGCTTAACTTCCTTAATTGTAGCTAACAACATAACATAAAACTGAATGACCCACACCTGGAACACTTGCAGCGCACCCATACTCATCTTCTTGTGTTATATCCGCAATTCCCCCCCAACCACGCACCCGACCCAACATATCATTCCATCTGTGCTTTTTGTTTACTCAGTCCCCCAATCCCTGTAATACATAATGAATACCAGACAGATTATATACCCTGTAATGTGGGGGCTAAGTATATACTCCTAAGCAGGAAGGCCAACTATGCACGCCTGTGTCTGTGTAGGATGGCGAAGCGAGGCAGTGATCACCTCCCGTCCTCCCCGTCTTATAAGCCTTCAACACTCGTATGCCCGCTATCAAGTGCAGGTGTTCCCCGTAGCGACTGCGGGTAGTCATGCCAAGCTATACGAAAGTCCGAAAGTATCGCGCCCCATGCCGCGGCTAGCGGTTGCTTACACAGTCCCCTTGCATCCTCTCGCCACGCTTTCTGCCTGCGCCCAGCAAAGTAGTGATTGGTACCAGGCCTCTGCTGTTGGGGGGTCGGGAGATTTCCAACGTCGTGTGAGCAGCCTCTTGGCGACTATGAATCCAGGTCTACCTGGAAGTCACCTTGTGTTTTTTGGATCTGGGGTAAAGCCCCAAGACACATTGTTCCCACGTCCATTTCACTTCCCGCTCCGTGCACTGAGCCAAACAACCGGTGACCACGCCCCAGTAGGTACGGATGGCGGCACATGAGCACAGCATATGTAGTAGGTCTGATCCTATTTCATCGCATCTCGCACATCTGGCATCGGTGCAATCAAAATATCTATTTATGCGCTCTGGTGTTAGGTAAGCTCTGTGAATAATATAGTATTGTATGAGCCGGAATCGAAAGTTTCGAGGTATTCGCACCGGGCTCTAGAGAATATTTTCCCAAACCCTGTCCATGGCGGGCCTCTGCAAGTCTGCGTCCCATCGGGCTCGGAGGGATAGCAGGTGCGGTGCCGTGTGCGTTCGGAGGGACTCTGCAAACCACTTGGTTAGGTGCCTGCCTGTGCCCAGCTCGTGCAAATACTGTATAGTTAAGTGGGTGGCAGGTTCCTGCACTACATCGCCCTACAGCGTGCCTAGTGACCGAACTATTGCGGTATGCAGGAAGAATTGGCCTTGTGGCAAGTCCGAACTCTCGGCTAGGTCTGCAAATGGGAGTAGCAGCCCATCATTATACAAGTCAGACAGCGTCTGCACCCTGGCGTCATCCCAACGCGCAAGCTCTGCACTGGTTATTGCTCTGCGCCGTCTGGGGGTACCCAGGATTGGGAGTGATGGCCGTATGGCGCGACACCACACGTGATGTATAGGCTGCGCCGATAACATCGATATGCCACCCCCACCAAGAGCTGCAGAGGCGCACTACCCGTTTGGCCCGGGTGAAACAATGTTATTATCTGGGCCTGTGAGAGCTCAGGTTCCAGTGTCGCTGTGTCCAACAGCTGACATTTGTCATCATTATTAACCACTTATAATGCTATATCAAAACGCACCCACCCCGTGTGTTGCATTTACCCATGCACACCCTGGATTCATATTATTTCCAACGCATATTAGTATAAAATAAACAAGCAGCATTAGTTTATTTGCCATTAAGTCATAAGCATTTGCGGCCTACTCCAGCATTTTAGTTTGCATTTGTCAGTTTCATTTTCCCATATGTTAGCCTCTTTTCGCATTTAGTTTACTCTCCCCACGATTAGTAATTTTTATCATGGGGGTTCAATCTGAGCAGGTTTCATTTTGCAAAAACCCTGCTCCATCAATCCCCCCTTTGATGGCGACTTTGAGCCATCACCAAATAACCCACAAAATACAATTTGTCACCTTTGATTATTTAGAAAGCTGCAGTTCTCTTTTGTTTCAACATAAATCCATCTATATCCTTTACTATTTCATAGTAATTTCCTTTCCTGTCTTCTAACTCTATTTCTTCCCTCTTCCTTTAACATCCTCAATTCCTTTCTTGCATCTGCAACACTTATATATCAATAGTAACATTAGTATCCCTGTAGCAACTGCAACTATTGGCGTGTTATCTTCCCTAATAGACTATTACCAAAAGTGGAAAACCAATTTTCCACTGAGGAGAAACCCTTACCAAGTCTCTCCCAAGCACCATCAACCTTCAGTTCTGCCAAATCTTCCCGCAAATGTGTAATATTCTTAATATACCCCTCTAAACCTTTACTTTTATCAGGGATATATGTGCAATATTGTTGTATTTTCAACATGTTACAGACTCCACCCTCTTTAGCCAATAATACATCAAGGGCAAGTCTATTCTGCAAAACCATAGACCTTATCGCAACCATTTCAGTATCAAACATCAAAAACCCACCAGCAGTGTCTGTTGATAAACGATCAACCACTGTGGACAATTTTCTAATTTTGTGTGGATTTAGAATTACCCCAACTGAATATTACCCACGATTTGTGAAACACTCATTCCCATCTTACTGCGAATTAGTTCACCATTCTTTTCCTTGATTCCATGACTCTTGTCTAAATGATAAACTTTGGGAAAAACTATTCCCATATAACAACACCCATACCAATGTGAAGGCAACCTTTAATAGGCATTCTTACCACACACATAGTATATTCCTGGGAAAACAGGATCAGCACCTCCTCTTAGAACCCATCTTCCCGTGATTAGAAAAACATGATCACATTACCTAAAATCAATGAAATAGGTATTAAAGTCAGTTTTTAATCTAAGCAAGCAAAGCTTTCCCCTATGATGCTAGTCTAGGGCCATTGCAGCGTATGTCTCACCCTTTTTGTAGTCACCTTCCCTAAAAGTCCACGGAGGTACATGGGACTTCTGCTCAGCAGCCTTTCTCTTAAAGCTCTGTCTTCTATCTTCTACTAAATTAATGAATTCAATTTCCTCTTGACCCAAACTACATGTTAGGTTTTTTCCATGCGCATATACCAAATCTATTGTTTTGGTCGACTGAAAAAAACTCCCCCATGAATTCCGCATCTCTAGCACTAAACACTCCATTCATATTTCTTCTAATTGGAATTTCAGAAAACAATAGATTCAAATTTGAATAGTAGTATTGTAAACTATCCTGCTCGTAAAACAGACTTGATAAAACACTACAAGACACTCCATATGTTAGAGGTAAGTGATGCTATGTCACTCCCTCATAGACAGATGATGGTAGTTGCATGCACACATAACAATCTCTTGCATCCATCGTATCAACATACTCATACAACAATTTTGTAAAAACATTTAACGAAAAGTCATTAATATAATTATCAGGATGATAGACACTATCATCTACCATTCTCTCCATGGTAGTTTGTGAATTTGTTTTAAGAATATCCACATCTGCTTTCTCACTCGACACACTATTAGTATTATTATTTCAATTAGGGTACATAAAGTAAGGCACAGCAACAATTAATGTTAACCAAACCAACCTTAGTAAGAAAACACTAACAAAGCAAGCATTAATACATCTACGTTTAAAACTCCGGTTTTGATACCCAGTCTCTGCGATATTTGCCTCAGCCATTCTAGAAAAAATGTATACTAACTAAAAAAAAACTAAAAAACAATTGTGTATCCAAGCACTTTTAAGCCTTCTTGCCTCACCCCTCTTTTTTTATATCTTCACAGCCTTTGACACAATTCCAGCTTTAATTTTCCACACTCCTTCGAGTGAACTTTCAATTTTCTGCACCCCAATTTTTCACAGTCCATTTAAGGTGGCTCGTAGCTGTTTGCGTGACTCATTTCTGCACCAATAATTTCTCTGCACTGATTTGTGTGCTCAACGTCTTCAGACACCACATATGTCCATTCAGGTGCTGTGTATTTCTTGTTCGGAATCCTCAATCTCTTTGTTCTACGAACTGTATCTTCTTCTGAGACACTTTGCTCTGTTTGGTTCGATACTTCCAATATTGTATCTGGTGATTTTACTTGTAGAGTCTATTTCAGTCTTTTCATTCCCTTTGGCCATGCATCATCTTTTCTGGCTTTCTTAACTTGCACAGTTTCACCAATTTCTGAGCCAAGTTCACAACTTCTTTTGTTCGATTCTTTTCTCTGTTGGACTCGCTCTTGGTCTTTATTTTCATTCAACACTTTTCCTTCATTAACATCAACAGCAGTCTTACGAGACCCAGTAGCTGGTGCCCACTTTATTCGACTTTACTCAAGTTCAAGCTCAGGTTCGAACACAGACTCAATTTCAGGTTCTTTTTGACCCTCTGCCTGTTGCTGTTCTTCCTCCTATAGTCTTTCAAGTGTACTTGGGACTCTCCTTTGTGACTCACGTGTATCCAATTTGACAAGCCTCCACACTTCACTGCTGTCGTCACTAATATCACTTGATAAGGCTCATGCCAACGTGGATCCAGACACGAATTTCTCACATGTTTCTTCACCAGAATCCACTCTCCTGGTCTTAGGTCATGAGCTTGTTCTTGTTGTGTTGTGGTTGCAACTTCTCCGACCTGATGAGACACAGAACGCACCACATCAGCCAATTCTTTGCAATAATTGAGCACTAGATCATCAGTAATATTCATCAATTGATTTGCTGGTACTATCGGATGTCTCATTGATCTTCCCATAATCACTTCTTGAGGGCTTAAACCAGTCTTTTTATCAGGAATGCTTCTCAAACTCATCAAAACCAGGGTAAATCATCTGGCCACTTAAGTGCTTTGGATGCACAGACTTTCGAAAGTCTTGACTTTAAAGTGCCATTAATTTGTTTGACCACACATAAGGCTTCTGGTTGATAGGCACAATGCAGCTTTTGCTCAATTTGTAATGCTGCACAAATCATCTCATTATTAAAATGAGTTTCTCTATCTGTTTCTAAAGAGACTGGAAATCCGAACCGTGGTATAATCGCTCTCAAAAGCAATTTAGCAACTGTTAGACTATCATTTAGTCTGGTTGGATATGCCTCTATCCAACGAGAGAACAAGCAAACCACAATCAACACATATTTCAGTCCATTACATGGAGGCAGTTCAATGAAGTCTGCCTGTAACCGTGTGAACGGTTCTGCTGCTTTTCCAATTCGGCCCCTATTGACAACAGTCTTTCTCCCTGGATTTCGCTGCTGGCATACTTTACATCTCTAGCAAAGACTCTCTGTAATGACCCTAAACTTTGGATTGTACCAAGACTGCTTAAAAAGCCTAATCATGGAGGAGCCTAGCGCGCATCCAAGATGGTCGCGTGAGCACAGGGCTCCCCGGACCCTTGCTGCTCCTCGGAATTTATCCTGAGAATATCCTGATGTGGTTTATGGAATCTGGCAGATGAAGACCGGCTGAGCACGTATCTCTTTTCAGAACTCGAATCGGACCTGGGATTCCTGAGTTGTCGTTGTTCGAACTTTTGGGACCCACCCGACGGAGGTGCCCGGGACGAGGGTGATCCGTGGAGCCGTGTCGTAATTGAACAACAGCGGCTGCAGTGCGGTGCCAGTGGCCGCTCTACCACTTTCGGTTTCACTTTCGGACTTCGGGGGGCTGGCCGGCGAACGCTCTTGATGTGGCGGGGTGTTTCCTTGGCCTCTGCGCGAGGCTTTGTCTCCACCTGCCACTAGTGTGCCCATCGCCCTGGGTCCCCCCGCACCGCTATATTGTGGTCTCTGGTGAGGCGCTGGTCCGCGGTGCCGTTGCCCCTACGACTCTTGATCGGCGGTCCCCTTCGGGGTCCGGGACCACATGGGGGGCAAGGGGGGCCCCGATGGGCGTAAGACTAAGGCCTCCCTCCGCGGGGGACCGGTCCAGGCCAACAACATGGACCGCTACACTCAGGGCAGAGGGTCCCCTGGAGCGACCGGCCCCCCCCCGGACGCCGCCGGTGGTGGCACGACCGTCTCTCCGGAGCTTTCCCTGCAGGACATCATGGGCGCCATTGATGGCATCAGGGAAACCATCGCCACGCAATACGAGGCCCTGGCCCGTAAAATCGACACGGTGGCCATCGATGTTAATTCGGGCAGATCTCTCCAAAACTAACGAGAGGGTCCAGGCTCTTGATGCGCGGACCTCCACCCTTGGTGCGGATGTGTCGGACCTGCAGGCCGCGCTGGGTGACATCAAGGCGGTCACCGATCAGATGGCCCGGCGGCTGGAGGACTTCGAGGGACGGGCCCGACGCAACAATATCCGTGTCATAGGCGTACCGGAGTCCTCCGACAACCGCCCGGTTGACCTCCTGGTCGAGGAACTCATCCTCCAACAGTTGACCCCGGCAGGCCTAAGTAAGTTCTTTGCCGTTGAGCGGGCCCATCGAGTTCCGGGCGGTCGGCCACGGCCGGGGGCCCCCCCGAGGCCTATCGTGGCCAAACTGTTCCACTATAGAGACCGAGATGCGATTCTGCAGGCCTCACGGGTCCACGGCCCGGTTCGTCATGAGAACTCATCCATTAACTTTTATCCGGACTTTACCCAACTTGTCCAGAAACAGCGGATGGGATTCCAGGGGGTGAAGCGTCGTCTCCGTGAACTGGGCCTCAAGTACTCTATGCTCTACCCTGCAAAACTCCGAGTGGAACATGAGGATCGGACTGCCTTTTTTGACTCTCCTGTGGCCGTGAGTGACTGGCTGGACTCGCTGCCGGACAGAGGTGGCCGTCCCGGGCCCTCTGCAGGCGCCGAAGGTGACGGGTCCCCTTTGGAGTGACTTTTGGTCCTTGATTTTGCCATTTTGCACTGTTCAGCTGGGTCTTACTTCTTTTGTTTATTTTGTTTCACTAGGACCAGTGTGGGGGGCGGGCGGGGACGGGTCCCTTTCCTCCTCCGGGGTCTTTTCGTAGAATGGGGTTAGTGGGGCGACAGGCACACTGCAAGTTGGGGGGGTTTTTTGGCCCGCAGGGGTGCAGGGTGGGGGGAGTTGGATTTGGGGAGGGGTTGGGGGGAAGGAGGGGTTGTTTTGCTGTGTGTTTTTTGTTTGCAGGGCGAGGTATTGATTTTTGTCCAGACTTGGGAATTGTGCTACTGACTGGGGGGCCTTTGATCTATCGGAGGGGATGGGGGGGGACGGGTTGAGACTGATGTCATGGAACGTCAATGGGTTGGGGGACCGTATCAAACGGGGTGTAGTACTACAGTATTTGCGTCGTCTGACTCCTGATGTGGTGTTTCTCCAGGAGACGCATCTGGTTGGTAATGTTTGTCATGCAATGAACAGGGGGGGATACCGCCTCGTGGCCCATTCTGGTTTTACAACTGGTTCTAGGGGGGTGGGCATTCTCCTGCGATCCTCACTTCCATTGGATATCACTAGGGTAATCTCGGATGACAGAGGGCGCTATGTGTGTCTGACTGGGAGGTGGGAGGGGCAGCCCCTTTCCCTGGTCTCAGTTTACGTCCCCCCGGGCCTCCAGAACTCCACCTTCACGGACCTGGGTCGAATGCTGCTTGAACTTCCGGATAGTCTTTTGCTTATGGGCGGGGACTTTAATTCGGTGGTTTCGGGTGACCTGGATCGTCACCCACCCAGGGCCCTCCCCGCTGCCCAGGCATGGCTTGGTGGACTGTTGGAGACCTTCGGCCTGGTAGATAGTTGGAGATTAATGCATCCGACCCAATGTCAGTACACCTTTCACTCTGGGGCACATGGGAGTCTTTCTAGGTTAGACTATTTCCTTATGCCCGCGGCGCAGACTGGTCGGATTCGAGAGGTTAGGCACCTGGCACGGGGTATCTCCGACCATTCCCCGCTGTGGCTGCTCTTTGACACTGAGTCGCGGTCTGCAGGGCGGATCGCTCCCATTAACCCGTGGTACCTGCGAGACCCTACGACTCGCGACAGCCTGGTCAAGGCTATGGACCAATACTTCCTTGAAAACGAGGGGTCGGTGTCGTCCGCAAGGTCCCTGTGGGAAGCCTTTAAAACCGTAATCCGCGGACACGCCCTCTCCCAGATAGTGGTGGCTAAGAAGCTCAAGAGTGAGGCAGTGGTGAAGCTGGAGACTGACATCTCGGGGCTGGAGTCGGCCTTGGAGACTGGTGTCACTCCGGACGGGCTACATGCCCTCAGCCTGAAACAGTTTGAGTACAGGTCTCTTGTCACTGACGCGGCCAAAACGATGTATAGGGAGCAGCAGGGTCGACTGTATGATGCCGGGGACAAGGCGGGAAAGTTGATTGCGTGGCTGGATAAGAAGGAGAGAGTTAATCGTGTGGTCCCGGAGCTGCGTGTCTCGGATGGAGTGTGTGTGACTGAGCCTGGTGAGATTGTGGAATGTTTCGCTGACCACCTCCGGGCCGTGTACTCCCCGGTGACTGATAGGGATGAAGAAGACTCTCGCCTTCTGCTTAGGGATATTGCTTTGCCTTGCCTGTCCGTCGACGACCGTGAGCAGCTGGACGCTCCCTTGTCTGTAGATGAAATAGCAACTGCGATTCGGTCCCTTCGTTCGGGCAAGGCGATGGGTCCCAACGGTCTGCCTATTGAATTATATAAGTTGCGCCCGGATAAACTCGCGCCCTTCCTCCGTCGTATGTTTCAAGAGTCCCTTGAGGCAGGTTCCCTTCCTGACGACCAGCGTCTGGCTACGATAGTCGTGATCCCCAAGGACGGTAAGCCACGAGACCGCTGTGCCTCATACAGGCCTATTTCACTGCTAAACGCAGAGCCTAAAATCCTGGCTAAAGTCCTTGCCAATCGTTTGTTGAGCGTCATCTGCGATCTGATTCATCCTGATCAATGCGGCTTCATCCCTCATCGTAACACCGCTCTTAACTTGCGGCGTCTTCACGGCGCCCTCGCCAGGGCGGAGTACCTCTCCGAACCAGCCGTGCTGGTTTCTTTAGACGCCACGATGGCCTTTGACACCATCGAGTGGCCATTCCTTTGGGCTGTCTTGACCAAATTCGGCTTTGGGGAAGGATTTCTTGGCTGGGTGAAGCTTCTTTACACGGGACCCATGGCTCAGGTGGTGGTTAATGGGCGGGTCTCTCGGCCCTTCGCTCTCGGTAGGGGTACGAGGCAGGGGTGCCCGTTGTCCCCTCTGCTCTTTGCTCTTGCCCTGGAGCCGCTCGCTGCTTGGCTCCGCTGGGAGCCCTCGATCAGAGGGATCCGGTGGGCCCCGGGCTTCGAGGATCGGGTCTCGTTGTATGCGGACGATATTCTCCTGTATCTCACCTCGCCGCGGTGGTCGCTTAATGTTCTCTTTGATGTTCTGACTTCCTTTGGGAGAAATTCGGGTCTAACGATCAACTGGTCTAAATCCTGTGTCTATCCTATCTCCGGTGACCCTCCTCTCTTGCCGCCGCGGCTCCCGATCCAATTATCTCTGTCCGGCTTCAAATACCTGGGGATATACGTCTCGTTGGACCCGGTGGCTCGCTATGAGCAGAATCTCCTGCTTCCACTTCGGCGTTTAAGGGAGGACACGGCTCGGTGGTGTAAGCTGCCCTTGTCCCCGCTGGGTCGGGCAGCACTGTTTAAAATGCTGTCCCTTCCCAGATTCCTCTATGCACTTCAGAACTCCTTCGATGTCATTCCTGTGTCCTACTTTCGGGAGGTGGAGAGCCTGCAGAGGAGACTGGTGTGGGACGGACGGGCGCGTATCGCACTGGCAAAGCTTACTCTCCCCTGGTACGACGGGGGCATCGCACTTCCCGACATTCGCAGGTATTATTGGGCCTCACAGCTATCGGCCATTAACCATGCCACGTATGCGCCTGGCTTGAATCCGGCGTATGGGATGGATAAATTCCTGCTTCCCGGCGGAAACTATAACAGGGCACTTTACTCCAGATCGGCTGGACGGACCCTTACGGGCCCTACTAAGATTGCGGTGCGGATCTGGAAGGCGGCCAATGTAGCCATGGGCTGGAGCGAGCGATTAACGTGTGCTACTCCTCTGTTTGCCTCCGACCGACTGGGAAGCCTCTGGACAACGAAGGGGTTTGACCGTTGGGACACGATCGGTATTAGTAGAGTGGGAGACTTATGGATTAAGGGTGCGGTTAAAACATTCGCGGCGCTCCAGAGCGAATACGAACTTACGGGAACGGAGTTCTTTCGCTACGCCCAGGTTCGGCATGCCCTGCTCTCGGTATTTGGGGCGGGGACCAAGATCCCGGCTTCTTCGCCTCTCGAGGACCGCATACTCGATGGTCATGTCCCCGACAGTACTATCTCTTTAATTTATAAAAAACTTATCAATAATCGGGCTGACCTCTTGGTGCGCCTTCGGGAGGCGTGGACAGGGGATGGGGTGGAACTGGACGACGAGGACTGGCAGTCCGCACTGTCGTCCCCCAAGGAAGTGGCCATTCCAGCCCGTCTCCGCCTGGTCCAGCTAAAGATTCTCCACCGGGTGTATGTGACGGGTCCCCGTTTGGTCTCGATGGGATTTTCTGAAGACGGGCTCTGTAAGCGGGGATGTGGGCTCAGTGCCACCTTTCTCCATATCCTTTGGGAGTGCCGCGAGGTGGCGGAATACTGGCGCCGGGTACATGTGGTCATGGGCCGGGTCACCGGGGTGGCGCTTCTGCCGGAGGTGCGTCGCTGTGTCCTGAATGTGTGGGAGCCCAATGATTATAACGCGGCTCAGACTCGGTGGGCGGCCCTGGGGAACATGATTGCCAAGAGAGATATAGCGCAGCTTTGGGGTTCCCAGCGGCCTCCCACCGTGTCTGTATGGAAGGAGAACATGGACTGGTGCATGTTCAGGGAGAAGACTGTGTATGTGGCTCGTGGTAAACCGGGGGCATGGGGTAGGATCTGGGGGCAATGGAACGTGTATCGTGGGGGTATCTGTACTCCCCCCCTAGTGGACACCGATATTGCTTTGTCCCCCTGACCCTTGATGGTTCCTTGCGATTTTTGGAACAACCGACTATAGACGTTCCTCTCCCGTGACCCCCCCCCACCTATCAGTACTCCTTCCTCTTGATAGCTACTTGAAGGTCTGAAGTAGAGTCCCCCGGAGGTAGCCTGACCCACACTTTTTGCCCTTATGCCTCGCCTTTTGTTTTTATTTGTTATTTATGTTAATCTTAGGTATCCTGCTTCCCTAGGAATATTCGGAGCCACGTACGGGGCTGGGCCCCGGGAGCCGACTATTGCCTCAACAACTGTATAATCCTTTCTGAATCTAGCGGCCGGCCCTGGTGGTTGTAGGCCCATGCTTGTAATTGATTTATTGTTCAATAAAATTTTATAAAAAAAAAAAAAAAAAAGCCTAATCATAGCATCTCTTCCTACGTGCGTCAAGCCATGGTATATTCTTGCCATCTGGGACAATAAGTTATCTGGCATTACTGGCCTCCCATCAGTATACACCCATACTTCGTCCTCTACTCTCAGAGTACAACCTGATTTAATCCAAATTTCTTTCTCCTCTTCACTGGCCTCCTCCTGCAATTGGCTTACTTCCTCCCATGTTTCTACAGAAGAGAATATTAGGTGACAATTTGTATCTCGTTTTTCTGTTCCCTTTTTTGATTGAAATTGAATTTTGTGCACAGAACCGTGCCACTTGGTCTGCATAACGACTACCACTGGGCACATAATCATTACCAGATTTATGTGCCAGAAATTTGACTGCTGCAAAAACAACAATTGATGGACAGAATGCAGAACAATGTCATACATTCACCCCTGTACTGAGATCTGGGCCTAAATCCATCGTTATTTTGCACCCATGCCATTGCAGTTTGGACCCAACCATATGCAAATCAGTCTTGACCCTGCGCCCGAATGAGAAGAGTACAGCCTGAATTGTGTGTCTTTTGCTTCCTCGCCCTAAGTGTGCCAGGTATGCCCAGACGTGCTCACTGTGCCACTGGATTCAAGCTATCCTGGCTGAAGAGGGGTGAAACCCCAAAACCGGTCCTAGGATGCTTGTTTCCAGTCCAGGGAGGACCTGGCTTAGCAGTTAGGGCTGGACTGTTCCCATGAGGCACAGGGTCAAGACTGATTTGCATATGGCTAGGTCTAAACTGGGGTGGCAAGGTGAGCAAAAGAATGATGGATTTAAACCAGATCTCTTGACTGGGGGTGAATGTTTTGATTTGTTCTGTATTGCGTCCATCAATTGTGTGTCTTTTACTTCATCGCCCTAAGTGCGCCGGGTATGCCCAGACGTGGCTCCCGGGCTTACTGTGCCACTGGATTCAAGCTATCCTGGCTGAAGAGGGGTGAAACCCCAAAACCGGTCCTAGGATGCTTGTTTCCGTTCCAGGGAGGACCTGGCTTAGCAGTTCGGCCTGGACTGTTCCCATGAGGCACAGGGTCAAGACTGATTTGCATATGGCCAGGTCTAAACTGGGATGGCATGGTGAGCAAAAGAATGATGGATTTAACCCAGCTCTTTTGAATGTTCTGATTTGTTCTGCATTCCGTCTATCAATTGTGTGTCTTTTGCGGACATTTGACGACTGCAATTTCTTTGGGCAATTGTAGGGCATCTAGCAAATCTTTTACATTTTTACTGTTTCTGATTGGTGATCCTGAAGAAGTCAGATAACCACGTTGCATCCACAACTGTCCAAAGTCATGCACCACCCCAAAACCATATTGTCTGTCAGTGAATATGGTTACTCTCAGACTTTTGCCAATTATACACGCTCTGGTTAAAGCAACCAGTTCTGAAATTTGAGCTGAATTTACTCCCTTTAGACACGATGCTTCAAGAACCATGTCCACTGTACAAACAGCATAAGAAGCACAAAGAACACCTTTTTCATCTGTCAAACAAGAGCCACTCACAAACATTACACAATCTGACTCTGCCAATGGTGTGTCTTTTAGATCTGGCCTTGGTTCCGTACACAACTCTCTCACATCCAGACAGTCCTGATCTGCTTCATCCACCACTTCCTCACAATTTGTACTAGGCGACAAAGTTGCGGGGTTCAATGTTGTGCATCTCGTCACAGTCACATTTTCAGCTCACAGAATCACTCTCTCCTATCTAGTCAAATGACTACTCGCAAGGTGTTGAGTACGAGTTATTTTCAACAGAATCTCGACAGAATGTGGCACATACACTTTCACTGGATGTCCCATCACAACTGACTCGCTTTGTTATAGACTCACACAAGTAGCACCCACTGCTTTCGGACAACATGGCAATGCTGCAGCCACTGAATCCAAAGTGGCAGAAAAATATGCCACAGGATGACACGACATTCCATGCGTTTGCGTTAGGACCGAAAGTGCACATCCATCTTTCTCACAACAGAATAGTGCAAAATCCTTGCAATAATCTGGCATTCCCAATGCAGGTGCTCGACAAAGACTATCTCGCAACTCTACAAAGGCCTTCATGCTGTCCTCATCCAATTGGATTGGATCAACTACATCTTTGTGAGTCAATCTTTGTAATGGCTTGGCTGCCAGTGAGAAACCACTGATCCTCTGTCTGCAGTTTCCAACCATACCCAGAAACATTCGAACTTCTTTCTTTGTTCTGGGAGGACCCATCTGTAAGATCACAGCAATTCGATTTTGTGATACTTTCCTGACTCCTTTCTCAATTTTGTGTCCCAAATACTGAACCTCTTTTTGACAAAATTGTAATTTAGCTGATGACACCTTATGCCCTCCTACTGCCAAATGGTTCAGAAGAGCAATTGTATCTGTCACACATGCTTCTCGTGTCTTTGGTGCAACCAATAGATCATCTATGTACTGCACCAACACTGAGTCTTCTGACATTACCAATGACTCTAGACACTTTTTCAAAATCCGATTAAAAATTGAAGGACTCTCTGTATAACCTTGAGGAACTCGGCACCATGCCAAAACACGGTCTTCGAACCGGAATGCAAAAAGATATTGGTTATCCGGATGCAATGGTATTGAAAAAAACACTTGGCACAAATCAATTACTGTGAACCACTCTGCGTCACAGTGAATTTGATAAAAAATCACTGCTGGTTTTCGCACTACTGGACATCAAGGTACCACAATCTTGTTCACCTTTCTCAGGTCTTGAACTATCCTGTACTTCTCACTTGGTTTTTTAATCCCCATAATAGGTGAATTACAAGGACTCCCTAATATCTCTCTCAAGATGCCTTGTTCAATCGTTTGCTCAATTACAGACGTAACTCCTGCAATAGTCTCGGGACTCATTTTATATTGTGGAGTTTTTGGAAATTCTGCTCCTTGTTTGACTGAAAGTTGAATAGGATCAACTCCCTTCATCAATCCAATGTCTTTCCCTGAAAAATCCCACACATCATTCATCACTGTTTCTCTCAACTCAACAGGCAAGTCCTTTGCTGTAAATAAAGGATATAAATCATTCACTTCTGTTGCTTGCCTTGCCATCATCACCTTGATTGCAACAGCCACATCTGGTGTTTGAAAAGCAATGCCATCTGGTGTACAATAGATTGTGCAATTCATCTTCCACAACAAGTCACTACCCAATAGGTTTACCAGACTTGTGTCACACACCACAAACCAAAGTAACTCTCGAATCTCTCAATGTGCACCTTCATTGGTTTTGTCACTGGAGTTTTGATAAGCTGATTTGAGCCGCCCACAACTTGGATAGTATCTCCAGAGAGGGGTAGGTTTGGAATTTCTGCTGTTCTCACAGTAGAACGGGTAGCACCAGTGTCCACAAGGTATGTAATAGCATTACCTTCAACTTCCCCATCCACAAAAGGACCACACTGATCTACCTCCAGGGATGCGCCAAGCACACACTCCTCCTCCCCCCTCAGGCACCGTCATTGAGATGTATCTGAATCACTCTCAGGACACTGTAACCAATATTGTGAAACCATTTGTACATTTTGATTCTTACCAACTTGTTCACCTGTATAAAATCCAGCATCCACACTGTATCTCTGTACCTGAGCATTCATATTATTAGGCGTAGGAGCTTGTGGTGTTTGTACTTGTTGTACCTGTGGTGAAACTACCTGTTGCTGCTGCTGCGGTTGATTCACAACCACTTCATTCAGCATCTGTGGATTAAATTTTGATTCATTCCATTATTCCCTAAAGGGGTCTTACACTCGTTCTTCCAATGTCCCAATTTTCCACACGCATGCCAAGGAAATCTCTTCTTCATTTCTTATTTATTACCTTTACCTCTGCCTCTTCCTTGAGCCTGAACACCACCCATGTTAGGAAACTGTCCATTTTGAAAATTCTAATTTTGCCCTTTTGCTTGGAAACCTGTTTGACAATAATCAAGAAAATTCCCACTTTTCTGTGCTGCTTTCACATCATTTTTTCTTTCAGTTTCCTATGTCTTGACTCAATATCATCACTACAATATTTTGCATAGCGCAGTATTTCATCCACTGTCTTGTTTTGCCAGCAAATCAAATGCTCTTGAATTATGTTGCTTATCTCTGGTTTCAATCCAAACACAAACGTACATACAAAGTGTCCCATATCTTTGTCAGTTATGCTCTCAAAACCACTATATTGCTGAAACACCTGTAAAAGTCTCTCATAAAAGGCATGCACTGATTCTTTTGACTCCTGAGTCATTCTATCAAT
Organism: Triturus cristatus; assembly: GCF_964204655.1. Lineage (NCBI taxonomy): Eukaryota > Metazoa > Chordata > Amphibia > Caudata > Salamandridae > Triturus > Triturus cristatus. The sequence continues at coordinate 870,462,206 of NC_140583.1, read as the reverse complement.
CTTAACCCATCTGTCTCCTTTGGGGAAATCTTACTCTTCAAGTAAGTAATTACGGGGCATATTATCAAGCACGGCATTAATATTTTCGCCGCTTTAGCTAAAGCGGCGATAATTTTAACGCCTTTTCTTGATAATATGCCCCTACTTGATTATATTTCTTCATCACATCATCTGAAGGGGCTCCAGTTTTCACATCTCTAGGATATTCCTCTTTCGGCCAATCTACTACAATTTCATACTCAGTCCACAAATCAGCTGGAACCACAATATCAAAGAAATCATCTAAGTCTTTCAACAAAACCTTTGAAACCTTTACAAAGCTCTCTACTTGTTTATACCATTCAACAGGTTTTTCTGTCAATCTGGGAAACTCATTCGTAAAAGACAATATGTCTTGCCTTGACCAAGGAATGGGGACATATACACCACCTGGAACTTCTTTCATCGCATATATAATTTCAGCCGTCACTGTCTCTGCCTCTGCCTCCCTCATCGGAAGCAAAGGAGATGCAGTTACACCCTTACTCGCAAGCATTTCATCTTTCTTTTTAGCTCATCTGCCTTTCCAACGTTCCAATTCACCCCATCTTTTCAAGGCATTAATCAACTCCTTTATCTGCAGTCGCTTAAGAGAGGCATTCAAACTCTCCAAATTCTTGTCAATAAAATCCAATCTGTATGTCTTTTGCAAAGCTTTTGATTTTTCAACATCCACTCCATATGCCTGTGCAGCATCAGCAAACCTTTCATGCAGGCTCTTCGCTTTCATCGTAATGTTTTTACACAAAAATAACAACTCTTCTTCCTGATATTTGCTTAATCTCTCTGGACTAATCGTACCCTGAATCATTTCTTCCAGATCTTCTTTTAATCTACTCGCATCTATACTTGGTTTTATTTTGCTAGACCCCATCCCTCTGATCCATTCATCTAACACTTCTTGTGATGGTCCTACTGATCCCCCTGAAGCGGGAGTCGCTTCTCTCGCATTCTGCATCAAGTTCTGCCTGCACACTCCTCTTTGGGGGTTTCCATTTGTCTTTCTGTTATATCAATTAAGGTTTCCTTCTCATTTGCTCAATTACCATTACTGCTCCTAGCATTATTCATTGGCACTGTTAATGCATGCACTCGTGAAATATTCTGGCCTTCACTATACAATGGAACTATGGGACAAATCATCACTTGAACTGACAATGCCTCTGCATTCAAGCTCATTTGATTAATTCTCTGTGTCAATTCATCCTTCGCCTTATTAACTGCATCTACATCTCTCTCCTGTAAAGTCTGTGGATTTTGTGAAGCTTTCAGAACTTGTGGAACTTCTATTTCAATTAATGGTGCATTTGGTGTAGTTCTTTCTTGATCTTCATGATATGGTGGAGGTCTATTCAATAACAACTCATCCCATTTTGCTTCTGAATACCTACTCACAGTATTTCTATATCTTGTCGCAATCCTGTCCCTCGCTCTCTCCTATACGCCTCATGTTCCCATTCCTCAAGCGCCTCATACTGCATGGTTCTAGGATTTGGTCTCAATTGATTCATCTGATATCTTAAGTTTTCTCGAATCCTCATGTTAAAAGTACCATTCTCTGGGAAAGCTAAATTTCCATCTCCTTCCGTATACTTCCTTCAATTCTCCAACCAAGTACACATATGATATCCGCGCTCTAGTGACATAAAAGAGGCAGGTGAACCAGCAGGTGGTATAGGAACCCGCTCTCTAATCGGTATAGGCTCATCCTTTCTAAACAAAGTCTTCATCATTCTTAATAACTTCATTCTAACTCCCTCTCGTTACTTTAAACTCAGAAACAAACAAGATAATCCTTCCATAATTCCACTCATGCTATTCGTTCACACTGTCCAATACCAGTGCGACTCACACCAATAAGCCAATAACAACACAATACTCTCTGATGACGTTTCTGCAAACTGACCAAAGCTAGCGCGGCTGTCTGTGATGTCAGTATAACTCCTTCTACTGACCCTCCCTTCACAAAATAATACAGCAATAAAATGATTAGAAACAACACAAAACACTGCTGCTTTGTCTGCCCCACTAAAAAAAAAAGATAGTTCGAACACTTATAGAAATCCATTTACATCCTGCGGAACATTGATCAGCGTTACTCCACTCTCAATCAAGCAAAAGAACTCTTGGTAGTTCTTCAGGCGCGCTCTCTAAAGTTTCCCAATAATCTCCCACTATTACTAACTTAAGAATAGGTCCCTGTACAATATTACAACCTCACTCGTTGCTTAATATCACACCAGCAAACAAAACACTTCTCTAGTGTGTACTTTCCACACTCTTCCTCTGAGACTAAAATATCCGGGGATCTTAGGTAACTCCGTACCCGTTTCTTCCAGACAACATAAAACGCTAGCACAATGTATTAGTAACAAAAATCATTAATTCTAACCATTGATTTGCCAAAATAATTAAAACCATCCTCTGCTACCAAAACTGATCCAGCGATCTGGGACTAACAGATTACCATTACCTGGGCCCAATTCATAACCCAACAACAAGTCCCTTCACGCTGGGTGAGTGAAAACTAAACTTACAAAATGTGGATTACCAAATCATCCTCGCATTATCTTTGTGGTGATGCGATCTTTATGTATGTAATCCGGGTTTGGCAAACTAATACCAGAATCTAAAAATACTCATCATAACCAAATCAATAACTCTAATAAAGACAAACTCACTTGTAAAGTTATAATGCTTTATCTAAAATGGTCCTCTCTGGACTGGAAACAAGCATCCTAGGACCAGTTTCGGGGTTTCACCCCTCATCAGCCAGATTAGCTTAACTCCAGTGGCATGGAGAGCATGGGACCCGCGTCTGGGCATACCCGTTCCACTCGGGGGTGCCAATTGCAAAAAGAACAGTTGATGGACAGAATGCAGGACAATGTCATACAATAACCCCAGTACAGAGATCTGGGCCTAAATCCATGGTTTCTTTGCTCACCATGCCATTCTAGTTTGAACACAGCCATATGCAAATCAGTCTTGACCCTGTGCCTCATGGGAACAGTCCTGTCCGAACTGCCAAGCCAGGTCCTCCCTGGATGGGAAACAAGCATCCTAGGACCGGTTTTGGGGTTTCACCCCTCAGCAGCCAGCATAGCTTGACTCCAGTAGCATGGAGAGCATGGGACCCACGTCTGAGCATACCTGTCCCACTCGGGGTGCCAAATGCAAAAATAACAGTTGATTTGCATATGGCTGGGTCCAAACTGGGGTGGTGTGGTGAGCAAAAGAATGATGGTTTTAACCCAGATCCTTGTGATTAGGGGTGAGTGTTTGCATTGTCCAGCATTCCGTCCATCAATTGTTTCTCTTGCATATGTCGCCCTAAGAGGGAAGACGTGGGTCCCGTGCTCACTACACCACTGGATTCAAGCTAGCCTAGCTGAGGAAGTGTGATGCCTTGAAACCGGTCCCAGGATGCTTGTTTCCGGTCCAGGGAGGACCTGGCTTGGCAGTTCTGACTGTACTGTTCCCACAAGGAACAGGGTCAAGAATAATTTGCATATGGCTGGGTCCAAACTGGGGTTGTGTGGTGAGCAAAAGAATGATGGATTAAACCCAGATCCTTGTGACTGGGGGTGAATGTTTGCATTGTCCAGCATTCCATCCATCAATTCTTTCTTTTGCTTATCTAAAATGTGATTGCTCATCAATACAACACATCACAAATTATAATCATACAGAAGAATAAATGAGAATGACAAAAGAACATCTCAACAACAATGTAATCAGTGAGTGGATAGGCGTAGAGACAAAGGATCAGAGATAATAGTTGTTTGCAAAATAATTATGCAAATTCAGATATCATACTATCCCACAAAGAAAATTAGGAAAACTACTCTCTGGCCATGAGGCTCCTCAAGGAGAGTCAGAAGAGCAAAGACTAAGTCAGGAATCAGGAAACAGGAATCAGCTAGCCTAATAATGAATAGGAGACAGCAGCGCAGCCCTCTCCTCTCGCAAAGTAGAAAATCATGCAACCTCCTAAACCCCTCCCACCGAGTACCTAATATTATACATACTCTAAAACCCCAAAAGACCGACCCACATTGTATCATAACACGCAATTTCTCTTAATTCTATTGGTTAAGGAAGGGGGTGAGTCAAAACAACAGAAGAGTGTGCCTTCTTAGGAGAAGAGCGAGCAGAAAGAGTCAGATTTGACTCTTTAGAAAGCCCTCACTCACCAACCTAGTTGGTGACATGCTTCATCATCGGGCCCCACCAGAAAGGGGTGTACTGTCACAACACTCTCGTCATGACGCTTCGGTAAGACCACCAATTGTCCTTTTTATTCATTTTATCAACTTCCAGCCCAGGAAATACAAATTCAAGCAGTCGTCACAGTACACCTTTCCTCCATCTCTGTAATGTAACAACTTTTGTGTAGTAAATTGTTCATTTGCGCCGCTCTCTAAGGAAGCATTCCTCCTCCGAAGATTATTTTGTTTCTCCACGCAAACTTTGGCAGGCACACAGGACCCATGAAGGACGAACAGTTTCCGCCTTCCTTCTCCACTCAGTTTAAACTCGCATGTATTTTCTAAAATGACTCTCGGGCCTTGTCTGAAGAGCAGAAAACCATACTTCTATGGAAAATAAACACAGTCATTTTCAACCACTTATAATTAGGGCTCCCGGTTTTATGGTATTTATTTTTTGGACATTTCCGTCTGCATTTATCCATATTTATTTTTTGTCAACTTTATCTGTATTTATCCATATTTATCATGGATTTTGTGAAAAATATAAAGCTGAAACTGGTATATTTTCACATTTATTTAACCAATAAATATGCAGACATATTTGAATGTCTGCCAGGTTTCAGTGCTGTGAACACCTGCAGAAGATAAATCAATGCACTCACATGAAAATATGCACATTTCAGTATCAGCCTTGTGCACATCTACTGCTGTTTAAGCCTTTTTACCAAAATTCCTTTTTTTAACCCCCTTACCTAACAATCACTAAATTTCCATTTTTATCCACATTTAAAAATAAATACAGACAAGAAAATAAATGCTTTTTGTCTGTATTTATCTGCAAAAATCAGTAAAAACGGAAAACATGAAGCCTTACTTATAATGCTATATCAAAACGCACCCACCCCATGTGCACCCTGGATTAATGTTATTTCCAGCGCATATTAGTATAAAATAAACAAGCAGCATTAGTCATAAGCATTTGCCGCCTACTCCAGCATTTTAATTTGCATTTGCGCAGTTTCATTTTCCCTTATGTTAGCTCCTTTTCGATACTTAGTTTACACTCCACACGATTAGTAATTTTCATCATGTGGGTTCAATCTGAGCAGGTTTCATTTCACAAAAACCCTGCTCCATCAATCCCCCTTTGATGGCGACTTTGAGCCATCACCAAATAACCCACAAAATGCAATTTGTGCCCTTTTAATATTTAGAAAGCTGCAGTTCTCTTGTGTTTCAACATAACTCCATCTATATCCTTTACTATTTCATAGTAATTTCCTTTCCTGTCGTCTAACTCTATTTCTTCGCTCTTCCTTTTCCTTGCTCTTCGTTTAACATTCTGTATTCCTTTCTTTCATCTGCAACACTTATATATCAATAATAACATTAGTATCCCTGTAGCAACTGCGACTATTGGCGTTAGTATCCTCCCTAATAGACTATTACCAAAAGTGGAAAACCAATTTCCCACTGAGGAGAAACCTCAATGCTCAAATGACTTATTACGGCAACTAGAACACCTTAATCTAAGGTCTTTCCAGAAGACGATCCACCAGTCGCAACATAGTAACGACGTTCAGGATAGGGACCAGAAAACATAGCGACCACTTGCCTCAAGAAGCAACAATAAAAGTTAACTCACTTCTCAAGATCGAACCATTCATAGGCATTAACACTGATGTGGCCGCAAATCTAAAGTGGCTTCGGTGCAATTCCAGCAATGTCAGCTCCATAAGTCTTTTGGCAAAAACTCTTTATACTCAAGTGGCAAGTCTCACAATAAAACCAGTAGAAGTATGGCAAAATGTCCTCCTAGCTGTTAGCGAGAAACTATTAAAAGGGCCATCAACCAGGGTAAGCCACCAAAAGGAAGCATCAACCAAATTACAACTCACCCCAGAAATGAAAACGCAAAAACAGATTATAAACCGAACATTGAGACAGATGCGAAAAGATCCAATAAACCACGACTAACAAATTTTCCTACGGGAAGCAAAAAAACTGCTAAAAAGGAAGAAATGGGAAAAAAAGAAAAAAATTACGAATTATGGGCCAAGCTCCTTCACGAAGTTAAACGAAAAAACAGCTCAAGGTTTTGGCAAATGATCAAAAGAATAAAGAATCCAGACCATCTCGGGCTAAACTCTAATATAACGGAGGAAGCATGGACAAGATACCTTTTCAAGCATTTTAACAACACAGCCGCTGACAATGAGGAGAACCTTGAAGAAGTAGGGATAAAGGGGTCCAGTAAAGAAACCAAGAGGAAAAAAACAGGCAACGGCCACACAATGGCCACGATCCAAGAATGAGACACAAGAGGTGTGGTAAATATTTCATTACCGGTACTATTTTTTATGCGGTAAAGTCTAGTAAGAATAACTCAGTAAATATAAGAGGCAGAATCCGTGGTATTAGAGGTTCTAAAAGGCTTTATTCCTCTACAAAGGAAATACAATTCGAATTGCAGGCTTCACACTCCATCACCATGAAGGTTCAGGAAGGAAGGCAATACATTATTGACAGGTAATCACTTTTATAAGAAATACATTATAGTGTAACAGATGCAGGAGGCGTAACAGTTGATAAGAGAGATAAAATATGCATACGTAACCAAAAAGGCGGACATATAGGCGTAACTTAGAAAACGTCATTATACATGATGTCACAAGTGGGTGGATCCATAAGAGAATCCTGCAATGTCAGCAGAAATATTTGGCAGAGATACGCGCGCAGCCGCATGATGTGTGATTGACGTGCAACTAGAGGGTGAAGGGGACTTGACATTTAGCTCTACATGTGGAGACAGAAGTCTGAGGGGTCATGTCAACCTAATCCCAAATCATATCTAATATCTTATGTTTAAAGAACTGTATTATCCAAAAGGAAAGGTCTCTCGGACGGAATCTATTCTATACTGACTGTTAGTGCGTGTACGAGCGTCTAAGTGTCTACATGAGATGCGAGGGGGCAGGAATCTTCCATGGTAACAGGGCTATGAATTACTTGCACGAGGACAGTGAGGCCTGGCCTCTTGCACGGTAGCTGGAGGAATGTTTACCTAAACTACTAGACAGGAATGCATCGGATGAGGAGCGAAGCAGATAATCTTGAAGGTGAAATACAGTTTTTGGCAGGCAACAGGCTGGATCAGGCACCGTTAGCCGCGCAGGGAGTAGGACAAAGTTCATGGATACAGATGCGGGCTCGAGCTGGAGCTTCCAGAGGCAGAAAGCAGGAAAGGCTTGATGGCAGAATTCAGGGCCTACTCGCCTGAATCTGTAAAATGTGGAAAGTGAACCACATAAAGTCGGTGGCCTTTCATACTTAGGAATGGAATATCTGACCCATTCATGGTGGATCTGAAAGAGGACATGTTGACGGTGGACGCACATGTATTTGCGTCTTCAAAACTGGAACTGGAGGGAACATACATGTACTTATAGCATGCACATGGAGCCGTTGGGGTCTACGATAGGGGACATAACTGATCACAAAATTCATATTTCCTCATTCCCTCCTTGTCCCCTACGGACCCTCAGGAGATATCGATCTTCATCAATCCATCGATCTGTTCATATAGCATCATTTGTTCTTCTTTCTTCTTCCGGGATTTTGAACGAAAACTTGGAGGTGGGATACACGATGTGGCACACAGGCCACAAATCGCTGGCCCACATTGTAGACATAAGCAGCAACTGAATAGTATGAGAAAGCCAATACCTAGGAAGGATAGGATCCTCCATCCCCAGGTGGACAACACGCTCCAGAACCAACCGGACCAAGTCCAGGTGCCTGGACTCTGGTGTATCTGGCTTATAATCTTATGAAGGCGGGTTATGGCTTTATATACTGACGGTGAATTTTCTGGTATGAAAATGCAGCAACTTGATCCGATGACCCTACAAGCTCCGCCCCTATCGGCCAGGATGACGTCAAGGACAAGACGATTTTGAAGCACAACAATCCGCATAGCAGACTGCTCTTCTGTTAAATTGCCTAAGGCGGAAGTAGTCTCGTTTACTACTGCTTCAAGGGTTCTAGTTAATCTACGTATCAGCTTACTATTAGTGACTTTTCCTATATAAGGAAAGAAACCTTTATTGAAATCTGTGTATTGTTCCCATGCCGTTTCAGTGTAATCGACAATCGGGAGATCTCTCTGTTGTCTATTGTGTACTAAATGCGTATTTCTGTGATAATCAGGAGGAGCTAGGAAAACAGGTGGCAGAAGGAATGCTATGTAACAGGTACCATCCCAATCTAGAGGTAGGCGTATGAAGGCGGTCTGGCCACATATGAAGTAGGAATGACGAGAAGCTCTAAATGTAGATTTGCCTTGATCACTGAATTTTATTACAGTGGTGCATTTACTATGGCCCATGTGTATGGAACCATTCTTTCTTACACATAATTCCCCTTTAACTGGGAATACTGACATAGCGGGCAAGATTGGTGTGGCTTCGGATTCAACATTCAGGATCATGAGGTTAAGTGTAAAATTACCTAATCCATATACTTCATTTTCTAGATCAGTTCCTGTTCTTTTGGGAAGTCCCTCCTTGTTAGGGTAGCAGACTTTAAACAAAACTAGGTTCAGGTTTCCCCATACCCAGTTGTCTTGATAAACTGCGGAATTTGAATCTAGGGAATTAATCAAACTAAACCATGCTCCACAGGAGCCATTGTGTGTGAACGGATATGGAAAGAGGGGCAAAACTCCCTTATAGTTCTGATAGGGAGGGAGTCGGCCACATATCCAACAATTTGTAGCATTGCTGGTCTGATGGGAATGATGTAACATACTAATGAATGTGTTGTTGCGCAGCGCAAATCTATAAGACAACTCATGCAGAGGTAATTCACTAAAAGAATGTTCAGCAGTAACATTGTAAGCACGTTTAGAAATAGGGTAATACATATGCAGCAATATACTAAAAATGATGATCAGAAGACTTAGAAAAAACAAAATTAATAATGTTACTGTGCAGTGACTACGAAGTGATTTACAATACGCATGCTTTTTAAGCTGCATCTGTTGATTTCTTTCTCTATTCCGGTCTAGAGGATACATGTCAGAGACAAATTCAACCGATTCACCTTGGAGAGGACTTAAACAATCAAATTGTCTGACTTACTAGACCTTAATTTTAGTTTATAGAGTTCAGTTTTCATGGGTTCAACCAAGGGGAGCTTTGAATCAGTCTGTGAGGAAATGCAGGGCTTAGTGTCCACACTGGACGGTAGTCCATAACATTTCTTGATATGACTCGAGTGCAACCACCCTTTTCGTCCCTCGATCTTCACGGCTGTCCTTGTTGCCAGTAGAACAAGCTTTGGCGATTTCCACCTAGGCTCCAGTTGGGTCTTCCGGTCGAAATTCCGCACTAGGACCATATCACCTGGAACCACGTCATGGGGCTTTACCTCAGTGTTATCGGGAAAAGCTGCAGCTACCTGTGAACGACAAGATTGTAGTGCAGACATCAAGGAAGCCAGGTAATCTGTCAGCATATTACAGTCAACATCAGTGATTTTGCGAGGTATAGGCGTCCCCCACATATTTGGTGGTCTACCGAAGATCACCTCGTACGGGGATAGCCCTGTTCGAGAATGTGCTACCATTCTCATGTAAAAGAGTGCAACTGGTAAGGCTACTATCCAATCGACACCTTTTTCTCTACATATTTTGGACAATCTAATTTTCAGAGTTTGATTATGGCGTTCCACGAGACCTGCTGCCTCAGGATGTCGGACACAGTGGAATTTCCATTGGTAGCCTAATAAGAGTGAAACGTGTTTCATTAGTTCCGATGAGAATGGCTGGCCGTTATCTGAGTAGACAACACGTGGCAAACCATACCGTGGGAAGAATTCTCGAACTAACTGTTTGGCAGTAGTCGGGGCAGTGTAATCTGAAACCGGGTAGGCTTCTGTCCAACGGGAAAGAGCACAGACAACTACGAGAACATATTTGAATCCTCGACATCGTTCCATCTGGATATAATCCATCTGGAGGACTTCAAAAGCATGATCGGGAGGTTGAAATCCACCCTGTTCTACGGGGATGCTTTTACCTGGATTAAACTGACAACATATCATACAGGTACGAACTTTTGTTTAGCTGCGGCTCGTAAATGTTTGTTGAACCAAATGTGTTGAATGCTGTCTAGCATAGCTTTTTCTCCTAGGTGCGCTGGACTATGTATTGTGTTAATGATGACTTGAACCATGGAATCGGGAAGAAACCATATAGATTTTTCCTTCGTTATCCATCCTTGATCCGTTTGGATCCCTCCCAATTCAGTCCATTTCTTTATTTCTTCTGGTGTAGCATGTGTCTGTATGTCAATTATATCAAGGGTGGGATCCTTAACTGTCATGCAATGTGTTGGTGTCAGAACTATTGTCTTTGTCGCGTCAGTTGTATGAGTCTGGTTCTGAGCAGTCTGTTTAGCTGTTCTGTCAGCTAGGTCATTACCCTGAGAAATGATATCGGTAACTTTTGTATGAGCTTTGCATTTCATAATCGATATTGCAGTAGGTAGATGAATCGCATCTAATAGGGCTTGAATGAGGGGTCCGTGTTGGATGTGGGCACCGTGAGAAGTTAGATAACCTCTCTCTCGCCACAGCACGCCGAAGTCATGGACGACTCCGAATGCATAACGTGAATCTGTGTATATGTTGACTTTTTTTATATTTAGCTTGAGTACAGGCTTGTGTCAGAGCGATGAGCTCTGCTGCTTGAGCTGACAAAGTGTTAATACAATTTGTTTCAATGACTTTAGTGTCTGTTGTGACTGCGTAAGCGGCCACTAACTCTCCTGTACTTGTTCTCATACACGAACCATCTACATACAATGTCAAGTCTGGATCTGATAAAGGGATATCTGTCAAGTCTTGTCTGGGTTTCGTCGTGATAGTAATGACTTCAATACAATCATGTGCTAATGGATCTGTTCCGTTTACTGGCAACAGTGTGGCAGGATTTAACGTATTACAACGTCTGATTTCTATGTGTGGTTGAAACAATGTTAATTCATAACCGGTGAGTCTCGCTATAGTCAAGTGTTGTGTTTGTGTGCGGTTCAAGAGAACCTCTACTGCGTGTGGTACTTGTACTGTCAATTGATGTCCTAACACTATGGCATCGCTTTGTCTGATTGCTAAAGCCGTTGCTGCCACTGATTTCAGGCACGCAGGAAGAGCCTGAGCTACTGGATCTAATGTACTAGAGAAATAAGCACATGGTTTGTGTGATCCTGCTTGTTCCTGAGTGAGTACTGACAAGGCAGTACCTTCGCGTTCTGTAACAAAGAGTGTAAACTGTTTACTGTAACATGGTGTTGCTAAAACAGGTGCTTGGCATAAAGCTTTCTTTAAGCTTTCAAAGGCATATGTGTGTTCTTGAGTCCAAGGGAGGACAGTCGATGTGGCTGTCTCCTGTGTTGTCAACTGGATGAGTGGTTTAGCTAGAAATGCATATTGAGGGATCCACTGCCTACAGTATGAAGTGAGACCTATAAAAGCCCGTACTTCCTTTTGTGTCTTGGGTGGTGACATGTTAGCAATTAACTGGATGCGGTCGGGTGTAAGCTGTCTTCCCTCCTTGGACAGCGAGTGCCCAAGGTAGACAACTCGCGGGACACAGAATTGCAGCTTAGAAGGGGACACCTTGTGCCCCTTGTCGGCCAGAAATTTTAAAACCGTTAGTGACGCTGTTTCACATTCAGGTTCGCTTCGGGCGGTAATCAGCAGATCATCGACATATTGAAGCAAGGCAGTGTTAATTGGCATGTGGATACTGTCAAGTTCTCGTTTCAGTGCTTGGCTATAGATGCTGGGGCTTTCTGTAAATCCTTGAGGTGCGCGTGTGAATTTAAAACTTCGTCCATTTAAACTGAATCCGAACAGATATTGACTTTCCGGATCTATTGGGACGCTAAAGAAAGCATTCTTGAGATCAATTACAGTGAAGAACGTTGCTTCTGAATCAATAGCAGTTAGTAATGAAGAGATATCTGGGACTACAGGATATTGTGGTACAATACATTTATTTAATTCGCGCAGATCAATAACTAATCGATATACTGGCGGTGCTTTTGGATCCGTTCTTTTAAGAATCGGAATTATCGGGGAATTGCATATATTGGAGTCGGTTTCTACAACCACTCCTTGTGCAATGAGCTAGTCAATGATTTGCAGTAAGGCCACAACAGCATCTGGTGGTAACCTATATTGTCGCATTCGTGGTAGTACTACTCCTGTTTTTAGTGTGACTCGATATGGTGTAATGTTCATGCAACCAACATCAGTGGGGCCTTGTGCCCATAAATGCGTAGGTAAACTCTGCAGCCGGTGATCCATGTCTTTGGACACGTAGTGACCTTTAAAATCACGCAAAACTAATCGTACTCCTTCCGGAGAACAACATATTATAGCTCCTAGAGCTTTCAATGTTTTTATACCTAACAAGTTTTCTGGGCATGATTTAGTAAGCAATAAATCTGTAGTACGTGTCAATGGACCAACCGTGAGTGGAAGAGGCTGTGTAACTTCATTAATGATAGGCTTTCCTGAGAATCCAAGGGAAATATTCTGTGAGCCTGAGAGGGGTGCCCCTGGAACTTCACTGCGTCGTATAGTTGTTCTGCTTGCCCCTGTATCAAGTAAAAACTTTCTGTCTTCCCCTAATAGTTCACTATGTACATAAGGTCCCTCTTGATCTACAGGAACCTCAATAAGGGGTAAGCCAACTTCCCTCTCTAGGCTATTTCATGTGTATCGCTGATAATCGGGATAATCTGCTTGTGCATACTGGTACATCTGTTGCGTTGTCGCTTGTGTGGCAGCAATAGGCTGCGCTGGTGGTGGTGCTATGGTCTGTTGTGGAGGTACCTGTTGCGTTGCTAGTTGTTGCGGAGCTGACCTAGGTTGTGCATGCTGAGGAATTTGTTGTTGATTCTGATCCTGTCTAGGTGGACGTGGTCTTTCCTGAGTTCTACCTGTGGCAATATTATGTTTCAGAACTGGACAATCGTGTATATAATGACCTTGTTGTTTACAATAATTGCATGTCCCTTTCGTTGGACCTGCGGAATCACCCTTTTTATGACCATCAGCTGGAACTGACTGAGCCACAAGCATTTTCATTTTCGTGTCTTTCATACGTCTTTGTTCGTGTTCTTGTTCTTCTCTAATTCTATTGTGGTGATATTGTAACATCTGTGACGGGGTATTACCTTGCCAGGTACTCTCAAATTTCAATACTCTATTCTTAACTTGTGGTAGGGAATTTTCAACTAATTTTGTCACAAACAAATGTGGATATGACTCCCTACTGGCTTTTATGCCACTATTTATACCAAAACATTTTTCAAATCGGGAATAGAAATCACTAGTGTCTTCATCTTGCTTTTGTTTACAGGCTGAGATTGCACCCCAGTCCTCCTTTTTCGTAGTTAATAAACGTGGCAGTACCTGCACTAATAATCCTGGTAATGCTGTAGTCTTTTCCCCAAGCCCTGCTCCTGCAGCTCGGGCCTTTTCTTCGTTTTCTAATGCTGTCCAGTCTATCTTTTGGTCTCCCACCTCCCATTCCTTTTCTTTGAGTTTCTCGTAAACACCGGCAGGCATTAACACTTTCAGTATTTTCATAATGTCGGGGTAGGTATATTCTCCCATGAGTAGCATGTCTTTTATCTCACGGTGGAAACCTGCTGGATCCTTGTCATGGCTGGGTACTACTTTCTTCATTTCTAATAATTCAATTTTAGTTATAGGCGTGTACACAAACACGCGTGTAAAGTTATTACCTTCACCTCTGATTGGGTGTACTTTGCGTAACGGATTCTGTCTATCTATGTGATACATTTTTCTTCCCATAATGGGAACTGGAACGTGTTCTGGGCACACGAAAGTTATATACTGGTTTCGAAATTCTAGAATTTCTTTAATCAAATCAGTACCTGACCCTCTCCATTTATTCGTGAGTAGTTCTATCAATATGTCAGGTAAGGGTCCTGGATCGGAGTGTTGGCTTTTATATAATATAAGGAGGTGTTGAATCATGTATATACTAGCTAAACGCTGTTCGTATGGGGTAAGATTCAGAAACGTGTGTGCTAGTGCATCATCACTGTATTTGTCGGGACTGTCAGCCCATTGTACTGCTGACCTGGCTAATTCTTGTTCATCCATAGAATCGAGCATATGGTACCCCCTTCGATCTCGGAGTACTTTATCAGCGGCTTGGAATAGGTGTTCAGGGGACCTTGTATTTAACATAGGGGTTTGAGAATGTCTATTACATTCTGGACGTATCGGACATATCGGATCATTAAAGCCTCTAGTATTATTATGGGGTCTTCCTCTACCTACGTAAGCTATTGTTTCTATTTGTTCTGATTCTTGCTCCTCCTCTCCCTCTGATTCAATTCTGTCTGCTTCTCGTCTTCCTTTATGTATTCGTTCTACTTCCTTGCGGATCTTTCGATACATGGCGATTATACACGCCTGTTTATCATGTTTCTCTTCTGATATGTTCTGACCCCATTTGGCGAGTTTTTGCATGGTATCATGATCTGCCCCAGGCCTGTCTTGGTTCCTGATCACGCAGTTTATGAAAAAACGTAGTAGTTGTCTTTGTACATCAACTTTCTGGTATTCCATAGCTTCGTTAATACTTTCTGGGCCTTGCCCTGTTTGGACAAAGTGATATATATTGTTTAGATGTTCAACCATTCCTGGTATCGTCATTAAATATAATGTAGCTCGTCGTATACGTAGTGATGATATTAACAATCTGTCCTGTTTACCTGGCACTGGATCGTATCTACAATCCACAAGATGTTCTTTAAACATGTCGGATGTCACTAGTTGGGGTGTACGTTGGAGTGCTAAATCTCTAAGGGTCTGTTTATTTCGTGGCGGTGTGGCAAACGTGTCTGTCGTACCTCCTGTAGCACCATCTGAGGTGCTGGGCACGAAAGGATTCGTTGGGCGTAAGATAGAAATTGTAGACGCGGGAAAAACAGTAGAAACGGACGGACCTGTTGGAACTAGTGCAGGAGTTTGTTGCTGCGGAGATACAGACGGATGCTCTTGGTGTTGAACACCATCGGCAAGCGGTGTGTGTGGTATGGTATTAGCATACTCGGGAGCTACGTCATCTAAATAGGAGGAAAGGAAAACGTCCTTTGCTGTTTTAGGATGTGCTTTTATCGGGAGCAATGGAGGAGTCAAGTCTTTTGGTATTTCCGGGGTAGCCTTAGGTAATCCTTCGGCCAGAAGAGGATACATACCATTCATAAGAGTATTTCTTTGTCTATCTACTTGTTCTGTTTTTACTCGGGTACCTTCCTCTATTAATAAATTTTCTCGGGTTTTATTTGAATTCTCCCTACCTTTCTCTTCCTGTCTGAGCGCTTTTTCTGTACGTCTATATGATTCTTTACGCCATAATTCAATGGCATCTTTCTGTGACTGTCTGGCTTTCTTTTTCCATAATTCTTCTTCCACTCTCATGATGCAATCTGCATCCCAGGTCCCCGCTGCGGGCCATCTTTGACTTTCTGGTAAATCTTTGGTGTAGTCCACCCATAAATCAAGAAATAACACGGCATCTAAGCCATGTTTATGATACATAAAGTATCCTGGAGTATCCCTAGGTGGGATGGGAACAGCTTCTTCGAGTACCCCTTTTCTAGTTTTGATCTGTCTTAGTTTTGAAAAGAACGGCATTTTTGATCTGGTTACTTATTTTAAACACACTTAATACAATAAACATAATAATGAACAGTCATTCACACCACAATGTATAGAACGTATTAAAACATTTTAACATTTAACATTTTAACGAGTAATGATGACTAATAGGAAACTAGTTACTGACATAATACTAACACTAAATAATACTTAATTATTTGCAAGACATACTAGATATACTGCTAAACAGTACAGATACACTGCTGAAACAGTGCAGACCGGATTTGTGTACCCAAACCCGTCTTGACCGGCACAGACTATGTGCACGTTAAATGCCTCCCCGGCAATGGTACTCACCGGGTAGCGCGGAACGGAAGGCCTCGGAACTGAACTGAAACTGGACCGGACTGGACTCGACTCAACTGGACTCGGAACTTCGGAACCTGGCGGGCCTCTGTATACCTCGGATCTCGCTCTCTCAGCTAGGCTCTGGTCGGGATACTTCGCACTTCTCACCGCCTCGTCTGGGTGTTGATCGCAGCCTCAGTCACCCCTGCTTGGCCGGAGGGAGATACAGGAAATCCTGCGGGTACGCGTTTTTGTCCGTTCAGCCGTGGCAGGAGACCGGGCCTGCAACGCACCTCCGGCGCGTGAGATGAGAAAGTGTCCCTATTCGGGCGCCAATTTCTGTGGTAAATATTTCATTACCGGTACTATTTTTTATGCGGTAAAGTCTAGTAAGAATAACTCAGTAAATATAAGAGGCAGAATCCGTGGTATTAGAGGTTCTAAAAGGCTTTATTCCTCTACAAAGGAAATACAATTCGAATTGCAGGCTTCACACTCCATCACCATGAAGGTTCAGGAAGGAAGGCAATACATTATTGACAGGTAATCACTTTTATAAGAAATACATTATAGTGTAACAGATGCAGGAGGCGTAACAGTTGATAAGAGAGATAAAATATGCATACGTAACCAAAAAGGCGGACATATAGGCATAACTTAGAAAACGTCATTATACATGATGTCACAAGTGGGTGGATCCATAAGAGAATCCTGCAATGTCAGCAGAAATATTTGGCAGAGATGCGCGCGCAGCCGCATGACGTGTGATTGACGTGCAACTAGAGGGTGAAGGGGACTTGACATTTAGCTCTACATGTGGAGACAGAAGTCTGAGGGGTCATGTCAACCTAATCCCAAATCATATCTAATATCTTATGTTTAAAGAACTGTATTATCCAAAAGGAAAGGTCTCTCGGACGGAATCTATTCTATACTGACTGTTAGTGCGTGTACGAGCGTCTAAGTGTCTACATGAGATGCGAGGGGGCAGGAATCTTCCATGGTAACAGGGCTATGAATTACTTGCACGAGGACAGTGAGGCCTGGCCTCTTGCACGGTAGCTGGAGGAATGTTTACCTAAACTACTAGACAGGAATGCATCGGATGAGGAGCGAAGCAGATAATCTTGAAGGTGAAATACAGTTTTTGGCAGGCAACAGGCTGGATCAGGCACCGTTAGCCGCGCAGGGAGTAGGACAAAGTTCATGGATACAGATGCGGGCTCGAGCTGGAGCTTCCAGAGGTAGAAAGCAGGAAAGGCTTGATGGCAGAATTCAGGGCCTACTCGCCTGAATCTGTAAAATGTGGAAAGTGAACCACATAAAGTCGGTGGCCTTTCATACTTAGGAATGGAATATCTGACCCATTCATGGTGGATCTGAAAGAGGACATGTTGACGGTGGACGCACATGTATTTGCGTCTTCAAAACTGGAACTGGAGGGAACATACATGTACTTATAGCATGCACATGGAGCCGTTGGGGTCTACGATAGGGGACATAACTGATCACAAAATTCATATTTCCTCAGAGGAACCATGTTACCCCCTTGTATGGGTAAATTAATGCCAGACTCAAGTTCTTCTCCCTTTGCCGAGACTGAATATCTGGCCCCCACACCAGCTAACATTAAGAGGCAAATAGCTAGGGGCAGACCAACTGGTGCCCCCGGACCAAATGGCATTCCACCAATGCTATATAAATCAGACGCTGAATTTTGGAGTGCAGCATTAACACCGATATTTAAATATATAAAGGATACCCTGACACTACCGGAGTCCTAGTATGGATCAGTAATAAGCCCAATTTTCAAACAGGGTGACAGGAAACTCCCAAATCATTATCGGCTTATTGCCCTTATAGACGTGGAGGCTAAGTATTTTGCAGGAACCATACTGGAGGAGTTAACATCATGGGTATCCGAAACTTCCATCATCCCAATCAATCAAACAGGCTTCTGCCGGGGTCAAGGGACCACAACAAACATCATGGCACTGACCCTGCTGATGGATGCAGCAAAAGAGACCAAATCTCACATATTCCTTTGTTTTATTGACTACACTGCCGCTTTCGATCACGTTGATCGTAACAAACTCTAGCGGAAACTTGAAAACTGGGGAATACCGAAACGCCTTCTAGACCAGTTGATATTACTGCACACAAACACCTGGATCAAGGTTAAATTAAGAGCAGGAACACACCTCTCCAAACCCATTCCGACAACAAAAGGGTTAAAACAGGGTTGCGTACTAGCTCTGCTTTTATTCAACCTTTTTCTTGCAGACTTGCCAGGAGAACTCAACAACAGTCCCTATCATGCACCAAAACTGGGGGAAATCCTGCTGTCTAATCTGCTGTACGCGGACGACCTGGTGCTGAGAAGTCGGACTCCGATCGGCCTCCAACATCTTCTGAATGTAACTCACTCCTTTTCAGAAAGGATCTCCTTGCAAATAAACTTTACCAAATCCGAGGTTATGGCAGTGAACTACTGGAAAAAGGGCTGGATTTGGTAACTACCTACAAATACTTGGGAGTAATCTTGGACCATAAGAACTTGTTTAAACCCCAATTGGAGTCCTTGTGAGGTAAGGGAACCGTGACTTATCTGGCGATAAAATCCTTAAAGATCAAACTTCCCAACCTAATGCTTAACCCCTTGCTCCAGGTTCTGCGTGCAAAGCTACAGCCAACTCTCACATATGGGAGTCAACCCCTTCAAGGTAAGGATGCTGCACTATTAGATATAGTGATAGCTAACTCATATAGTGCAATCTTTAACCTGCCAAGTTACGTTTCTCTTGCACAAATTCGGTTAGAATTTGGCCTTTTAAAACAAACACTGGAAAGACGGAGCGCATATGTTACCAGCTGGCACAAGATTTGCAGTGCCAAGGTTGGTTCTTTAAACTCCAATCTGTGGGAAGAATTGCTCCGAAATCGAAAATCCTCAGCCAGAGATTATTTATTTGATTCACTCCAAGCCTTGGGACTGTCAGACCTCTGGGTCACCCCCACAGATCTCATATCTTTTTTAAAAAGTCGCGAAAAAATCAGATCTGTCTTTTTAAAAAGTCAAGAAAAAATGAGCACGAATCATGTCCTCAATTGAGGATAAGGAGGCATTAATCTAAAGAGCGCATGGCTGGATCACGCTCAGCGATTATGGAAGAATGCAACCTCAAGCATACTTTAACGTTGGAATGAACCTAAAGATGAAAGAATTTTTTTTTAAACTATGCCTCGGAGTAATTCCAGATGCCCCTCACTTGCCGCCTTTGGAAAGAAAAAACTGCCTGCAGCAGTGTCGTCTGTGCAAAGCTGGCAAGGAAGATATCATTCATGTTATTTGCATCTGCCCTAAATAAAAGGACTTGCGGTACAATTTATTACGTCCATCCTTCAAATTACATGGCGTTCGAACATGCAGGCAGGCTGTCAAACTGTGTTTTAATCCAACTAAAACAAAATTAAACTGTCGGGTCACAAAGTTTTTTGAACTAGTAGCAAAAATACACAAGAACACGCTGAGTGCGGATCAATAAAAGCCAACCCGAACAGTTTCTTGATGACAGCTTGAAACATCTGAAATTTTTTATTTGTTGACTATAAACTGATATTAAGTAAATATGTAATTTTTAGGAAATCGCACAAAATGAATTTTTAGCAATGTTCTATTTGTTTTGTAAAGATTTTAATTAATCATGTACAAATAAAAAATTACCTTACCGTACCTTACACTGAGGAGAAACCCTTACCAAGTCACTCCCAAGCACAGTCAACCTTCAGTTCTGCCAAATCTTCCAGCAAATGTGTAATAATCTTAATATACCCCTCTAAACCTTTACTTTTATCAGGGATATATGTGCAATATTGTTGGATTTTCAACATGTTACAGACTCCACCCTCTTTGGCCAATAATACATCAAGGGCAAGTCTATTCTGCAAAACCATAGACCTTATCGCAACCATTTCAGTATTAATCATCAAAAACCCACAAGCACTGTTGATAAACAATCAACCACTGTGGACAATTTTCTAATTTTGTGTGAATTTAGAACTACCCCAACTGAAGGTATCAATGCTCCAAAAATATCATCCACGATTTCCGAAACACTTATTCCCCTCTTACTACGAATTAGTTCACCCTTCTTTTCATTGATTCCATGACTCTTGTCTAAATGATAAACTTTGGGAAAAACTATTCCCATATAACAACACCCATACTAATGTGCAGGCAACCTATAATAGGCATTCTTACCACACACATAATATAGTCTAGAGGAAAAAGGATCAGTACCTCCTCTTATTTCCCATCCTCCCGTGATTAGAAAAACATGATCACATTCACTAGAACCAATGAAATAGTTATTGAAGTCAGTTTTTAATCAAAGCAAGCAAATCTTTCCCGTATGTCTCACCCTTTTTGTTATCACCTTCCCTAAAAGCCCACGGAGGTACATGGGACTTCTGCTCAGCAGAGTTTCTCTTAAAGCTCTGTCTTCTATCTTCTACTAAATTAATGAACTCAATTTCCTCTTGACCCAAACTACATGTTAGGTTTTCTCTATGCGCATATACTATATCTATTGTTTTGGTCGAATGAAAAAACTCCCCCATGAATTCCGCATATCTAGCTCTAAACACTCTATTCATATTTCTTCTAATTGGAATTTCAGAAAACACTAAATCCAAATTTGAATAGTAGTATTTTAAACTATCCCACTCGTAAAACAGACTTGTTAAAACACTACAAGACACTCCATTTGTTAGAGGTAAGTGATTATATGTCACTCCCTCAGAGACAGACGATGGTAGTTGCATGCACACATAAAAATCTCTTGCATCCATCGTATCAACATTTATATCTTCACAGCCTTTGACTTAATTCCAGCTTTAATTTTCCACACTCCTTCGAGTGAACTTTCAATTTTCTGCACCCCAAGTTTTTCACAGTTCATTTAGGGCGGGTCGTACCTATTTACAGGACTCAATTCTGCACCAGTAATTTCTCTGCACTGATTTGTGTGCTCAGCGTCGTCAGACACCACATATGTCCATTCAGGTGCTGTGTATTTCTTGTTCGGAACCCTCGATCTCTTTGTTCTCCGAACTGTATCTTCTTCTGAGTCACTTTGCTCTGTTTGGCTCGATACTTCCAATATCGTGTCTGGTGATTTTTCTTTCAGAGTGTATTTCAGTCTTTTCACTCCCTTTGGCCACACACCATCTTTTCTGGCTTTCTCAACTTGCACAATTTCAACAATTTCTGAGCCAAGTTCACAACTTCTTTTGTTTGATTCTTTTCTCTGTTGGACTCGCTCTTGGTCTTTATTTTCATTCAACACTTCTCCTTCATTGACATCAACAGCAGTCTCACTAGACCCAGTAGCTGGTGCCAACTTTAATCGACTTTGCTCAAGTTCAAGCTCAGGTTTGAACTCGGGCTCAATTTCAGGTTCTTCTTGACCCTCTGCCTGTTGCTGTTCTTCCTCCTCTAGTCTTTCAAGTGGACTTGGGACTCTTCTTGTGTGACTCACGTGTATCCAATTTGGCAAGCCTCCACACTTCTCTGCTGTCGTTGTCACCAATATCACTTGATAAAGCCCATGCAAATGTGGCTCCATAAACGACTTTCTCACATGTTTCTTCACCAGTATCCACTCTCCTGGACTTAGGTCATGTGCTTGTTCTTGTTGTGTTGTGGTTGCAGCTTCTCCAACCTGATGAGACACAGAACGCACCACATCAGCCAATCCTTTGCAATAATTGAGCACTAGATCATCAGTAATATTCAACAATTGATTTGCTAGTACTATTGGCTGTCTCATTGCTCTTACCATAATCACTTCGTGAGGGCTTAGTCCAGTCTTTTTATCAGGAATGCTTCTCAAACTCATCAAAACCAAGGGTAAAGCATCTGGCCTCTTCAGTGCTGTAGGTGCACAGACTTTCGAAAGTGTTGACTTTATAGTGCCATTAATTTGTTCGACCGCACCTGAGGCTTCTGGTTGATAGGCACAATGCAGTTCCTCCATCTGTTTCTAAAGAGACTGGAAATCCGAACCGTGGTATTATCTTGCTCAAAAGCAATTTAGCAACTGTTAGACTATCATTTTGTCTTGTTGGATATGCCTCTACCTAACGAGAGAACAAGCAAACCACAATCAACACATATTTCAGTCCATTACATGGAGGGAGTTCAATGAAGTCTGCCTGTAACCGTGTGAATGGTCCTGCTGCTTTTCCAATTTGGCTCCAATTGACAACAGTCTTTTTCCCTGGGTTTTGCTGCTGGCATAACATACATATCTGGCAAAGACTCCCTGCAATGACACTAAACTTTGGATTGTACCAAGACTGCTTAAAGAGCCTAATCATAGCATCTCTTCCTACATGCGTCAAGCCATGGTATAATCTTGCCATCTGGGACAATAAGTTATCTGGCATTACTGGCCTCCCATCAGTATAGACCCATACTTCGTCCTCTACTCCCAGAGTACAACCTGATGAATCCAAATTTCTTTCACCTCTTCACTGGCCTCCTCCTGCAATTGTCTGACTTCCTCCTATGTTTCTACAGAAGAGAACATTAGATGACACTTTTTATCTCGTTTTTCTGTTTCCTTGTTTATTGAAATTGAATTTTGTGCACAGAACCGTGCCACTTGGTCGGCATAACGATTTCCACTGATCACATAATCATTTCCAGATTTATGTGCCGGACATTAGACCAACGCAATTTCTTAGGGCAATTGTAGTGCATCTAGCAAATCTTTTACATGTTTTCTGTTTCTGATTGGTGATCCTGAAGAAGTCAGATAACCACGTTGCATCCACAACTGTCCAAAGTCACGCACCACCCCAAAACCATATTGACTGTCAGTGAATATGGTCACTCTCAGACTTTTTCCAATTATACACGCTCTGGTTAAAGCAACCAGTTCTGAAATTTGAGTTGAATTTACTCCCTTTAGACACAATGCTTCAAAAACCATGGCCACTGTACAAACAGCATAAGAAGCACAAAGAACACCTTTTTCATCTCTCAAACAAGAGCCAGCCACACAAACAGTACACAATCTGACTCTGCTAATGGCGTGTCTTTTATATCTGGCCTTGGTTTCGTATACAACTCTATCATATCCAGACAGTCATGATCTGCTTCATCCACCACTTCCTCACAATTTGTACTAGGCAACAAAGTTGCGGGGTTAAATGTTGTGCATCTCGTCACAGTCACATTTTCAGCTCCCAGAATCACTCTCTCATATCTAGTCAAACGACTACTCGTAAGGTGTTGAGTACGAGTTCTTGTCAACAGAATCTCAACAGAATGTGGCACAATCACTTTAACTGTATGTCCCATCACAATTGACTCGCTCTGTTCCAGACTCACACAAGTAGCAGCCACTGCTTTCAGACAACATGGCAATGCTGTAGCCACTGAATCCATAGTGGCAGAAAAATATGCCACTGGACGACATGCCATTCCATCCATTTGCGTTAGGGCCGAAAGTCCACATCCATCTTTCTCACAACAGAATAATGCAAAATCCTTGCAATAATCTAGAATTCACGATGCAGGTGCTCGACAAAGACTGTCTCGCAACTCTACAAAGGCCTCCATGCTTTCCTCATCCAATTGGATTGGATCGACTACATCTTTGTGAGTAAATCTTTGTAATGGCTTGGCTGTCAGTGAGAAACAATTGATCCACTGTCTGCAGTATCCAACCATACCCAGAAACATTAGAACTTCTTTCTGTGTTCTGGAAGGATCCATCTGTAAGATCACAGCAATTCGATCTTGTGATACTTTCCTGACTCCTTTCTCAATTTTGTTTCCAATATACTGAACCTCTTTTTGACAAAATTGTAATTTAGCTGGTGACACCTTATGCCCTCCTACTGCCAAATGGTTCAGAAGAGCAATTGCATCTGTCACACATGCTTCTCGTGTCTTTGGTGCAACCAGTAGATCATCTATGTACTGCACCAACACCAATTCTTCTGGCATTACCAATGACTCTAGAAACGTTTTCAAAATCTGATTAAAAATTGAAGGACTCTCTGTATACTCTTGAGGAACACGGCACCATGCCAAAACACAGTCTCCAAACCGAAACGCAAAAAGATATTGGCTATCCGGATGCAATGGTATAAAAACAAAGCTTTCCACAAATCAATCACTGTGAACCACTCTGCGTCACAGGGAATTTGATAAAGAATCATTGCTGGGTTTGGCACTACTGGACAACAAGGTACCACAATCTTGTTCACCTTTCTCAGGTCTTGAACTATCGTGTACTTCTCACTCCGTTTTTTAATCCCCATAATAGGTGAATTACAAGGACTCCCTAACATCTGTCTCAAGATGCCTTGTTCAATAATTTGCTCAATTACAGTTGTAACTCCTGCAATAGTCTCGGAACTCATTTTATATTGTGGAGTTTTGGGAAATTCTGCTCCTTGTTTGCCTGAAATTTGAATAGGATCAACTCCCTTCATCAATCCAATGTATTTCCCTGAAATATCCCACACATTCTTCTTTACTGTTTCTCTCAACTCAACAGGCAAATCCTTTGCTGTAAATAAAGGATATAGATCATTCACTTCTGTCCCTTGCCTTGCCATCATCACCTTGATTGCAACAGCCACATCTGGTGTTTGAAAAGCAATGCCATCTGGTGTACAATAGATTGTGCAATTCATCTTGCACAACAAGTCACTACCCAATACGTTTACCAGACTTGTCTCACACACCACAAACCAAAGTAACTCTCGAATCTCTCAATGTATACCTTCATTGGTTTTGTCACTGGAGTTTTGATAAGCTGATTTGAGCCGCCGACAACTTGGATGGTATCTCCAGAGAGGGGTAGGTTTGGAATTTCTGCTGTTCTCCCAGTAGAACGGGTATCACCAGTGTCCACAAGGAATGTAATAACATTACCTTCAACTTCCCCACTCACAAAGGGACCACACTGATCTACCTCCAGGGATGCCCTAAGCACGCATGCCTCCTACCCCCTCAGGCACCGTAATTGAGATGTATCTGAATCACACTGCAATTAATATTGTGAAACCATTTGTACATTTTGATTCTTACCAACTTGTTCATTTGTATGAAATCCAGCATCCACACTGTATCTCTGTAACTGAGCATTCACATTATTAGGCATAGGAGCTTGTGGTGTTTGTACTTGTTGTACCTGTGGTGAAACTACCTGTTGGTGTTGCTGCTGCTGCTGCTGTTGCTGTTGATTCACAACCACTTCATTCGGCTTCTATGGATTAAAATTTTGATTCATTCCATTATTCCCTAAAGGGTCTTACACTCGTTCTTCCAATGTCCCAATTTTCCTCATGCATGACAAGGAAAGCTCCTCTTTATTTCTTCTTTATTACCTTTACCTCTGCCCCGAGCCTGAATACCACCATTTTGTTACAACACCACCACCCATGTTAGGAAACTGACCATTTAGAAAATTCTGATTCTGTCCTTTTGCTTGGAAACCTGTTTGACAATAATCCACAAAATTCCCACTTTTCTATGCTGCTTTCACTTGTGCCCACATCATTTTCTCTTTCAGTTTCTTATGTCTTGACTCAATATCATCACTACAATATTTTGCATACCGCAGTATTTCATCCACTGTCTTGTTTTGCCAGCAAATCAAATGCTCTTGAAAAATATTGCTAATATCTGGTTTCAATCCAAACACAAACGTACATACAAAGTGTCCCATATCTTTGTCAGTTATGCTCTCAAAACCACTATATTGCTTCAACACCTGTAAAAGTCTCTCATAAGAGGCATGCACTGATTCTTTTGACTCTTGAGTTGGTCTATAAATCTTAACCCAATCTGTCTCCTTTGGGGAAATCTTACTCTTCTAGTAAGTAATTACTTGATTATATTTCTTCATCACGTCATCTGATGAGGCTCCAGTTTTTACATCTCTAGGATATTCCTCTTTCGGCCAATCTACTGAAATTTTACACTCCGTCCACAAATCAGCTGGAACCACAATATCAAACAAACCATCTAAGTCTTTCAACAAAATCTTTGAGACCTTTATACACCTCTCTACTTGTTTATACAATTCAACAGGTTTTTCTGTCAATCTAGGAACCTAATTCGTGAAAGACAATATGTCTTGCCATGACCAAGGAATGTGGATATATCCACCACCTGGAACTTCTCTCATCGCATATATCATTTCAGCCGTCACTGTCTCTGCCTTTGCCTCCCTCATCGGAAGCAAAGTAGAGGCAGTCACACCCTTACTCGTAAGCATTTCTTCTTTCATTTTAGCCCATCTGCCTTTCCAACGTTCCAATTCACCTCATCTTTTCAAGGTAATAATCAACTCCTTTATCTGCAGTCGCTTAAGAGAGGCATTCAAACTCTCCAAATCCTTGTCACTAAAATACAATCTATATGTCTTTTGCAAAACTTTAGATTTTTCAGTATCCACTCCATATGCCTGTGCAGCATCAGCAAACCTCTCATGCATGCTCTTTGCTTTCATCGTAATGTTTTTACACAAAAATAACAACTCTTCATCCTGATATTTGCTTAATCTCTCTGGACTAGTCGTACCCTGAACCATCTATTCCAGATCTGCTTTTAATCTACTCACATCTATACTTGGTTTTATTTTGATAGACACCATCCCTCTGATCCATTCATCTAACTCTTCTGGTAAAGGGCCTACTGATCCCCCTGAAGCGGGAGTCACTTCTCTCACATTCTGCATCAATCTTCTAGTTTCTGCTTGCACACTCCTCTTTGGGGTTTCCATTTGTCTTTCTGTTAGATCAATTAAGGTTCCCTTCTCATTTGCTCAAGTACCATTACCACTCCTAGCATTATTAATTGGCACTGTTAATGTATGCACTCGTGAAATATTCTGGCCTTCACTATACAATGGAACTATGGGACCAATCGTCATTGGAACCGACAATGCCTCTGCATTCAAGTTCATTTAATTAATTCTCTGTGTAAATTCATCTTTCGCCTTATTAACTGCATCTACATCTCTCTCCTGTAAAGTATGTGAAGCTTGTGAAGCTTGCAGAACTTGTGGAACTTCTATTTCAATTAATGGTGCATTTGGTGTAGTTCTTTCCTGATCTTCATGATATCGTGGAGGTCTTTTCAATAACAACTCATCCAACAACTCATCATCAATCTCATTTAGATCTGGATCCGTACTCTCTACATTATTCTTTTTCTCTTTGCATTTCCCTCCAGCCTTATCCTCAGCAACAATCACTGGATATAATCCCTCTGAGATTACATCTCTCCTTCATCTTTTCTTCTTAGCATCCTATTTTGATTCTGAATACAAACAGTATTTCTATATCTTTTCGCAGTCCTGTCTCTCTCGTTTATACGCCTCATATTCCCATTTCTCAAGTGCCTCATACTGCATGGGTCTAGGATTTGGTCTCAATTGATTCATCTGATATCTTACGTTTTCTAGAATCCTCACGTAAAAAGTACCATTCTCTGGGAGAGCTAAATTTCCAACTCCTTCCGTATACTTCATCCAATTCTCCAACCAAGTACACGTATGATATCTGCGCTCTAGTGACTTAAAAGAAGCAGATGAACCAGCAGGTGGTATAGGAACCCCCTTTCTAATAGGTATAGGCTCATCCTTTCTAAACAAGTCTTCATTATTCTTAATAACTTCATTCTAACTCCCTCTCGTTACTTTAAACTCAGAAACAAACAAGAAAATCTTTCCGTAATTCCACTCACGCTGTTCGTTCATACTTTCCAATACCAGCGCGACTCACACCAATTGTGAGAAGTTGGCCTGGTATATGATGCTCACTAGTTAAAGTGATCACCTTGTACCATGCCAAGCAACCCTTATGGTGTGGTTGTAAGTCAACCTTTTCGGACTAGCTGCCCTAGTGGTAGCTTAGGCTAAGCAGTCTTTGAGGCTAAACTCGTGAAGCGTGTTAAGCCAGCTGTTTTACCAAATGCAACCCCCTTTTATACCAATGAAAGGACACCACACAGATATATATTCAAAATATATATGTATTTATTTCTCAAAGTAACCCCTAGTCTCTTTATGAGCACAGGAGCACAAATCGTCAAACAAGATTACAGTAGAATACACAGAAGTTGCACTTTATATGGATAGGCCCTGGTGGCCGCTCGAACCATATACTAAAATAGTGGTATAAGTACCACGAACAGAAAAGGGAAAAGGCCTAGGGCCTCTAGAATCGCTGGGCCTACAAGGAGCTAACTTCAGTTAGTGACCAGGAGGTCCACGGGTGGCGTGTGCAGAGCAAATAGTCACACGCGTGCTCCCATAGGTTTCAATGGGTGCGTAAAAAGTACAAAGTTACTGCAAAGAGGATCTTCCGGATGGACTAGGAACTCAAGATTTGGAACACAGGCACTAGAGATGTAATACTACACTTGGGCACAGGTGTGCCAGCTTTACCTCACCCACAGGAAGCGGGTGCATAGGCCTCGAAGTGCGTCGGGTTTCTTCTATCTGTTCCGTGGAGCTTGAAGACAAAGATGCTGCAGGCGGTCGGTCCGGGAGAGATGCAGTGGATCCAAGAGTGGATCGGGGATGTTGAAGACCTGTAAGCAGAGGGGACAGTGTTCACAGTCACTAGCCAGTGACCGGCGTGGCACCAGGTGGGTACCAGGCAATGTCGGGTGCAAACAGGAAGAAAGGTGTAGCTTGTCTCTGCAGCCACGTGGTCCCTGGAGGTCGACGACGTCCAGGAGTCGGTTCACGAGCTGTCCCACGCAGGCTCTCGCTGTCGGCGGTGTCGGCGACTTGATCGAAGCAAACAAGCCTTGGCAAAAGCAATTGTTGTAGGAGATGAAATAAGCTGATGGTTCTGACCAGCAAGGTCAGAAGGACTGCTCCTTTGGAGGGGAGCAAGGGCCAGTCTGGAGCAACCAGACCAGTGGTGTATTTTGTAAAGTTCGTCGCCAAGATGGCTACTAGCCAGCGGGCCAGCAACCGGTTAGGTGCGTCGAGTGGCAAAATGCAGAAGGGCCCCACGCAGATCGTGGAGATGCTGGAGGGCTCACCTTTGGTGCAGATGCTGCTCGAGGGTTGGGCTTCTCAGATCCCAAAGCACAACTTGAAGGGAGCCTCGGTTGTTGCACTTGTCAGCTTGTCGTAGTCGTTCCAAGATGGCTGGCTCCACGTGTCTCGGTGCCTCCACGGGTCTCCTCTTTTCAGGGACTGTGGATCGGGCGGTGAGAGGTCTGGAGGTCCAGGTCTTGTCAGTCTCTGGGCTCGGGCTCCGGCGGGAGGCAGCGGCAAAGCAGACGTTGATTCGCTGGATGGTGCTTGCGTTAGCAAGGTGGTCACTCCCTGACCACAGGGGAGATTGGCTTCAGTCCTCTGTGCAGCAGAGCGTCGAAGTTCCCGTCTTCTTCTTAGTTTTAAGTTGATTCCAGGATGTCTGAAGTCTTAGGACACAGCTCCTACCTTTAAGCGGATTCTAGGGGCCGGACTACCTGCTAGGTCCCTCCCTATGGGTGGGACCAGGAAGGGGGGTGGTTACACCCCCAATCCTTTGTCCAGCTCGCCCCAGGCCCGGGACTGGTGTGCCCCAGGACCGGTTTGAACTGGCTTATGCACCGAGGCTCCTTGTGAGCCACAGGCATGTCTGGTTTCTTTCAAGCCCTACCTGACCAATACACAAAATCCTGTCTGGGGTGGTGCACGCACCTCCCCTGGCAGGAAACCCTTTGTCCACACCTCCCAAGCTGGAAGGACTCCCAGCAGCAGGAGGGCAGACTTGTGTCTGTGGTGGCAGCATCCATTTTGTGGAGCTGAGGCTATGTCTGATTTTACCCGGGTTTCAGGTACTGTACATGTCGGGTCCCTCTAGAAGGGTGGAATGCTAACCCCGTCGCCAGAATTGGCGAGGGGTTAGTATTCCAATTCGTATGACACCTTACTCGACATGTTTTGATAAAGCCAAACCAAAGATAGCATTTAACCGCGAGGTTCATAATGCACTTAAGAGTATATGGTATGACGATATCTGGAAACAGTAGAAGGAAGTTGTTCCGACCACTGCAGACAGGCTCAGCTCATGCCAGAGCACCATCTCACATGGAACCAAGCACTCTGCCTTCAGGATTGTTAAGGCCTGCCATAGGAGTGACTTATAGGTTACCATGTGTCCCATTTAAGGTTAGGTATAGGTATACTACACCTAAGTAAGAGGTGATTACACCAACTTACCCCAGCTGAGTGATCAGCCAGTTGTGTCAAATTGTTAGGCCAAGCCTGGGGTGGCATAATACATGCTTCAGCCCCTGGCAGGCCTTGGGTACACCAATGCCCTGGGTACCTAGTGTACACTGGTACAGGGGCTGACAGGGTGATCCAACCAATTGGGTATGTACCTAGGGTACATGGAGTCCATTTTAAAGAGAGAACAGCCAGGCTGAAATCCTGAATAGCAGGATCTCAGGCCAACTAAGTCGAAAAACCAGCTAGACACTAGGCAAAAATTTGGGGGTAACCATAGTCAGATATCCACCTTCCTACACCAATCAACCAATAACACAATACTCTGATGACGTTTCTGCAAACTGACCAATGCCAGTGCGGCTCTCTGTGACATCAGTATAACTCCTTCTACTGACCCTCCCTTCACAAAATAATATGGCAATAAATTTACAAAGTCTTTTCGTAAATAAAATGATTAGAAACAACAAAAAACACTGCGGCTTTGTCTGCCCCACTAAAAAAAAAGATAGTTCATACACTTCTAGAAATCCTTTTACATCCAGCAGAATATCGACAGCGTTACTCAACTCTCAATCAAGCGAAAGAACTGTTGGTAATACTTCAGGTGCGCTCTCTAAAGTTTTCCAATAATCTTCCACTATTGCTAACTTCAGAATAGGTCCCTGTGCAATATTAACAACCTCTCTCGTTGCTTAATATCACACCAGCAGACAAAACCCTTCTCTAGTGTGTACTTTCCACACTCTTCCTCTGCCTCTGAGGCTAAAACATCCCGGGATCTTGGGCAACTCCGTACCCGTTTCTTCGGGACCACATAAAACGCTTGCACAATGTATTAGTAACAAAAATCATTAATTCTAAACATTGATTTGCCAAAATAATTAAAACCATCCTCTGCTACCAAAACTGATCCAACGATCTGGGACTCACAAAGTTCCATTGCCTGGAAATCAGTCTTGACCCTGTGCCTCATGGGAACAGTCCAGCCCGAACTGCCAAGCCAGGCCCTCCCTGGACTGGAAGCAAGCATCCTAGGACAGGTTTCGGGGTTTCACCCCTCAGCAGCCCGCATAGCTTGAGTCCAGTGGCATGGAGAGCACGGGACCCATGTCTGGGCATACCCGTCTCACTCGGGGTGCCAAATGCAAAAAGAACAGTTTATTTGCATTTGGCTGGGTCCAAACTGGGGTGATGTGGTAAGCAAAATAATGATGGATTTAACCCACATCCTTGTGACTGGGGATGAATGTTTGCATTGTCCAGCATTCCGTCCATCAATTGTTTCTTTTGCATATGTCGCCCTAAGTGGGAAGGGTATGCACAGACGTGGGTCTTGTGTTCACTACACCACTGGATTCACTTTAGCCTGGCTGATGAAGTGTGATGTCTTGAAACTGGTCCCAGGATTCTTGTTTCCGGTCCAGGGAAGACCTGGCTTGGCAGTTCGGACTGGACTGTTCCCACAAGGAACAGGGTCAAGACTGATTTGCATATGGCTGGGTCCAAACTGGGGTGGTGTGAGCGAAAGAATGATGGATTAAACCCAGATCCTTGTGACTGGAGGTGTATGTTTGCATTGTCCACCATTCCGTCCATCAATTGTTTCTTTTGCATATGTCGCCCTAAGTGGTAACGAAAATGCCCAGATGTGGGTCCCGTGCTCACTACACCACTGGTTTCAAGCTAGCCTGGTTGATGAAGGGTGATGCACTGAAACAGGTCGCAGGATGCTTGTTACTGGCCCAGGGAGGACCTGGCTTGGCAGTTCGGACATAGACTGTTCTCACAAGGAACAGGGTCAAGACTGATTTGCATATGGATGGGTCCAAACTGAGGTGGGGTGGCGAGCAAAAGAATGATGGATTTAACCCAGATTCTTGTGACTGGGGGTGAATGTTTGCATTGTCCAGGATTCCGTCTATTAATTGTTTCTTTCGCATATGTCGCCCTAAGTGGGAAGGGTATGACCAGATGTGGGTCCCGTGCTCACTATACCACTGGATTCAAGCTAGCCTGGCTGAGGAAGTGTGATGCCTTGAAACCGGTCCCAGGATGCTTGTTTCCGGTCCAGGGAGGACCTGGCTTGGCAGTTCGGACTGTACTGTTCCCACAAGGAACAGGGTCAAGACTGATTTGCGTATGGCTGGGTCCAAACTGGGGTGGTGTGAGCGAAAGAATGATGGATTAAACCCAGATCCTTGTGACTGGAGGTGTATGTTTGCATTGTCCACCATTCCGTCCATCAATTTTTTCTTTTGCATATGTCGCCCTAAGTGGTAACGAAAATGCCCAGATGTGGGTCCCGTGCTCACTACACCACTGGTTTCAAGCTAGCCTGGTTGATGAAGGGTGATGCACTGAAACAGGTCGCAGGATGCTTGTTTCTGGCCCAGGGAGGACCTGGCTTGGCAGTTCGGACATAGACTGTTCTCACAAGGAACAGGGTCAAGACTGATTTGCATATGGCTGGGTCCAAACTGAGGTGGGGTGGTGAGCAAAAGAATGATGGATTTAACCCAGATTCTTGTGACTGGGGGTGAATGTTTGCATTGTCCAGGATTCCGTCCATCAATTGTTTCTTTCGCATATGTCGCCCTAAGTGGGAAGGGTATGACCAGATGTGGATCCCGTGTTCACTACACCTCTGGATTCAATCTAGCCTGACTGATGAAGTGTGATGCCCTGAAACCGGTTCCAGGATGCTTGTTTCCACTCCAGGGAGGACCTGGCTTGGCAGTTCTGACTGGACTGTTCCCACAAGGAACAGGGTCAAGACTGATTTGCATATGGCTGGGTCCAAACTGGGGCGGTGTGGTGAGCAAAAGAATGATGGATTTAACCCAGATCTTTGTGACTGGGGGTGAATATTTTCATTGTCCAGCATTCCGTCCTTCAATTGTTTCTTTTACATATGTCGCCCTAAGTGGGAAGGGTATGCCCAGATGTGGGTCCCATGCTCACTTCACCACTGGATTCAAACTAGCCTGTCTGATGAAGGGTGATGCCCTGAAACCGGTCCCAGGATGATTGTTTCCGGTCCAGGGAGGACCTGGCTTGGCAGTTCGGACTGGACTGTTCCCACAAGGAACAGGGTCAAGACTGATTTGCATATGGCTGGGTCCAAACTGCGGTGGTGTGGTGAGCAAAGCAATGATGGATTTAACCCAGATCCTTGTGACTTGGAGTGACTTTTTGCATTGTCCATCATTCCGTCCATCAATAGTTTCTTTTGCTTATCTAAAATAATGTGATTGCTCATCAATACAACACAGCACAAATCATAATCATATGGAAGAATAAATGAGAATGACAAAAGAAAATCTCAACAACAAGGTAATGAGTGAGTGGATAGACATAGAGATAAAAGATCAGAGATAATAGTCATTTGCAAAATAATTATGCAAATTCATATATCATTCTAACCCACAAAGGGAATCAGGAAAACTACTCTCTGGCCATGAGAGCAGTGAGGCTCCTCAAGTAGAGTTAGAAGAGCAAAGACTAAGGGGCCTATTAGGATGGCGGGCGGATCACCCCCACCGGGCCGGCGGTAGCCACCGCCATCCACGCCTGAATTACACCTCGCCATATTAGGATGGCTGGGGGGTCTGTGGCGGACAGGAATACCGTCCGCCGCTTTCCCGCCCGTCGACGAGTCGACCGGGTGTAAAAGGGGCTTAATATGGTGGCGGTGTCTGCAAGACACCAGTAACAAAGGAAGGAGTATGCAGTTCCTAAAGAGGCTAAAAGTGACTGAAGACTTAAGTGCATAAGAGTGGCTTACCCAGAAGGAGGATGGGGAATTCCTCTTTTCGGATTTAGTGCCCTCATACACCCTGCCCGCTGGGTATCATGATTCATCATTGGGCATGCTCCTCGTAGGGTCGGCGCTGCAATACCCGATGGGCACCCTCAGTGGGGGCTCTTTGGCAGAAATCTTTTATCCTTGCCGTATGGTGAGTGTGTATGAGGGTCCTAAAGTGTAGAAGTGTAGTGTTGTTGTTACTAGAAAGGACCAGGTGAGTTAAAACAGGGAAAGGGAGGATCAGGATCACTAATTTAATAATCCTGTCTCCCGCCTGATTAAAAGAGAGTGGTGGCGACTGTCTATAGTAATGTTACAGGCAGTTGCTCTGAGCTTTATGTGGTCAACATGTTTCTTGCCTAATTTGTCCCAAAGAAGATCCAGCGCGCAATTCTTCAGGACCAAAAAATGTACGTTTGAAATCTACACTGAGGGCCCGATTCCGATCAGGGTCGGAAGGGCACCGAACGCGATCCGGCCGGAAAAACAACGAGCCGTACGCATGTTTTCCGCCCGACTCGTACAGCTGTACGAGCGGGCCAGTATGATGCGAGCTACGTGAATTTCACCGACCGAGTCATTTCCGGGTCTGAACCACTTCGTACGTCTCGGAAGCCAACCGTCGCGTGCAATGGATGCGATTTACGACCAAGCCAGTATGATGTACGCGTCGGAGTGTCCGGCTCGCAAAATGTCCAGGTGGTTGCCTTTGGGGGTCCGCGTCGGACCCCCTGTCGCCTGCAGTCCTACGACTCGGACACAGGCATGTATGGTGCGAATGGCACCGACGCGTACCCACTGTAGGGGGCGCCCTTGCGCGAGACGTACCCATTCAGTCAATGGGAGCCCATGTACGCGTCGTACGACCGGCTCCCATTGACTTCTATGGGAGTCTGACCGAACCGAGTCTGGCAGCATACGGCCGCATCGTACTCGCTCGGTCGGACTGCAGGACTCCGGCTCGGTCAGAAAACACTCCGGATCCGGCTCGGTCAGAGTGCTTTCCGACTCGGATCGGAATCGGCACTTGAGTACCTGGTAATGCGGTGCAATAACCTAGATATTACCAGTTTGTTGGCACCAGCAGCGTGTGGTGTCCGTAGCTGTGGTAGCCAATCTAAAGATAAAAACACAGATATAAGACACCGCTATCCATATTAACATGCAGGCGGAGATTGGCCTTTCCATGGCGGCGTTACATAAGAGATACCAAACATCTTCTCAACGTCCTAAAAGACCAGGAGTTTGACCCCACTTCACAACTCTTAGTGAGGCTAGATATAGAGAGCCTCTATACTAGTCTCCCACAAGATTGTATTGTATTGTATTGTATTGTATAAACTCTTCTATAGCGCTGTCTGCCACCCTACGGGTATCCTGGCGCTGAGAGACTGTAAAAAAACCTGGGACAGTAAGAACGAAAGCCGATGGAACAGGATTGTTGCACTCTATTCTCTGCCGAAAAGCCACGTTTTAAGAATTTTCCTAAAATTCAGCAATGTTTTGGCTTGGCGTAGTTCTTGGGGGATCTGATTCCAGAGGCGGGCTGCCGCCGTACTGAAGGCCCTGCCTCCCGTCTTGGTGTGTTTTACTCTGGTGACCACTGCCAGACTTTGGCTGGTGGATCGAAGAAGTCGCTTTGGTTCGTACCATGATAATCTGTCACACAGAGGTAGCGGACCGATATTGTGAAGGGCTCTATACACCATGACCAATGATTTAAACTCGATCCTTTTATTGACCGGGAGCCAGTGAAGGTCCCTCAGTGCCAATGTTGCTGAGGAGTCACGTTGTCTCCCCAGGGCCAGTTGGGCTGCAGCAGACTGTATTCTTTGCAATCCCTGTACCGTATACAGGGGGGCACCCAGGTACAGTGAATTACACTGTACCTATTGAATTATAGTCCAGCCTGCTTAGGATCACGCTCTGGACCACCAGAGATCTGGACTCATTAGGGAGAAGCGGGAGAATTTGACGCAGAGCTCTTAATAAAGCAATACAGGATCCTATGGTCTTATTCGCCTGGGATTGCAGCTGGAGGTCTTCGTCCATCATAACCCCCAGGTTACGGACTGTTTTTACTGCCGATATCGGGGCGTCTTCCGGTAGAAGCCGGAACTCACCCAGGAGATGTTTAGGCAGTCTAGCTGCACAGCAATGCAGTAACTCCGTTTTCCCGGCATTCAGCTGCAGTGAGTTGGCTCTCAGCCAGTCTGAGACTTTCCTCATGCATGCCTGGAAAGAATTCATGAGCACTGCGTGCTCTCCTTCCACGGAGAACATTAGCTGAATGTCGTCTGCATAATTAACCACCTCAATCCCGTAAGATTTTATTAAAGGGATCAGGGGTCTCAAGTAGGCATTGAAGAGTATAGGGCTGATAGCTGAGCCCTGAGGTACTCCATGGCGAACCGGGGTCCAGGGGGAAACAAAAGGCGTCAGGGTCACTGCCTGTTGACGATCCGTCAAATATGACCGTAGCCATTCCAAGGCGCGACCTGTCACCCCCATATCTTCTAACCTTGCCAGCAGCACTGAGTGATTAACCGTGTCGAATGCTGCCGACATGTCCAGCAGCACCAGCATAGAGGAACAGCCACTGTCGGCACGCATTCGAAGTTTGTCCAAAATGGTAATCAATGCGGTTTCCGTCCCGTGCCCAGGCCGAAAGCCAAACTGGTCCCTGTCTAAAATCAAATGTTCTTCCAGAAAATTAGACAAGGATTTGCTGACTAATTTTTCCAAGATTTTAATTGGAAATGGCAAAAGGGAGATTGGGCGGAAGTTAGCTGGCAAAGATGGATCAAGGGAGGGTTTTTTCAATAGTGGGGTGACCATTGCCTGCTTGCATCTTCTTGGTACAGTACCTTCACTCAGGGATTGACAACAGATCTGCCACAAATCTGAGAATAGATCGGGTCCGAGCTCCTTCCAGATCTTATGAGGAAGGGGGTCAAGGGGTGATCCTGATGATATCTCCCGCGCTATCTCATTAAAAGAATCCACCGTAGGGGGGTTGAAATGGCTCAGAGCAGAGTCTCTCCTGATATCTACACTAATCGGGGAGGGCTCTATAGCATTCTGATCGAACCCACCCACGATATTGTTGACCTTCTCAACAAAAATGTAGCAATTTCATTGCACAAGTTTTGTGATGGCTGGACAGTGCTGGCCTGGCAACCCGGGTTACTGAGGTCTCTAACGATGTTAAAGAGTGCCCTGGTTCCGTTGGGTGCCTGCAGAATGGAGTTAGCATAAAATTTAGCCTTGGTTTCCCTAATAGCTGCCTTATATTGGAGTTGTATAGTTTTTAAGGCTTTTCTATCTGCTTCCAAGTACTGTCTACGCCAGCTTCTTTCGGTCTGTCTGCGTACTAATCGCTTTTAGCTCCTCACTGAACCAGGGGGCTGATGGAGTACTACGCACTCTCAGTTTTTTTTTAGGTATGTATCCTTCCAATACTAAATTGATGGATTTTTATATCTAGTATAGTTTTCTTCCGGTGCAGCTTTTGGGTCAAACAGATTAGATCTTGAGAAGAGGGAGGATGCTCCTCTCTTGGAAAGTTTAGCCCAATCTCTTCCCCACCTAAAGTGGGCTTGTTTGTTCCCAGCCAATTTATCCTCTTGTGTGCTTATCCTGAACTGTATTAGATAGTGGTCAGTCCAATTTATTGGTGCAATACTGATTACTTCAGTTTCAGAGGGTTTGGCGAATACTAGATCGAGTGTGTGGCCTCCTACATGTGTAGGTTGTTGGATAAGCTGGTGGAGGCCACAGTTCTCACAGGTGTAGTTCAAGGCTTGTAAGTGATTTCCAGAGCTCCCCGTTTCCCAAAGATTCAAATCTCCCAAGAGCAGCATTCTGGAATGTGTGGAAGCCAAAGCAACAATAGTGTCCAATAGCGCCTGATGGTTAGCGTCCATACCCGGGGGCCTATAGCAAACCATACCCGACAACACTCTCCCCTTAGCCTCCTGTAGAGAGAAGCCCATAATTTCGTAGCCTGCTATGGCTTCGATCGGTAGTATGGCACAATCCAGCTGTTCCTTAAAGATTAGCCCTACTCCTCCCCCTCTCCCCGTTGCTCGAGGTTTCTGGAGGATCTTATATCCAGCGGGGCATGCTAGTCTGAGTTCTACTGAGGAGTTCACATGAATCCAAGTCTCAGTTAAGAACAGCAGGTCGAGGTCTAAATCGTCCAGCAGGTTATAGATATCTTGATGGTGTTTGATAAGTGACCTGCTGTTGATTAAGCCACAAGTCAATACCTGTCGCTGTTCCTCCTGTGGCCTATTACCTAGTTTGAGAAGAATATCTTTGGAGTAGCAGAGTCTGTCAGCGCAATTTTGATCAGCGTTCCTGGCGCAAGGCGCGACCGAGGCGCGGACGGGCGCAGAGGGGCTTGCCTCTGGCGCGCCTCCGGCGCGCCGGCTGCGCGCGTGCGCT
This sequence comes from Triturus cristatus, assembly GCF_964204655.1. Taxonomy (NCBI): domain Eukaryota; kingdom Metazoa; phylum Chordata; class Amphibia; order Caudata; family Salamandridae; genus Triturus; species Triturus cristatus. The sequence goes on along the minus strand of NC_140583.1, from coordinate 870,423,369 downwards.
GTGCGCTTGCGTCTCCTGCATTTAAATAGTGCAGGCTGCTAGTATGCTAACAACAATGGCGTCCGGAGAATGTCCCTGAGGTGAGGAATCTCGCAAATGGCGAGTGATTGAAACTTCTTTTTATGGTGCGGGTAAGTGGACACAGAAATATCACAATTTCCTGTCAGGTTGCCCCCAAATTAATCGCTCACAACAAAGAATAACCCAACACAAACACCCTCAGATTAAAACAGTACAACGTACTTGAGCCTCTTCAGCAGAAGCGTTCTACAATCACGGTTAGTTTTAAAAAATTGTCTCTATGGTGCTGCGCGCTTGCGTCTCCTGCATTTAAATAGTGCAGGCTGCTAGTATGCTAACAACAATGGCGTCCAGAGAATGTCCCTGAGGTGAGGAATCTCGTAAATGGTGAGTGATTGAAACTTCTTTTTATGGTGCGGGTAAGTGGACACAGAAATATCACAATTTCCTGTCAGGTTGCCCCCAAATTAATCGCTCACAGCAAAGAATAACCCAACACAAACACCCTCAGATTAAAACAGTACAACATACTTGAGCCTCTTCAGCAGAAGCGTTCTACAATCACGGTTAGTTTTAAAAAATCGTCTCTATGGTGCTGCGCACTTGCGTCTCCTGCATTTAAACAGTGCAGGCTGCTAGTATGCTAACAACAATGGCGTCCGGAGAATGTCCCTGAGGTGAGGAATCTCGCAAATGGCGAGTGATTGAAACTTCTTTTTATGGTGCGGGTAAGTGGACACAGAAATATCACAATTTCCTGTCAGGTTGCCCCCAAATTAATCACTCACAGCAAAGAATAACCCAACACAAACACCCTCAGATTAAAACAGTACAACGTACTTGAGCCTCTTCAGCAGAAGCGTTCTACAATCACGGTTAGTTTTAAAAAATCGTCTCTATGGTGCCACCTTATGAGTGCTCCACGACATCCTGATGGAGCCACAGTGGGAGTATACCACCCCGAGGGCCTTTATCCTGAAATGTGCCACATTGGCGCTAAAAGATAACTATTTTGAGTTTGAGGGTGAATTTTACCTTCAGACCAATGGTACATCAATGGGCAGCGTCTTCACCCCCAGTGTAGCAGGCCTGTACGTCCACCATTTTGAGCAAACACACATACTAACAACTGTCAACCCTCACAACATCAAACTGTGGCGTTGATATGTCGACGACATTCTCATGATCTGGTCTGGGTCACAAGACACCCTAGCCACCTTTCTCACCTGGCTCAATGACCGTGATCCATACTTATGATTTACCAGCACAGCCAGCCCCACCAACATTGCTTTTCTGGACCTCAACATTGAGGCAGAGGCAGGTAGGCTAAAAACCACAACATACTACAAACCCACGGCCAGAAATTCACTGTTAAAATTCGAGAGCTTCCATTCACGGGACCTCAGGGAGAACCTCCCCTTCGGCCAATTTCTACGTATACGTATAAATTGTTGCAATGTATTAGACTACCAAAAGAAATCAACGCAGCTGGCCACAACATTACGTGAGCGGCGGTACCCCAACAAAATAGTCCAAAACACCAAAAAACGGGCCCGCAATCAGAATAGAGATGCTCTCCTGGAAGACAACACACGGGAGGAAACCACAGCCCCCTTGACATGTGTCACCACTTATAATGAGATACCAAAGGGGATGATGGATGGAGCGCTTGAGCAAATCAAACACTCACCCCCAGTCAACTGATCTGGGTTTAATCCATCATCATTCTTTAGCTCACTCCACCACCCCAGTTCAGACATGGCCATATGCAAATCAGTCTGACCCTGTGCCTCATGGGAACAGTCCAGCCCGAACTGCCAAGCCATGTCTTCCTTGGACCGGAAACAAGCATGCTGGGATCGGTTTCGGGTTCATAACCCTCATCAGCCAGCTTATCTTGAATCCAGTGGCAAAGTGAGCAAGGGACCCACGTCTGGGCATGCCCTGCCAACTTAGGGCGAACAAAGCGATACCAAAGGGGATGATGGACGGAGCGCTTGAGCAGATCAAACACTCACCCCCAGTCAACTGATCTGTGTTTAATCCATCATCATTCTTTAGCTCACTCCACCACCCCAGTTCAGACATGGCCATATGCAAATCAGTCTGATCCTGTGCCTCATGGGAACAGTCCAGCCCGAACTGCCAAGTCATGTCTTCCTTGGACCGGAAACAAGCATGCTGGGACCGGTTTCGGGTTCATAACCCTCATCAGCCAGCTTATCTTGAATCCAGGGGCAAAGTGAGCAAGGGACTCACGTCTGGGCATACCCTGCCAACTTAGGGCGAACAAAGCGATACCAAAGGGGATGATGGACGGAGCGCTTGAGCAAATCAAACACTCACCCCCAGTCAACTGATCTGGGTTTAATCCATCATCATTCTTTAGCTCACTCCACCACCCAAGTTCAGACATGGCCATATGCAAACTGGGGCGGCATGGTGAGCAAAAGAAAGATGGATTTAACCCAGATCTCCTGACTGGGGGGAGAATGTTTTGATTTGTTCTGCATTCCGTCCATCATCCCCTTTGGTATCGCTTTGTTCGCCCTAAGTTGGCAGGGTACCGTCCATCTATTGTGTGCCTTTTGCTTTCTCGCCCTAAGTGCGCCGGGTATGCCTAGACGTAGGTCCCGGGCTCACTGTGCCACTGGAATCAAGCTATCCTGGCTGAAGAGGGGTGAAACCCCAAAACCGGTCCTGGGATGCTTGTTTCTGGTCCAGGGAGGACCTGGTTTGGCAGTTCGGTCTGGACTGTTCCCATGAGGCACAGGGTCAAGACTGATTTGCATGTGGCCAGGTCTAAACTGGGGTGGTATGGTGAGCAAAAGAATGATGGATTTAACCGAGATCTCTTGACTGGGGGGAGAATGTTTTGATTTGTTCTGCATTCCGTCCATCAATTGTGTGCCTTTTTCTTTCTCGCCCTAAGTGCGCCGGGTATGCCTAGACGTAGGTCCCGGGCTCACTGTGCCACTGGAATCAAGCTATCCTGGCTGAAGAGGGGTGAAACCCCGAAACCGGTCCTGGGATGCTTGTTTCTGGTCCAGGGAGGACCTGGTTTGGCAGTTCGGTCTGGACTGTTCCCATGAGGCACAGGGTCAAGACTGATTTGCATGTGGCCAGGTCTAAACTGGGGTGGTATGGTGAGCAAAAGAATGATGGATTTAACCGAGATCTCTTGACTGGGGGGAGAATGTTTTGATTTGTTCTGCATTCCGTCCATCAATTGTGTGCCTTTTGCTTTCTCGCCCTAAGTGCGCCGGGTATGCCTAGACGTAGGTCCCGGGCTCACTGTGCCACTGGAATCAAGCTATCCTGGCTGAAGAGGGGTGAAACCCCGAAACCGGTCCTAGGATGCTTGTTTCTGGTCCAGGGAGGACCTGGTTTGGCAGTTCGGTCTGGACTGTTCCCATGAGGCACAGGGTCAAGACTGATTTGCATGTGGCCAGGTCTAAACTGGGGTGGCATGGTCAGCAAAAGAATGATGGATTTAACACAGATCTCTTGACTGGGGGGAGAATATTTCGATTTGTTCTGCATTACGTCCATCAATTGTGTGCCTTTTGCTTTCTCGCCCTAAGTGCGCGGGGTATGCCTAGACATAGGTCCCGGGCTCCCTGTGCCACTGGAATCAAGCTATCCTGGCTGAAGAGGGGTGAAACCCCGAAACCGGTCCTGGGATGCTTGTTTCTGGTCCAGGGAGGACCTGGTTTGGCAGTTCGGTCTGGACTGTTCCCATGAGGCACAGGGTCAAGACTGATTTGCATGTGGCCAGGTCTAAACTGGGGTGGTATGGTGAGCAAAAGAATGATGGATTTAACCGAGATCTCTTGACTGGGGGGAGAATGTTTTGATTTGTTCTGCATTCCGTCCATCAATTGTGTGCCTTTTGCTTTCTCGCCCTAAGTGCGCCGGGTATGCCTAGACGTAGGTCCCGGGCTCACTGTGCCACTGGAATCAAGCTATCCTGGCTGAAGAGGGGTGAAACCCCGAAACCGGTCCTAGGATGTTTGTTTCTGGTCCAGGGAGGACCTGGTTTGGCAGTTCGGTCTGGACTGTTCCCATGAGGCACAGGGTCAAGACTGATTTGCATGTGGCCAGGTCTAAACTGGGGTGGCATGGTCAGCAAAAGAATGATGGATTTAACACAGATCTCTTGACTGGGGGGAGAATATTTCGATTTGTTCTGCATTACGTCCATCAATTGTGTGCCTTTTGCTTTCTCGCCCTAAGTGCGCGGGGTATGCCTAGACATAGGTCCCGGGCTCCCTGTGCCACTGGAATCAAGCTATCCTGGCTGAAGAGGGGTGAAACCCCGAAACCGGTCCTAGGATGATTGTTTCTGGTCCAGGGAGGATCTGGTTTGGCAGTTCTGTCTGGACTGTTTCCATGCGGCACAGGGTCAAGACTGATTTGCATGTAGCCAGGTCTAAACTGGGGTGGCATGGTGAGAAAAAGAATGATGGATTTAACCCAGATCTCTTGACTGGGGGGAGAATGTTTTGATTTGTTCTGCATTCTGTCCATCATTTGTGTGCCTTTTACCACTTATAATGAGGCATCGAACTTAGGGGCCTCTTAGGATGGTGGGCGGACTTTTGTCCGCCCGCCAGCCTAGAGGTGCTGGGACCGGCCGCCAGTTGTCCGGCGGTCCCGCACCGGCAATTAGGATGCCACCACCACCGTGGCAGTGGCATCCTCTATTACCAGCATTGTGACGGGCCGTGCTTGTAGTGAATGAGCCACTTTTGTGGTCTGACACCCTATGATGACCCTCAACCACCACCATGTTAACTGATTTATAGTGTGTTATGTTACCCTAGCCTTAATGTAGGATGAGTTTGCGTATGCCTGCTTCTCTTCTGTCCTGTAATCTTGCTGTCTTTTAGTGGAATAGTCTTGCTGTCTTTTAGTAGAATAGTCTTGCCAAGAATAGAAGGTATGGGATGTTGAGGTGGAGTGTTGTGGGTGATGGTGCACACATGTGCTCAATGTTGGATACTAAGGGATTAAGTGTATAATGTTATTTGCGTTAGGTGAATTATGACTTTGACCTATTGGCTTTGACGTGGTCTAATGTCATTCTGTTTTCTGCCTTTACCTTGCTTTATGGCAGTGCTGACTTTTGCCTTTGACATGTTCTCATGTCATCTTGCTTTTCAATTTCATCTTGCATTGGGCCTTTCTGTGTGCACGGCTTAACTAACTCCATTTTCATGCTGAAGCCATTTTCTGTGCCTGCACGAAGAAGAGGGCATGTTTTGCTTTCCTCCTGTTTTTCACACTTTACTGACTAGAGAGAACTGGTTCTTATCAGAGGATTGTAAATGGTCTGTCTCGGAGCCATAGCAAAGGCCTGATCAACCGATGCGGTGGCCTTGGAGCAGGCTGGTACGGGCTCTCATGAGAACGAGGGGGCGAGGCTTGCTAGAAGCTTCGTTGTGTTTGAATTTGTATTAAAAAGGGGAGCCTACACTGGCCTGGTGGAAGTTCACGCCGTGGAGCAGACGTGCTGTCACGGAAGAGTGGAGGCTGTAGTCACCTCTGAGCTTTCGCCCGGTTCAAGCAATGGACTCCCCTTGAGCAAAGTGGGGAGAAATGATGGAGTAGTAGGTGAGGTGTCTCTGCTACTAACTGTCTCTCGATTCTTTACTGATTCTTTCCTTTCCTTCTTATTTTCTGATTCTTATATCCATACATATATATTTCTACATATATGTTTGCCTTGATTGTGTTTCAATCATACTATTGATATGTTAGAGTCTGCTATGATAGGTGCATTTGGCTTATCGTGTGGTGCTATTTACTAATAAATACATCCCAGATATACCAATTCGTCTTTTCCTTGTAGCAGGAGGTGTGTTATATGAAGTTGTTCTACTCCTGGCAAGTGATGTGCAAAGTATGTTTCGCCATAAGTTTGGAACTGATATTCTCTCCCTGGGAAAGTGACGGTACATACCTTGGTCCAGGGGAGATCTGAGCATTACATTTTGGCGTAGTCGGCAGGATGTGAACGTTGATTTAAAAGGGGAAGAAATATGTTTTTTTTGGGGTTTTTTAGAAATTGAAAGCAGACTGTTAGATATCAATTGATTTATTTGCATGGGGGTAGCCCATATTATGTGCTGGCTCGTGAAGTGAGCTAATTGCGCTGAGTTAGAATTGGTGTTTGTGTGTTTAAGTGTGTTTTGTAAAATGTGCTTATAAATACCTTGCTATGTTAGGCAGAAGAGGCTGGAACCCTTTCAAGTGTTTGTTACGGAATGCATATAAAATGTTTTCAGTTGCAAAGTGAATGTAAACTATCAGAGCATAACTCTGACACGTGGGACTCCTCCGAGATTACAGACTCTGGAGTTGCGATGAAGGGTGTTAATCAGCAGGAGATTAATGACATTTTAGACAGAGACAGCGGTGTTATTTTAAATGTGTTGGTTAATATGCATCAAAAATGTGAGCATTTGCAAAAAGAACGTAGTGAGTTGAAAACAGAGCTAGTTGATGCCCAGTTTGAAAATATATATTTGAAGACAGAATTAAACGTGTACCAGGCTCTGAAGCTGATTACTTTGACCAGCCAGAATGATTCAGATGTGATAAATGTAACGGAGAATGCAGTCAGACTACAAGCTACACAGACGGTTTTAATTAATTCTTCTGAGGAGCTTTTTCAGCCAGACAGGAATGTGCAGGGAGGTAAACTGACCAGTGTTTTAGACTTAACGATAACCGGTTGCGGACATAAATTAGACATGACAGTGAATGATACCTTTTGCTTCAGAAGAGAAATGCAACAATATGATTTTGAATGTGAACAACAGCAGATTGTGTACAATAATTCTGATATGTGGTCACTTCAGAAATATGAAAATGTATTCTGTGATTTAATTCAAGAGCAATGTGCCCTTTTTAGTTACAGGAAAGTGCAGGGAAAGAAAAGGTCACTTTTAAATTCAGATGCTGGACAAATGCAGATGATTCTGTGCTTTTGCGCACCAAAAGATACTGGACAGAACAGAGTTAGAGAAAATGTGATTCGCCTATTGGAGATTGCAATGGTTATTAAATGGCCTATATAGACAGAAAAGCAGTTTGCGCAGGACTTGATAGAGGTAGGTTTGGTGACCCCAATCACTAATGCTTAAAATGATTTTGTGTAGCTGGTGCGCAAATGTGATAATTCTTGGTGCATAACAGTTGATTATTATTAACTGAACAAATATATACCTTCTTTGACTGATGCTGTCCCAGATATTGTTACAGAAGTAGCATGGGACTTGGTATGTGACTTTTGATATTGCCAATGCTGTTTTCTTTTTGATATGTCAAGAGCAGTTTAGCTTTTTTTTTCATGAGGTGATAGACTAATGACAGTTGAGAATTTGTTTGAATTAGTTAGACAGAATGGTGGAGCATTTTCAGATTAAAGAATGTGAAGTCTTGCTGGAGGTCAGGAGTGGGGAAAGCTGTTTTTCCTCTCAGACATGTAAAGAGTTGTTCTGGGAGTGGGTGCACGTAGAAATCTGGCACACAGGAAGAAATGAAATACACTGTTGGTGCTTCATTTGAAAGCGTCTTTGAGTTAGATGTTTGAGAGGCTTGCAGTGAGATCACCCAGCAACGCTGAGAAGAGTTCAAGCTTTCTGTGAAGACTGAGGAGGAATTCCTACGGGAGTGATCATCCCAGCTCCTCTCCCCAGTAGACAGAGACAGGTTCTTGGAGATAGATGTTTGGGAGGCTTGCAAAGGCGCAGGTTTCCTCCCCCCCATGAGGAGAGTCGCAGAGCAGATAGGAGCAGACGAAAGTTGGCAGGAGTGCAGGGCACTTCGGCCTTGGAGGAGATAAGGTGAGAGCTAGAAGCAGCAGAGAAGTCTCTGCTTGTTATGTTTGGCAAGGGGCCAGTTGGTGTCCGCAGAGATTTTGTGAAGGGGGGCAGCACCTCTGAGGGGTGCAGTTAGAGAAGTGAGAGAAGGAGACTGCCCCCAGCCCTTCTTGCTGTGTAAAGAAAAAGAGATATTTTACCAAGAATTCAGAGGCTAAAGCGTTGGTAGAATTCTTAGACAATTCCCCAGAGCTAGAGGAGAGCTATGTAGATAGAAATGAAAATATTGTACTTTCAGAAATGGAAGACGGAAAAAGTGTGCTTTTGAAAAATGTTTTTTGCAAGAAGAGTGATGCTTGTTTCTTTTTCAGATTCGCCCAGTCCCCCCCGTGTGAGAGGGACTCCCTTCCCCCGTGTGAGTGGTGCCCTCCCTCCCCTCCCCCCCAAGCCTGGAGTGATCACCAGACCAGACGATAGCGGCTGATGTCATGTGGCTGATGGAGGCTGATGTCCTGTGGCTACCAAGACTGCATGGGGTCCTCCTTTGTCAAGGAGATACAGATGAAGATATATGCCAGAGAGCTGTGTCCTACACAGATGAACTGCTTGTTTCCAAGCAAGGAGGGATCAGCAGAGTGTACTGCAATTAGAATTGTTTCCTTCACGTGAGGTTGATTTTACATGCATGAAGGCTGTGTGTCTTGTGTGAAAGTGAAGAAGAGGGAACTACAGGATGTGCTTTGCCAGAACTGTTTTATCAACGTGAAGTTCAGATGCGATGGGAGAAGGCTGTGTGTTTTTTCAAACAGAAGGACTGTTTTTGTTTTTAGGGATGGAGACCAATAGAGACGCTTTGCTGCAATTAGAGTAGATATTTTCTGAGTTAGAGACTGAAGAGAAAAAACCTGTTGCTGTTGCTACAATATATGAATTTGGCAGTAGAGTTTCCAGTTTAACCGTTAGAGGCATTAGGAGCATTCAAAAGCTTGATTCATTTATTTTGTGTATCCATTCAACATGTATCCAGATATCTATGAGCTATTTCTAGATGCACCTGAGTTATTGCTTTTACATGTATTTAGAGAATGCAGTCTTTATTTGCTCTAAAGTGATTCTCAGTTTTGCAATGTAGTATTTTGATCATAGTTGCTTTTTAGTCATGATTTGTTTTGAATTATGTATTTTTGTGTAGCCACTTCAACACATGAGTTGCTGTTTCAACATGTGCTTTTAAGTAGTTGTGTCTTTCAATTTAGAAATGTGGTTTTAAATGGTTTTGGTTTCAATTGAGATATGAAGTGCTTCAATGATAGTTTTTGTTTTTCAGTTATGATATACAGTTGCTATTTGCTTTGCAATGATTCCATTTTGCAGTTAAAAGATGGAGTGCTTCACTCATAGTTGTGCCTTTAGTTAAGAGATTTTGTTTTTGACATATGTGAATGGTGATGATCGAGGGTCATGGGGTGCAATGTAGTGAATGAGCCACTTTTGTGGTCTGACACCCTATGATGACCCTCAACCACCACCATGTTAACTGATTTTAAGTGTGTTATGTTACCCTAGCCTTAATGTAGGATGGGTTTGCATATGCCTGCTTCTCTTCTGTCCTGTAATCTTGCTGTCTTTTAGTAGAATAGTCTTGCCAAGAATAGAAGGTATGGGATGTTGAGGTGCAGTGTTGTGGGTGATGGTGCACACATGTGCTCAATGTTGTATACTGAGGGATTAAGTGTATAATGTTATTTGCGTTAGGTGAATTATGACTTTGACCTATTGGCTTTGACGTGGTCTAATGTCATTCTGTTTTCTGACTTTACCTTGCTTTATGGCAGTGCTGACTTTTGCCTTTGATGTGTTCTCATGTCATCTTGCTTTTCAATTTCATCTTGCTTTGGGCCTTTCTGTGTGCATGGCTTAACTAACTCCATTTTCATGCTGAAGCCATTTTCTGTGCCTGCATGAAGAAGAGGGCATGTTTTGCTTTCCTCCTGTTTTTCACACTTTACTGACTAGAGAGTACTGGTTCTTATCAGAGGAATGTACATGGTCTGTCTCGGAGCCATAGCAAAGGCCTGATCAACCGATGCGGTGGCCTTGGAACAGGCTGGTACGGGCTCTCATGAGAACGAGGGGGCGAGGCTTGCTACAAGCTTCGTTGTGTTTGAATTTGTATTAAAAAGGGGAGCCTACAGTGGCCTGGTGGAAGTTCACGCCGTGGAGTAGACGTGCTGTCACGGAAGAGTGGAGGCTGGTGTCTCCTCTGAGCTTTCGCCCGGTTCAAGCAATGGACTCCCCTTGAGCAAAGTGGGGTGAAATGATGAAGCAGTAGGTGAGGTGGCTCTGCTACTAACTGTCTCTTGATTCTTTACTGATTCTTTCCTTTCCTTCTTATTTTCTGATTCTTATATCCATACATATATATTTCTACATATATGTTTGCCTTGATTGTGTTTCAATCATACTATCTATATGTTAGAGTCTGCTGTGATAGGTGCATTTGGCTTACCGTGTGGTGCTATTTACTAATAAATACATCTTCCGGATCCGCCCGACATCATAATAGATCCCATGGTGTCTAAAATAATCGGAAAGGACTGGCGAATCTTAAACAAGGAACTGGGACCAACCGTTTTTTGCGTACAAAAGAGCCAGCAGCTTCAAAGACCGACTAGTCTCCACGATACCCAAAGTGACCAAAAAAATCACTACAAACTTGGTACTCAAACCTGGGGCCTCCCTGATGTAGTCGGGCACTACCCATGTGGCGATTGTAGCATCTGCCACTTAACACGCCCCACAAAGACACCTGATCTGGAACCCGGAAAAATGTGGCGGCAAATAAAACATAGGAATTGCAACTCATCCAATGTAGACTACGCTACATTGGTATGACTACGCGCAAAGTCAAAACAAGTATTGTGGAGCACCGTAGTACCATCAGGTGAAAAAAAAAAAACATTAGCAAACTAACGGACCATTACCTCCAAAAAGGACATACAACTAATGACATGTCCTGGACTGTAGTGGAACATATTGAGTGTCATAACACTAACAATAGCAAATATTTGCTCAAAAAAGAACAACGTTGGATTTACCGCCTGTCCACCCACCTACAGGGGTTGAACGACAATATCCCCTGGCACAGTCTGAATTCTTGAGCCCACAAATATACTAATGACTGAGGTTCTCACTAGGTCGTGCTGAACACAGCTTACCTGGACCGTACGATGCCTGTTACCCTCACGCTGCTCTAATCCCATTTGACAAATCCTAATACACTCTAGAGTGCGCAGCATAGTCTCAGTAAAAAGTGACAAAATGTTTGTTTGAACAAATTCCCATTTTTTGTGCGATTTGGGCATATATATAATTTACCCGGCTCCCAGTATACAGGTGCACGTAGCCCATCTATCGCACCCCAATTAAATAATCATAATCTGAAGCGAACATTTTTACCATTTACTTTCATAACCCAATCTTTATTGTTCCTCAACTGAATAAAATATTACTACACATAGTGAGGTCTTTCCTCTGTCTACCTACACAGTGAGGGCCTAGTCTTTCCACTATGTCTATGTACTACACATAGTGAGGCATTTCTTCTGTGTCTACCCACACAGTGAGGGCCTAGTCTTTCCTCTATGTCTACCCCTCTTCTCCCACTGCAGACGGTACTCACACAATTGAGGAAGTGGTTCCAGCTGGCACATGGTGGGGAGTATTTAAGCCTGAGCACACTGAGGGTGAACATCCACAGAGATCGGATGCATACCAAGTAGGTGCTGATGCGGGGACCGAGCTTCACCCAAGTAAGTAGGGACTGTAAGGACTTGCTGACTCTCGAGGCCACAGGAGATCCTCTATGTGATCTCTAGGCGGCTTCACTCACCTTTTTGTATGTCTCCTCTTTATCCTAATAGAAGGTGTGTCTAAGCCGACCCCAATGCCGGATACTCATGAAGCTTTGCCCTGATAATCTCAAGAGTAAGCATTTGTAATCTTTTAACTGTTCGCCACCAATTCGGCAGCATGGCGTGATTCCGCTGTTGATTATATGCACATATAGCTTTTACTGCCGACCAACTACCACGTTACAGTCCATACCGCGCCGCTATTTTAGCATTATGGTTACTACACGGACACAATGGTATTCAACCACATAAGATACATGTGCATTCTGGGATGCTAATTTCCATTCATTATGTGCTTGTTTGCATTGTTTTATGTCCTTTCTTTTTACAGGTACAAAGCAGAGAGGGAAGCACCCTCTTACCCATATTGCACCTTAGCGAGTGCAACACATAGCGGGTCACTTACACTCAATTCCTGACCCTGCCTTTTTAAATCACTTCATGAGCACTTCACACACTTATAGGTCCTGATGAAAGCCAGCTCATTACCAAGGCCTGGCTGAAACATGTTGACCACACAGGATGTGGGAGACCATAGATAACTCCACAACACATCCATTGCCTTGTTTTTAACACTGCCAAGGGCCCGCTAATAAAATTACCTAGTATAGGAATTGAGACCCGAGGACAGTTTTTAATTCACACTCACACGCTATCACTGCACACTCATTTACCACGAAACCAGCTCCGCTGTAAATAGGCGTTGAAGCACACCGGGACACATTTGATGAAGCATGCCACCAACTAGGTTGGTGGGTGAGGGATTTCAAAAGAAATATTATTTCTTTCTTCTGTACAAACACACTAGCCCTATGCCCTTTGAGGCTAGTTCCCATTGATAATACATATATTCTAGGGGAAGAGAACTAGCCCTGTTGTTCCTCCCTCTCCCCTTTATACCTAATAATATGTTAGAGTTTTAAGTCACAGAAAAACACGGTAAGCTACATTAAGATAGGTAACATTAAATCAGCCTGTGCCCTGCAATAAGAAAGAGACATAAACAAGGCTTGATAGAGGGGGTGGCCAATAAACATATCGAGGACAAATGAGCCAGAATAAACTGTTTTTCTTCTATTTAGCTCCCTGCCTTCCTGATGCTGAGTCAACCATGAAGCAACAACTGTGCTATGGGCTTTTAATAAGTAGCCAAGAACGTGATAAATTTCAAAGTCAAATTTGACTACCAACGCCCTGTAATTACATAAAGAAATCAATTAAATATATATATGTAAATTTATATATATAATATATATATATATATATATATATATATATATATATATATATATATATATATATATATATATATATATATATATATATATATTGTCCACATAAATATATTACGCCACATTTTCCTCTTGTAGAATATCTCTACTGAATGATTTCCAACGTGACTTTTGCCAATAAAATACAAAACCAAAAAGACCATGACATGCTTCGAGCAATTCCTTTTCTCCTCTTATGTAGGAATAGCCACGGAGAGGGCTTGAAGACACCTCACTTGAGAGCTGCAATGAAAACAGTATGTAACAGCCTTTGACAAAACGTGAAGACCATATTGTCAAAAATTAGAGGCTGGATGTGACAGGAATGCAAATTGATGTTTGTGTTTTTCCTCAGGCGTTCGCTGCTCGCATTGATGGGTTCCGGGGGATTGGGTGATGCGATGCGCTCTTCCACGCGGCCGGGAGGACCCGCGTCTGTCAGCTCCGCTGATGTCAGGCCGTGTGACACAGTCTGTGTGAATCACTGGAGCCTCTCCAGGCCTGCCCTGGCACACGTTGCTTCCCCACACGACAGCGCCACCAGAAACACACGGAGGCAGAGCGGGGGAACATGTGCGGTGACTCACAAGTCACAATGGCGCTCCGCAGGCCTGAGCACAAAGGCGTGAAATGAGCTTGGGGAGGGGAATGCCGGGAAAATAGCAGGGGGCTAGGGGGCAGGCTGGCATGGAGCGAACGTGTGTGACGCAGGCCGGAAATGTACCACACAACACAGACTGAGCAGTGCAGATCAAGCATTATCCTCGCATGACCTGACCCTGGAAGGAGCTTTTGACCATTCTTCGGTTTGTACCACAGGCAAAAACACAGAGCCTAATTTAGAGACACGAAACCAAAGGGAAATGCATTAACTGAATGTGAAAGTTAAGAGTTGACAAAAAAAGAAAACATCTCATATGCAAATGTAGAGGTCAAGACTAGGGCAGAAACACAGCTGTAGACACGAGCATGCTAAATGCCTCGGAAGAACACTACATCAAACTTTGAGCAACCTCAAATGCACTTTGCTGATTTATGAAATATTCAAGGGCGTTTGTAACTGATCAATAGTTAGTAGATTTTCTATGCACATAATTTATACGTGTGCGCAATTCTGCTCTCTAAGCATGCACCTTTTTAAATAAAATCCGTAGGCCAAAGCTTTCGGTTATTGCCTTACTCCTTCATATTTGATGTATGATTTGGGAACAGAACAGCGTTATTCCTTCCTAGTTACTGCTTTTGATATAAATTGCGCGGAGATTGAGGCAAACCATTTTGATTTGTCGTTTTTCCATTTCAATTTGAAAACATGTTGAGTACCGAAACAAGAGGTATCTTCTCGCTTCTCATTTTGAAAGAATAAAATATACAAATGCGCTGAAAATAAGGATAACAGTGTTATATTCTTATGTATTAAGTTGCTGTTACTTTAAATGTTCATGTACATGTCTTATTCTAGCTGCATGCGCCTAGTTATCATTTGTATCTGGTTCTAAGTTCTATTGGAGTGTCAGTAAGAAGTTCCAGCGTTATTGCAGTTGTGCCTGGGATCTTCTGCCCTGAAGATGTATTGCCGTGCTGTCATAAAGAAATAATTTAAAAAGGCATCAAATGCGTTTCCTGGATCTTAATAAACAGGCAGAGATCAAATGCAAAAATAGAACTTTGAAAAGGGCCGGAATACGAATGTTGTCTGTTATGAATCATTATACACACTCTGCACATTGTGCTGGATGTGAGACCATCTTACACCAAAGGCACAGATGCACTGAAATAGAGCTCTCTCATGGGATTTTACCACTCTGCCAACAATAAGAGCAACAGCACCAAGGTGAACCAAGTCAGACCAAGGAGTAAATGCAAAACAAGGGGTAGTCAGAGGAGACCACACAGGACCACAAATGTCAAAGCAGCCTAATGTGAAGAAGAAAAGGAAACCACGTGGAGTCCCGGATGAAGTATGGGTCGACAGAATTTCTTTTGTTATGTATAAATTACATTTGAAAGCTGGATTTTCACTGCTACGACGTAATAACACAGGGAAGCAAAATTTGCTTCCCACTTTTGTGATATTATCCGAGAAAGTGCTCGCTTCTCCTGTATTCCCCCACCTTGCCCAGCTCAACAGAGACCTGGCCAAGGTGGCGAAATGATGTCTGCAGGCCCCGTGCACCTTCTACTACCTCTCCTGAGTCTCTACTCGCCCAAGCGAGGCGAAAGAATGCAGGCTGTCTGCTGCCTGTGTCCACCGCATTTCCTTCTCAACAAAATTTGTTTCCCACTGTTGCTACCCCATAAAACTGTCTAAAGGTGCTCTGACAGGGCTCACAGACAGCCTGCCAGGTCAGCACTGTCTCTCTGCTGTCATGGAGAGTAGAGACCAAACCTTTGGGTGGGGTAGGGGAGGAAAGGCACAGAAGGTGATGTGATTTTGTGGCAGGAGAGAAAGTATATATTTTTTAAATGTTGGGGGCGGGGCAGTATTGCTGAGGGTTACCTGGGAAGGGGGCTGAATGCCAGATATTCGTTTGTGGGGACAGGCACTAGATGTCCAGAGGGTGCTCAGTGGAGACGCAGGATACCAGGTGTAACACAGTGCAGGGGGCTGCAACATATTAGACCTTATTGCTCCCCATTACTCCTCTACCCCTGCATAGCTGTTCCAATAGCCTTGAAATAGAGCAAATGATTTGAGTGGGTTATGTATAACAAGTAATTGCACAACAGTAACTGTGAATAAGGAGGATTTTTTTCACCTCAAGGTTCTGAATGACATCATAGATGTCTCAAAATGTGCTCTTATTGTCTATTTGAATAATATTCACTGTTACCCCACTATAATTACCTATCTATCATTGCCTACAGTCTGTGGGCTTTGTATAATGTGTTAATGATCTACGCTGGGGGCAAATGTCATGCCTTCTTAGCATGCCCCTTTACGTTTGGGGGCATAATACTTTTACATGCTGCTAACCATTCTGCAGTTTTGTTTCTGATGTTTCAATTTCTATTCAGCATGATTTACATTTTTTGTTATAAGCTACATTTTTGAAAGGCTATGATTTCAATTGCACAATTATTAAGTGTCTCCTTTTCGCTTCATTTTTTCTGCTGTGGATGAGAAAGTGAGTTTCCGTCTCTACTCATCTTCTGTTCCTGCTCCAGGAAGTCCTAAGGGTGGCACATCTTGGACCAGGATTCTCTGGCAGCCTACAGCCCTCCCAGGGTTAGCAGATAAGAGGTGCTTGGTGGGGACACTATCGGTTTGTGGTGCAGAAAGGCTAGGTAGTGGGGTGAGCACTGTGGGGAGTAGTGTGTCAGGAAATTGGTGTGCACCACAGACCTGGTCCGGGTTGGCTAAGTAGCCTTGTAGGCACAGTGAGCAGGAGACTTGGGAATTTACAGTGGAGGACCTCAGGCAAGGGGACGAGGGGAAGCAGGCAAGTGACATCAGTCCACCAGTTGTTCTGGCTGGTGAGAAGATGACAAACACATAATACAGACAAAGTGTGGGTCGGATTTTGCCATCTTTTTGCCACATGAAGGACATTTGTTAAATAAGGCTGGCGTTTTTTGACTAAAAAATATGCAAAATGAGTCATAAAAGCTAGTTAAAAGTACAGCTTATACTTAAAACAGACGAATGAGAATCAAAAAATCAAGTACTAGAAAACAATTCTTTAAAAGAAATGTAAAAAATGAAGAGCTCAATGTTCCAGGATCCTCACAGAAGGAGCTGGTAAAAAGTACTGACCTAACTGTCACCTGTGGGATATGATGGGATCAGGGAAGTCTTGGCGGTCTTAAAAGCACAGTGGCAGTTTACTCTGTTGTGGTTTGTCTATGCAACATTTGGGTTAACAATGCTTTCTATTACTTTGCCTTTTTCTTTACAAATAAAGGCTATGTTTTCAAATTGAAAGTGTGCATGTTCTATGTTACATAAATTCTAAATAGATATATGTTTATTTTAAATCACAAATTCGATGCAATTTTGGCATTTTAGCCTATTTGATTACTTAGGCTGCATGTATATGTTTCTACACATATAGATGTATGCTTGAGGGTACTTCATACTTTTGAGTGTTAAAATATATATTTAAAAAAAAAAAATATATATATATATATATAAACTGAAAAAAACATAGGTTTCAGGAATGTTATAGTTAGTTGGACATTTCACTCGTACAAAACCATAGAAATTCCGGTGTTATAGTTAGTTCAGCTAACTATAATGCACTGCTGATGACGTCACATATTACATCATTCATGACATGGTCAGTAACATCACTGATGACATCCCTGATGACGTCTCAAATGACATCACTGATGACATCACTGATGACATCATCCAGTGACTGTGTGTTTCTGTCAAGTTTAATTTTGTTTTATATATATGCCAACCTGTATTGAGGAATGAGTGGGTGTATAAGTGTCTGTATGGAGGATTTAGTAGGTACGTGACTGACTGTATAAGTGAGTGATTAAATGTGTCTTACTGAATGCATGGGTTAGTGACTAAACTGTGTGAAAGTCTGTATCAGTCCGTCTGTTTTTGTGTAAGCTGCTGCATGGGTTGGTGAGTAGCTGCATGAGTGTCTATATGGGTTATTGATTGCTTGCCTGAGTATTTGTATGGCTGCCTGAGTGTGTGTGTGTGGGTGGGTGGGAGGTGTGTGACTGAGTGGGAGGTGTGTGACTCTGTGCATAGATGTGTGAGTGGTTGATTCACTGGGTGTATGGGTTCAAGAGTGCATGTGGAGACAGCTGTATGGGTGGGTGAGTGTGTGTATGGGTGTGTTGGTGAGTGAATGGATGTCTCAGTGGTACATGTGCAAGTAACTACATATGTAAACGGCAGTATATGTGAGTGATGGTGTATATAAATAACTATATGTGCGAGTCAGTAATTGTGAGAGTGGCTGCATGGATGAGTGTGTATTTGTATCAGTGATTCTATAAGAGAGTAATTATGTGTTAGTATCTGTATGAATAAGTGAGGTTGTGTCTGTATAACTATATAGGTGAGTAAATGGAACTATGATTGATTCTTTGCATGACTGACTAAGTGTGTGAATAACTCTGGATATGTGGCAGTGTGTGAGTGTCTGTATAGGTGTATGAGTGCATATGATAGTGTTGTATTGATGAGTGACTGCATGTATGAGTGACTATGGGTGAATGAGTGGATGTGTGTGTAGACCTAGGAATCAGTCAGTGCGTATTTAGAAACTGGTATTGATGTGTCTATTTTTTCGAAAATGGTAGTCTGTTTTTTTAGAGTGGGTGTATCAAAGGTTATATTCAGGTGTGAGGAGGTGCATCAGATTTTCACGTGGATGATGTCATCAGTGATGTCATAAGTGATGTCACTGACCATGTCATGAATGATGTAATATGTGATGTCATCAGCAGTGCATTGCGGGGGTGCGAGTTATAGTTAGCTGAACTACCTATAACGCCGGAATTTCTATGGTTTTGTACGAGTGAAATGTCCAACTAGCTATAACGTTCCTGAAACCTATGGTGATTTCAGTTAATTTCTATGGTTTTTTAAATGCTAATTTCTAACTATAACGTGCCTGAAACCTATGGTTTTTTCAGTGAATTTCTATGTTTTTTTAAATGCTAATTTCTAACTATAACGTGCTTGAAACCTATGGTGTTTCCAGTGAATTTGAAAAGTTTTTTAAATGAAAATTTGTAAGTCTATTTATATATATATATATATATATATATATATATATATATATATATATATATATATATATATATATATTGCCACAGATCCGGTAAAACCAGAAAAACGGGTCACACTCACCAAGGGCGTACTTTTGCGAAAATTCCTTTTTATTTTCTTGTTCTCATGATTTTTTCAAATTTCCGGCATTTCAAGACAAACAAAAACCTACGCGTTTCGGCACTACCCGTGATCAAGGCACAGGTAGTGCTGAAACGCGTAGGTTTTTGTTTGTCTTGAAATGCCGGAAATTTGAAAAATCATGGGAACAAGGAAATAAAAAGGAATTTTCGCACAAGTACACCCTTGGTGAGTGCGTTTTTCTGGTCTTACCGGAATTGTGGCAAAGTAAAAGCGGCCTGGTCCCCCCGCTGGGAAACGTACCGCAAATGGAGCGCCAAAGCTGCAGGGATATGGACTAAGTTGGTAACATATATATATATATTAAAAAAATTGTGAATAATTTTTAGTTAGGAAAACTACATTCTTTTTAAAAAATATTATACAGAAGTCGCGCACCCTTCGCGCTCCCTACGTGATGGCTGCGCGCATTCCGTTAGCCATTTTGAAAAGTTGCGCTGGGGTGGCGACTTCGGCGTGATTTGTAAAGAATGAAATATCTTTAAATTAATTATAAATAAAAGTTTTCCTTTAAGTGTTTGTCTGAATTTATTGATAACAGTATTTTTAAAGTATTATTTTCAATATAATTTCGACTAAAAAATATTCGATTATTATTGGATTCGGAGGTTAGGAGGGATGGCCAGTTTGCTCGATCTATTTTGCAAGATTTTTTGGTCTAGTCAGATGGACACCCTCCTCCGGCTGAGGTACGTCTTGAGGATTCTATTCAAAAGGTGAGGAATCAACAGGCAGAAGTATCCATCAGAAGGGCAAGTTACTTACCTTCGGTAACGCTTTTTCTGGTGGATACAGTATCTGCCTGTGGATTCCTCACTGTGCCACCCCCCTGCCCGTTGTCCACCTGTTACTACCAAAAAGATGCTTTTACTGTTTGGCATGAATATTTTTAATATGTCTTAATCATGTTTATGTTTTAATAGTGAGAAATGCTTGATCTGTTGCTATTTCTTTATGCCTTTATTGGTTATGCATTTGTATATATATATATATATATATATATATATATATATATATTTATTTCGTACACTATGTATACATGTGAAAATGTGTCGGTCCACCCGTTTACCTCGGTGGCAAGGAAAAAATGGGTGGAACTGACGTCAGCACGCTGACGAGGTCCTCTTATGGCTCCAATGACGTCATACGGTGTTGCGAGCGGAGCCGTGCTATTATGACATCGTCGTCGGCGTGGGAGAGCTAGGAAAGAATTTCTGCGGAATGCTGGCGCAGGGGATATTCACCCAAGTGTTCAGGCTAGTCCTTTGGGAGCAACCTTTTATGTTGCTACTCCAGAAACCAAAACCAGTGATCCGAGGGCAGAGGCCCTGCAGATGGCACATGAGGTGCGGAGCCCAGTCATGTGCACCGGCGGGGCAGTGAAGTGACAAGCACCACTACCCACAGAAAAGGTAACGAGGGTACTGAATAACACAGGATCTTCTCTTTGTATCTGGCAGGAACAACAAGGGTAAAATGCCCTAATTGCAAACTGTAGAATTAGTGCTACAACGGTCCTCAAAAGGACCTGCGATGGATGCCGCTTCTGCCTTCCGTACACTGGAGGCGGCACATGGGTCACGCGGTATGGTCATACTGCGGTGGGATGCACTGCTCCACACTTCGGGGACAACGCTTTCCATTAGCTGTGTTTTCTGATGACGTGTCGCGCCGGCCCCGTCGAACAGCAGAACCCCTTTAGATCCAAACAGACTCTTCCACTCTCTCACCGGAAGTGAAACCAGGCCACGCGGACACTTTCACAATACAACAGCCGGGAATGCACTTTTTGGTAAAAAAAAAACACACATTCCTTCCTCCTAATTTATCAAATAAATGACTCACTGAAGAACATGGGCCAGCTTCGATCGGTAAACAGCCGTTACAACGACTTTTTTACTTCGCGATGCCATTATAAAGCATGCATTACTAGGCATGCGTTGTACATCGCGAAGTCATTACTACGCATTTTTTTTAGAACGCATGGTCCTTTTACCACACATGCCTTTACAACGAATTTTGTTGTAAAGGTATGTATGGCAAATAACCATGAGTTCTAAAAAAATGTAGACGATCCACGTCGTTGTAAGGAAAAAGAGGCTGTTCCGTTTCCTCACAATGACGTGCAACGTCCCTCAGAGACGACATGAAGCAGGAACCACGAGGAGAGAGGAACCACGAGGAGTGAGAGGTAAGGGAGACTGTGCATGGGGTGGTGGTTACTTTTCTAGCGTTTAGGGTAGTGCAGTGGTGTTTGGGTAGTGTAGGGGGTCGTGCTGAGGGTAGTGTTTTAGGGTTTAGGGTAGTGCAGTGGTGTTTGTGTAGTGTAGGGGGTCGCGCTGGGGTAGTGTTTTAGGGTTTAGGGTAGTGCAGTGGTGTTTGTGTAGTGTAGGGTGTCGTGCTGGTGGTAGTGTTTTAGGGTTTAGGGTAGTGCAGTTATGTTTGTGTAGTGTAGGGGGTCGTGCTGGGGGTAGATTTAGGGTTTAGGGTAGTGCAGTGGTGTTTGTGTAGTGTAGGGGGTCATGCTGGGGGTTGTGTTTTAAGGTATAGGGCAGTGCAGTGTTGTTTGGGTAGTGTAGGGGGTAGTGCTGGGGGTAGTGTTTTAGTGTTTAGGGTAGTGCAGTGCTGTTTGTGTAGTGTAGGGGGTCATGCTGGGGGTAGTGTTTTAAGGTATAGGGCAGTGCAGTGTTGTTTGGGTAGTGCAGGGGGTCGTGCTGGGGGTAGTGTTTTAGGGTTTAGGGTAGTGCAGTGCTGTTTGGGTAGTGTAGGGGGTCATGCTGGGGTAGTGTTTTAGGGTTTAGGGTAGTGCAGTGGTGTTGGTGTAGTGTAGGGGGTCGTGCTCGGGGTAGGGCTTTAGGGTTTAGGGTAGTGCAGTGGTGTTTGGGTAGTGTAGGGGGTCATGCGGGGGGTAGATTTAGGGTTTAGGGTAGTGCAGTGGTGTTTGGGTAGTGCAGGGGGTCGTGCTGGGGGTAGATTTAGGGTTTAGGGTAGTGCAGTGGTGTTTGGGTAGTGTAGGGGGTCGTGCTGGGGGTAGATTTAGGGTTTAGTGTAGTGGTGTTTGGGTAGTATAGGGAGTTGTGCTGGAGGGAGTGTTTTAGGGTAGTGCAGTGGTGTTTGGGTAGTGTAGGGGGTCGTGCTGGGGGTAGTGTTTTAGGGTTTAGGGTAGTGCAGTGGTGTTTGGGTAGTGTAGGGGGTCGTGCTGGGGGTAGTGGTTTAGTGTTTAGGGTAGTGCAGTGGTGTTTGGGTAGTGTAGTGGGTACTGCTGGGGTAGTGTTTTAGGGTTTAGGGTAGTGCAATGGTGTTTGGGTAGTGTAGGGGTACTGCTGGGGGTAGTGTTTTAGGGTTTAGGGTAGTGCAGCAGTGTTTGTGTAGTGTAGGGGGTCGTGTTTTAGGGTTTAGGGTAGTGCAGTGGTCTTTGGGTAGTGTAGGGGGTCATGCGGGGGTAGTGTTTCAGGGTTTAAGGTAGTGCAGTGGTGTTTGGGTAGTGTAGGGGGTCGTGCTGGGGTAGTGTTTTAGTGTTTAGTGCAGTGGTGTTCGGGTAGTGTAGGGGGTCATGCTGGGTGTAGTGTTTTAGGCTTTAGGGCAGTGCAGTGGTGTTCGGTAGTGTAGGGGGTCATGCTGGGGGTAGTGTTTTAGGCTTTAGGGCAGTGCAGTGGTGTTCGAGTAGTGTAGGGGGTCGTGCTGGGGTGGTGTTTTAGGGTTTAGGGCAGTGCAGTGGTGTTCGGGTAGTGGAGGTGGTCGTGCTGGGGGTGGTGTTTTAGGGTAGTGAAGTGGTGTTTGGGCAGTGTAGGGGGTCGTGCTGAGGGTGGTGTTTTAGGGTTTAGGGTAGTGCAGTGGTGTTCGGGCAGTGTAGGGTGTGGTGCTGGGGGTGGTGTTTCACGGTTTAGGGTAGTGCAGTGGTGTTCGGGCAGTGTAGGGGGTCGTGCTGGGGGTGGTGGTTCAGGGTTTAGGGCAGTGCAGTGGTGTTCGGGCAGTGTAGGGGGTCGTGCTGCGAGGTGGTGTTTCAGGATTTAGGGCAGTGCAGTGGTGTTCGGGCAGTGTAGGGGGTCGTGCTGGGGTTGGTGTTTCAGGGTTTAGGGCAGTGGTGTTCGGGCAGTGCAGGGGGTCTTGCTGGGGCTGGTGTTTCAGGGTTTAGGGCAGTGCAGTGGTGTTCGGGCAGTGCAGGGGGTCTTGCTGGGGCTGGTGTTTCAGGGTTTAGGCAGTGCAGTGGTGTTCGGGCAGTGCAGGGGGTCATGCTGGGGCTGATGTTTCAGGGTTTAGGGTAGTGCAGTGGTGTTCGGGCAGTGCAGGGGGTCATGCTGGGGCTGATGTTTCAGGGTTTAGGGAAGTGCAGTGGTGTTCGGGCAGTGTAGGGGGTCGTGATGGGGTAGTGTTTCAGGGTATAGGGCAGTGCAGTGTAGGGGGCCGTGCTGGGGTAGTGTTTTAGGGTTTAGGGCAGTGCAGTGGTGTTTGTGTAGTGACCAGCGCATGCGCTGGATCGCTAGGCGAGACCTAAAATGTATTGCACCAAGATGGCTGCCAACACTTTCTGAATTGAAGTGTTGGCAGCCAATTAGAGTCAAGCTTGTGCTTGTGTAGTTAGGTCCCGCCCAGATATATAAAGAGTTTTTCCTTTAATATCTCGAAAACTACCGAATGGGTTTACAGCATTTAAAAAAAACGTCGCTTTATGAACCAAGCACTACCTTTTTGCCAAATTTGGTGTAATTCCGTTCAGCAGTTTCAGCTGTAACCGTGTCTAAAGTTTCCTATGGGAAATTGATTTTTTTACCTCTATTTTTTGAATTTCTCAGGAACTACTGAACGGATTTACACCATTTAAAAAAACAGGTCTCTTTCTGAACCAAGGACTAACGTTTTGTTAAATTTGGTGTAATTCCGTTCAGCAGTTCGAGCTGTTGTCGTGTCTAAAGTTTCCTATGGGAAATAACATGGAGAAAACACATTTTGGGAGCCCCCTTCTTTCTCAACCCCCACTTGGCGAATCACCCCGAAACTTTCAGGATAGGAGCTGACCAGAGCGGGCCACAAGTTTTGAAAATTTCACGAAGATTCATCACCGGCGCCAAAGTTATTGGGAAAAGAACAAATGCTTTTCCTATGGAAACTAGGTCCTAACTATAACTATCTACTGGCGACCGCTAGTAGATCATATATATATTATATATATATATATATATATACATATATATTATCTACTGGCGGTCGCCAGTAGATAGTTAGGACCGTGTTTCCATAGGAAATCTGAAAATTCTATTTTGAATAACTTTGGCGCCGTTTGACGAATCCTCGCAAATTTTTCAAAATAGGTGGGGCGCTCTGCTCCGCTCCTACCCTGAAAGTCTCGGGGTGATTAGTCAAGCGGGGGCCGAGAAAAAAGGGGGGTCCCAAAACGCGTTTTCCCCATGCATTTTTCCATAGGACCTTTAGTCGAAGGTACAGCCCGAACGGCTGAACAGAATTACGTGAAATTTGGCAGAGAGGTAGCCATAAGCTCAAGGAAGTGCCTTTTGAAGGTCTCGTGTAAATCTGTTCAGTATTTCCTGAGAAAATAGCATTTAAAACCATATCAATATCTATACGCGCGCACCGTGCGCGCACCCTGCCGTGAGCGAGCGCAATTCTGAATTCTATATATATCTTGGGTCCCCGCACGTGGGCAGCACTGTTCAGTGCCTATGACTTTGATGAGTATACCCCTGGATGAGAACTAAAATTACAGGTAAGTGCGTATCCTTATTCATTCTCTGTTAAACAGCGGATTGTGTATTGAACTGTTTCAATGTCAGATGCTGGTTAATTGGTCTGCGTTGAGCTGTCGATCATGTGCTCGTGTGTATCTTTCATACGAATGTGTATACATTCGGGCATATATTCGATTGGGTGTGTTTTTTATGTGGTTAGGAGTATGCACACATAAGATTCCAAATGTGATATGGATGGTCTTATGGTCTGTTGGAATGCAGTATGGATGATATATTTGATAGATGTGAACATATGTGTTGTACACTGTACATCACACAGATTTGTATTTGGCCTGTGCCGAATAGCAAATGGGATTTTGGATTCTGTGTTAAACATATTCAAGTGCAAATCAGGCATATGCCTTAACTTCAAAATGAACCAGGGTAATAAAAACAGTAAGCCAAAAACAAAATTTCCATGGTCGATTAAAAGTAATTCCTATAGTACAATAAAATATAGATCCTGGCATTGCCAGACTCATAGACAGCGAAGATTCCCAAGAAGAAATTCTGCAAAAGACAATTCCATTAGAAAACCACAGCCCCCAGGGAGTGAAATATCAGGAGTAGTGAAAACAACCAGAGCAGGGGACAGGCTTACAGCATGTTTAAAGGGCTATGAGAACGAAAGAACTACCCAACTGCAACAAGCAAACCTCAGTAAGAGTCCATTACCATCTGTCCCTGGGAAAACAAATGTAGACTGAAAAATTGCATTCAAACAATATAGTCACCACAAAGAAGTGCAAAAAAACATAAACACAGCCTCCTTGCACATTAACCAATGATCTATTACAAAATGTACAGATACTCTGTTATTGATTCCACTTTACTGTTGTTGGACTGACCTAACATGTTTACTAGTTATTGGTTAATAATAAGGCAAAATAATAAATAAACAACAACACCGTAACATATTACACTATACAATATACACGTTGCAACAAGGATATTTTGAAAGAAGACACAGTTCTTCAAAAAAGATAGATGTACATTTATACTTAGCATTTTAACCATAATACAGAAAAAAACTCCCAACTACACGTTATAGGTATTGAAATGTATGCACATTACATAAAAGCCAATTATTCTTCCCTATGGACATTTAGGATGAGCGCATCTGGACTCTGTATGTTGGCTCAGTGGAAGGCCTAATTTGATATGATTTGTCGGCCACCAACCATACTGTTGACCATGCTTTGTTGCTGGGAAGACTGGAAAGAAGGGCAGGCTTATCAGAACCCACAAGGCTTGGTTCTGTTTATTTAGGTGATACCAAAATCAGTAGTCTTAGACTTGAGGCAATTTCTGTGCACCTTTATATTCAAATGCTGGTGCTGCAAGGTTCATCCCACTCCTGCCGTCCTTTTTATTTTAGTATCTACTTGTTATCATTGACTGACTTTCTGCAGAACCATTACATCAAATATGCAAGCTGGTGATATCCAGCTAGCGGAGGGGGATAGGACCGGATATAACAACCACATTATGGACTGCATGCTGGAAATTCAAAATTAGCAGTAAAATAGCAGATTGTCCTTGAATGGGTCAATAAAGGAGGTTCTTGGACTATGATCAGGGAGTCCCCTTAATCTGATCAGCTTTTCTTGGGAACACTCCTTCTCTTGCCCTGGCAGGCAGAGGGTTTACAGTCAAGGTGATGCAGATTTAGTACAAGGGTCTAGATCACTCCAACTGTGGGACAACTTCATTGGTTATTAGTATCAGCCAGAGACAGGTTTAAAATCCTCACTGTGGTCCCTAAGACAAAGCGTATGGCACTTCCAGTCTACCTGAGATGACGTCAACAGATCTCATGCCAGTATGAAGCCTTGGATCTAAAGTGGCTCCAGTGATGGTGGTTCCGTTTTGGAAGAAAGCTTGTTATAGAGGGGATCCTTGATTGATCAGCCGGGGCGTTGTTGGAACACTTTGTCAGTGAGGCAAATCCCAGGCTGTAGGCCTTTCTGCAAAGTTTTATACACCCAAGTATCCAGAGAATATTTCAAACAGTTGTTCTGGAATGGGTAAGCTTAAATGGTACAAATCCATACAACTTTTTCTAGGGGTCTTGTACCATGTGCCTGTAAACAGCCTAGTAGAATATGGCTGCACATGTTACTGATGATACATAATGGAAGGGCAATGACATGGAGAGTGGCGATTCCTCTTTCTTTCATGCCCGCCACCCAAAACATGCAGAGGAGCTGATAGTGGTGGAAGCAGATTCCATATCTGTGCAGCAGTGAGGGATTGTGTACAAGGTGGGCTTCTAATTAAGTGCTAAACTTCTATTCTTTAGACTAGTGGTTCTTAACATTTTGACTTCTGTAGCCCTCCACTGATTAGCTGTTGGAAACAGGGACCTCGGTCAACACAATTTTTGTGATTTGAACCTCAACCCCTCCCACTCCTTACCCACAATACTACAGAAACAAGTGTACATTAAAGAACTACACAAATTCAGAAATATTTTTTGTAATTCAACCAAAAATAATCTCCAAAATAGAAATTCTAATGAGAAGATTTAATCTTTTCTTGACATTTGGTTTTATTTCTAAAGGACAAAGAGCGATATGCTTAATTCTAGGATATCACTTTAAATTATTTGCCCCTAATGCATCCTTTCTTTTTTTCACCTTTATCAGTAGAAGAAAGTGACCTTTTACCATTCAGCCGTGACATCAGGATTCAGGGCAATATTTTTCTACAAAAATATATGCCCCATTTGTGCCCTTCAGAAGGTGTTATAGGCTATCTCCCTGCTTTCACAGACTGAACATTGGGAAATTTGGTCGGTGTAACTTTTTGAGGTGCATAGTTGTACTAACCATTACAAAACCAGTCAAAGCTGTAATGCACTCAGTTTTCTGTTGCTTCAACAGACACAAGATAGAAAACTATACCCTACTTAATGAAAGACTAACCCATAGGAAGTAGGGTGCCTCAAGTAATTGAACTGTAGCCAATGTTTGATCTTTTACATAGAGTATGCCAAAAATGTTCCAGGCCTTTCAGTAGAAGAGTGAATATAGTGCTTCAAGAAAGTTTGACAGCAATCTTGTTTTTAACTTCTGGATAATGGAGATAGTAACTAAGGGTGTTCCATTAAAGTCTGTTACCCAAATCCAGATTAGGGATTCTCACTGGGTTGATATTCCTGATTCTCCAACAAGGGAAAACCCATATTATGTATTCATTTTCATTTTGTCGTTGAAGGTTATTAAGGGGTGTGCCTGGTGCTGGGCCTGTAGAGGATGTACAATTCTATCAGAATCAGCTATTTCATGATGAGGGCCCTTGAGATGATTCTCCTGTTGTTAAAAGAAACAGAACAAAACCACTACAACCAACTACCATCAAATAACAAATATAAAACTTAAAGAACAATAGTTACAAGAGAAATTGGAGAATGGAGCGCTGTGGGTGCAGACAGGCTCACAACGCATCGTTACACGCTGAACTCAGTCATTAAAGAAGGGTGTTTCAATGCCTCTTCCAGTGCAGACCCAGAAGAGATTTTCATGTCATGTTATAGAATTGTACACCCCACTACTTTGAACAGTATCGGTCTGGCCTGCAATGAGGTCCTCTGTACGGGGTCCCTGTAGGCAATTGTGTGTTGGGTTGTGTACTCTCTGGCTGTTTCTAACAAAAGAGCCTGATCTTCTGGCCATGTGGTGCTCTAGAAGTCATTTCTCAGATATGTCTGCCTGCAGTCTTCTGCTCTTCAGGACTCCCAAATGGCTGCTCTGCCTTCCAACTTAGGAAAAGGAGTGAGGCGCTACTTGGGTAAAGAAAGGGTAACTGGCCTGAGGTGTAGGGACAGTGCGAGGTGCATTGCACTCAATGTGGAGCTGTGAATGCGGGTTGCCTCTGTGAATGCTCCCCACCTGGTGCTCCTCACGTTTCTGCCAGTATGGAGCTACAGACTACCATGAGGACCTATTCAGAGACATGTAACTTGGCTGCCTGGCAAATCTGTGAATCCGGGTGGCTCCAGCAAGAAAGTGGCATTGGATGCAGTGCCACTGGTACTTCACAAACATGATGATATCATTCCTCAGTGAATTGGGATGGAGTTGGATTTTATTTGCTCACCCTATCTAGTGAATGTAATTGTTTTTAGATCTGGTCTTTGAGACAGCTAGCTAGACTTGTTTTACCCAAAAAATCATACATAATATTCTTCTGACCACAGCATAAAGCATGGGACAGTGGTGAACCTACTTTACCCATTGGCTCCCTTCACTTTGAGTGACTGCACAAAGCCTCTACACCGCTCACACCCACCTACAATAGTTCCTTTCTCTTCAATTGCAAAGGTGGTTCAAAGTGTACTCTGTTTTATTTTTAACTTTAAATACAGGGTATTTATTTTGCCTGCACTTCTTTTTAAAGGTTACGTTGTAAAGTGTTTTACAGACATTGAAACTACCTACAATTTGAGTGCTTAGTTAGATGGGAATTTTTTCTTGTTTCCTTCTCAAAGAATAATATTAAAATGTGTTGAGTAAACTGAAAGACTTATTTTTTTTAAAATCACTAGTAAAACAGCTGCATTGGTGAACATTTTTTTAAATTGAAATTTAATTTGCAAGCAAAAAGTGGTCACACTTAAGTGACAGCATATTTTCTTTTTTTCTTTTATGGTACATGTTTGCTATAAAGTATTTAGGATTTAAATCTAGTTTATAGATTTTATAGAGCTAAGATACACCTACATCCATCGCCGGAGGTGTTTCAGTGGTAAATAGCAGGCATGCATCGCGCAGCAGTAGAAGAATAGGAAAGAAATGATAGAGAGGATCAAAGATGGATGAGGAGGAGGTTGGGGGCAAGCGTCTGGTGTCTAAGCTTCCAATAAGAGTACTAATGCTCCAGCGATCTGCAGGTTGTGTTGTGGATGTCAAACACAGGATCCGTAGGTACTGGGGAAAAGACAACTCACGAAATTCATCAGACATTTACTGTGTGCAGGTTTGCCACATCTTGTAAAAGCGGGGAAGTTGTTGTGTGGCGACTGCAGTTAGCTTTTCCATCCCCGATAAGTGCAATTTTTTGTGTAGCCAGTCCGAATGTGTGGGCACTGTGTCTGTACTCCATCTGGCTAGAAGGATCTGTTTTGCTGCCCCCAGTGCTAGGGTAATCACTCTGCCTCTATGCGATCGCAGCAGGCAGGTGAGTGGGTTGGGGAGACCCAGTAGTATATAACACAGTAATTTGGGTATATTTGTGGAAAACATAGCATTTACTGCATCCAGGACCCCGGCCAGAAAGATTTCAATTTAGGGAAGTGCCAGAGGAGATGTGTCAGTGTCACCAGCAGTGCCCGCCTCCTGTGGGGTCCCAAGTAGCTATCCTGGCAGGAGTAATGTACCAATAGTGGGCGATCTTCAGGAGAATTTCTTTACTAGTGGTGTTGAGGGCGGAGGTGCGCTTGATGTAGGATGTCATTCAATTTTTTTCTATCTGTGAAGGGGAACTCACACTCTCTCTCCCATCTGGCGCATGCAGGCGAGGCAAGGGGGCTCAGAGGTATTATCAAAAAGCCATAGAAATCTGAGAGTAGTTTCCTATCTGTGGAATCCATTTCTCAAAAGCTGTCAATACCCTACCAGCATGTTGGCGGATCTATGGTTGGGTCACTCAGTGCACTACTGTCAGAACTGCCACAGTGTGCCATGTCTGGGAGGTCATAACATGTCTGCAGAGTTTGGAAGTCCATGAGCCCCTCAGTGTCAAACAGGTCCCCCGCATGTTTACAGTTAGATTCCTGCCATGCCTTAAACGCTGACCCCATTGCTGCCGGTGGCACATCTGGGTTACCTATCAGTGGCGTTTGTGGGGAAATAGGTGTGGAAAGACCGTGTCGCAGTTGCACTCTATCCCAAACTCCAATTGTGGATCTCCCAACTGGGGAGATGTCGACGCTGACTGGCCTATGTGGTTTAGGCAGGCAGGGTACAGTGAATTTTCCATATGTGCGTGGCTGCAATATAACGGTGTAAGACCAAGGCGTCTGGCAGAGCTCCGAGAGTTGCGTCCCATTCGGTCCCCATCTTGGACACACCCCCGCCATAAAACTATTTTTAAAAACTTCCCATGACCTGAGCTTGCCAGAGCCAGACCTATTGGCATTGCCAGTACTTATTTATATTTTTGATTATAACTATAATATTCTATCAACTGATGTTTATTAGGGAATTTTCAGTGCTTTTTTCTCTTCTGAAAGAACTATAATTTCCGCTGAACATGTACATCAGTGTCACACATGCATATGCCCTAGCTGCGTATGGTACTATGCAACATACATACAATACACAAATATAGCAATGCATTTTTTACCATCAGTGGCATCCTGCATGTACATCCACACCTCTTGAAACAAAGTTTTTTTTATTTATCCCAAAATGAATCCGCAATATAAAATGAATCATCGCTAACATTGAATACATGTATGCAGTATCTGCTGTACTCTCTCTACAAATGTATCTACAGAAAGAATGAGAAAAGTCAAATAGTACCATTTGAGGGTTCAGACAGAGTGCTGAGAAAAATTTGAATGTGTGAGAGTCCAAACTCCAAGCACTCAGAATTATTGAAAGGGGAACAAGTCACTATCGATTGAGTAATGCTGTAAGGAATCTCAAAAAGCATTTTTGATGCTACTCATTCTGATCTTACATTTACATGAGTCTAACAAAGGGATATGGACACTGTTCTTGAAGTTAAGACATCTCTACACATTTTATATTGTTTCTTTTTTGCAGAAGGGAAGTTCCATACCTTAGAGCCTTTTTCTGTAGGAGTCATGTCACCCAGGCACAGTCAAACATGGCCAGCAATGGTGCCTTGTTGATCATAAAGGGGTCATATGGCCTCCTATGTGAACATTTCAAACATACTTGTAAGAAATCGGTTTCTAACCTCTGAAAACCTCCTGTTTTTTCACCTATATATTTTTTTTAACCAGTATTTTAAATGGAATGGTGCACCAGGAAAAGTTTCTAATTTCAAATGATATTCAGAACGGTGTATCTCAAAATGGCAAATGTATTCCTTATTTTCTTCTTTATTGTTGTAATATATTTTCAAGACATATTGTATTGTATCATAGACTTATATAGCGCAAAAAACTGTCACCCTATGGGTATCCTGGCGCTGCGACTTACCAAGATGGCACCAGGCAGACCAGATAGCCTATTCGCTGATTTAACAAGCTCCTCTTACTCATCCCTAGGTAAGAGTCAAGTCTTTACGCTTTTTCTGAATGGAAGCAAGGAATTATTTTGTCTAATATTCGGGGGCAAATCATTCAAGAGACGTGAGGCTGCTACAACAAATGCTCTGCCACCCATCCTGGTCTTCTTAAATCTAGTGGTGGTTAGCAGACTTGCACTGGAAGAACGAAGATTTCTCCCAGGATTATACCAGGTGAATTTCTCCTGCATGGGCAGTGGGCCCAGACCATGTACTTCTCTAAACACAATACAAAGACATTTGAATTGAATTCTATTCTTGATGGGTAACCAATGAAGGTCCTTTAGAGCTGCCGTCGTTGAAGACCTGCGCTGCCTGTTTAATGCCAGTTTGGCTGCTATGGACTGGATTCTGCAGCTACTGATTGTGATGCTCCCAAGTATAGGGAGTTGCAGTAGTCCAGTCGACTTAAAATTATACTCCTCACTACTAGAGCTCTAGTGGCACTAGGCAGTAGTGGGAGAATCTGGCATAGCGCTCTTAACAAGGAGAAGCAAGTACTAACCGTTTTATTGACTTGTGACTCCATTTGAAGATTATCACCCATTAAAACCCCCAGGTTACGTACTGTTCTTGCTGGATAGTGGTTTGTCCATGGGGGTGAGTCTGAACTCCAACAGCAGATGCCGCGTCATTTTGGCCGTGGAACAGTACACAACCTCTGTTTTTCCTCCATTAAATTGAAGAGAGTTTGTCCTAAGCCAATTGGAGGTCTGATGCATACACTCCTGAAATGTGTCTATAGATACTGCCTGATTTCCTTCCAGGGGAAACACCAATTGTGTGTCGTCCGCATAGTTGACTAGATCAATTCCAAAGGACTTGATAATAGGAATCAAAGGGCGTAAGTAGATGTTGAATAGAATGGCGCTTATTTCAGAGCCCTGTGGCACCCTGTGGCGCACCAGGGTCTTTGTGGATGTGAACGGTGAGATGGTCACTACCTGTTGTCTACCCGTCAAATATGATTGCAGCCACTTCAGTGCCCGTCCTTTCACTCCTATATTCTCTAGTCTTTTCAACAGTATTATGTGATTCACTGTGTCGAATGCGGCCGACATGTCTAGTAACACTAGTACAGATGGAATACCATTGTCGGCTTGCATTCTCAGGTTGTCCAGTACGGTCACTAGGGCTGTTTCAGTTCCATGACCTGGTCGGAACCCAAATTGGTCCTTATCTAGCAGATGGTTTTCTTCTAGATATAAGGACAAAGACTTACTAACTGCTCTCTCCAGGATTTTTACTGGGTATGGCAGGAGGGAGATTGGTCTGAAACTCATTGGACTTTTAGGATCATGAGATGGTTTCTTAAGCAGCGGGGTCACCACTGCCTGCTTCCAAACTTCTGGAACTATTCCTTTTTCCAGTGACTGGCAGCAAATCTGCCGCAGCCAGGGGAATAGTTCTAGCCGAAACTCATTCCATATCCCATGTGGAAGAGGTTCCAGAGGGGAACCCGAGGATATACTTTGAGCAAGGCTGTTAAATGTATCCTCGGTAAGAGGGTGAAAGCACTCTAGAGCATGCGGCTGACGGCTGTGAGATGCTTCTATCTGTGGCTCTTCTGCTAGTGTCTAAGATGATTCCTTTTCCTAATCCAAACAGCTGTTATTGTTGGGGTTTAAACCCCCAACAATTTTATTAATCTTCTCGTCAAAATGGGCAGCAATATTGTCGAAAAGTTTTTGCTTTGCATCCACCTTATTGCCCATGCAAGCTGGATTGGAAAGGTCCTTTATAATATTGACAAGCATTGGCATAGCCAATAGGTCTCGCCTTTGGGACCTTATAAGTGTTTAGCCATGCAACAGTTGCATAACTAAATACTTATAAGGTCCCAAAAGCGAGACCTATTGGCTATGCCAAACTGCTGTGCGGCCGCGAAAGTGTAAGTAAATCGCGGCGCGCGCGCCCGCGCACATGCACTGTAGCTCTAGGCTTGCCTGGTAGCACTTTTTGGAGCCCTCTCAATAAGTCTCGCCAGACCAGCGCATGCGCTGGGTCAGGCGAGACCTATAAAGCACTTTAGCACTATTAGGCGCTTGCAGGATTGTTTTGGCATAGTACTCTGCTTTGGACCTAGAGATAGCTTCCTTATACGAAGCCTGCAACAGTTTCAGCTCTTTTTTATCTGATTCTATATACGACCTTCTCCATTTTCTCTCGGCCTGTTTGCTTTTTTCTGCATCAATTTTAACTCCTAGCTATACCAGGGAGCTGAGGGTTTCTTTCTGTTCTTCAGTCTTTTTTCCAGAACAGTCTGATCCAGGGTACGATTTATGTAGTTACAATAGATTTGATAATTTTCTTCTACTGAATTGCTAGGGACAAAAAAATTCTGTTCTGGGAATGTCGGGTATTGTCTATTTTTTACTAGCTTAACCCATTCTCTTCCCTTACAGTAGGTTACTGGCCGATTTGTATTATTTTTTTTGAAACCTTTATTACAGAATGCAAAAGATATACAAAGATGGGCCTACAACCTTCAGGCCGGCCGCTAGCAAGCAGTGAGAGCATAAAATACAGTCATTAAACACAAGCGGCAAGTGATAAAGGTCCCAGAAGTCGAGGGAAGCGTTGGCGGCCACACCGGCCGGACCCCCCAAATGGCGGTTCAATTTTTTATAAAAAACCACAAACAAATCCACAAGGCAGCAAAAGTCAAAGCAGCATTATGAGCTCCCCTGGGGAGGACCCTACCGATCCACAGGAATAGGGGGGGGGACAGGCCGGGACAGAAACAAAGTAGACACAATGCCCAGAACCAAGGTGACAAGCAGACTAGGGAGACTGGGCCACTGCCAAGTCAGGCGTCAGCGGCGGGGTACAAATCCCGCCACGATAGGAGTTCCAGGGGCCCCACACCTTCACCCATTTCCCAGGCTTACCTCTCGCCACATACACTACCTTCTCCCGAAACATACACCAATCCATGTTGTCCTTCCACACCGAAACCGTTGGTGACCTCTGGGAGCCCCACAATTGTTCTATGTCACGCTTGGCCACCATATATCCCAGAGTCACCCACCACGTCTGCGGCACCGTATAATCAGTCGGCTCCCACACATTTAGCAGACATCTCCTAGCCTCGGGAAACAGCGCCACATGCGTGACCGCTTGCAACACCGCATGTACACCACGCCAGAATCGCGCCACCTCCGGGCATTCCCACAAAATATGGATGAAGGTCCCTAACGAACCACACCCACGCTTACACAGCCCATCCACGGCATATCCCATACGCATCAGACCCGGCCCCGAAACATAGACCCTGTGGAGTATTTTGAGCTGGACGAAGCGAAGGCGGGCCGGTATGGCCACCTCTTTCGGGGAGGCCACCGCAGACACCCAGTCCTCGTCATCCAGCTCCAATCCATCGGCGACCCATGCCTCACGAAGGCCAGTCAGCAGTCCCGAGCGATCGTTGATGAGCTTTTTATAAATCAATGAGACAGTGCCATCCGGTACATGCCCATCTAGCACTCTATCTTCCAGAGGGGAGCACTCCGGGATGGAGGCAACATCCGGGAATACAGAACACAGCGCGTGACGAACCTGTACATATCGGAAGTACTCCCTGTCCTGCAACTGGAATTCCTTCTGCAGCTCATCGAACGTTTTGAATCCCCCCCTCGTCCAGAGATCGCCTACCCTGCTGATGCCTATCATGTCCCACTTCTCAAAGCCTTTCGAGGGCCACAAGCAACCCAGTCGCTCAGATGCATACAGTGGCGTCGCCCGGGTCAACCGATCCTTCCACCCCATAGCCAAGTTTGCCGCGTGCCACACCCGTACCGCGACCCGCGTAGGGCCCGTCAAACGTGCGTCGAGCGATGTAGAGTAAAGCGCACGATTATAGTCGCCACCCGGCAGTAACAGTTTGTCCATTTCAAAAGCCGGGTTAAGGGCGGGCCCATAAAGGCCGTGGTTTATCGCAGCCAGCTGGGAGGCCCAGTAATACCGTTTGATGTCCGGGAGGGCGACCCCCCCGTCATACCACGGGAGCGTCAGCTTCGCGAGGGCGATACGCGGCCTCCCATCCCAAAACAGGTGGCGCTGCAGACCCTCCACCTCCCGAAAGTAGCGCGCCGGGACGACGTCCATCGTGTTTTGTAAAGCGTATAAGAAACGTGGCAACGACATCATCTTAAACAGTGCCGCACGGCCGAGCGGCGAGAGCGGCAAGCGCCTCCAACGCGCCACATCCTCCTTCAGGCGCTGGAGGGGGGGGAGTAGGTTCTGTTTATATCGGGCCGCAGCGTCCAGGGTAATAAAGATACCCAGGTACTTAAATCCCTGCGGAGCAACCTGGATAGGACAACCCCGCGGAAGGATAGGAGCCTCCCCCGAGAGGACATACACACAGGATTTAGCCCAGTTGATAACTAAGCCGGAGTTGCGGCCGAATGAACGCAACACATCCACTAACACAATCGGTGATTTGCGCGGGGAAGCAAGGTACAAAAGAATATCGTCCGCGTAAAGGGATACGCGATCCTCATACTCGGGGGTCCATCGGAGACCACGAATCGAAGGGTGCCACCGCAGCCACTCCGCCAGGGGCTCCAAGGCAAGCGCAAAAAGGAGCGGCGACAGCGGGCAACCCTGCCGCGTGCCCCTGCCCAGTTCAAACGGCGCCGATACTCTACCATTCACCGCCACCTGCGCCAGCGGTCCGGAATACAACAGTTTCACCCAGCCAATGAATCCCGGGCCAAACCCAAACTTAGCCAGCGTCGCCCAAATATATGGCCACTCAAGCGTGTCGAACGCCATAGTGGCGTCCAAGGACGCCAAAATGGCTGGCTCTCGTATGAACGGGACCCTCGCGAGCACCCCGTGCAGACGCCGCAAGTTAAGCGCGGTGTTGCGATGAGGGATAAAGCCGGACTGGTCCTGGTGGATCAGATCGCACACCACGCCAACCAGCCGATTAGCCAGCACCTTGGCGAGAATTTTCGGCTCCGCATTCAACAACGAAATGGGCCTGTAAGACGTGACCCGATCCCGCGGCCTCCCCTCCTTATGAATAACCACAATAGTAGCAAGACGCTGGTCCAGCGGGAGGGAACCCACCGACCGGGCCGCGAGGAACATAGCACGGAGATGCGGAGCCAGCGTATCCGGTCGTAATTTGTACAATTCAATGGGAAGGCCATTAGGACCCATGGCCTTGCCAGAGGCGAGGGCAATCTCCTCAGATGTCGGGGCCGCGTCCAACGTCAATTTATCCTCCTCCGAAAGGGAAGGCAGCGCAATGTCTTTAAGCAGGTCATGGGAATCCTCTTCCGAGCGGGAAGATACCGGGGAATACACCCCACGGAAATACTCAGCGAAACAATCAACAATTTCCTCCGGCTCAGTGACACACACACCATCCAGTCTCTCAATCGACGGGACAACTCGACTCGCTCTCTCCTTTTTATCCAGCCACGCAATCAATTTACCAGCCTTATCACCCACATCATACAGTCGCCCCTGTTGCTCTCTACTCAGGCCCCTGGCTGCCTCCGTGACTAGGGCCTTGTAGTCCGCCTGTTAGAGTCGGAGAGCATGCAGTTTGTCATCCGTTACCCCACACTCCAGATCACCCTCCAACTCAGTTATCTCAGATTCGATACGGGTCACCTCCTCCCGCACGCGCCTCCGGGAATGGGAAATGAGGGACAGGGCCTCCCCCCGGAGTACCGTCTTAAACGCCTCCCACAAAGAAACCGCAGACGACACAGACCCCACATTGTCTTCAAAATATCGCTCAAGAGATTTAACCAAATCAGCGCGAATTGTGGGGTCACGCAGGTACCAGGAATTAATCGGGACCACCCTCCCCTCCCCCCTCGGGACAATGTCGAAATGCAACAGGAGCGGGGAGTGATCTGAAATACCCCGAGCCAAATGTCGTACCTCCCCGACCCTCCCTGCCTGTGCTGCTGGCATCAGAACATAATCAAGCCTCGAAAGACTACCATGAGCCCCGGAATGAAAGGTGTATTGTATCTGCGTAGGGTGTTTCAGCCGCCAACAATCCACCAGCCCCAGGGTATCCAAGAGGCCAGATAACCAAGCTTGGGCACGGGGGAGATCCCTGGGAGGGTGACGATCCTCAGTTCCGGAAATTACAGCGTTAAAATCCCCCCCAACCACTAGAATCCCCTCCGGCAGGCCAAGGAGAAGGCGCCCCAAATCAGCAAAAGTAGTTGTCTGCAACCCTGGCGGGACATAAACAGAAACCAAAACAATCACTTTACCCTCCAATCTACCCACCAGAGCCGTATATCGTCCCCTATCATCATGGAGCACCTCATCAACCTCCAACGGGAGCGAGGTTTTAACCATAATGCCCACACCCCTCGAACCAGATGTGAAGCCCGAGTGGGCTGCAAGGCGATAGCCCCGTCTGTTCATGGCACGAAAGGAGTTTCCAATGAGGTGTGTTTCCTGCAGAAATACTATATCGGGTGAAATTCGTTTTAAGAACTGCAGGACCACTCCCCGTTTTATCCTGTCCCCCAGTCCATTGACATTTCAGGACAAAAGGCTCAGTCCCCTACCCCCCATCATAGCCAAAACCGATCAATCTCCCCCCAGAGAGCACTTTAGCGATAGCACAACAATACTTCTGCCTTGTGGTACAAATAAACAATACCCAACCCCAACCCAACATCCCAAACAAAACTCCCCCCTCCCTGCACCCCTGCATGAGCCCAAACAGCCCCCCCAACTTGCAGTGTGCCTGTCGCCCCTGTGTAAACTAAACTACAAAGACCCCCTAGAGGAGGAAAGAGAACCCCCTCGAGACACAACACCACCTCCAACGGAGGGGAAACAAGACACAACAGTCAAGAGACCCTAAGCATGGCCGAAAGGTGGCATCATCAGGAATGAGCCCCAGTGTCAATACCTCATACCCGGTCCGGTGGGCACTCTCCTCCCGCCGCCCCCATCCCATCCCGATCATGTCCCCCAGACAAAGTGTCCAACCAGTCCCCGGCCACCTCAGGACGGTCAAAAAAGTGAGTGCGACCATCAGCCTCCACATGCAGCCTGGCCGGGAAAAGCATGGCGTATTTTAACTTCATGTCTCGAAGCCGCCGCTTGACGCCCATGAAACTCAGTCTCTGCTTCTGGACCGCCTGCGTGAAATCAGGATAAAAGTTCACCTCCATGTTCTCCAGCTTAAGCGGCCCTTGCAGTCTGGAAGCTTGCAAAATCGCATCCCTATCCCGAAAGTTGAAGATACAGGCAATAAGAGGCCGCGGAGGAGCTCCGACCTTCGGTCTGCCGCCAGGAACTCTATGGGCCCTCTCCACCGCGAAGAATTTACTCAGTCCTCGAGGCTGGAGATGGGTAGAAATCAGGTCCTCCACAAAGAGATCCGCCGCCGAGTCCTCCCATCCCTCGGGCACTCCGATAATGCGAATGTTATTCCTCCGGGCCCTGCTCTCGGAGTCCTCCAGGTGCCGATCCGTGAGCGCACTTGCCTGCCGGAGCCGGCGCACTTCCGTCTGAAGGGCCGCTACCTCAGTCGTGAGGCCCGACGCGGTGTGGGCCAAGGAGTCAACCCGGTCATTTGTCTTAGATAGATCTGCTCTAACAAGGTTGACATCGATGAGGACCGCATCGAGTTTGTGCGCCAAGGTGTCGAATTGTTGGCCTACTGAGGTCTTCATCTCAGCAATGGCGCCCATGACGTCCTGCAAAGTCAGATCCGTAGGCAAATCCGGGGCATCCGGGGGACACTCGGAAGACTTGTGCGATCCGCCGGAAGACCCCTTCGGGAGGGTGTAGCGATCCATAATGTTGACTTGAGGTGCGGTGCCACGCCGGGTCGATTTGGCCTTCAGCCGATCTCCATCCTGCTTCGTGGCCATCGTCGCGTATCTCTCACCCTCACCAGTCACGCAGTGGAGAGCAAGCAATCAAGGCCGTGAGCCCCGGGGGTCACCTCAGGAAGGCGGAGCGGGTCACCGCAGGCAGGCAGGCAGGGTCCCCCAGCGAGGCCACCACCACACAAAGAAGCGCCGTAATCCCACTCGCGATGATGGCAAGGGGACTCAAAAGCGAAAGTGAAAGTGTGGGGTACGCGACTCGCCAGGCCCGGCCCGCCATTGTTATTCACTTCGCCACTGGGTCACCCCCAAACTCGAGTCCGGGGTCAGGAGAGAAGCAGGCCGCAAACTTCAGTCGATGCTCACCCCGGCCCCCGGGGTCCGATTCAAAAACGGAAAACGGGTACCACCTCGGCTCAGGTTCACCGACACAGTCCCCTCAACCGATTCAGGATGAAGACAGGATAAACGTAGGAGGTTGCGGAGGTCCTCGGGAGCCTCGCACCTACGCGGCCATCTTGGTTGCGCGCTAGGCTCCTGCCGATTTGTATTATTAACTAATCTGGGTAGTGTTATCCTGAAATGGATTAGAAAATGATCAGTCCAACATTGGGGCAGTACATCAATCACCTCTGTCTCGCTCCGATTATCAAACAGAAGGTCTAGGGCATGCCCTCCCTGATGAGTTGGCTGGTGCACCAGTTGGTGCAGATTAAGGCTTCCGCATGTTTGCCTCAAATCTCTCAGAGGGGGTCCTAAATTCCCATTATCCCAGAGGTTGAAATCCCCCAATATAATCATCCTTGAGTGTGTTAGGGTCAAGTTGGCGAGGGTGTCAAACAGGACTTGATATTGGGTGTTTAGACCCGGGGGTCTATAACATACTATACCTGTTAGTACTTTTCCTCTTGCCTCTTGCAGTGAAAAGCCTAATAATTCAATACCCTCGACATGGTCAACGTGTGTGGGGTAAAATCCCATTTTTCTTTAAACATCATCCGACCCCCCCCTCCCCTCCCAGATGGCCTGGGTTTATGAAAAATGTTATAGCCTTCTGGACATACGAATCCTAACTCTACAGTGGAGTCAGTCCTAGTCCAGGTTTCAGTTAAAAACAAAGCTCAAGGCACTCTAACATAGTTGATACCTCTTGGTAGTGCTTCACTAATGGCCTGCTGTTGATCAGACCACACCTTAGTCTATCCTGGGTCTGGTCAGCAGCAGTAACGTTAAAGTTATTGACCATGGCTTCTTGTGTCCCCCTAACATTCCTCTTACCTATATGGAGGAGTTGTTCCCTGGGATAGCATATTCTACCGTGTCCTTGAGTGACACTAACAGCATGGCTGGCGTTGAGCGCGATCGGATCGCGGACGGGGGCAGACGGACTTGCCTCTGGCGGGCCATCGGCGCGCCCGCTGCGTGCTTGCATCACCCTTCCTAAATAGAGAGGTGTGTGCTGAGTGACCAGCCAACTAGCGCGCTAACCAAGATGGCGCTGACTAGGAAATGCGAGTGCCGGTAGAATAATTCCCGTTTGGCAGCGAAATGCAAGATTGTTTTAAGGTGCAAGTGAGTGGACTTATTACTGTTTTAAAAAGCTAAAAAGTATTTTCAACAATTAAAAATACGGCATCACAATCCTCCTATTCCCATGCCCCACGTAACAACAGCATACAGAATAATAAAAGCTTTTAAGCGAAGAATGCTTTCCAACAAGAGCGAACTTGCAGCAAATAGCGTTTTGGGCTGGTGGTCTAAGATGTTCTAGGTTGTGCGTGCTTGCATCACCCTTTTTAAATAGGGAGGCGTGTGCTGAGCGACCAACCAACTAGCGCGCTAACCAAGATGGCGCTGACTAGGAAATGCTAATGCCGGTAGGATAATTCCCATTTGGCAGCGAAATGCAAGATTGTTTTAAGGTGCAAGTGAGTGGACTTATTACTGTTTTAAAAAGCTAAAAAGTATTTTCAACAATTAAAAATACGGCATCACAATCCCCCTATTCCCATGCCCCACGTAACAACAGCATACAGAATAATAAAAGCTTTTAAGCGAAGAATGCTTTCCAACAAGAGCAAACGTGCAGCAAAAAGTTGTCCAGCCAACGCATTTAGTTCAAAAACGTTTTCGTGAACTTCCTCAAGGCTCTCAATCCTTACTCGAAGTCAATGGTGAGCTTCAGGTTCAAGTAAAATCACAAAATTTTGTAATGGAGATCCAATCCTCATGTGCTCATATATTAGAGTTCCTTTTAGTATTCCATGTCCAATTGTACCCAGTTTCTCAAGTGCACAAAAATGGGGAATGTGCTCCCATCTGTTTGGCCTGCAATGTTCACATCACCCTCCACGGGAAGGCAGTACCATGCTTTAAACCCTCATGTGCTGAGTTTTATTCATTGGCTGGCGATGTGCTCAGACTGTCGGCTACATTTCCCTGGAATCCTTGAACTCCCACAATTTTTGGAGACAATGCAGATATATTCGATCATCAAGTATAACTTTCCCTGGGTCTCACAGTAAAGTATCCTTGCTAAGCAGTCATGCTACAATGTTGCTGCAGCTAGGACCTTTGTTTTAGAGTCATGATTCGTGTTGCGAGAACGGTTTTTTACTTTTTAGTTTGCTGAAGAACATTTTTAATACAGAGAAGTATTCTGGAAATCAATTTGTGTTGGAAAACGAACTTTGGATTTTTTTTATAGATTTGGCCTTAGTACGGAAAGACTTTAGAATATATTACATTTTTTGAAAATTGTGTTTTTTTAAATAACAAAATGAAGGTAAGAGTTCTTGCATCAAGAGATTCTTGATTATGATATGTTTATGAGAATGCGCTTTTTTTTTTAAAGTTTAAGTTTATTGAGACCAACAAGAAAATATAATATACAATTAAAGTCCGTTCGGAAACATAAGTGATTATGATAGATACAATAAAGGATATTAAGCATATTGGGGACAATCAACACGTTAACCTAGAATAAGAAAAGAAAAGAAAAAAAGAGGAAAAATGGGGTGGGGGAAGAAAGTAATATAAATATAATTGGAAGAGTTCAGAACAAACTATGACAATAAAAGAGATACAATGGAACATTGCATTGCATGTAACTTAAAACTCTAAAAAGAATATAATGATATAATTGTACAAGTAGAATATGTAAAACAGTATTAGATTATTCAAACAAAAGACAACGAAAACCAGATCAAGGTGGTTTACGAACATCATCTGACGTTCTCACATTAGGAGTAATTAAAGTACTTGAAGAGGCGGAAGCAGATAAATATGTAGTGAGAGGGAGCCATAACAAACCCCTTTTAACTGCTAATGATACAGGGGTAACATAATTAGTATCAAGTCTATGATGAAAGCAGATGGCGTT
The DNA here is from genome assembly GCF_964204655.1 of Triturus cristatus. Classification (NCBI taxonomy): domain Eukaryota; kingdom Metazoa; phylum Chordata; class Amphibia; order Caudata; family Salamandridae; genus Triturus; species Triturus cristatus. Next base: position 870,380,229 of record NC_140583.1, on the reverse strand, counting down.
CCACCAGGCTCTATAAGTAACTTTATCTGCATTTTCCAATTCGAGGTGATTAGGTGTAAGGCAATAGCAAGTAACAAATCAATTAACTGAAAATGTGACTGAGGTAAAGGCCATGAAGGGGATAAAGAACCTAGAAAAATATTTTAGAGGGAAAAGGGAATTTTAGTGTTAAAAATGTTGTTAATTTGAGACCAAACTAAACGCCAAAATTTAGCAATATTGGGACATTCAAATAACATGTGTTTTAAGTCAGCCTTTAAACATGGACAGGACCAGCAGTGTGATGAAGTGGTAGAAGAGAAGGAAGCTAAGTGTGCGGGTGAATATAATGAACGTTGATATACAAAATAAAGAGTCTGAGTAGTATTTGCCGCCCGTGAAGTTTTATTGATCTTTAACCATAATTTATCCCACAAGGAGATAGGCCAGGATTGTAATAAGTCCTTTTCCCATGCCAATTCAGTCCTTGCTTTGCACCGCGTTGAAAGAGATAAAAGGCCTTTGTAAAGGGAAGATGCAGAAGGGGAGGCGTTTAATAATGGAAATAATTTAGAACATGTTGTAGGATAATTTGGAGAAGGTGGGAGTAATGAAAGATAATGGTAAAGAGAAGGGAGTAGAAGGTCATATTGTTTCTTAAAGGAATTAGGAAGGGCAAAGTTAGACTGAAGGACTGAGAAGGATAAATCCACTTCAACCCCTTAGAGTGCCATGCCTTCCAATAGAAAGCACGATTTTTAATGCGTAGCAATTTGTTATGCCAAATAGGCTGATGAGAAAGTGAGTTAATCGAAGGGTAGGAAGATGGTAGGAGAGGAGTTAAGAGCTTACAAGTATAAGAAAGGACAGGATGACGTAAAGAAGAGGTGTGTGCAGAAAAAGCAAGGGATTCCATAAAGGCGAAGGGGGAAGTAAAAGACTTCTCGACACTGAGCCAAATCGGAGGATAAGTAGGGGAATCTAAGGAGAGCCAAGAAGAGGCTTGTTTTAGGGAAAACGCATGATGATAAGATTTAAAGTGAGGAAACTTAAGTCCACCATTTGACTTATCTTTTTTGAGAGTAGACAAAGCTATCCGAGGTGGTTTACCTTTCCAGAGAAATTTTAATAAAATGCGATCTAATCTCTTAAAATAATAATCTGGAATATGTACAGGAATCAGTGAAAGAGAATATACGATAATGGGAGCAAGCATCATCTTAATAGAGTCTAATCTACCCCACCAAGAGAGAAAAAGAGGGTGCCACTTAGTAATAGAATCATTTAGTTTTTTAGTAATGTAATTAAAATTTTGTTTTAAAGTTTCGGAAATAGACGGGGAGAACCATAATCCTAAGTATTTTAATTTGGAGGATTGCCAGGAAAAACCAGTGTGAACAAAATAGTGTTTAAGACACAAGACATTAAGGGGCAAGACTTCACATTTATCGCGATTTAGGCGATACCCTGAAAGTTTTGAGAACGTATCTACCTGAGAGAAGAAAGGGGGAAGAGAAGTATCTGGATTGGAACAATATAAAAGAATATCATCTGCATAAACAGACATTTTGACTTGACGGGGACCCAAATGGAACCCTGTGATTTGAGAATCCTGTCTAATTTTGGTGAGGAAAGGCTCTAATGCCACAACAAATAGGAGAGGGGATAGGGGGCAACCCTGACGTACACCTCTAGAGAGAGAGAAATAATCAGAAGCCTTACCATTAGCAAAAATAGACGCTTTGGGACCAGAATATAAGAGAGAAATGAAGGAAATTAATTTAGAGGGGAACCCTATCCACTTAAGAGCATGGAACATAAAATCCCAACCAATCCTATCAAAAGCTTTCTCAGCATCTAAAGCTATGGCAGCAAGCGTGTAATCCAAGGAAGAGGCCTTACTGAGAATGTTAAAAAAGACTCTAGAATTATCAGAAGATAAACCGCCTTTTACAAAGCCCGATTGCTCCGAACCAAGAATCTCAGGTAAGATTGGTTCAATACGTAAGGCAAGAATTTTAGCAAAAATGTTGTAATCCGTTTTCACTAAAGATATCGGGCGATAATTTTTACAAAAAGAAGGGTCTTTGCCTTCTTTAGGAATTAAGCAAATCATAGCATCCTGAGACGCTCCATTATTGATAAAAGAGGAAAATAAAAGAAGAAGTTGTGGGAGAAGAAGTTTGGAAAAGTGTTCATAAAATTCAATGGTAAATCCGTCAGGGCCAGGAGTTTTTCCTCGTCATAAAACCGATACGGCATGGGAAATTTCCGGCAATGTAATATCTAGCTGTAGTGAATCAAAATCAATGTGTGGCGAGGGGGGAGGAGTAATGGATTGGAAGTAGAAAGAAAGATCAGAGTAAAGTGGTTGGGTCTCAGGAGTATAAAGAGTTTTGTAGAAGGAGACAAACTCATTTAAGATATCTTCATCTTTGAGAAGTACATCACCATTAGAATCAGTCAAAGAGTCTATCCTAATTCTATCCCGGCGTGTTTTTAGATAATTAGCCAGTAATTTCCCCATTTTATTCTGACCTCCATAGTAACGAGCACTACTCTTCAAAAGATAAGAAGAAGCCGTTTCCGTGGATAATTTGTTAAAGGTGATCTTAGCAGAAATAAAATCTTTCAAAGAAGCTTCAGAGTACGAGTGGTAGTAAGCGTATTCACATTTTTTAATGTTGGCAAGCAATTGAGCCGAGTGTTTCTCAAAAGCTTTTTTCTTCCGAGAAACAAAATTAATAATGAAGCCTCTGGCAGCTGCCTTAAAAGAATCCCAAACTATAGCAGGAGAAAAATCTTAAGTTGTATTTATGGTGAAGAATTCCGAAGCAAAAGAACTGAATTGGCCGGAAAAATTAGGATCCACGAGCAGTGAGTTATTAAAACGCCAACGTCCAGTAAATGGGGTATAAGGAAGTAGGTCAAAATCAACAGAGATCGGGGCATGGTCAGAAATTAAAATGGACCCTATTTCTGAGTGGCGTACATGTTGCGTTGAGGGTTTACTTAAAAAGAGATAGTCAATACGAGATTGTGTTTTATGTGGGGAGAGAAAAAGCTGTATTCTCGGAGACCAGGATGACACAGTCTCCAAATGTCAACTAAAGATTTTTGACGAATGGCGCAAGTAAATTGTGAGTGCATTTTGTGGTGTACAAATCTGACTGGGGAGTTCCTATCTAAAATGGAGTCACAAATTTGATTACAATCACCACCAAAAACAATATAATCGTCTTCAAGTGAGAGCAACTTATCAGAGATGTGCAACCAAAAAACATTATCAACAGAAACTGGAGCATAAACATTAAAGAAAACCAATGGTATTTTGTCAATAAGTAATTTAACGATTATCCAGCGACCCTCAGAGTCAGTCTCTTGAGAAATCACCGAAACATTAAACTTTTTATGAGAAAGAAAGAGAACACCATTCTTCTTACCTAAAGCTGGAGAAGAAAACACATTGTCCACCCAACATTTTTTTAATTTAGATGCTTCATTCTCAGAAAGGTGGGTTTCCTGAAGAAAAGCAACATCAGTTTTTAATCTTGCCAAATGGGATAGAACTCGTTGTCTTTTAATAGGATTGCTTAATCCTTTAACGTTCCATGTGATAATTCTGAACTTGACTGGATAAGTTTAAAATCAAAAAACCATGAACATACAATGCGATAAACAGAGCTGAGATTGAGAAGAGCAAATAATTGAGAATTTAAGAATATACGAAAAAAGAGATAAAAGAGGAGAAAAGTAAGAACAGGAAGTTTAAAAAATTCGATGGGAGAAAAGAACAATAAAGAAGGAGTATGAATTTGCGAATGATCAAAGAGCGGAAAAAGAGAATAGAATGAGGGAAGCGTAGGGGGGAAGAAAAGAAAGGGAGAAAGGGAAAAGAAAAAGAAAAGGAGAAAAAGAGGAGCAATAGTAAAAAACAGCAAAAAAGGCATAAAAAGAAAGTGTGAACAGGAGACATACTTACGTGAAGAGGATCCAAGGGAACAAGGGTGAGGCCACACGAGACAGACAGCCCATCCAGGCCGACCAGACGGAGGACGAGGGGCAAAACGCCAAAAATATAGGATATCTACGAATGCTAGAGGGAACACAAAACATAAAAACTATTTAGTACACTGAGTGATGAAAAATAGGAGATGTAAAATAAAACAAAACTATTAGGTATCAACTCAAATTAAAAAGACAATCCAAGCCGAGAAAGAACATCAGAAAGTACATGAAGAACGATAATAAAGAAGAGCAGTAAATGAAAGAACCATAAGAAAAAACATCATAACATCAAGTAACATTTGAAGACAAAGGTCCTGAAGCTTCCATGGTCTCCGTCCTATGAAAGTTTATGAAACTCTGTAACTGCTGCGGATCTTCATAGGATGTCGTCTTGTTATTGAACGTGACTTTAAAGAGGCAGGGGTGAAAGAGTCTATAGCGCGCACCCATGGTACGAAGAGTAGGTCTCATATCAAGAAAGGCCTTACGTCTGTTAGCAGTGGACTTGGCATAATCTTGAGCGAAAAACAAAGTGGAACCGGACCAGGTGATGCGCTGAGAGGATCTAGCCGCTGACAAAACCTTTAGTAAATCCGTGAACTCCAAGAAGTACAAGATGACACCTCTCGGTCTCTGTGAAGATGACACATTCGAAGGGAGACGTCCTAACCTATGGGCCCGTTGAATGTTAAGAGCAGTGCCTTCCGGCATGTGGAGAATCTTGGGTAGAAAAGTTTTAAAGAAGGCAGGAGGATCCGACTCTTCCGATCCCTCCACTAAACCATAAATGCGCAGATTGTTCCGCCTATTACGATTTTCAAGATCCTCGACTTGGCGCTGGAGGACAGATACTTGGGATTGAAGATGAGATACACTAGCGTTAGTATCTGTAAAAGAGGACATGTGACTTTCAACTGCAGTAATTCGTGAGTCAAGTTGAGCCCAAGTATCAGTGAGGACGTGTAATTTATTATTTGTTTCCTCCATAAAGGGACGAAGGGCCCTAATCTCTTCCAAGAGCGTCTCCATGGAAACAGGCGAAGTTGATTTAGGTGGAGAAGGCGGGTTTTGCTTTAAACGTTTGGTGACAGATTTCGCAGGAGGCACCGGAGAGGGATCCATATTCACCGCAGGATCCTGTGATAGTGACAAAGAATCCTCTAGCTTGGAAAAGGCAGTAAAAATTAGTGAATTTTTGATGAGGATATGCTTAGGCGCGGTCTGTTTAGAAAGAGAGCCTTTCGTTCTCCCCATAGGTGGTAAGTCCAACACTCTAATTGAGAGGAGGAGGGGAAAAACGTGGCCCAAAAGTAGAAAAACACTGGGTAAATGTTGAACATCATAGTCAAATCCAGTAAGTATCAAGCGAACATAGCAAGCATCATTGAAGCGAGAGCTCAAAACAAAATTAAAGAATTAGCCATCAAATTTGCATATCCGAAAAAATGAGGCAGGACCATAAAAATAAGTTCAACATCCGAAACAAAAATACTTGTGAAGAATAATCATCAGTGAAAGAAGAACTGGTTCATGTGAGGAAAACAGCATAGAAGAACAGTCCTGTGAGGTGCATGCATAAAATAAAATGGCGGCTGATTCAGTGGAAAAAACGCTGTACAAGTTACGCATCTTCTATAATTTCCAGGGATGTAGCAATGAGATAGTAGAAGTTGGTGAGCAACTGAAGAAAAAAGTGGCAATAGGAAAAACCAGAAACACCTCAAGGGGTAAAAAAACACTTTTGCAGCACGGCTCATCAATGTAGACGCTTACATTTTCCTCAGCCGAAAAAAAAAAAGAAAAAAAAAAAAACAATGGCGGCCGCCGGAGAAATCAAAGATGATTAAAAGCAGCCTACCAGGAGACAAAGGCAGAGAAATGGCACATTCCGGCGCTCCATGCGCTCAGAAAACCAGTCTCCCTCTCGTAGCATTCTCTCACTCGCTAATACGCGAGAGAAATACGGCGCTTTCCTCCCGAACGCGGGAGCGTCAGGAAAAAGCCACCATCTTCGTCAGGCGGAAACCACGCCCCCGAGAATGCGCTTTTAAGGTGCATTTAATTTCTAAGTGTTATTTGGTAAGTAATAATATACGGCTAAGAATAGGAGTCAAAGAATATTACTGACTGTTAATCATTTTCCAGTTGCAGAAATACTAATTCAGAATCAAACCAAGAAGTATCAGTAGGTACTTATGTGTGAAGCCTGATGTAGTCATCTCGCCAATAGCGAAGAAAGATTGTGAACACCTAATTATTCACTTGTCTCTTACTATGTTTTAGTTAAAGGAATGTCAGTTTTTATATCTATAACACAGAGAGTTGGTTTCATGATGTATCTTAAAGGTATAACATTTTATTGTTAAAGTTTGGTGCAGAACATTAATAGCTGATTGTTAAGAAATGTTTTACATACCCATTCAGACCTGTAGATGTCAAAGCTCAGCTGAGTGACATGGCAGTGAGAGGGGCTCTGTATTCTCTCTTATCCCATTCATATTTCCCCATTTCTCCTAATGTCCAACATATAATATTGTGTATGATCAGTGGTGGATACAGTGAGGGGCGGAGGAGCACACTGCCCCAGTTGAATCCAGAGGACAAGCTTTGTGCTTTCTGATAGGCTCCACAAAGTTGGCTGAAAGCCCCAGCATTTTAAAGAAAATATCTTTATTTTTAAGTCTTTGTACAGTCTCAGAGAGCTGAGAAGGAATCTAGAACGACCAAAGAAAAGAACCATCCTGAGCTGATGCAGCCCTGCCAGAAGTCTGCAGAGCCCTTCCTTGTAGTGTGGACATTTGTGAACTCTCTCCAGTGCTGGTCTCACCAGCTTCCTGGCTCCGTCTCAGGCCCATTAGAGAGTGTCTTCTTGGGGACTATGAACAGGTGTGTCCCCTCAACTTCTGTTGATGGGTCTTGTTCTGGATACCCCAGGAATGGGCATTGCTGGAAACACTGTGACTTTGCAAGTGGTGGAAATGCCCCCCCAGCTGAGGTGCAGTCGGAGGTTATGGTGTAATGTGAACAACCATGGGAAGGTACTGCAATAAAGTTATTAGGCCACTAGGGCTGACAGGAGGACTAATCCAAGCCAATTTTGCCAAGCTGCTTCTATTGAGGAGTACACTAAAGGCTGAGGAAAGACTGCACAAAATCTTCAGAGCAAGTTTCGGGGGCCAGGAGGTTCCAGAAGTCTGACCCTGGTGGCTGGAGTGCGCCACCAGGAGCACCATGTAACACCCCAGTGAACATTGACCTAACCGGGCACAGGGTATCTGAAAGAGATTTAGTTGATTGTTCATAGTTTTTTCATGACTGGCCAGGTGCCTTCAAATCAGGTGCACCTGCAGCTACAAAGAAATTGCCAGCATTCATATAGTTTCCCACACAGGCAGCCCGTACAAAGCTGAGATTCCCAGAGGACCTAGGCGTGAGTCCATGTCCTTAAGAATTGTTGCTGTAGGAGAGTTGTAATAATTACCTGGTGGTTCCTGAGATCTGTGTAGACAGAAAAAAGTCAGCCCTACTCCAGTGGACCCCCTCACATTTTCTGGTATGGCCCTGTGAGATGGGAGGGTTCTGCGAAGCTGGGAGTACGAACTGTGCTCTCTGTGCAGCTCCCTGCACTTGACAGGAAACCAAATGAGGCAGGAGACTATCTGAACTGGTAGGATCACAACACAGAGGAGGGCTGCTACATGATCACGATGTGCCATTAGAGCTGACCAGCAGCAATTTGGAGGTTCTGCCTGCTTGGCAGAGAAAGAGTGTGTTGGTTACCCTTGGAGGGGTAGGGGCACTTACTTGCATAAACGACTGTGCCGCATCCAAAGTAAAGATTTGCTGACTGAGGCCACAGCCACATTCAAGGCAGGAAAATAGCCCCTAGTAAAAGGAGCTGCCCATAAGCCCACAGGCTAAAAACAAATAGCATATTTCTTGAAAAGTGCTTCATGAAGGACAGGGAGCACCTGAAATGGTTTTCTTGTGTTTTTGTGGTCACCCGGGGTCATGGCAAGCCCCACATTCCCCCACAGGGAAAGAAGAAAGTGCACAACTTGAGTCTTCCAGGAGGGAGAACTTTTGGACCAGGGAGAGGCTGGTCTATTTTCAATCTAAAATTGGGCTAAGCTTTTGTGTTTGTTTTGGTGTAGTGGACTATGTCTGTTGAGGATTTTGAGTGGTTGTTAAACAATGTGATGCAAAAACAATTATTTTTCCTTTTGTGAGGAATCATCAGGCAAGACCAATACTTCTGGCTAATTAATAGTGAGCAGCAAATGGTGAAAGCATAGGCTGTTAGTTTCTGTATGCGTGTGTGTACATATGTATGTATCGATATTTATGTATGACAGACTTAGCAAGTGGGGATTACACAAATAAATATTTTACTCATTGCATTTCACAAATTTGTAGGCACAAGGAAATTAAAGATTTGCCTTGAATCGCTCATTTAAATATGGGTCCCCAGGTTTCTAATGGATATATTATGGATCTAATATGGAGCATTCTAATGGATGTAATAATTATTACCAAAGGGTGTAGGCCTTACGTAATCATTGGGAAGACTCTGGCAAAGTCAGTAGCCCTGATATTTTAATAGTGCATATACTGATACATTTTTCTAAATGGAGTTGCAGTGAATTACTTTTTAGGGATTTGCCTTCCCTCACAACAATGCATTAAGGTGCCTCAAAACTAAACTGTGTAGTCTAGATTTAGGGGCTAATTTGTCCACTATGACCTTTCCTGAGGTGCGTGGTATGCACCCCTTTTGTTGCGCAAGGCCTTTTTCACAAGGGGTTCCAATTGATATTTCCTCCTGTCATTTTGTACTTAATTGCAATTTTGTGGATATTATTTACTTGTGTGTGTATTAAAGTACCATTCCATCTTAAAACAAAAAGGACTGGTTTGACAATTATTTATTGAGTATTCTTTGATTTCTTGCTGAGTCCTGAATTCCTAGCCTACAGCACATCCCTGAGTCAGCGTTGAACTGTTCTGCATCACTGTCTACCCTTAGAGTTGGTAAAAAGGAACAGTTGGTCCTCAGTCTGATGGCCCACAGTATGGAGACACCTGGAAAACAAAGGTGAAAGACCCTAGTTGAAACAATGGACCCAGTAACTTCTGATTGGCCAGGAATCTTCCAAATCAGTTTTCTCACAATATCCTTCAATATTTAGCTTTGCGGTCAGTATCTTTTCCACTCTTGTATCAACTCTTCCTTCACAAGGATGACTCCAATTTCTACTTTATGAATTCAAGAATTTGGCCCACATTTACATAGGTTTTGTGTCGGGTTTGCGTTGCTTTTTCAACGCAGGTCCGACGCAAAACCTTTCTTTGGATTTACAAACCAAGCAAATTGTTATTTGCGTTGGTTTAGAAGAAAAAAAACGCATACGAGCACAATGCTCTGCTTTACGTTACTCTGCATCAAGGGGGCATTCGATAGGTGGTACATGGGCATTTCCATGCTACCACCCATGGTTTTTGATGCAAAACCTTATCTACTAAATAGTAGACACAGTTTTGCGTCAAAAATTAACGGCACTTGAAAGCAGACGTTAAAAGGGAAAATGCTTTCATTTCTCCTTTCTTCTCTGACTTTGCATGTGTGCTGTACTGTACAGCACTCATACAGGGATGTAAAGTCTGTCTAAGCACACTATTTTGCACTGGAAGGGTAACCTTCCAGTACAAAACCTATGATAGACTTGCACAGTACCCTTTGCACTATGGGTGAAAGATGTGTGCATGGCGCTCGGCAGCATAATTCTGCACTGGTGCTTGGGAGAGGGGAGGAGAGTGCCATGTCTCTGTAGATATGTCATTGTAGTTCTCTCATGCAACGCAGCAATGTTGGGTGCTGCGCTGCGTTGCATGAAAGCTTTGTAAATCTGGGCCTTTGTGTAGTTTAAAGGGCCTACCACTATGATGTTCAAAGAAAATAGACGCCTTTGATAGGAGATGAAGGAAAGGAGGTCAGGTCTCACTCCACACAGTTCTGGGAAACCTTCTCTGAACAGACAAGTTGCATATGTCTGGTTTGATTCAGCTGCAGACCAAAACATGTTTATTAGTGTGTAAATGAGCTTTTGTTTTCTAATTTATAATTATTGCCATTTTTTTTTATTTCATACCCAAATAACATCGTATACAGGAAAAAATATCTTCAGATCAGATGATAAAATGATTGTTACAATTCTAATAAAGTTGCCCTTTTAACAATAACCAGTTTAAATCACAGGAAAATAATGACATTCATATTCAGGGAACCATGGAGGATACCACTCATAACCCACAGCCATTGGTCTAGAGCATAAGAGGTCACCTGATTATCAACTGATGAATTATGGCACGTAAGGGAGTCATTATATCGTTTTCAATGACCACATATTATTTTTGTGTCCATCAACAACTACTTCTGATTGCAGACGATTTTCCATGAAAGAGACTTGTATTAAAGCGCTTCCTCATAGAGGCACTTGGAGGGAGTAATTATGCACCCACGAGAGGACAGTCCTGTGCTTCACCAATAACAGAACCAACTGCAACTCCTTGTATGCACTGTCTCATTCACCAATCACAGTGCACCAACGAACACTTGACAGGCCTTTTAGTTGCATCAATTGTTCTTCTAAATTTCGCCATCCAGACCTTGGCTATCTTGGGACATTCCCAAAGGAAGTGAACAGACTAGTCTGCAGTGCCCAGACATTTGGAACAGCCACCAGGCAGATTCTGGTCAAATGTATAAACATTTAAGGGAAGAAAATGAGTGAAATTCTGAACGGTAAGATTGTGTGCAAACACTTAAGACAGCAAAAATTATCAATTGAATACATCTAGGAGCTGGTGGGAATTATTTCATTTTTCATGAAAAGTATATGCCTCTGCCAGTCTGCAAAAAAACATGGGGCCTCATGTGCAAGGCCCCTGCACCACCGGACCATCACTTTTTGCGACTCTGCGGTGGCGCTGAGTCCTGCTCCACTTTGCATGGCTTAATGCGGCCTTGTAAATATCGGTCCCTTTGACACCGTTTTCTGCGTTAAAGGGGCCTGCGGTGGGTGTTGCTGTGGGCATTCCCAGCAACACCATTGGCTTTTTGACACTTCCCCAAATTTGCAAGGAATCCTAAATCTGAAGCAGCGCTAAAAACTTACGCCTAGCGCAACGAGGAGAAATACTTTTATTTCTCCTCACATTTTGCTCTTTCTATGTGTGCTGCATCCTGCAGAACCCATAGAAGGACCAGAACACCATTAATGATTGTTTTTGTGCAGGAAGGTGTTCCTTCCAGCACATAAACAATCATCCCTACAACGCAGGCACCTTTGCACCGTGGTGCAAGGGTGTCGGCATTGGCGCACGGCTACTGTTTATGTGCCTGTGCAGGGGTGAGTACAGGAATGCACTGTATTTTTGTATTCCTGCACTTAGACAATGACGCAGCTCGGTGCAGCAAAATTGCTTGGGGCATTGCGCTGCGCCATTGTCTTGTAAATATGCTCCACGATTTGTAAAGTAAGGTGTTAGTACAGATTCCATGCTCATTTAATCCGTGAACCCTTTGCTGGCTATTTCACATTGACTACAAACAAATCTCCAGATGGCCAGGAATGGTTCTTCACCACTGTAAGGCACTCAATGGAGGTTCATAATTATCCTTGTACAAACAGGAGTTTACATAGGGGTTCAACATACGAGTTGTGTCAGAATTATTACACCCTGATTGATTTTGCCAGGTCAAACTTGCATACATTCATCAGAAGAAAAGGCCGGGGAAAAAGGCAAAGCATGCAGAATTTAGTGTGTTAAATAACGATTCTGCAAATGTGATGCCTCATTTCAAATTTAAAAACTCGAAAAGGGTGGTATTTACCACACACACGTTAAATACCACGTACATGTTAGTTACTGAGAGCTGCAAATACCCGACCTAATTCACACAACATGGAATAAGGGCCTAAGTCAAATTACATAGTCAACCCAGATGTGATAGACTTTGCCACCTTGTTTACAATTATTGAGACATCCAGTATCATTCGCTGTTACAAGACTTGGAGAGTAAGATATCTGATGGAGGTGTCTTATGATTCAAGTGTATCTTCCAGATGCCTACAAATCTAAAGCATGCCCATTATTTGTAACTACCAAGGTCATAATGGCAGGGCTTTAAGTGGGCCGGGTCCTGCCAGTGCTCAGCAGCGGCAGTTTGGGCTCCTATCTTGCTCTCCATTTTTACCCTCACCCTCAATGTGATTTTTTTTTTAACTCTTAAGCAGTACCACCCTCCTCCTCCTTTGATGTAACTCAATAGAGACTCGTTTTAGTTCTTCCACATCCCATCATTTCAGCACTGAAGCATTTTCAATATTCTATACAACGAAGTCATAGTTGTTGCTTATTTATCTTATGTAGCTAACAACCATTGACAACACCACTAGTCCTTTCTTGTTGTAGGTGTAATGTTGCTTGTTATAGTATATATCTGGATGCAATGACAAAAGCAGCCACATATCAGTGGGGCATCACACTATGCTAAGAATAGATATTTAACCCACGCCCTTAATTAGATTGGCCACGCCCCTTTGACAGACCCCTCCCCCTCCCCAAAAAAATTCATCCCACTTAAAACTCTGCATAATTGTTTGCTGATGATTCGAAGGAGGTCGCTAGTTTGTTAATTTTCCTGCTACGTGACAAATCTAATTATGGTAAAATAATTCAGATTTTTAATGTTTGACTATGTGAATGAGTACTATGACATGTGTAGTCGGAACACCTGATATTTATAGTGCAGTAAAACGGTCATTACTTAATATTACTTTCGATTTCACTGCTTTTGTTATCTGTTGATATTTTACTCTCCATGGATTCTCATCGAAAAAGGTTTTAAAAGAAAAAAAAAAATAGACATGAAGTGCACTGCCATTTTATCTGTTCAGCAACCGTGACTGTCCCAAATATGCAATTTTCTAAAAAAAAATTAAAAAATGTGTTGAGCCTGTGGCAAGATCATTAGGAGTCAAAAACAAGGAGAGAGCTAGGGAAGAAGGATCGTCCGTATCCCCTGGATTAGATGTATGTTTAATCAATGGTGGACGAACCCAAGTATGTGTGGTACGATCACTGCAAGGCAGTGTTTGGGAGCACACTGGGTTAGTTAAAAGACCCCTCACACTCCAACCTGGTTGGTGTCATGCTTCATCATTGGGGTCCCAATAATGATCTTATAGTTGTATGTGTGACCCACCACACATACAACTATAAGATAATTATTTATTTTCTAGTTGCATCACGTATAATGTTTTAACCTCTTCAGCGCTGCGCGGATTCCCGCGCGGTGCTGAAAGTTCTGAGCGCGGGCGGGGCCATGACGGAACGGTTCCGTCATAAGCACAGCCCAACCGACGTGCATGACGGAACCGTTCCGTCATCGGCGTCGAAGAGGTTAACCATATCCTGAGCCGCCAGTAATAAAATTAGAACGGCAAGGATTCTCAGAGGTATTTTTAATCCACATCACATCACACTTTTGCACCACACCAGCTCCGCTGTAGTCAGGCGTCGTATCACAACCGGGGGGCATTCGGCCACCCGGTTGGGACCCCAATGATGAAGCATGACACCAACCAGGTTGGTGTGTGAGGGGTCTTTTAGCTAACCCAGTGGGTTCCCAAACACTGCCTTGCAGTGATCGTACCACACATACTTGGGTTCTTCCACCATTGATGAAGATCATTAGGAGGCCCTTGGTTCATCCCTGTTCTTTAATCTATTCATGCCCCAAAGTGTCCATGATGGAGCAGCATCACTTGCATTAAAATCAATGTTTTTTTAAACTCTTACCTCTCTAATCTAGAGAAAGAGAGGTGACATATCCAGTAGTCATTTGGGAACTCCCTGACGGGTTTCTGGCAGTAACTAATGTTGTTATGATGTGTTTAAATTGGTGGACCCTTCGCTTTTACAAATAGAAACCAGCAGCCCCATTCCACTAATGACCTTCCCAGAGGCACAAGATGAAAAACGGCGTTTGGTAAATTACCCCGGCGGAGCAGAGTAATGATTGTTCATTTTAAATCAATTTAAACAATATTTTAAAGGTTAAAACTATAATCTGTGTATTGACTTCTGCTGGTCCGCCTCTAGCTGTAACTCCGCCGCCTGCACATGCATTTATTTTAAAATAAAACCCGATTTGTACAAACTTAATGGGTCGAGACTTTTTTGCATTTCCTGGTTGCTGGGCACTTAAACAGTTATAGGTCATTGTACTTCTTTAGTTTCACAGTATTTTATTTTAGATACATTCTCTGTTGGTAATTACCGATAATACGGCGGAAGGAGTAAGGGCGCCGCAGAGTATTAACGTCTTTTTTTCTACGCCTCAGAAAGCTATGTTATTTCTGAGGATAGACTTTCGGCTTAAATATATAAACATGTAAAATGACACGTGATTTGGGGATGTACTTAATGTCACTCTCCGCATTTTTAAAAATAGCACTTCAACATTGTTGGCGCCTCACAGATTATTCTATTTATAGTACAGCAACACTCAAAAGATTAAGGCCAGCTTTCTGCGTATGAAGCAGTGCTTTGCATATTTGTCCTTGACAATTGTTGTAATACATGTAAAAATCCAATAAAGAAATAAAATAAAAAAAATGAAGCAGTGCTTAATTTGTAACCCAACACTGAACCACCAATGTAGGAAGCTGGCGTTTTATGTGGGGTACCAATGTGGGGTGCACCATGCAAAAAGTCCAGACGAACCTTGTTGGTTTACAGGGGCTTACTTTCATAATCGCAAATGATCTATTTGTGGTGGTTTGGCCGAGCAGTTTAGGTTTATTAGAAGGGAGTGTTGAGCATTTGTTGTACACACAGAGTCAATAAATGAGACACACTCAAAAAAAATGTAGAAAAATAACACAGATTTTTATATACTTTTAGACACCAACATCATCAGAATCAGGTAAATCCTTTCGTAGGTACGATTTTTACAGTAAAACACTAAAATGCTCAAATAACGGTTTTTGAGGCATGAGTCTCAAATGTGGTAATGTTATCCTATGAGAGGAACATACACAGCATACATATACTTGTGAACATTTCTTGAGGGTGGCTTTTGGGACTTAAGGTGCTTAGGGGCCAAGGTCCAAGAAACCACAAGCAGTTCTGTTTTACCCTGGTGAATATGGGTGCATAGGTGCTGGTCATCTTGGTAGCCTTTAAAAATACGCATTAAAGTCAATGGCAGATTACCTGTAACAGCAAGGCTGCAAGTAGGGACTTGGGGACATGTCCGGCAGAACCTAAAGGGCGTATTGGCACTTGAGTGTATATGGGGTAAGGGGACACAGTCGGTTTATGTGATCATAAGCCGTGGGGCCCAGGTAAAAAATTGTTTTGTCCGGCGGGTCGCTTGCGTTTGAGGCTCTCACTTTACTTGGGTGACCTGGAGAGGGGAGGAAAACAGAACAGCAGGGCCACTCTCGGTGTAGGCCTTATTGATCCTTAACCCCTTCCATGCTGCGCAGATTCCGCCGCTGTGCTGACGGAATCTTGCGCGGGCGTGGTCATGACGGAACGGTTCCGTCATGAGCACAGCTCAACCGTGGCTCATGACGGAACCGTTCCGTCATGAGCACCGAAGGGGTTAAGTCCCTCGTTGGCAGGTCGGCTTTGGCATCAGTGGGGTCTGGGCTGGGCCCTCAAGAAACCTTGGTTGAGACAAATGCTCTGGTACCCAGGGTATTGGTGCTGTAAGACTCCTGGAGGGTCTAGCATCTCGAAACTCACTGGAGAGATAGGTCTGACCTCCTAGAACCATGGTGACCTGCTCCTGGTGAGATGCTCCCTTGGTGGACCTGGTGGTCAGCAAAATAGAGTACTAGACAAGTGCGGTCGGTGTCTGCAGTTACAGGGGAGTGGCTCCTCCATCCCAAGGGAGATGCTACTTGGTTGTTGAAGTGCTGGACAGTCCTCCAAGGGTTCAGGGAGGGTGTTTAACTTCTGGACGAGTCGGTCTTCATGATTGTCGTGGTGCAAGCAGCCTGGCAGGGTTTGGCGCCAATTTCGTGCAGGACCTCTGTTTTCACAACTTGGGCCTTTCTTTGCCTTTCTTCTGTTCCAAGGTAGACTAATCTGATTTCCTGGTATTAGGGGGACCCTTAAATACAGAATTTTTGGGCGTTTAGGCGAGTGTAGGGTAGCAGCCAATGGGCTACTTACCCCTGGGGGGACTATACCCCTTATATGACCACTTCTTGTGGAGACTGGGCATAATCCTGACTCTGAGAATCCTGACCCAGAGTTCCTAGTTTCGCCAAATTCAAAACGGTGGAACTCTTTCTTTGCAGTCCACTTCAGGTGGCCCACCTTGGAGGTGTGCCTAGCCTGAAAGTGCAAAGTGCCTACGGACCATCTAATTTCCAATCTGCTCTGGTGCCAATTGAGCCCCAGAGCAGGAGGTGGCATTCTCTCGGTCTGGGGGAAGCATATCAATGGCGACACAGGCTTTGAAGCCTCTAGCTTTAACATGCTAATTCACTAGCCATCCTGCTGGAGAAGGTGTGATCACCTTCCGCCGGAGCAGGTATTGTATCTGACCTCTGAGAATGTGGGCTCTCACCTACCGGGTGGCAGAAACTTGTCTGTGGTGGCAAGCTGGGAGATACCAGTTAGCCAGCACACTAGAGGTCTAGTAGCTTTTCAGGGGCATCCCTAAGGTGCCCTCTGGGTACATGTCATAATAAATCTACTACTTGCATCAGTACAGAAGTATTAAGACAAGGTGTTTGATACCAAACACCATTGGTTTCATTGCAGCCATCATGCAGCTGCGTAAGTCGCAATGACAGTTCCCAGTACAGGTCCTTAAGATGGCTACCTGATCACTTGCGACATCTAGCAATGGAACTAGACATCACAGGGGCCTTTCTGCTCATACAGATGTGCCTTCACATTAGAGCTCTGCGGCCTGCTGTGCCTTACATATAATATATGCAGTATACCGTGGCATGGCAAACAGGGAGTGTGCTATGTCATGTTTTCAGAATGATTTGCACCATTTCACACATTTCACGCATCCTGCGATGGGGGCAGTCTGCATGCAGTTTTTGTGTTGGTCCCTTTGAGTGGCGTAATTCATGCTGCATCCCATATGGACCCTCTGTAGTAGCCATGCCCTGGCTACCAGGGGTACCAGTTACTGGGTACGTACAAGGGTGCTAAGGTCCTTGCCAATTGGGTTATAATTAGATATTTACCTTGTATTAAGGGAAAGAGCACTGACACTGGGGGTCTGGTTAGCAGGGACCCAGCACACCTTTAGTTAAAAAGCATCAGTACTAGGGCAAAAAGTGGGACGACCATGTCCTGTAAGCATTAATGAATTTCCATGGATGAAAAGATAGCGAGGCAATTAGTGATTGAACCTCTGCAAAAAAATACCCCAAAAGAGCCCTGCGGGAGGTTTCGGTGGTTTTGAATTTGGGCCAGAATATACTTGGGGAGCTATGATGTGGCAGTCAGATCATTTTTAAAATGATAAGACACACTTACACCCGTAGTGTGACTGTAGTTTAAAACTGTTCATCTATAACGAAAAATGTTGTAAATGTTTATGCCCAAAAAGGCCAAGCCATAAAAAATAATGGGGTTGCCCCGTGTCCCTCAGAACCTGGGTATATAGTGGTATAAGCTACAATGTGTCCTGTCAGGTGTCGCAATTGCTTTGAGTGAATAAATGGTGTCTAGCATTTATCACTAATGTATGCAGATCAATGTATGGTCTGGAAAGTTATATAAACAATATAAATAATTTAAAACAATCCAAACGGAGTGTGGCTCTAAATTTGACCAATATTTAACACCCAATTTTGGCCAAATATAGGCCCATACTCTGCTCATATAATTTATATTGTTTACAATTATTTATATTGTTTATATAATTTTCCATACATTGATCTGCATACTTTGGTGATATATTCTAGACACCATTTTTTCACATAAAGCAATTGCAACACCCGACAGAACACATTGTAGTTTAGATCAAAAAGGCCCAGCAGCATTCTGCCAGTGCAAGCATATTTTATGAGGTAATCTAGCAATCTCATTCTTTAGTATAACTATTTATAGAGAGTGAATTTATGATATTCAGAGAGGTGTGAATTGTCTGGAATGTTGAAAAGGATGGAAGAAGATTACCTGGATTGCAACATTATTCATTTATTTATTTATCAAGGTTTTTATATAGCACATATTACCCCTAGAGCATCAGAACCCTATACATAACACATCAACAAGACTATACTTTCAGGGATCATTTCTATAGTTTTGAACTGAGGAAATGTGTTTGAAAGTATCTGGTCTTTGCTAACTACAAGGAAGAATTATAGTGCTCTCTTCTGAGCATGAAGCGAGTGGGCAGTATTGCATTCATGCAGCTGCTGTTTGCTATTGGTGACTATTCCTCTCCCTTTCAGGAGGGCTGGAGGAAGAGAACACAAACTGAGTGGGAAAAAAACCCCATTGGTAAAAAACAACACAGTCAAAGTGAAAGACGGAGAGCTTGAGCATATGTGCCAAGTATAAAAGTGTTGCATCCTCCCCAGCCCAGGTACATGTAAATGATCATGTCACACATGGAGCTCAGTATTAACTGTACTATGTCATGAATTTCTTAACCACTCCCAATCACGTATGTTACCGTTCTGCGGAGTCCATCAGGGACCAGAGGGGTCTCGCTATCTCTAATCTCCCCCCTTTGTTAAATAAAAAGTACACCAGAAAAATACATATATACATCATAACTGGTCAATGATTCATAAAAGTACTCAAATCACTCTTCCAGATCTCGTTGCCTGAGGTTGAGGAGACATACGAGAGGCATCCGCAGCAGGCACAGTTGATACTGACATAGGTGCAGTCTTCGGGCTCTCCTGACTCCCAGAAGGAAGGGTCTCACTCTGAACGCCAGGAGTCAATGAACCTCGAGGCAGGTGTTTGAAATAAGAAGAATCTCTTGTAATGGCCTTTCCAGGATGATGAGCAGTTACTGTGAGGCCTATGCTATTCACAGCCCTATTGGGCCAGCATCAAAAGGAGCATCAGACTTGCGTTTCCGTTTCTGCCTGACAGTGACTTGGTTTCCTCTTTTGAACACAGTACTCCGTGTACAGCGTCGTCTATCTGCATAGGTCTTCATTTTGTGTTTGTGTAGAAGTTTATCAAGATATTTCAGTGGTTCATGGTGGCAATTGGGTTCCTGTGGCTTTCCCAAACATTAAGGTGGAAGGGCTTTTACCTGTGGTAGAATGGGGGGTTGACCTATATGTACGAAGAGTAGAGTGAAGAACTGAATTGAGTTCAAGTCTTTCCATTGCAGTGCATTAAACGGTCTTCTTGAGGCTGCTCATATATTGCTCAACAACACCATTCGCCTGGGGCCAGAGAGTTGTCCTTTTCTCATGCTTGAAATTTAGATGTGTGAGAAAATCTTTAAATTCTTGACAATTGAAAGGCGAGCCATTGTAAGATTTTAAAATTGACTGAACTCACCATGTGCAAAAATACTTTCTAATATCTCAATGACTCTAGTGTGAGTCGTGGAACGACAGATCATCCATAAGGGGAAAAGCGTAATATTAATCAACAACTACTAATCTATGATGACCATTGTCAAGGGCTCCAAATAAATCAATTGCAATCTTCTT
Organism: Triturus cristatus; assembly: GCF_964204655.1. Taxonomy (NCBI): domain Eukaryota; kingdom Metazoa; phylum Chordata; class Amphibia; order Caudata; family Salamandridae; genus Triturus; species Triturus cristatus. Next base: position 870,360,505 of record NC_140583.1, on the reverse strand, counting down.
CCAGGCATGCTTTGGAAGACCAGACATGTTTAATGGATGCAGTGTTGTTTTGGGTGACATGCAGTTGCACAAATAACATGCCCTTAATTCCTTTTCAACTCTTTCATTAAGACAAGGGAACTACACTTGGTCCCGTAGAGCTCGTTTAGTAGCAACAACTATGGCAATGTCCCTCATGTGCCAATTTAATGACTTGTTAACTCAGGCTCTCAGGTATAACAATTTTTAGCCCTCATAATATCATGCCTTTTGGGTTAACTGAAAGTCCTTCATACGCATTTCAGAATTTTTGGTATTTGATGTTAGCATGAAGGTGTTGAGTATGTGTTCTCAAAGATTGATGTATAACAATGTCTTTGAGTATTAGCAAATCTGTGTCAGTGCTCACGGCAGCAATGATTTGTTCCACTGACATGGCAGCAGGGGTACCTAATTTTACAATGAAGTTAACATCAATCAATCGAACAGGGTTTATACAACACGGCTAATCACCCACGAGGGTATCCAGGTGGTAAGAGCCCATGCTGCTCGGATAGCATCTGTTGAAGGGCCAGGTCTTGAGTCCCCTTCTGACTTCCTGAAAAGAGGGTGAAGTGCGGAGATGGAGGGGGAGACTGTTCCAGGACTTCATGGTGAGGAAGTAAAAGGAGCCTCCTCCACTGTTGCTTTGGCAGATGCGGCGGGTGTGAGCAAAGAAGAGGGAGGCGGAGCGCAGGAGTTTGGAGGGTTGGTGAAGCTCAGGCAGTGGTATATATTGGTCCTTGGTTGTGCAGGGCTTTGTAGGCGTGGGTCAGAATCTTGAATTGGCAGCTCTTGTGGACAGGGAGCCAGTGGAGTTTCTTCAGGTGTGGGGTGATGTGGGTCCATCTGGGGAGTTCGAGGATGAGTCTGGCCGCTTAGTTCTGAGTGGTCTGCAGTCTCTTAAGGGGTCTCCGCATAATCATCAGCCACTTTAGAAGTGGTGCCATGACACGGTATTGGTGGTACAATCAACAGGTGAAAACCCATAAACCCAGATGAGACCTGGGTGAATATAGTAACAAACAACAATGGCTCACAGGGTAACAATAATGCAAATTATGGTAACTAAATTATACAAATGGCACTAGAATTTGTATTTGTCTGAATATATTTTCAAAAAGTAATCTTTCAAAGAAATATGGGCATTGCATGAAGACTTTTTAAGTAATGGATATTAAGTGCAAGGTGAACACATAGCGCTTGTGAGAGGGTTGTGAATGGCGCAGGTTAAAAACATAAAGAAAAATGAAAGAACCATGAATGGACTTTAATTATTAAATATTATGCATGAAAAACAAATTATTTAATGTTATATTCAGCAGGATCATGCCAAATTTAGAGACTTGTAAATACGCTGACGTTTGTCAACGGCGTTTCAACCTTCATAGACTTGAGGTCATCATCAGGACAATATATACACAAAAAGAATGCGTGCCTCCTAGGAGATGAGAAAAGATAGAGAAATATAGGATAAGTGGTGAGACACGAGTGAAGCTAGGCCAACAAGCAACAAATTCTGGGCCAACAGTGTGGTACCTGAAAGGGTTTCCAGGAACCTGAAAGAGAAGCAAAGATAGCAAGCCTAGCAGAAGCCATGGGTAGGAACCAAAAAGCCTTTATGTACTCCAAGAAGGGGTTAAGTGGAAAGTTACACTCGTGGTCGACCCACAATCTACCTTGGGAGTGGGCAAATGGAAGGCAGGGAATGACATACAAGAGGGATGAATCCAATGCTCCCCTGAAGCCCGACAGCTTGAGAGCGAGACTCGGTGGAGTAGGGTGTGCCAGCTGGTCACACTGCTTGAGGTCTGAAATGTAATGCAAAAATAGGGTGAATGCTATAGTAGAAGCATCCCACACAACTCAGGCTTGTCAGAGTGAAAATTAAACTAAAAATCACCTGTACTGGGAATTTAGCTCACAGGTCTTGAGTAGGGTTAAAATGTGGTTTGGGAGTGAAGCGGAGTAATAGATGGGTTTCGGGAGGAAGAATGAATCATCTGGCATCACCACAATGGTGATTGAGGGATCTGGGGAAGAAGACAATGATACCACTAAGTATACAGTCTAACTATGTCAAAACAAGCACCACAGCAAGTAGAGGAAAGCTTTCTGTATGTAAACGCATTGGCCTATGAAGATGGTGTTATCTGAACAATTCGGCACTCGCTGAGAGCTGCCACAGGTGAGGTAATTAAAGAGCTGTCTGATGTGAGGAACATCTAAACCACTACAGCACAACTGAATCCAGGCGGGGAGTGAAGCAGTCCCGGGGGGTACTGAATGTGTACAAAGAGTCCTGGGGCAGACATGCACGACGCAAGGCTCCACATCATAGTTATGAAGCCACACAAAGCCACTTTGTGTGGCTTTGAATGGCTTCATAAAAATAGAGTAATGCAATGCAGTGCAAATCGCTGAGTGGCATTATTCTGTGCAAGGGAGGCATTCCTCTCGTAGTTTTTTATATATGCCCAGATTTACCAAACCTGGGACTGTGCCAAAGAGATCCCCCTCCCCAGGTGACGCTTAAAGAGGAGAAATATGTTTTTTTCTCCTTGTTGTTTCCTCTTTCAATGTGTGCTGCATTCTGTGGCATACATAGAAAGAGGAAATGCCTCTGTGAATTGTTTTTTTGCAGGAATGGGCTCCTTCCTGCGCAAAAACAATATTGCCTACAAAACAGGCAACCTTGCACCATGGTGCAAGGGTGCCTGCGTTGGCACTAGGCTGCCAATGTTGCACCAGTGCAGAGGGAAAGGACAGTAATACACCGCATTGGATAAATACAGTGCATTCCTGCCCTTTCCCAGTAATGTAGGGCAGCACAGCAAGGTAAGTTGCTGCATTGTCCTGCGCCACAATTCCCATAGATATGCCCCTAAGTCTTTTATTTCTAAATGAACCAACTTGAGTCACAAAGGTAGTAATGTACCTTCAATTTTCTCCCAGTTCAAGTTTGTGATACCCTTTGTTCAAATAAAGGCAAAAAAAGACTTTGGGTCTATTCAACTGCGAAATCATGTCAGTAATATGTGGACCTGAATGCCATTCTTTTTCAATCATCTTGTTAGCTTCGCGCATATCAATGCAGATCCACAAAGCTCCTCTATTATCCTTCTTACCACTATGAATAACACCCATGGCGTCGGACTAGTGGATCATTCAATTATGCTATGCTTTAATAGCGTCTCAAGTTGTTTCTCCACAGGCTCTTGTAAATGAAATGCAATTCGACTATGTCTTTGAGCAACAGGACGGATGTCCTTATTTAAGTGAAGTTCCACTTTTATTATCTTAGTCTTCCTAGTCCATGAAACAAGGGCTTGAGGTCATCATCAGGACAATATATACACAAAAAGAATGCGTGCCTCCTAGGAGATGAGAAAAGATAGAGAAATATAGGATAAGTGGTGAGACACGAGTGAAGCTAGGCCAACAAGCAACAAATTCTGGGCCAACAGTGTGGTACCTGAAAGGGTTTCCAGGAACCTGAAAGAGAAGCAAAGATAGCAAGCCTAGCAGAAGCCATGGGTAGGAACCAAAAAGCCTTTATGTACTCCAAGAAGGGGTTAAGTGGAAAGTTACACTCGTGGTCGACCCACAATCTACCTTGGGAGTGGGCAAATGGAAGGCAGGGAATGACATACAAGAGGGATGAATCCAATGCTCCCCTGAAGCCCGACAGCTTGAGAGCGAGACTCGGTGGAGTAGGGTGTGCCAGCTGGTCACACTGCTTGAGGTCTGAAATGTAATGCAAAAATAGGGTGAATGCTATAGTAGAAGCATCCCACACAACTCAGGCTTGTCAGAGTGAAAATTAAACTAAAAATCACCTGTACTGGGAATTTAGCTCACAGGTCTTGAGTAGGGTTAAAATGTGGTTTGGGAGTGAAGCGGAGTAATAGATGGGTTTCAGGAGGAAGAATGAATCATCTGGCATCACCACAATGGTGATTGAGGGATCTGGGGAAGAAGACAATGATACCACTAAGTATACAGTCTAACTATGTCAAAACAAGCACCACAGCAAGTAGAGGAAAGCTTTCTGTATGTAAACGCATTGGCCTATGAAGATGGTGTTATCTGAACAATTCGGCACTCGCTGAGAGCTGCCACAGGTGAGGTAATTAAAGAGCTGTCTGATGTGAGGAACATCTAAACCACTACAGCACAACTGAAAATGAAATGCAATTCGACTATGTCTTTGAGCAACAGGACGGATGTCCTTATTTAAGTGAAGTTCCACTTTTATTATCTTAGTCTTCCTAGTCCATGAAACAAGGGCGGATACTGATTCACTATCTCATGATGGGCACTGATGTTTTAGTTTACAGAAATCAGCCCCATGTTAGTAGCAGTGCTGAAACTGAGTAAATATGCACTTAATGAAGTGTCTGGCAGGGCAAGAATTGGTGCTTGGCCTTCTGTCTTTTTATGCTTCACAGTTGCTATAAATGAACCTTGACTTTGCAGTGACATTGAAGCAGCTCATGTACACACTTTGGTTTTCGACGGTGTTAAACTGGAGACAGTTCATTGTACTTTTCACCATGATAAATGGTATGGAGCACCTATTCACCTTCAGTGTCATTTTGGGACAGTGTCCAAATGAATTTCACACTTTTACTTGTCGATCTCGCTTTGACTGGCATTCTTCCTTGCAAGAAAAGAATCCTACATGCGCACGTTGGCCAGTGGTCAACATTGACGTCACACACCCATCCTCCTCACCATCGCTTCAGGCTTGGGCTGTTCTGGCCTCCAAGTTAACAACTTATTGTCACTTCTTTCTTCCATTCTAGCAGCCATGAGTATTTGCTCAAAGCTGAGTAGCTCTTTCAGCATTCGACATCTGAAGGAATCAGAGAGACAAGCATCTGTTACTCTGATTGAACATGCAATGCTTGATGAGAGAATCAATGGGCATATTTACAAAGCATTGCTCCCCAGGAATGTCAGTTTTAACAACGTTCCCGTGGCGCAATGCCTTGCACCATATTTACAAAGTGGCGTTAAGCCACTTTTTGTGGAGTAACACTGCTTTGTAAATATGCTTCCTGCGTGAAAAGGGTGTGCAATGGGTGTTGCTGTGGAGATTTCACCACAACACTCAATGCTTTTTGATGTTGACCCAGATTTGCAAGAAGGTGTAAATCTGTGACAGCGCCAAACAAAAACGAATGCCATGCAAGAGCAGGCATTAGAATGGCGCACAAGGAGAAATGCTTTTATTTCTGGTTGTTTTTGCTTTTTCTATGAGTGCTGAAATCTGCAACACACATAGAAAGAACAAAAATCCATAAATGATTGTTTATGTACAGGAAGGGACACCTTCCTGCACATAAACAATCATTCCCTGCATTGGCACTAGGCAGCTAAATTTAGCGCCAGCGCTAGGGAAAACACAGGGGTGCACCGTATTGTAGTAAGTAGGCACATCCCTGTGTTTTGAATATGTCAGAGCGCTGCACTGCCAAATTTGGCGTAGCTCCACGCTCCGACACTTCCTAGTAAATATGCCCCTTGTCTTTCTATAAACTCATTAATTGTTTCACTAGCTTTCTGCCTTTCTTGTCTGAAAATGTACCTTTCATAGTTGACATTTGGCATTGGATTTAACATGGTTTTTTATGCCTCTTTGATTGACGGTGCCTCACTTCATCACTGTGTGGTATTTTCTTTATCACTTCTTTAACTCCTTCACCCACCAAATTCATTAGATCTTTAATGACATTTGTTTCATCCAGGGAATCAATGAAATCATTGATGGATTAGATCAAGACAGTCCATCTGTCGCCAATATTCTGCTTAAGGGAATCATCAAAGGGAGATAGTGGTTTTAGGAATGTGGCAGCATCATAACCTGTGGAACTTTCTGCTGCATGTAGTGTCTGCTGCCCACTGGGACTGGCACTTTCGTTCAGCACTAGCCTGGTGCTAACATTCAGGTCATGGCACCCGCACTCTGGTTGTGAGGCGCAGTCTTCTTTTTTGGCTTTATTTCTTGCACAGGAGTTTCCCCACTCTCACCTTATTGCATTGTACTTGTGTTTCACTGACTTCAGTGTTTCTTTGTGCCAGAAGTGTTTCCACTTTTAGCACTTCCTTGCAGTCAGCTATCACTGTCTTTATCGCTTCTTTGTACTTGGTTGTCGCTGCCTATAGCATTGTCGTACCGTATGAACGACGGCTTTGTGCTAGGCTGTGGTGCAGTATCCCTTACCAGAAAATTTCTAGCCGATGACAAACAACTTTGTGTAAAGCCTTCAGTTTCCTTGTAGGCCTTGCACAGGCTGCAGTGGCGCTTTGACTCCACATACGCCAACTGTTGATTTTTTCAATTTGGCTGAGGCACACTTGCCACACACAGGCAGTTTGCTGGACCATGTCAAACTCTCTGGGAGAGCACTCTCAGTTCTTTGGGTTGCAGGGTTTACATAATTCCCTGTCTCGTCGCTAGTTGTTGTATCCTCCAAAGCCCGGGTACATGTAAATCATCATGCCACACATTGAGCTCGGTATTACATGCCTTTATTCTTTAGAGTGTAACTGTTAACTGTCCGTACTATGTCATGAATTTTTTAACCACACCTAATCGCTTTCTTCCCAGGACAGCTTTAGCGCTTGTGGCACCCAGTGTGACAATGTTTGTTGGCACCCCCCAATGACCATCTCCTCCAAGGATTCCCTCACTACCACCCTTTAACAGTACCCCTCAAGTCTTCATAACCACTCTCTCTCAGATATTTAATTAGTTTTTTATCGCCACACATACCAGTGTAGGGTGTCAGAGCACTTTACATCACACACACATTACAGAGAGACAATCAATCATACATGTGTAAATCAGTGCATAGGAAATATTATATAAGACAGAGGACTACAAGGTGTAAGAGTCAAATGTCATTCATTCTCGTAGGCAGTATAGTTCAAGAGTGCTTCGTCGGGAGGAGCACAAATTCAGAATTTAAAATGTAACACCATGGATGGGGGTTCTCTTTTTTTTAATTTTTTTTTTTTATTTAGCAGAGTTTTATATAGCGCGAACTTGACCCGAATCCAATCAGGTATCAGAGCGCTTTACATAGCACCAGTTACGTTACATAAGGACACACATTAATTTTTTTTTTGTTAGGCACGGGGAGATTAAGTGATTTGCCCAGAATCACAGGAGGTTTAGCGTCGTTACCGAGACTCGAACCCAGTTGCCCCAGGTCCGAGGTCGAGCGCCCTAACCGTTAGGCCAATTGATTTCTATCCAAATGAACCCTTTTTGCATCATTAGGATAATGAAAGACTGGGGAAAATAATCATAACACTCATTTATACCTTGCAGTTTGTGTGCAGCTATTTGATGACAGTTAATAGCTCACTGTTCTATGATAGGATTTTAACTTATAAACTGCAAGTAACAAAAAGATCTCCTGACAAAAGCAGTAACCCGCTAACCTATTTATATTATATGCACTTTGTGATCTGCATGATACACATCTTTGCAACAGACATATTAACTCTCTGCACTACTTTATGATGAGTCAAAACTTTCACTAGACAAAACTCAGATCTCTCTCCAGCAAGAATATTGATTACTGGAGTTATCTTGACATTTTTATTGTTGCCTGAAAGTTGCTGGATGCAAGAAAGTGACACCAGGGTGCTTTTAAAACCATAATATATTTGCAAACAACACGCCCCCAACCAATGTCAGCACCTGGTGCGGTGGCACCAGTCGCACCCCCTAGAGTCGGTCCTGCTTACGTCACTGTTCTACGGAGTACGTCAGGGACAAGAGGGCTCTTACTGTCTCTAACCTACATGACACTACAAAAAGCACTCGACAAATCCCATGAACTGACAGCCTTTTGCGATATCCTAACTATTAAGAGACATGTATTCCAGGTAAATAACAGGACAAAGAGACAATAGTAAAAACTGACCACTTACAAGAAAATCACGACTTAGACATATTAGAGGAGGATAGATCTCCAACTAGCCACGATTCCCGAGAGTAGCCAAGGTCCGGTATCATGCAGTCTTGGTCAAAGTCATTCCGAGCACGTGGCTCTTATCGGGTTTAGGGTGAGGCTAAATTGTAGGCACGGTCCCCCATACTTAGCACGCTGTCTGCTTTGGAGTGTCGTCGGGTAGGAACTTATTGACGAGGAAGGCTTTGAGCTGGTCAGTTTTGCTGTTACAGTCTTGTACATATGTAACGTCATAAGGTGAGTGATTTGGTTGGCAGGTTGGCTCCACTCTCTGGTGATTGCTAGGATAGTGTAGAATGTCAACTCATTCTCGATAGATTGACTTTGGAATAAATTATCTCAACAAGGTTGGATAAATGGAATGAAGAATTGCACTTTTGAATGTTTGAAAATATAGGTTGCTGGCGAGTTTCAGTATAAAGAGGATGTAGTACAATTGTGGTCTGTATATATATATATATATATATATATATATATATATATATATATATATATATATATATATATATATACATATATATATAAAACATTTATTTAGTTTGTGCACAATAAATGTCAGGCATCCACTTAGTGTGCTGCATCCTTGCTTTCCTTAGCGGATGGGATTTGTACATGATTTGGACGGTCGCTGGCACCGGCACTGTAAGGTACCTCGAACGGCATTTGGGAGCAGAAAACTGACACAAACCCCCCAACTGAACCGGCCTCGCTTTATAATACCCTAACCCCAACTTTGACAAAACCCATGTTTCCTGTGAGTAGCACCCCCATCTTTTTAGCAGGGCCTGCCATGTTCTCATGGCTGTGCGGCACAAACAGACCTCCAGCATGGCATGATTGGGAAGATATGCTGGATGTGTGGCGTAAGCCATTGTCGGAGGTGGTGGCAGTAGACATGGGCTACTGCCGTGTGGTATTGGGCTAAGGCCAATAAATGGCTGTCCTGGTCCAACTGTAGGTCCAGTCTCTCCAGAACACTGATGTGTGCCACAAGCTCAGACACTCCAGTCATCCCAGGTCCAGTGGTTGAATTAGGCCCTTTGTGCCCAGTTATTCCTGTGTCAATATTTCACTGGAATCATGGATAACTGCTGTATTGATAATCTTTTTGGTGCCTGGTCAGCCTCCATCTGAAACACCTGAAGATGCTGGGCAGCAATGATGTCCTGCCTCTGTTAGACCCTGTGTTAAAGGGCAGATTTTGGAGGGAATTTACTCTGATTTTGCGCTGTGTTTGCATCACAAAAGTGAAATACTTTGCATGCGTGCTGCACTGTGCAGCACGTATGCAAAGTGAGAAAAGCTTTGTATCATGCCTAGCATAGTATTTTGGACAGGAAGGATACCCTTCCTGTACAAAACCTATGCTACACTCATGCACACAGCGTAGCGCTACAGTGCTAAGGTGTTTGCATGGCGCACAGCAACTGATATCAGCCCAGGCGCAAGGAAAAGGGGAGGAGAGAGCCATATCTTTGAAAATATGGTGCTCTCCTGCTCCCTCCCTGTGGCGCAACACAGCGCAGCCTCGCGGGGGGCTGCGTTGCGTGGAGATTTTGTAAATTTCCCCCTTTGTTTCCTGGTGCTGAACAATCACCAGCTCTATGATGGATTACGTAATCTCACAAAGTTCTCCTAAGGCTTCTGATGACAGTGCTGAGGTGGTCAGTAGGGAGCCATGTCCTGCCTTAAAGACTTCCTTCATCTACACCATGCCCTCAAGAGCTATGCCAACAGTATAAATGCACTTACTACTGTGTAATTTTACAGTACAATTGCTTCCAGTTCACAGTAAAAGCTCTAATGCAACTTGTCGGAAATGGGTGAAACAGGATGGGTCACATTTACTAGAGTTTAGGGTGACATTTTGCGACACACAAAGAGGGGCAAAATCCCGCAGACATTTTCAATGTCACACAAAACCTGTTTTGCGCCACATCCACATGGCTGTGTGACGCAAAATAGTGCTGGTATTTTTTTTGCGTGGAAAACATGCAAATCCATGCAAAGTGTTCATGGTTGGGTGTTTCCCACGTAAAATGATGTTCAAACCAGGGCTAATCATATTTACTAAAGTCACGCAAATCTACGCGAGGTAGCACAAGCGACATTTGCATGAAAACAATAGCACAAATATAAAGCAGGGGCAAAAGAAGGCTGAGCAGAACAAGCAGAGACTGTGAAAGGAGCAACACTGGAGAAATTGACCAGAGGGTACCAAAATCAGGAAACGCCAATAGGCAGAAAGTAGATGCAACACACCCTTGTAGGGTCAATTTACTAGAATCTACTAGTACAAAACCCACAAATGTTATCTGTCTGACAACATGCAAGTGGATGTTGTCGTATGGATATATTAGGATATAGCTTGTGTAAGCGTACATACGTTCATTACACATTTGGCATCACCCATATCACAATTTCTATCAAGATTTATGCATGTGGAATCTTGATTCCACTTATCCTGTGACATCTTCCTACACTATACCTACACAATGCATTGTTTTCTGCTTTAGGCTCTGATCACGGTGATATATGGCTACATGTGACCTTGATCATCTGCTTGACATATATAGTGGGATTCCACTGCGGATGTACTATTGTTGTGAGATAATCATTTGCTGCCTGTAAGTATTTTGCTATTAGATGTGTATAAATACATGTTGCACATTCACATACTGGTATCGTATTGTCCTCAATCATGGCTGTATCTGGCCCTTCTACTCCTTCAACCAATCCCGGTCCCATTACTGCTGCAACTTGCTCCTCCGTTGATGTTAGTGGGATGTTAGTGTCCGGTCCCCCACCTGTTGCCATTGCGCTATGACGGCTGTGTGCCAGTTTCTATTTTGTGCCCCTCCTGCAGTCATGCCACCTTTTTTTACCTCATCAACAGTTCGCACTGTTGGGGCCACTGCATTGCTTTTATTTTGCATTGCTCTCCATAATGCTGTTTTTTTTTTAGCTTGAGTTAGCTGGGAATTGACAGAAAGTTGGCGCTGTTCCTTTGTCACCTCTGCTATTAGGATCTGTACCTCTTCTGTGGTGAATTTTAATTTCCTTTTCCGGCCTTCCTGTGAGGATACTTGTGATGATCATGTTGCTGTTTCTGACATGTCTTCATAGTTTATTTGGAGATCTTATTTGCGCTGCTTGCTGTGTTTCGCGGTGCGTATTTTCACATTTGTGCTGCCTCCCGTTTTTTATCATAGCTTATATGAAGCTGCGACGTTTTGCGTTGCGTCGCAACGCTATTTCTTGCACCCGAGCATCCGAGTTGTAAAATTGGCACAGCCTTTACGTGGAACACTCGTGTTGATGCGGCACACTTTTTTTAACACAAAACATCGCCAGTTGAAACTTTACTAAATCTGGCCTGAAGTGTTTTGCATGGGGAGTTTGTGAATACTCACAAACCTGTAAGTAGTCAGAATCTGATCTAGCAAAGGGAATAAATACCTTTTCCAGGGTGGGAATGGGAACAGAACACCCATAAACTTCTAGGGGGTGTAGGCAAGCCGTTTCTACAGAGGAAACTATGTTTATAAGTGAAAACACAGAAAGAACAATAAATGCAGTTGCACAATGAGCTGCATTTCTCCTGTTCAGATTTGTTCTTTGCATACACTTTCGGATTAGAGAAATAGCAGCTGGTAAAAATGTCACATGACATTGCCAGTAGCATACCTAGAAATACGCACCTGGCACAGGTTTCCGGATCTAGCACAGGCAATGCTTGTGAATTGCAAAAATTACTGGATCTACGTCCTATTCACAAGTGCAGCAGTGGTTTAACACAAAATGCTGGGGCCCCCTTGCAAAATGTGATGAGGGATGCTGGCATCTCCCAGATCCCACAAACATTCATTGGTCCTGGCTCAATGGGGGCCCACTGAACGGTCGCTCCTCCAAGTGGCTTTCCTGAGCATTTAACTATTTCCTATTCCATGCCATTGTACACATTCTGCAAGGCATGCAATGGCATTGCTAGGCTTTCCTGTTTTCAGTTTCTAATTTTGGTAAATTCTAGTGGGTTTTTTTCAGTGTTTTCCAGTGATTTCAATACCTTACAAAAACATTGGTTTCTTCAGTGAGACTTTAGTCATGTGGCTCGCTCTTTCCTTCCCATATAAACTTTTAACTGTGAAAAGGCCCTGTCCACATCGGCACTTGAGCCAAGCAACGCCAAAACAGCCAGTACACAATTTGCTCACTCTGCCCACTGACATAGCTTTCTATGCCAAAACTAGTGCACCTGAAGATTGTGATTCACTGGGACAGGTTCTGCAACATATGCTTTGAACTGGATGTAGGAAAGTGCCCCTTTTTGCATGGTTGCCCCTCACTTCTTGCCTGATGTTGATACTCTTTAACTAAGTGTGCCCTGGGTTCTTACCAACCAGGTACCCCGGGCCTTTGTTCTTTCCCTAAATCTGTACTGTTGCACTCCCAAATTGGCAACTCTCTGGCCACATATAAGTCCCTTGTAAAAGGTACCATGGGTACAAAGGGCACTGTGACCAGGGAAGGCCTCTGAGGGCTTGAGCCCTTATTGTGCCACCCTTAGAGGGCTTGTACCTTTACACCCACACACTGCCATTGCAGGCTGAGTGTTTTGGTGCAGAGCAAAGTGAAGAGTCGCCATGGCACACACCGCTGTGTTCCATGCCTACAATCCACTGCCATGGCATAGGTAATCCACCCCTCTAACCAGGGTCCATTATACCACAGGTGAGGGTACAGGTGCATGAGCCCTGTACCCCTACAGTGTCTAAGTCATTTCTTAAGCATTGTAAGTGCAGTAACAGCATAAAGAGTATATTGTCTAGGTGTTTGTAATTAGGAGCTCCACAGTAACATAATGGCTTTACTGAAATCTGGGAAGTTTGATATCAAACTTCTCAGCACATTAAACCCACACTGATGCCAGTGTGGGATTTAATGAAAAATGCACTCAGAGAGCATCTTAGAGATGCCCCCTGAAAAACAACCTGACTCTAGTGTCCTGGCTGAGTGCCTTCTCACCAGCTGCCACTGCCAGACATGTTTCTGGACCCCTGGGTCGAGAGCCTGCTGCTCTCGGGGTCCTGAAAAACAAAGCACATCCTGGGACGAGGTGCCAGGACTACTCCCCCATGATGGGCAGGGTCCACGAAGGGGAAGCTTCAAAGGCTTGCCACCTTTATAAGCTGACCCAGCCCTTTGCTGCTCCCAGCAACTGGCCCCCTACGGTTCTGACCCTCACTTTGGGGGGGAGAATCAGCGGGAAATAGGAGGAGAGGTGTGCCTACCTTTGCAAACTCCACCCCTCAGGTGAGGGAGGCGAGGCGAAGCACAACTCTCAGTCCCCGCAATTTTGAAGATGGGCGACCCAGCAACCAAAGTGAGGCTTATGCCCCCCTCCCTCCCACTGGAGAGTGGCATATTAGGGGGTGTACCCACCCCAAGGAAGGGACCCATTGGTCCCAACCTTTACCTACCTGAAATGCCCCTAAATTTAGTATTTAGGGGTAACCCTGAACCTTACCTCCTCACACAAGAAGAAACAAGAAGAAGGACCAAAGAGCCGTGCTGAAGGCAAAAGAGGAGGACACCAACTGACTTGGCCTCAGCCCTACTGGCCTGTCCCGACATCAACCTACTCCAGCAGAATCCCGGTCTGTCCTGAAGCCAGCAGCCCTCCAGGACCCAGCGGTCCTGCCCTGCCTTCCCCAACCAGACTTTGTCTCCTGTGAGCACCGGTTTTGCTCACCAAACAGACTCTGGCTCTGGCCAAATCCACGAGTCTGCACCACTCTGCACCCGACGCCCACGGCCCAAGTTTGAGTGGCCCAACACCAAGAGGAGTTCTCCTAGGTGATCTTAACCTGGGATCTGGGACACCTAAATTACCTCGAGTCTCCAGCCAACACCTGCAGCCCCTATCTGGAGGATCCCACCGACTGCAATCGGAGCCACTAAGAAAAACCTGACGCCAAAAGACACCCTTGCACCCTTGCACCCAACACCCCCAGCCTTGGGTGGCCCAACTGCCGGTGTCCTGGCATCCCAACTTACCTCTTCAACCAGTGGTTGCCCCCAGAAGATCTTCGTCCCCAAGCCTCCAGTGTTTGTTGCAACCGGAGAATCCCCATTGAAAACAACAGCGCGCCAAACGCCAAATCAGCACCATGCACCCGGCCGCCCCTGCGCCAGCACAGGTAAAGCGCAGAAATGTGCTGTATAATGGTAAATATGGTACGTTCCTGCCCTCTCCCTTTCACTTGGCTTGCTGCATTCCGTGAATAGTTGATAAATATGCCCCCATATTTGATGTGCCAGCTAGAGTTCAAGTGAATGTAGAAAGGATCAACAATAGAATGTTCAAAAAGATATCTCCAAGGATAGCAGTAAAAAATACTGTTAATTACTGATAAGTTAAAATATTTGGACATAAAAGTTAAACAGAGAGTTTACGCTAAGGCAGGGGTACTCATAGTACGGCCCGCGGGCCGCCAGCGGCCCGGCAAGCCTTCCTTGGCGGCCCGCGGACCTTGCCGACATCATATGTCTTTGTGTTTTTTATATCGCCGGTTGCGAGCTATGGGGGTCGGGCGATTCTTTTAAATAACATTCACTTGTTAATGAGGCTTTGTTGTGTTTCACCTCTTCTTAGCGCCCCTGCATCTCCCCTCTGAATGAGTGGAGATGCAGGAGCGCTAAGAAGAGATGAAATACAACAAAGCCTCATTAACAAGTGAATGGTCTTTAAAAGACCCGTGAAGTACTTGGGTGCAGCGGCTGTGTGCGTTCAAGCCACTCTGTGCCCCGCCCCGCCTCCCCTCTCATCGTGTGCAGTTCAGGATTCTAAGTGATAGTAACGTAAAGCGGAAGTGTAAAAACGACACATATGAGGGAAGTGGTAATTACCACCAATTCGTAGCGTGCCACTGACTAAATACGGAGCGGCGAGTCTGTCTGTACAGAGGGCGGTTGTGTGTTGTGCTAATATCAGGCCTTCATAAAGCTAAAGATGTCTATAGCCAGCCCTAAAAATCTACTTCTGAGTGGGGTCTTTTAACAGGGGCTAGTAGGGGGTGGAGAATACCATTAATCATTACACATTAGCGCACATGCAGATTGGTCGAATGTCAGCTTCACAACATGGGTGACAGCTGCATAAACATGACGTCAGAGGTTTAGGAAGTGCGCCGCACCTCTGCATACGTTGAATGTGTCGCTTTCACGGATTGCTCCCGTTCATTGCACTTTAAAACTCACCGCAGAAGTTGATATTGGGGGTTATTTGTTTAATTCCCTTGTTCCATTGACCTGTGCTATGACCTTGCCTCAGGGGGCCTGCAACTTGTTCACTTGACCTTGGGCTCATCTTCGGCCATGTCCTCTTGCTGCAGAGACGATGATGACGGTCATGAAAAGGGCGGTTTGCAGCTCCTGGCACTCTTCTAGCACCTCGATTACAAGTGGCATGTAACACCCGACTGGCCTGCTAACTGGAGATCTCGGCCCCAGAGTTACACGTTTTTCTTTTTCACATGGAACTTTCAGCCTCAGAAAAGAGCTGCAACCTCCGGGTGCAAGACCGCAGCAAAAGGGCATGAGACTGGCATCACTCTTGTATCAATGCAAGAAGGTCTGGTATCAGAGATGAAAAACAGACACATTGTGTGTATTTGATCGACTGTGAATCTGACACACTGTGCGCCTTGAAGCCCTCGTGTGCTCCATTAGAAATGGTTCAGGGACGGAGAGAAAGGGAGACAAACAGTGATTGAGAGAGAGAGATAGAGAGAGGGAGACGGAGAGAGAGGGAGGGAGAGAGAGAGAGAGGGAGGGAGGGAGGGGGAGAGAGAGAGGGAGACAGAGGGAGGGAGACAGACCGAGACAGACAGAGGGAGGGAGACGGAGTGAGAGGGAGACAGAGAGGGAGAGGGAGGGCGAGGGAGGTAGGGAGACAGAGAGAGAGGGAGACACAGTGAGTGAGACAGAGAGGGAGGGAGACAGAGAGAAAGGGAGACAAACAGAGTGATGGAGACAGAGGAAGAGAGAGAGATAGAGAGAGGGAGGGAGACGGAGAGAGAGAGAGAGAGAGAGAGGGAGAGTGATAGAGAGAAGGAGAGAGAGAGAGGGGGAGGGAGACAGAGGGAGGGAGGGAGACAGAGAGAGGGAGGGAGACAGAGCGATAGATAGATAGATAGATAGATAGATAGATAGATAGATAGATAGATAGATAGATAGATAGATAGATAGATAGATAGATAGATAGATATGTGTGAATGCCTGGTCTGGTGGCTCAGTGGACGAAGGCGTCCGCTGCAGGGGCCTGTGTTCAACCTCATGGTCATAGTTTTTTTTTTTTGGTCTAGCCCCGCCCCCTCCCCCACTGGCCCCGCCCCCACCGGTGCGGCCCTCAGCCAGAAACCACACTGTAAATTTGGCCCCCGAGAGAAAGTTTGTGAGTACCCCTGCGCTAAGGTGAAACTGCCCCTTTGCAGCGCAACGCTTGCACATGAATGTCTCAACAAGTCTTTTGGATGTTGTGAAATCACAGCCCTGGTTGGAGTTGCATCTCTGGGATGATGCTTTACAAATGGGTGGTAATATTATAGTCTATTCGGAAACTCTAAATTGTTCCTGTACACCAAGGACAGAAAGGGAAGAGACCTCTGGCAGCTCCAGCCTGGGGTGATGTAAAATTCATTCCATTAGCATCCACAAGTATCACATTTACACCTGTGTTGCTACCTGAGACTCACTGCATTCTCTGCCAGTGGTTGGTTTGCAACAGGAACTCACCAATAGTGTCTTTGTCAGAGCAGCCTCGTTCTGAGGTGCTGACCCAGTGTGTACATGTACTGCTACTGACCGGGCCATGGAACACAATCACGGGATCCTTTGCACCGAAAAATTCTGTGAATTATTTTTTAAAATAGTCATTCGATTTTGACTATTTTGATTATATTAGCAGAAAAGACACTTTAAGCTACAACGTAATGTACGATTTACTTTGAAGAACTTTTTAATTATAACGTTTAAAAAAACAAGATTTCATTCGAAATTAAGATCTTGAATCACCTAGACCATTAGCTAGGCTAGTGACAAATAATTTACTGAATGCAACAATGCTTAGTTTGTAAAAAAAAAATTCAGGGCTCTTGTCAGGATGCCACTGCAGCTTTCACCAAAACATTGCCCCTGCCATGCTGCTAATGATAGTAACCACACAACTACTAACCATCACACTCCTTCCTACAAATGTGACAGTTTGGACTATTTCATGCCCCCAAAGCTTTAAGAATGGCTTTGGCAGCAGGTAATAGTCAGTTATAATGTATATTGAATTAATAATTAACTGTTGTTGTAGTCACCTCTAAATTAGCCAGACAGCACCACCTTGTGGCAAACTGTCACTAGCGCCGGTGTTGACAATTAAGTGCCGGTGCCGAGCACCAGAAACCACTGGCTCAAATTAAGCACTTGAATGCAATACAGGTAAAACTGTAATACCTATAGGATGAAGGTATATTGAAGAGGTGTTGAACCATTGCCTTTAAATTTATAGACCCAGATTTACTAAGCACTTGTGTTATCCTTGCATCACACAGGTCTACACAATGCAATGCAAGTGTTTGACATTAACAAAACCATATAAATCAATATTTGTGGAGCCTTACATCACTTTTCATCTGCAAAGTAACTCAACTCAGTGCCTTGAGTCGGGGAGGCGCTACATTGGTGGAGCATGGGCATTCCAGTGCCTCCACCCATGTATTTCAACTAAAAAATCTGATTTACTAATGTCAGTAATCTTTGGTTTGCACAAACCTGACCGTGTGTAAGGTTAAAATATCTTTATTTCTTTTTGTTACTTCCTCTTTGCATGTGTGCTGCATTCTACTGGACATATGCAAGTAGAAATAAGCCTCTAAGGATTGATTTTGTGCAGCAAAGTATACCTTCCTGAACAGAAACAATCCTGCCCACAACTCAGGCATCATTGCACCATGTCGCAACAGTGCCTTTGTTGACACTAGGCTGCCACAAGTGTGCCAGAGGAGGGAGAGAACTGAACAGCACCATATCTTTGTAAACTTTGTGCCGTTTAGCTCTCCCCCCTCCCCTTCACGCAACACAGTGCAGCAACTTGTCTTGCTGTGTCACCTTGAAAGAAAAATTTGTAAATCTTCCACATAGTGTGCTTGTTGACAGGTAATGATGATTATTGTATTACATATGCCCAAAATACAGAGTTAAACTAATCCATACCCACACAAATATTGAAAGAAACAACAAAAATACATATAGAGAAACAGATCCAAACGTTTGGTGGCTTCAGGGTGACATTGGGGACAGAGACATTGTCAACCCCTTTGTAAAATATTTCATCTGAGAATCAGGGGTGTATCGTCGACCGAGGCAACCACTTCCCGGGAAGGGAACACCCACTCTTAAAGAGGCCTGTGTTTAACACAGGGCTCTTCAATAGGTTGTCTGTATTTTCAGGGGCCCTTCCTTAGCAAATTATGAGAACAATCCTGTTGCATAATGCCACTGTTTATGAGGCCAAGATGGCCTCATTATCCCTTCTGTAGTTATTGCTCCGAGTAGTTATTTGACTATATATTGTTTCACGAATCAGTATGAATGAAATAAAGTCACAAGTACAAATCTTGATTCAACATATTTTGTTGCTGTGAACTCAAAACGCACAAGGGCTTTGTTGCCACAAGAGATACTGGGATTGTTCTTCACCTTAGTTCTTTTGACCCGGCCTGGTTTCTGGGATATACAGCAGTGCCTAATTTGTAAAAAGAAGTGTCAGAGCCCTCACCAGGAGGCCATTGCTGCTTGCATACCCCCCCTCTGCCAATGCTACCAATTACACCACAAACCCAATTACTAACCATCCCACTCGTACAAGTGTGGCAATTCAGATTATTCCAGGCCCCCAAAGCAATATCAATCGCTTGGAATGCAGGCATTAGCCATTTTTAATGTATATTGAAGGGTTAAACAACTGTGGTTGTCCTCATCTCTAAACTAGATAGACAGCACCATCATGTGGCAGACTGTCATAAGTGCCGGTGTTGACAATTAAGTGCAAGTGCCGAGCACCGGAAACCACCCGCTCAAATAAAGCATTGATTTGCAGAAATAGAGGTGGCATAAGAAAGACATTTGCTATAGAGCACTTTAGAAAAGACTAATAATATTTATCTTGATGTATCACATACACACTGGTGCTAAGTACCAGAGGTTGTAACAGATAATAAGTCATACCAATGACCCTTGCTTTGATCACTCTTCAATACTGCCTGCATTGCTTTAATTTTGTACTCATATTTATATTATCTTTTGCGCGTTGTTTTTTTTTCTCTCAGTGTTATGAATTGATATTTTCTATATTCTACATTCTTTATTGCCACATTAGCCTTTCTAGCTCTAGGCACCACATGCTGAGGGCTTCTAATTATGTAAGTGAACATCTCAGGGAAAAGTACCTTGGGCCATTGATCATGATGGGATTATTAGGCGGATAGTCCCATTTTAGTAGTGAGTAGTGGATGCTAAGCAAGATGTTAGAGGATATGTTCTAATTGCCATCATCTTGGAACTAATGAGCCACAGAAGGGAAATTTTCAACAATGATTT
This sequence comes from Triturus cristatus, assembly GCF_964204655.1. NCBI lineage: Eukaryota > Metazoa > Chordata > Amphibia > Caudata > Salamandridae > Triturus > Triturus cristatus. The sequence goes on along the minus strand of NC_140583.1, from coordinate 870,340,844 downwards.
AAAAATGTGTTGGTGTTACATAAATTATTGGAGCATGTCTTGAATGCTATTTGTGCTCTGTTCATCATCTCCTGAGGAAACTGGATATTTGCCTTACATGCAGGCAAGCAGCGCCCTTTCTCTTCTAATGTTTAAAAACGAGTCACAATGTGGGGGCGGCTTATTGGGAACAGCGCTTTCATTCTAAATGTACAGAGGAAAAAAAGGGACCTATTACTTATTTGGAGGAATAGTCGACTTTGATGGGTTTCATTAATTACAACGTAAAAAACTTCAAAACATTTTTGATCAATGGACAGTACTAGGGTCTCAAAATTTGACATCTACTTGAAGGCATAAAGGGCACAAAGGCTGAATGGTTGACGGCTTTTCGAAATGTAAATTAAATAAGCAGTTCATTTAGTGCACTGATACTCAAAGTACGGCCCGGGGGCCGCTTGCTGCCCTCTTCACCTTTACATGTGACCCCACTAGTGAACAGCAGCATAAGCTGTTGTTTAGTTGCTGAGCACTAATATTCAGAAAAAAATGTTAAATAAATGAGAAAGCATTTATTAACCTGCAAATAAATGCTTGCCCCTTTATTTAACATGTTTTTAGACCTTACAAAATCCCTGACTCACCCAGACCCCCTACCGCCACCCTGCTGGCATCAGTGTGGCCCTCAGTCACACCACACACTGTACTTTGTGGCACCTGGGCAAATGCTTGTGAGTATCCATGATTTAGAGGCTGCAGAACGGCCATTCGGATTGGTAAAAGCCCACGCTCCTGCTCCCCCTCCGTTAGGTCCTCCCACCCCATGTAGAGACCCACCTGCTTCGTAGATTCAGTGGCAAAGCTCCATCCTAAATGTCACAGGGCATCAGACACTGTGACCTGATGACCTTTTCACAGACAGGCCACCCAGTCAAGATTTTCCAATGTCAGACCCAACATAGGCTCTTCCTTTGCTGAACCTGTGGTTTGGCAGGGCGGGAGCTTTACCAATTTGTTGTAGGGTTCCTCTCCATGATCCCTAGAATAGGGCCTAACTCTCTAGCTTATAGACAAATGAGTTTCTCTTTAGTTGAGACATGAAGGGACAAATTTACTACTGCTTCCTGCTGGGTAGCTTGACACAAAGTGACACAAAACCGAGAAAAAGGTAGCAGGTACTTTCCAACGCAGAAGGTGTTTTGCGTTGCAAAAGTGCGGTTTTAATAGTGCCAAAATCACTTTGTCCTCCTACCATCAAAGGGCCGCTTCTAGGGGCAGATCACAGCAAACCCTCATATGTTTTAATGCAAACGCTGATGAACTGAGGAGGCATGACTGGCATTTATATTTAAAGAAAACTAACACCTAGTGGAAGTTGGTCCAAACAAGGGGTAATCCTTGATTACCTCCAGAAACGGGTAGATGTGTGTGTGTGTTGCAATGCACAGCACACATTCAATGCGTCTCATCTTTTTGAGGTTGGTTATCCAATGGAGTTTGTACTGAAAGAGTGTCTTCCAGTGCAAATCCTAGGCAGTGAAGAGCATTCCCATTTCTGCACCATGGTGCAAGGCTGCGAGCGTGCTGTGCAGCCGGTTTTTGTGCCCAGTAGATACGGTGCTGGGGTGCTGGATTGTTTCCCCCCATTGTGCAATGCAGCACAGCATTTGGATGCATTGTGTGAAAACGTAGTACATTTGGGCCGAAGGGTTCTTAGCGCCAACCTCAGAAAACCATTGGGGAAAAACCTAAGGAGACTTTGTAAAACTGAGTAAAATGCAGTTGTAACGCTAATGTTTATACAATAAAATATAAAACTTGTTATTACCCGTACTGAACATTGCATATCTTCAAACACAGAACACTGCAAGAGAGAAGGTACGGATTAAAAGAAAGGCAAAGTCATGGGGGCCTAATTACAAATGTAAGTCTTTGAGCAGAGATCTGTGCACATGCAGATTTGTGCCTGACTCTGAAAGGGAATCTGTGCCTGGATATTATTCAGCATTTCCAGGCAGAAATATGCACCCATTAGTAGGATTTCTACATCCGCTCTCCCTTACAAGAGGGGTCGAGACACCTTTAGCTGGAATTACGAAATTAAAGTTACTACTAGTAACTTTACGAAAGCATTTCAGTTGTATGCTTGCAGGTGAAGATCTCTGCAACGGAGACAGAGATGTCTGTTTCCACTATGTAAATATCAGAATGTAAAAATGTAGGCTACATCTAGCATAAATCACACAAACCTGGGAAAACATAAACACCTGCAAGCGGATAAATTAAGACCATAAACTAAGCTCTGCCCTCTTCCTCCTGGATTGCATAACTGTGCTGGGTGCTAGAGACCCATAGACATGTTACAGCCTCCAGGGTACAGCCCACACCATTCAAGCAGAAGAGGAACTTATATATATATATATATATATATATATATATATATATTTAACATTTTGAAAAAGAACCCATCATTTATCTAGCCAAGTATAACCTATTCATTGTTACTTCTTCACCGTACTCCCAACATTGCCATATGGCCTTATATCTTTGATGCCCCCTACTCGCTTTGCATAGGCCTCTTCAAATTTCATAGTGCCAGTCATTATATCTTTCCATTGCAGTTTTGATGGCGGCTTCCTAGTCCGCCAGCACTGGAGGATCAAAGAACGTGCAGTCAGCAATACTACAAAAATAAAATATTGTTTTTAGAAACACCAAATAATGACAAATTGAAAACTGGTAGCACTGCACAACCTATGGCCTTACTTATGTCCTGAAACACTTGCCGCCAAAATTTGATAAGGTGTGGACTTGTAAAAAATGTATGAAGCTATCCCCCTTCGCCTAGTTATTGGTACCTAAAGCAGTTATTGGAAACTGCTGGATACATGTTGTGGAGAATTTCCGGAGTATAACATATCAGCCATCTTGACAGAAATGCCATTTTTTGTAGTTGGCTGCCCGTAAAGATTTATCACTTAACTCTGCCATTAGTTTCCACTCGCTCACTGATAGCTGGCATTGTGCTTTTTTCTAGCACCCTTGAAAAACGACTGCTAGCTCTGTCTTTCTGAAAAACCCCTTTAGTGTTTTATGCCAGTTTCCTCTTTCTAGTAATTTACCCAGATCGAGAAAACTGCTAATTGATTGAAGCTCCTGTGTCTGATTTTTATAATGAATCTGCAAGAAATGCTTCATCTTGTTCAAGCTTAAAAAGTGTTGCTCACCCTGGAAGCCAGATCTCCCCATGAGATAGATTCCCCTTGTCCCATAAGGTCCCCAAAAGTTTGAAACCTACTGAGCTCCAAAACCTAATCTCATGAGCTGTCAGGGAGAGGCCTAGCCTACCCTTCTCTAGCTTTAGTGAGAATCCATCAAAAGAGGACTAATATACTTTGCCCAGGGCACCCATCCGACTGTGTATATCACCCAAAAACTGATATCTGTTTTTTTCGGAAGCTTTGCTATTTTTTAAAACACAGGCACACTTATATCTGATTCCTGGATCATCCTTGTAATAAAAAAATGATCTAATCCCCCAGTACTATTCACACATTGAGAGAGAACATCAAGCAAAGCTGCCTGGTAATAAATACGTATATTAGGGTATGCCAACCCTCCCTCTTCTTTCTCCATTTGAAGCACATCTAACATTACCCTGACTTTCTTTTTATTCCAGATAAAACTCCTAAACGCTGAATCGAGTTCCTGAAAGAAACCATTAGGAATCTTTATTGGCACATTAGAAAATAAGAATATTAACAGAGGGAGGATAGACATTTTGATCATGGAAACACAACCTATAATGGTCAAGAAAAGTCTGGACCATCTTTCTAATAGTCCCTTAATTTTAGCTAACATTTTTTCGTAATTTAAATGAAAGAGACTAGAAAAGTTGTTTGTGACCCAGATATCTAATTGGAGATGTTATCTTAGCTTCCACTGTAGAGAGGAAGGAAGGTCTTCTACTGTCATGTTAAAAAGCAGCGATTCCATTTTACTTTGATTTATCTTATATCCTCCAAAACTAGTAAAATCCTGTATCACCCGTAAAGTTTGATTTATATTATCTTCATCTGGCTGGAGATATAATATCATATCATCCTTGAATAATTTAAGCTTTGACATTCCTTCTATGGGTGCCCTAATATTGATATCATTGCGAAGTTAAATTGCTAGCCGTTCAATGAAGAATGTGAACAGAATGAGCGAAAGGGGACACCCTCGACGAGTGCCTCTTTTAATCACAACCGATCATACCATCTTGGAATTCACCAACACCTGAGCTTGAGCTCCCTTATATAAATTGGATAGCATCGACAAGCATTGTGCGGTAAAACCAAACCTCTGGAGACAATAAAATAAGGGATCCCAATTCACCAGATCGAATGCCTTTTTGGCGTTAATCATCGTGACTAACGCTTTGCTATGATTCATTGCAAAATAATCTATGGCCTGAATTAGATACTGGGTGTTAGCTGCCATTAATTGGCCTGCTATAAAACCGCTTTGGTCTATATGTATTAATTGTTGTGTGGCAGGCAGTATGCGAACCGCCCAGATCCTCGTAAACAATTTATAGTCCGAGTTAAGCAGACTAATTGGCCTAGAAGAATGAACAGATGTTGGATTTTTGTCCTTCTTAAGGAAAGAAACTATTGTTGCTTCTTGGAATGTGGGAGGAATCTCACACCCTTCTTTAATCAAATTGAAAAGATCTACTAAACGCCAAAAAATATTTTGTAAAATTCTGTGGGGAAACCATTGTTTCCAGATGCTTTGGCATTAGGCATTTGCTTTAAAGCATGTTCCATCTCAGTGTATCTTATGGGCTCCAGAATTAGCTGGAAGAGCGTTTCTGATAGATGAGGAAAAGGTAAATTCTCATAATACTGTATAATCTGACTTATTGGCACAGGATAATGAGTCTGATATATATCTGAATAGTGCAGTACCAAAAGTTTTGTTATCTCTTCCTGATCATGTACTAAATTTCCCGATAAAGGACTCTAAAGACCTGATTAATGCCTTTTCGTTCTTAACTCTTGTGGGCCAAGCCAGGAACTTGCCAATGTGCTTATTTTCCTCATATATTTTCTGTTGGTAGCTATTAAAATGATTTATTTCTTCTAGAATAAAAAAATATCTAAAATTGTATTTTGCCGTTTCTACTTGGCAAGCCTCAGGCTCGATTGTTTGACGTGTCTTTAACCAAGTTCTGGATAAAATTAAAATCCCCACCCCAGATCAAAGGCCCGGATGCCCCCAAGACAATGTCGAAGATCTTAGAAAGGAAATCAGTCTCATCGATAGTAGGGCCATAATAATTGATGAGATTTAAATTATGACCACTAGTTGTTACTTTCCACCTTCTAAATGTATCTCAAATCACCTCCCTCACATCCCAATCAATGCCACTACCCAAAAAAATTGCAACTCCCCTTACTGCTGCCTGTGCGGAGGCAAAAAAAGTATGTGAAAATCTTCGGGGGTTGGCAACTTTGGAGTATTGCTTTTTAAATGGGTCTCTTGTACAAAGAGAACTTCTGGTGAAAGAGATACCAGCCAGCCCATTAATCTTTTAGATTTTTTTTGTTTGCTAACCCATTGACATTGCATGAAAGGATCTTGACCTTGCATTTCTCCAAAGACATCATCCTAAAAACTTTCGATTATAGCATTTAGAACCCATCTTATAACATTTGCCACCTTTACTGCCACTAAGCCCGTAACTATCAATATTTTCCAATGCTTCTTGTCCTGAATATATCTGTTCTTTTTTGCAAATGCCCCCACTCCACCCTAACTGCCCTCCCTCGAAGACCCCTAAGTGCCCTCCCTTATCCCCCAAACAACAACCCACCCCTAATGGGAGAAGGAGAGCCCACCGTACCCCTCCCAGTGAAAAGCTATCTAAGACTGGTGCCATGGCCTTGCACCCTTTCACTCTCCGTCCCCCCTCAATGCCGTCCCTAAAAAAAGGAAAAAGTGATATATTTTGGAAATCTGATGCAAAAATTCCTGAGCTACAGAAACCTTAGAAAACTGATGAAACAGCCCTTTTAAGAGAACGTTTAATTTTGACTGCTGGGCAATGCTAGCCTGTACCCTTTGTGCCTTATATAAATAGAGCATATTAACAAAATCCTTTCTGTGTCTGGCTGCAGCAGCGGATAAATCTGAAAAAATCCAGCACAAGGGTACTTCTGGGGAAGAAAACTGTCTCTGTTGTATTGCCTTTGACAGACCTAGCTCTTTAATTCGATAAACCCCAAAATTGACGAGGATTGTCCGTGGGAATTTTGATGTTGCGGAGCATTGTACTGGAACTCGATGAGCTCTCATTAAGGTTAGATTGCCAGAAAAATTTGGCGGAACATGAGATTTAATAAATGTCTCCACCCAAGGAAGCATTTGTTGGCCCTCACACCCCTCTGGAACTCCAACGATACGAAGATTGGAGAGGCGTGAGTGATTTTCTAATTCTTCAATGTTGTTTTCTAACAGGGCCTGCTGCTTGAGAAATTGGCCAATTTCTTTCTGGGTCGTGGTGAGCTTATCTTCTAGCTCCAAAATCCTACATTCAGCCTTCTTTACTCTCTCTGAAAGCTGCGCTATTGCTTCCTCAATCTTATTTAACGTGGCGTTAAGGGCCGTGGTTTCTGATGCATGAGAGATCTTCAATTCCCTTGTCTCCTCCAAACTTAGATTCAACATATCCTTAACTTCAAGTTGAAGTGAGGGGACTTCAGTAGACTGTAGGGAAGTTTGATGCTGTGTTCTATCTCCTTCCGTCCCCGCTGCTTGTGCATCCAGATCCTTTTGCTGCAGAAACCTGAAAGCCGCCAACTCTCGGGGGCCTAGTGAAGATGTTTGGAGGTTTTCCTGTACATCCTGTAAATCAGAAGCAAGTAGATTTAGTGACATTGTTATTTCAGAGACATATAAAATGTCTGCAGCAATTGTGGTTTTAGATTTCTGAAACAAAGGATATTCCTTGAGTAGGGCTGTGTGCTGTTCTGGCTTTGATTCATGATGCTGTTGTAACTTCACCAGTCTCTGGCTTAGATTTCAGAGCCTTCATATCCGCCAAATTTTTGCGCTCTGTCTGCGCAGTAGATTCTGGGGACTCAGGGTTGGAATATACGATTGCATCTGGCGATGTCAAAATATCCTCATTCTCACCTATGCATTGGCATGAAATTGAAGACATCATTAATTCCTTTCGCAATAGGGAGGTATGATTAGTCCTAGCTGCTGCCTGCCCTCAACGTTTTCTAGCTCTTTGTGCCAGCGCTGCAGCCTCTGTTTTGGCCAGGGCACCTGATGCCTTGGAATTAATCCTTATAATTATTTCAGCAGTTTATGGACCCTCCCAGCGACCCCAGCCAGGTGGTAAAATTAGTGCTTCACAAAAATACCGCAGTTTAAATAAAGTACTTACCATCCTTTTTTTTTTTTTTTTTTTCTTTTTTTTCCAAAACCTTTATTCGTGCATCATAAAAGAACAAATACGGGCCTACAACCGTCAGGCCGGCCACGATACAGTAAAGCACTGATACCCACATTACATCCCCCGTGCGTCAACGGTCAGGATTAGCAACGAGTTATGAGTCACATACTGGAGATATCTTTGACACCCGGGGAAGGAGAGATGAAGGTTAAGTTTAAGTTTTTTAGATAATTTTATCAGAGAAAAAAAGGTCAATGAAGGATAAGAACAAAGGAGATTCGAGTCCGCAAGAAAGCTTCACCACACGGGAGAGCAGCAACATCAGTAAGAACAACAAGGGAAGTAAAATCTCAAACAGTGAGGCGGTGCAGAGGTATAACCGGATAGTCACATGAGCAAGGACGCACCCCTCCAGAGCCGCCCCCACTCGATCCACCCCACACCCGGACCCCGAATCGAAGAAAGTAGAGCGCAAAAACAGAGAAGAATAAAGGCCCATAGAACTAATTAAGAACAGCGTATTACCCCCCCACCCTACACCAATGCGGAGGCTACGGCCTTCCCCCCCCCCAGCATAGTGCCTGTCGCCCACTGAACCCGAAATATAGAGAAGAGAGAAAGTAGGAATAGAGTAAAGAAAGCAAGAAAACAAGAAAAGAAGGTGGGGAGGAGCCCACGGGACACCAGAGCGCCCCAAACCATCAGCCAGTTATGGCCCCCACACACTGAGAGCCCACTACGCCAAAAAACGGCATGCGAAGATACCATGGCACCACAGTTTAAGCGAAGGGATACAAGTCGCAACGAGTGTGCGCAAAACATACATACAGTTCCAGTCCCAGGCCAGTCCGGCCATAAACCATGGCGATAGAAGTCAGTCTAGCCCTGGCCCGATCGCGGGCTTGGGAGTAAACCAGCCCCTGCATGAAGGCCCCGTGTCCCGAGCAGACAAAGACAAGATGGCCGCTTGTGAGAGGATAGTGAAGTAGGAGCACGAAATGGCCACCGACCATCGATTGAGGTCCCTCTTTGCACCACATAAAATCCAAACCTGGCAAGTGAGGTACAGGAGTTCCACAAAAAGGAAGCAGTAGGCCATTGCGGACGGTTCCTCGAAGCCGTTAGGTATCGCTCAGCAGGATAGTCTTGCAGACGCGGTGAGGCAGACAACAATAAAGCAGGCAGCCATGACCAGGGGGACAAAGGATCCGCAGTTGAGGTGGAGAGCGGTGGATCCCGGGCGCCGGGAGCGCCAGATGAAGGCACCAGTGTAGCACAATCATACACCGCCGTTGCGTCCCCCCAAGAGGACAAAGGCACCGGGAGACCCACGCCCTGTGGATGACAAACAGTGCGCTCGTGACCCGCAACCGACAGTATGGGGTCAAACCGCTCACTCAGCGCCTGCAGGCCAGCGCACATCTGTAGTTGGAAGTCCCGCAGGGCAGCCAGAACGGAGCCGCATGTCAGCGGAAGCTGGGCCCCCACATCGGCCGCAATCCGGGACGGCACCGTGGAGCTGGTGTCCGGAAGAGGGAGGGCGAAGTGGGCAGCGGGCGAGACCGGAGTAACACCCCCCAGCCACGAGCAGGCACTCAACGCCATGTTTCGCCGCTATACGTTGCAATGGCCTGGGGGGGGGGTCATGGCAAGGAGTCAATTCCCCTCAGGTCTACGCCGCAACAGGAAAGGCCGACAATCGCTTCTCTTCTCGCAGGTTCCCCTCGCCGCTGGCTAGGCAACAGATGAAGGGGGCCGCAGCCTCCCACAGCGCGGTCCTCAGAGCGGGGCAGGAGACCCGCCGCACCGGGACCCACCTCACAGCTCCATCTCGTCAGGCACAGGGTGAAGAAGGTGTCCGGCCGTCCCTCCCCGGGCTCATCCGGCAACGATCCGTGGTGCGAGGTGAAATCTGGACCGCGGGGCTCAGGTTAGCGCTAGCTGGTCCGGTAACTGCGGAGCGTCCAGGGGGCCGGCAACGGCCGTAATGGCGCAGGGTTTCAGTGCAGAGGACAAAAGCACCCAGAACTCGGGCCTCCGGGCGGGCTGAGACTCCGGGAAAGCGGCAGCGCGGTCAGCGCGTCTTCGCACACGTTGCACCTCGAAAATCGGCGAGGATGGGCATCAGGATAGTAGTCCGAGGCCACGGACCGACGGAGCCGGGCGCTCAAGCGTCTGCTCCGGTCGCCATCTTGGCTCCTCCTCCTACTTACCATCCTTGTTGGAAACCTGGTGGTCTGTTGCTGCTGATGATCCGGTGTATTTATTATTTTTTTTAGGCAAGTTTGAAATACTGCAGCACTTTTAAATCATTAAATATAGAATAGGAGTTCTGCACCTGCTGGAAAAGGTTCCAGTGCAGTAGATTTTTTAAAAGCAAACTGCCTTGTTTGTGCTGCCTCAAAACACACATCAAGCACCAACCGGAGTGCCCTTCAGGAACTGGAGACAATCACCCGGAGCCTTGACAAGCCAGTCTCCAAGTCTCAACTTTCCATAAATTCCACTGGGTCGAAATCCGCCAGGTCAAAATAGTGAGCCTCAAAACCCAGAAAAGTCAAAGGCGGCTGCCCATTTGATCTGGCAAGAACAACTCTCTGCTGCTCGGCGTGTAGCTCGGTGGTGAGTGAAGCTCGGACGCGGGAGGGGTGAGGGGCCCCAGTGCTCAGCTGGGATCCGCCCGCCCGCACATAATATGAGAACACTGGCTTTTGTTAGTGTTACCTCTGATCTGACAGTTTTTTGGTACTGAAGTCTCAGCGCACCCAAAGATATATTATTCGCTAACGCACTTTACATGGAACCATTGTATGTATATTTTAGCTGTTTTACCCTAACACTAAGGCACATGTTTTCCGTTAATTCATTTGTTAAATAGACCAAAGGGTAAAAGGATTAAAAGTTGATGTTAATACATTAAATACAATTGCACTCGCTCTTGATAAAGGCCAGATCAGGATTGATTATATGGATGAGAGCAGAGGAGGTGGAAACAATTATAAGTAGATTTCAGTAGAAGCATCATCTTGTTGGTATACACTTCTCTAGGTTTCTTAAGTAATTAAATGATGTACGGTAGTTTTTATAAATGTACATAATGAATGGAACAATTTGTGAAGGTTTTACTGTATATTTTAGATGATTTGCTTAGGTTAGCGTATTGCTATTTTCTGTACGATCTATTTTAATTGAATTATTTATTCTTCAAGAATTGCGATTTATCAGATATATCTTCTCAATAAAAAAAAGCAGAAGAAGAACTTCACTGAGGAGGGCACAGCCCTAGTAAGTACCTTTGTAGAGCACTACGGGCACTACATGATCTGCCTCCGTGCATCCTTGGCGGAGTGCAGAGGGTGGCCATGTGGCAGCAGCTGATACACTCTCCCAATGCATTTGAAAGGAAGGTATGCACACCATGAGGACCTAAAAAAGGGGCAAGACAAGTAGAGGCAGGTGAAGGAGGAGCTAGCAAAGCCTCTTCCTGGAGGCAGACCCGGATCCCATCTTTATTTCACCCATGACGATAAACATATTCTCTCTTCCATAAAGCCAACCTGTCCCCAGAAGTTCCCGAGTGTAGGCCAGGTAAGAACCAAAACCCCTTTATCTTTCTACTACATTACAACTCCCCATGCATGCCACACTGCCCTCCCCATCACAGATAGGCATGCATTTCACACATGAGACTTACAGCTTTACCCCCTCTTTAGAATTAAGTTACGTTGCTGGAGATCAAGAAAATGAACCACAGGAAAAAAGGAAGACAGCAGCACAGCACAGGTTCCCATTCCTCTTGTTTATTTATTCATTAGGTACCAAAAGGGGGAGGGGGTGAAGAGAGAGAGAGAGAGAGAGAAAGAGAGAGAGACAGAGATAGATAGATATATAGATAGATAGATAGATAGATAGATAGATAGATAGATAGATAGATAGATAGATAGATAGATAGATAGATAGATAGATAGATAGATAGATAGATAGATAGATAGATAGATAGAGTTATAGTTACTATCCATGTGGGGACCTGAACCCAGGTCCCCACAAGGCAATGCCTTCTAAATGATAAAAAATGACTTCAGGAACATGTGTGTCAACTTTTTAATAAATTGCCTTGTGGGGACCTGTGTTTCATAAAGTGTGTTTATATTTTTGCTCAGCTCTGCCCCTGTAGACAGGAGGCAGTACTGCAGTCTTAAACACACTTCGCATTTACTTTGCTCACCAGAAGCGCACATTAGCAGCAGAAAAGACAGACATTTCAAGGTAAAAGCTGCATAGCACTACGTTTTTTAAAAGTATTTTTCATTCAAATGAACCTTTTCTCTATTTATTAAAATAAATCTTTATTGACATGAAGCTATTGAATTTTGACATTTTGGGTCTAAATATTGTTAGTGGTTTTATAAGATTGCTAAAAGCAATTTGGGTCAGTTTTGAAACCCAGAATACTTCACTGTTGCCATTTTATCCTTATTTGTATTTAAAGAATGATGGTGCAATAGAATGCAATACAAATAAACTGATTTTATTGTTTTTGGCAAGTAATTTAGAGGCATCAATGCCTATTGTTACATTTTAATGCTTGTACCAGAAATACAGTCTTTTTACTGCTTTGCCTTTGTTTAAATAGGCAGTGAACTGAAGCAACGTTATGCCCACAGCTTGGGGCATTTTATTTTTAACAGCAAAGGCAAGTATTATATTAATAGTAAACTACTTAGAAGATATATTCAGATATCGCCATTATATGTAATTATAATTCAAAACATATGAACGGCTTAGTGTAATAACTGTTCCAAACGTTTTCCATGTTAACACAGTTTGTTGACATTCCCATGGGTGGATGAAGAGCAATCAAAACAAGCATTGACAAAGGCCTTAGGTCTCATCTATGAAAGAGCTGTTGGCTCTGCAAATGTGTTTTAGCCATTTTGTACACCAGCGTACAGCGTACGGTGGAGTAAAGTGTGGTAAAATGGAGAGGGGTAATGTGGTGTGGCATAAAGTGGCATAGAATGAAGTGGAGTAGTGTAGAGTAGAATGGCGAGGAGTGTTGTGGAGTGGCGTAGAGAGTAGTTAGAGTGGTGTGCCGTTGAGTAGAATGGTGTGTCGTGAAATGTTGCTGAGTGTTGCAGAGTAGAGTGGTGATGTAGTAGAGTGGTGTAGAGTGGAGCAAAGTGTTGTATAGTGGAGTAAAGTCTTGTAAAGTGGAGTAAAGTGTCATAGAGTGGAGCAATGTAAAGTAGAGTGGACTAAAGTGTTGTAGAGAGGAGTAAGTGTTGTAGAGTGGAGCACTCTAGAGTACAGTGGGCTAAAGTGTTGTAGAGTGGTATAAAGTGCTGTAAAGTGGAGCAAAGTGTCATAGTGTAGAGTAAAGTGGAGTAAAGCATTGTACAGTGGCGTAAAGTGTCGTGGAGTGGCGCAATGTAGAGTTGAGTGGACTAAAGTGTTTTAGAGTGGAGTAACATGTCATAGAGCAGAGTGGAGTAAAGTGTCAGAGTGAAGCAATGAAGAGTAGAGTGAACTAAAGTATTGTAGAGTGGTATAAAGTGCTGTAGAGTGGAGTAAAGTGTTATAGAGTGGGATAGAGTGGAATAAAGTGCCAGCGAGTGGAGTAAAGTGTCATACAACAAAGCAGAGTAGAGCAAAGTGCCGTAGAGTGGTGTAGAGTGGAGTAAAGTGTTGTAGAGTGAAGCAAAGTGTTGTAGAGTGGAGTACAGTGGATTAAAGTTCCATACAATGTAGTAAAGTGTCAGAGTGGAGTGGAGTAAAGTGTCCCAGAGTGCCATAGAAAGGAGCAGAGTGAAGTAAAGTGTCATAAAGTGGAGTAGAGTAGAGTAAAGTGTTGTAGATAGGAGTAAAGTGTTATAGTGTTGAGTAACGTGGAGTAAAGTGCATTGGAGTGGAGTAAAGTGTCATAGAGTTGAGTAGAGGGGAACAAAGTGGAGTAAAGTATCGTAGATTGAAGCAGAGTGGAGTAAAGTTATGGAGAGCGGAGCAGAGTAGAGTAGAGTGGAGTAAAGTGTTGTAGAGAGGAGTCAGTCATTACAGAGTGGAGAAAAGTCCTGTAGAGTAAAGTAAAGTGTCAGACAATGGAGTAAAGTGTCATAGAGTGGAGTGGAGTGGAGTGTAATAAAGGGTAATCATCAGTTGTGTATGTATTTGATATGGCAAATGCAGAGAACAATAGATAAATATCAACAACAATAACAAAGGTCAACCACAATAAATAAATAATAAAATCAATAACAAAAGTCAACCAGTGGTATAAAAGGCCGGCCAACCAGAGAGACGGTAAAGAGGTTATACTCCAGGGGAGAGACATGCACAATGTTAAAAAGCTGTAACATGGAAAGCCATTGAAAAAGAAGCAAGTAAATAAGAGTGACAGTAGAGCCAACCAATGGTAAGCAACAGGCTGATAAGCCCATGTAAACTCTTAGTAAGCCCACAATAGGTCATTTGCGAACAAACAGCTGAGCTGTCTGGCAGGCTTGATGTAAAAATTGTAACACTGCCATTATTAGGTGTAGTTCCAGCTAGAGTAATGAAAATGTCTCAAATTAAAGTAACGCCAAAACTTCAAAATCAGAACTGGCCATTGTGTCAACACCCAGAGTTGCTAGAGAGAACATTCCTTTCCTAAATTTTATAGACACAACTGACTATGAGATGTTTGTGCTTCATGGGTTTTCATCGGAGAGCCTCTGAAAGAACTAAGAACATTTAAGAATCTCAGAAATATTTTTTTTTTTAAACCTGGGACGAGTTTGAAATTCTCTAAGCTAGACTTAAACTGCCTCCTTCTGCCAATACACAGTCTAGGATTCGAGTTAAGCAGGAGGGGTTAGGAGCAATTTGGGCTACAGAAACCATCTCTTCAGAAGGCAGACTCATGCATTCTGATTCTTAGAAACCCTTAGGGCTTCAAGTCTGCGTATATGCTGTGAAGAACTACTGTGCAATAAATGGCTTGAAAAACTAACCTCAAGAAATCATGATCTTTAGAAGACAGAAGGGTATTAGGAGTACTACCTTTTGTTTGCTAAACTGAAGGAAGTACATTTGTTCCTGTACCTGGGAAGAACACTATACTCCTTTCTACAATAATGATTGTGTTGAAATCACCGTAGGGCCTGCCCCCTCTTCTTAAATTGGTGGTATTGGAAGCTGCATTTTCTAATAGGTTTTCCACCTATGCTGCTACTAGGTGGGCTCTATAGACTCTTTATTCCCTAGGTATTTATGGAACCTACATATTCCAGTGAATTGCGCCCATGCTGCTTCTATGGGTATTTCACAGACTCCTAATTCTGTCATGAATTTTGGAAGCTGCGTCGGTGGCACCTGCTCTACTTGGGGGTTCATTAGACGTTTCTGGCGGTTTTGGAAAATGTGTCTTTCTGTGGGTGTATCTCTGCAACCTATGTGTACTCCATAAACTCAAAACACCCAGATGGTTTAGAAGTCAAGTCTTCCATTGGGTTTCCTGCTGCCAATTCTTGATGGCCCATAGACAGCTAAATAATCAGTTCCATGGTTGTTTATGGAAACTACATCTTTCAGTAGATGCTGCTTCTATGGAAACTTCATAGACTGTTAATTCTGTGATTATTTTTTTTTAGAAGCTGTGTCTTCTGAGCAGATCATTTGCACCTGCACCACTTGGGAGGTAATTAGACATTTTGTCTAGTGGTTTTGGAAGGAGTGTTTTTCTGTTTGTGCATTGCTGCAACTCCATAGACAAATAACTCTGGGGTGGTTTGGATGCCAAGTCTTCCAGTGAATTTCCTGTCACTACTTCTTGAGGGCAAATAGAAAACTAAATAGGTGATTTTGTAAGCCAATTATAATCTGGTGGTTTGAAAACTGCATCTTCCAGGGGTTTACACCCATAAACTCTTATTTCCCTGAGATTTGAATGCTGAGTCTTTCTGTGGATTCAAAAAATGTTGCTTCTTCATCCAGAGTCTCCAAACTTTCTGTAATGAAAGCTACTTATGAGTACTAAAAATAATCCTGAGCTACCATCACATTTTATAGCTGTTACAATAGTGACCACATCTGAGTTGACAATTATAGTGACCATCCTATTCACAGTAGTAACCACCACCAATCATCAGGAGAGATGGCCAACATTAGTGTCAGAAAACTTTTCATCCAAATGAAATTCCTCCACATATCCGATGAAATAACAGCCATAGTAGCAAATGACTTCTACAAAAAAAGGAAAGAAAAGCAGCAATAGGTCTTCCCCAGACAGCTAGCTTCATCATTCAAATATCAACTTTCAATGTGTTATGGAAACACAATTATTTTGTACTCAAACATAAGCATATAATTTTGGGCCAATTCCTTTTTTCTAGCAAATAAATGCTTTCAATGTGGGATATACAACTCAATTGCCCAATTAAAAATGACTTTTCTGATAAGAGAGGCACAATCCTTCCCTCAAAATACTAGCATGCTTGATTAAACCAGCCTGTTATTTCCATTAGGTACTCATATATACAAACCCCTTGCATGAACAGATTCTGCCTGAAGTGCCCATTACATCTCAGTGATGTCCAGCACAATGTCAAGGATGCTTAAAATATATCAAACAATGCCACCACTGTGCAATAATGCAGTGGCTGGCCAAGATGTCACAAAATATGTTGATCATCGCCATTAGGATGCCGGGGCAACAACCACAATGCCAGGTTTGGCCACCATTGGAGAGGCACCGACTGAATTCTGATTTACATTTCAGACAATGTGAAGACCACCATGGACAGGAGCAGAGTTGCTGAATTTCCACTGCTGGTTTTAACTGTTTCTTTTGACACAGTTCACCACCACTCCCTCATAATAGCATCATAACAAGTATTTGTGACTGTCTGTCCTCCTACCTTTCCAATAAACCCAGCAAAATCTTGCTGTTCAATTCACATCACCAAATGTCAACATTCATGATGCTGTTCCTTAAAACTCACTCATCACATCATTGCTCTTTAATGCCTACCTAACACCACTACCTAAATTCATCAATTCCATCAACCTAACATGCTACAAGTGCACCGACCCCATGCAGGTCATCTTAAAGTAGAAACAGAGGGACCTGGAAACCTCAGGACTAGACCACTGACTTCAAGTCAATGACCAATAAATACTTAGTATGCACCTTAAACGGAACTGGTCCAAAAAAGGGATTCTATCCTAACATGAAGCAATTGGAAGAACTACTGGCCTCCAAACATTTGAAATTAGGAATTTACTGCAGTACCACCCATATTGACAAACGTGAGAAACCTTGGAGTGACTATTTATGTAGGGGCTTTAAAAAGTGCTACCACAAGCTGCTTTGGCTGGCGTAGCGGTTGCGTTCACGCGTGCGTGCACGCGCGCAAACGCCAGCTTTCAGTACCCGATCAGGCGCCATCTGTCTTTCCTCTCACTTGATTGCTTTCACGCCCCTCCCCCGCCGCATCGCGCTGCTTTCAGTTTCGCGCGCGGACCAATGCTTGTTAGTTTTGTTTTAGTAACAACATTTGTAAGTCCACATAATTAGTGCTCCATGCCTCTACATAAGCCCCTTAGCGTTTCTTCAGAAGCGATGTTTTTATTTTCATTTTAGCTACACCTCTCCCCCCACCTCCGTTCTACGACCGCCTTATTTCTACTATGTAGCAATAACATTATTATAAACTACTAGATGTTTGCCGAAATCATTTATCTCGTTATAGATCTAGGCAGTGGAGTTACACAGAAGTTTGCTTTACTTTGCCATTTACTTCCAGGCAATGTTTTACTTTCACCTACAGCTACACCGTCATTTACATTGGTGTTTGCTTGATAGCGAAGGCTTACTTTTGCAAAATACAATGCAGAAGCAGCTTTTCTTTCGGCGAGAGGTGATGTTTTTGTTTTTGCTACAGCCTTCCCAGCATTTCTAAGCCGCATTATTAGTGTTATTGTTTACATATTTCTTATGAGTGCAACCCGTCTATTGTTCAACTGTTTGTGTGCTTCTTGTTTAACAAGATTAATGTCACCAATGCGTTCGAGTGTGCGCCTCGGTGTCTCGTTTCTGTAACTTTCCTTTATTCCAGTGGGTTCGGAACGCAACGTTCTCCAAGCCTCGCTTTCTGGCCTGAGGTGCCCCCCCACTTCTCCCCTCCCCCACTCCTCCCCTCCCCCACTCCCACATGTCGGTTGTGGCTGTCTCTGGCGCTCAGCTGAGATGATAAATAAACCCTAGACTCCACCTCCTTTCATCTTCCCTGCACAGATAAATAGTAATCATGGAAAAAAGGCTTAGCTCTGGTCAAATTATCAGAACACAAGATATGTTGCAAAATTCCCATTCGGTGGCAGTAAATGCTATGGCTACCATTAAGTGCCCACCCCACAGAGTCGACCGAAGCGCATCAGGTTTCTTGCCGGGTCCTATGGTTTTAACTAGTCGCAAAATGCATCTTTCAGAATCCCACTGGCTCAGGTCTCTGTGAACTGCGTCACTCAGTTTGGTGCACAAGATTTATTGTCACCTTTACTTGTATGTTCTGCAAGAGGTGGGATGTTAGATCGATGGTGGAAAACGGTGTGCACACAAACTAATCCGGACGCAATGAATTGCTTCCTCAGTAACTGTGAGTTTTAATGTATTCAAATTATTAAAGGCTTCGTTCAAATAGGAACCTCTTCTGAGTTGCCTTCACTCCGCCTGTTCTCCGTTCCAACTGTGCACCTTCTGCACGTGTGCCTCATTCCAGAATGTTTGGAAGCTCGCACTTAGAATACTACATGGGACACACATGGGTAATAAATGGTCTATGCAGCCATCAGTTATTCCTCGGACAGCAATATCCTTGATGACAGTGCGCTGACCTAGCAGAGTGGTAGCAAAGAGCAAGCAGTTAAGCTTGTTCACCTGGCAGCTGACTTTGGTTTGCCATCTGCAGGGACCTTAGTGGGAAAAGTAATGCAAGATTTCTCTATCTCTGAGGAACAAAAACATTTTAGAACAAGCATTGGCATAGCCAATAGGTCTCACATTTGGGACCTTATAAGTATTTAGTTATGCAGCACAATATCCTTGGTGCAACAACATCAACTGTTGCATGGCTAAACACTTACAAGGTCCCAAAGGCGAGACCTATTGGCTATGCCAATGCTTGTTCAATAAGCCACCAGGCTTAAATGATCCGTATGGGTTCTTCAACATCCCTATCATTACACACATCACAGTGGAGACTTGAGCATGACTATAATCACACACTATCCCTGTGCACTCTCCCTATGCATACTTATAACCACACACTATCTCTGTGGTGACCTGTGCATCCCTATAATCACACACTATATCTGTGAGGACTTGAGCATGATAATAATCACACACTATCTCTGTGGGAATCTGGGCATCCCTATCATCACACACTATATCTGCGGGGACTTGAACATGACAATAATCACACACTATCTCTCTCGGGACATTGGCATGTCTATAATCCCACACTATCTCTGATGTGGCTTGTACATCCCTGTTAACACACGCTGTCTATATGGGGACTTGAACATGACTATAATCACACACTATCTATGCGGGGACTTGAACATAACTGTAATCATACACTATCTCTGTGGGGTTATCGGAATTACTGTAATAACACATTGTTTCTGCATGAAATGCAGCACCACAATCATCGTACACTATCTCTAGGGGTACTTGAACATGACTATAAACAAACACTATATCTCCAGGGGCCTGGCCTTGAGTATAATAATCAGACACTATCTTTTCGAGGATTTGAGCATGACTATAATGACATGCTATCCATGTGGCAACCTGGGCATCACTCTAATGACACACTATCTCATGCAACTTCAACATAACTATCATCACACACTATCTATACAGAGAATTGAGTATTATTATAATCACACACCATCTCTGCGGGGGCTTGGACATAAATATAATGACACTCTGAATATGGGGACTTGAAAGTGACTATAATTAAACACTATATCTTTGGGAACCAGGGCATCAATATAATCATGCACTATCTCTGCGGGAGTTGGAAAATGACTGTCACAACACACTCCCTCTGTCAGCTCTAGAAC
Source organism: Triturus cristatus (assembly GCF_964204655.1). Taxonomy (NCBI): domain Eukaryota; kingdom Metazoa; phylum Chordata; class Amphibia; order Caudata; family Salamandridae; genus Triturus; species Triturus cristatus. Next base: position 870,321,307 of record NC_140583.1, on the reverse strand, counting down.
ATTACTATAATCACATGCCATATCTTTGGGGACTCATATTGTACAGCCATACCAAGATAATGGCGAAAAAACTAGGTAATCACAACTTGACTTTCCCATCTGACCACACTGCATGCACTTTGGCCTTTACATGAATTTAACTATTTGGTGTTTTCTTATCCCTTAATGTTTGTGAGAACTCAGCAATAGACTAGATATCTGTAAATCCCTTTCCGTGGACTTTATATAGTACATTTGTCTACTGAGAAATGCATTATCATCAAAATTCATTTGCTGGATGCTCCTAGGACACAAAGAGTTTTTAATATATATCTAAATCATCATAAAATATAGGAAAAGCACTGAAAAATAACATGTAGCCATTCGTTTGAGAACGTATCCAATCAGAAATGATAATTATTGAGTAAGTTCCCACAAGGATGGTAACACACGTTCAAGTCCCCACAAAGATGGTTCTGTGCGCACAATTAAATAACAATATATTTGCAAGTTCGAAGCAGGATCCTATATAATGAATTTTTTCTTAACAATTGGTACATTTTTAAAACATTTGGAAAGGGTAGTCCCCACAAGGCAGGTGTTCACACATAGCCCCCACAAGGATGGTAACACGTGTGTGTGTGTGTGTATGTAGGTATGTGTGTGTATATGTATGTATGTATATCTCCATATATATATCTCCTTCTGGCGGTCACCAGTAGGTAGTTAGAACCTAGTTTCCACTGGAAAATAGTTTTATGATTTGTCAATAACTATTGCGCTGTTTGACGAATCTTCACGACATATTCAAAACTAATTGTTCACTCAGGCCAGCTTCTGTCTTGAAAGTTTCGGGGTGATTCGTCAAGGGAGGGCTGAGAATAAAGGGGGGCCCAAAACGTGTTTTCACCATGTTAACTTCCATGGGAATCTTTAGACACGGCTACAGCCTGAAGTACTGAACGGAATTACACCAAATTTGGCAGAGAGATAGTTCTTGGTCCATAAAGCACGCCTTTTTTTTAAATGGTGTAGTTCCATTCAGTACTTTTGAGATATTTAAAGATTTACAGATATCGATATTTGAGAATTCTGAGATCTGATTGGCTGAGCCCTCCCGAGCACGAGCTTGCCTCCGATTGGCTGCCAATACTTCAAACCAGGAAGTGTTGGCAGCCATCTTGTGCCTCGGACCGAGGGAGAAGGAAAAACATGAGAGGAACATTAAAAAAGAAAAAAAGAAGTCATGGTAGCAACACCCTGACCCCCAGGCCTGCTCAGGGCATCCCACAGGGAGCCCCAGGCCCAAAAAAAGCATTTTTCTTTTTTTGATATTTTCGGCCGGGTGGTGCTGCGTGCGCGAACCCCATCAAAAATGAAAAAAAATTGAAGCGCGGTCGCCTGCACTTCATTTTTTAAAGCCCCTGGGTGGGCCAGGTCCCGGGGGTAATCCTCAATTCTGTAGCAGGGGCCCCTGCAGCCCTGGGGACCGCCACCTCCCTGGGGCTTTATAACTTATATGCAGGGCAGCACGCAGCCCTGGCGACTGCCACCTGCCGGGGGCTTTTTTATAATAGGGTGGGGGCCTCGAGGGCCCCCCAAGCCCCGGAACTAAATTAAAATACGATTGGGGGCCTCATTGGCTCCCCAAGCCCTTGGGACCGTCACCTCCCCGGGGCTAAAATAAATAGAAAAATGAAGTGTGGGGGGGGGCTCGAGCCACCCCACACTGCCCTGGGGACCACCACCTCCCCGGGGTAAAAGAATAAAAGGGTCAGGCCCTGGGGTATGGGGTCCCCAGGGCCCCACAAATGGTAAAAGAAGGGGGACCACACAGCCACCCTTCTAAAAAATAAAATATTTTTAAAAATCTGGAATCTTGCCGGAGGCCCCTCCCCCTCCCTGCACCACTCTGCAAACGCGCGAACCCTGGCGCATTGTAAGTTGGAGAATTAATTCCCCTTCAATACTGAGGGTCCCTGGGGGCCAACTAGCACACCAGGTACCTTCAGTAAGCACTACACACACATTCACCCACTAACCCATACAGTCACTCATACACACAGTCATTCATCAATAGAGTCACTGATATCCACTTATACACCCATATAGACACTCACACACTGCCACTCACCCTAACAGTTACTGAAAAACCTAGTCAGTCACCCAAAGAATTATTTACACTACCATTTACTCACCTATACAGTTATACACATACCACGTCACTTATTCATACAGATACGTACTGTCTTCAACAATTACTGACATAAGCACACACTTATCCATGCAGCCACTGTCACAATCACTCACTGTCACATATACTCACTTATATACTCCAAAACTCACAAATACTGCCTCTCACATATGTAGTTACTTACACATATACCACTAACACATCCATTCACTCACCAACACAGCTGTACATACACTCACTCACCCATACACTCCCTAACACACGCACTCATAAACGCATACACCCAGTGAATCACCCACTCACACATCCATGCAGGGAGTCACACATACCCCCACCCACACAGACACTCAGACACCCATACAGATTCTCAGACAACCAATAATTCTTCAATATACCTTGGCATATATAGATATAACGTTCTTGATATTTTTAGAAACACTCAGTCACTGGGTGATGTCATCAGTGATGTCATTTGAAATGTCATCAGTGATGTCACTGAGCATGTTATGAGTGATGTAATATTTGACGTCATCAGCAGTGCATTAAGGGGGCGCGAGTTATAGTTAGCTCTACTAACTATAACAGCCATATTTCTCTGGGTTTATATGAGTGAAATGTCCAACTAATTATAACGTCCCTGAAACCTATGGTTTTTTCAGTGAATATATATATATATATATATATCCAAGACTATTCCCGCCTCTGCCATAGAAACGGGTCTGACACATGCTCGGGACATCTCCAGGTAGGCTTTATTCACCACTCAGACTGGTACAAAGTCACAGAATAAAACACCTGGCAGACGCGTTTCGGCGAATGCCTTCCTCATTGCCAGCATTGTGTTTCACAAAGTTAATTTGAATGGGGCTTTAACATACTGTTTGTTGTCATCCTATTGGTCCTCATGCAACCAATCGGAGAGCTTGCTGGTAAAGTCTCTATTTTCAGTATGGTAATCAATTACGCTGACGATCTTGAAGCCCCTGTTGTCAAGTGACATCTGAAGACTCCCGTTGCAACGAGGCATGTAGGCAGTTCCGTTCAGTGAACGTAGGTTAAGTAACCGGTTCGCGCATTAAGTAATGCGCTGACGATGTCAGCTGTAAGGCCGCCCACTCTTCATTGCGGGGTCGTCAATGGCGATAATGTTTGCCTGGAGGTGTCCCGTTCAGCAACGATTTGCTGCTCTCTCCCCGATACCTCAATCCATGTCTCGGCCAGGGGGGCGCCGCCTTGTGCATTCAGCACTTACACCAAAGAGTTTGTCGGCGGAGCTCCAGAATATATATATAAATATATATATATATATAAATGCACATATGTGAAGGTATGCTATGCAATGTAAACGTCATTATTTTGATGTGAATGCGCTGTAAGAGTACTTGTGTGCACATGGTAAAATCACGAATGGGGTTGGTGTGCATGGTAGTGACATAGTAATCTTCTAGTAATTGGTTTGAGATGTGCTGCAGCAAAGGGCTGGAGTAAATTCTCTGCCCTCTGCTGACTGTAAAAACCCTGGGAATAGAAAACGATTCCCCCTTCAAAATGGCTGACCAAATCACATCTGTAATTAACAACTACTTTTTTCAACTTCACTCTTTCAAGCGAATTTGCACTTCTAATGTTTTTGTCTCTGCTAGGCTGGATTACTGTAACTCTGGGTATTTGGATCTTCCATCCTATCATATTCAGAAATTGCAGCTGATTCAGAACTATACTAAATGATTGGCCCCTGGGTTGGGCCATCGTGATCACATTTCTGCAGCTCTCATGTCGCTTCATTGATTTCCTGTAAAAGAGTGGATCCTCTTTAAATCACTGTGCCTTGGGCACATATCTATCTCTTCACCTAATTCAGTACCCTTGTCCTGTGGATTTGAGTGGTAAGCACACATTCACTTGGCTGCCTCCAAATGGAATTCAATACCCCCCACCTTCGTTAAGAATCCAACTTACAGATGTTGAGGAAATCTTTGAAGACATGGCTATTCCCTTCACGGTGTTGGACTTTTGTTCCTGGTTCTATGTTATAATTGTCACTCAGTTCATGGTCATAACATAGTTTTCTTTCAGCACCAATATACCCTCTCGGGTGTAAGTTGCGTATTCTCTAAAGAAACAAAGCTTAACCTTTCAGAATAGGACCAGGAAAGTAACACCTGCATTTTATGGGAGTGTATGGGAAGATGAAGAAAAGGTTTCTCTGTACCAAAAAAAGAAAACATGGGACAATGCACAGCTGACTGCATTTCTCTAAGGCAAAGCTTTACTGTGTGTGCAAATAGCAGCTTACAAAGACAAAAAAATGGCAACTTGTAAAAAATGTCACATGCCATTGCCAGTGGTAGCCTGGTAAACTGGTGTATTATTTGCAGCTGTTTGTGAATTGAAAACAGTACTAAACCTGCAAATGTTTGTAGGAGTACATCTACCAGTGCTGATTTACTGTTTAAGCAGCCCTCCCTTTTTTTAAAGTTATATCCTCTATTTTATTTTCTAGAACCCTTTGCCACCTTTCTTCCCCAAGGGCAAATGGAGAATACCTTGGCTCTACCTGCACCTGTAAAGTGATCTTTATATTCCATGAGCTATTGACCACTGCTATTGACCCAATACATATAGGGCCTAATTGCGATGTCAGTCAAAGTTGCCTCCGACCGTCACCGGTTCGGGGAAGGAACCACCTGACCATAGGTTGGCGGTTCCGACTACCCCATTAGGATGCGACCGCATGTGGTGCAGTCGCAGATTTCCATTTTTTGATTGGAGCTTGTGCGGTGGGCTGAAGACGACTGCAGCACAAGCTCCAATTGAAAAATGGAAATTTGTAAACATCCCTGCACTCTGTGGCAGGCACCGTGATGTCCAAGGGCAAGGGGGTTCAGGTAGGGGCCCCCAAAGTAATTTTCTGACAGTCAATCCATGTTGAAAAGGCTGACATGAATTGGCTGTCGGAAACCGACATTATAATAACGATGGCGGAAACGCCGTCCTTAAGGGATTATGGTGCAGTTCTGACTGACCCACGGGCTCCTTGAGTCGGAGTCCACCACCGGTTTAGATTCTGACTGCCGTCATCCTAATGACAGTCGGAGTTTAAACTTACAATGTTGGTCAGAAAGCCTCTGACCAGCGGTCGGAGGCTTTCCGCGCAACATTGTAATTAGGTTCTAAATATTGTACAAATATCTGTGCTAAACATTTGATTATAAATTATTTTATAGAGACCCCACAGTGATTAAAAAATATGGTTTCTTTTGAAGCTGTGAGTTTAAAGCTTTGTAACAGGTGCCTTAAAAGTCGAGGTCACCTCACATTATTTGCATGGTGACCCAATAGTTTCAAAATGCAGCTGCATCATACTGTTATTATATTTGGGCTAATATTTGATGTGCCAACCAGGGCTCCAGGTAATGATGACATGTAGGTACTAGAAATGGTAATCAAAAGACTGTTTGAATAAAAGTCACCAGGTATTGTAGTACACAAAAAGACTAGTAAGTAAAATGTTAGTAAATAATACTTGGATAGAAGTTAAACAGTGAAATCATGCTGAGGTTAAACCACTGCCTTTGCAGCGTTCTCACATTGATGCCTCAGCAAGTCGTTTAGATGTAGTAGAATCACAGCCCTGGCTGGAGTTGCATCTTTGGGGCGATGCTTTACAAATGGGTTGTAATACTATAGTCTACTTGGAAACTCTAAATTGCTACTGTACACCAAGGACAGAAATGGAAGAGACCTCTGGCAGCTCCAGCCTCGGGTGATGTAAAATTCATTCCATTACATCCACAAGTATCACATTTACACCTGTGTTGCTACCTGAGACTCCATACAGCCTCTGCCAGTGGTTGGTTTGCAACAGAAACTCACCAATGGTATCTGTGTCAGAGCAGCCTTGTTTTGAGGTGATGATCCGCTGTCAGCATGTACTACCAGTGGCCTGGCTATGGAACACAATCACGAGATCCTTTGCGCTGTTAAGTTGTTTAAAATAAAAATAAGTATTTTGGTAGTTCTATTTTAATAATTTTTTATTATATTAGCAGAAAAGACATAAGTTACCATAAGTTAATTGACAAGTTACTTTATAGTTTGAAGTTAAAAAAAAAAACAGCACCATATTATTCGAATTTAACATCTTGAGTCATGTAGGTTCAGATTCAGTGACAAACAATTTACTGAATACAATACATGAACAACTGGAATGACAACAGTATGAAGTTACATTGAAGAGGTGTTTAACTGGTCAGCATTAATATTTCAAGAGTGTCTGTTCAATAAGTATTAAGAATTATGTTTGTACGTGTATACAAAAGACAGTGTAAAAATAATTAGTTGAACCACTCTAGCAATAAAAGTTACAAATCGGTGAACAGTCCAAAAAAGGAAAACATAATAACACTGTCAAAATTAAAGAGCAATTACATTTATTTGTTGAACACCTCAATACAGTATTCGTTTCATTTATGCTTCAATTTAATTTTGCTTGTTTGTATCTTTATGTACTACGTAACATTACTTCCAAAATTCAGTGTTGCTAGTTTCAATGTTATTGATGTAGTACAGTCAAACAATTTAAAATTTCAATAGAATAATTTCCATTCATATCAAAAGCAATAATTGGTTTATTTGATGTTGTACAGCCAACACATATTTATTGGCTTAAAGTGAACTGCAACTTCTTCAGGGCTGTTAAGAATTAATAATAGCAATATAATTAGAAAGCTTAATTACCATTTAGCTGAAGGTATCACCATATTGTCAGGATGTACCTTTTCTTAAAATCCCTAAATTCCGGGTTTAGAGTGCTCACATGTTCCCTGACTACTCTATATATATTCACTTTTCTTAATCAAATCTCCTCAAATACATTACCTGAATTAATAGGATATCGAACTCCCTATCTATTTAATCAGGAGTACTTTTTTGTGTTTTACCATTTTGCTATTTGCTCAAATCGGTTTCTGCAAACACAAAATGACTGTATCTAAGTCACCAAATTTTGAGTTTGAGATGCTGACATATTTTCTGACCACTCCCAGTGTATCTTCTTCCCAAATCTCCTCACAAGCTCATACCATAGGAATACCCTTCAAAAAACTGCAAATGTTCTCTTTTAGTTCCACCATCACATTAATCCTTCGAAAAAGTGCAATGGATGAGTCTCTGTGTTTATTTTTGATTGGTCTGACAAGTTCTTGCTGCCTGGTTTTCAACATTGTAACTGTGGAGCCAATGTGAAACGTATCACAAATGCATTGAAATAGACACAAAATGTTGTTTTGCTATTTATAAATGGCTTTATCCTACATTCCTTTAAAGAGTTTGAAACATGGGCAACTCGAATTCTATTCAGAACGTATTTACAGCAAATACAACTTTGATATCTGTAATACTCTTCTGGTTAATTTGGCAGCCACATTTTCAGTTTTTCCTTGTTGTCATATTTTATGGTGCCACTTGGACTTGACTTAACTTCTGTAAGGTTGTTTCTTTACTGTAAGGTTGTGTTGTGTAGTTCCCACTAATCCATAGGATGTGCATTTTTGCTGGACAACATAAACTTTGGGTGAGGTGCCTAAACTGTTTCTGGGCACCCCCGCAGGATATGTTGGCCTAGAGACCAGCTAGCTCACAGTGCCACCGTATGCCCCCTAACCTTACCAGGGTGCAAATGGTTTCTGGCAACCACTGAACATGACAACCCTGAACACTCAGGGATCGTGGAAACAGATCAGAACCTTTTGCTCATTCACTTGTGCTTATTTGTGCTCAGAGAAATATACAGCGAATACATTGTGGGACATTTTCAATATATTTATTAAACCAGCGATATACTTGTATAGAATACATGTGCTGCGATAATCAGTAGACAGAAGCAGATGAAAGTGATTACAAGCACCAAAAGCATAAATAGTAGCGAGTTTTCACAGACTACTATGAGGAGATATACACGTCCATACCTACTAGGACAGAGGTAGATTGCAGCAAACTATGGCTGAGATGAGGCTTCCAGAACTATCCACTGAAGATAGGGAACAAATAGAACAAGACATTATGACAGAAGAAATAAAAGGGGCAATACAGGCTCTACAGGCAGGGAAGGCACCGGGTCCAAACAGGCTGCTGGTGGAGCTTTTTAAATGTACAGCGAGTATAGTGGCCTCATACTTCCGGGAAATGTTTATTGGAGTGAGAACACGGGTGTCTACCAACGGACCAACGAACAGCAACCATTGTTGTGATTCCAAAACTGGGCAAACCAACCGATCAATGTGGCTCGTATCGGCCAATATCTCTGTTGAATATGGAGGTTAAAATACTAGCCAAGGTATTGGGAAATCGACTTCTTGAACCAATCATGACCTTGATCCACCCAGACCAGTCTAGTTTTATGCCCTGTTGGAGTACCAGGCTTAATCTTCGACGCTTGTATGGGGTGATGCATCTAATAAGAACTAATCCGGGGGTAGAAGCGGCACTATTATCCCTCGATGCCTGCATGGCGTTCGACAGCATAGAATGGCACTACCTGCTCGAGGTCCTGAAACGATTCTGGTTTGGCCCCCAATTCCAATCCTGGATTAAACTGCTTTATAGAGCTCCCCTGGCCAGGGTCCGAGTGAACGGTTCGGTGTCTCGCTCTTTTGCTCTTCATAAGGGAACGAGACAGGGGTGCCCTCTCTCCCAGATACTATTCGCACTGGCATTGGAACCGTTGGCAGCATGGGTGAGAGGGGACCCAGTGACATCCGGTATTTATGGGGGGGACCAATGAGAAGAGAGAATCTCGCTATATGCCGACGATGTCCTCCTGTATGCGACAAGGCCACGATACACAGTGAACCGGCTACTACAGATTTTTTAATTATCCGGGGGATATTCAGGGTACCAAATCAACTGGGATAAATCTCTCCTGTGCATGCTCTCAAATGGTCCCCCACCGGTACTCGGGCGGATATCAAAATGCAGGTTAGAGACAGCTTGAAATACCTGGGCATACAGATAGCAAAAACAGATGCAGAATTTCTTGCAGGGAACCTACAGCCACAGCTAGACAGGTTAAAGAGGGACGTTGCAAACTGGAGGACCTTGCCGATCTCCCTTATGGGAAGAGCGGAACTCTTTAAAATGATGTCGCTACCCAGAATGTTATACATTTTGCAAAACACCCCATGTCCAGTTCCGGATACATTTTTCAGAGACATGGAGGGTGAGCTAAAGACACTATTGTGGGACGGAGGGGGGGCAAGGATCGCACTAGCTAAGCTAGAGACAGGCGTGTATGATGGAGGTCTGGCCATACCAGACATTCAGAAATACTATTGGGCATCGAAGTTAATGGCTATCAATGATTGAGTATTTATGGACAGGAACGACCCGGCATACCGTGTGGACCACTGGGTGATGGGGGCCAGAGGATACTTGGGTGCACTGTACGGGTGTGAGGTGTGCACACATATGCCACCACATTCTAAAACCGTGATCAATGTGTGGACGAAAGCCACTAGATTCCTCGGATGGCCTAACCGGCTGACGGAACAGACCCCCCTGTGGGATAGTGATATGCTAAGGGAAGTGGGTGGGCTGCAAGGGTTCGGTAAATGGAAACTAATAGACATAGCAAGTCTGTGGGATACATGGCAGGGACAGGCCCTGATCCCATTCTCTGATCTGCAAAAAGAGTATCAACTGGCAGATTCAGAATGGTATAGGTACATACAATAGGGGCATGCGCTGCGCAGGCATATAAAAGAGTGGGAGCCTCTCCCCGAATTTAGTCCATTAGAGGATAGACTATTACTAGATCCGATCCCAGAAAAGGCATTGTCTTGCACATATAGGAAGATCATTAATAACTCACCAGATCCCCTCATAAAGTTAAGGGAGGCATGGGAGACTGACGTAGGTTTACTAGAGACGATGACTGGATGGCAGCTGAACAAAGCCCCCGCGAAGTCGCGATCAGAGCAAGATTCCAACTAGTCCAGTTGAGAATATTACACAGGTCGTACTCCACTAGCACACTTATGTTCAAGCTGGGTCGCACTCTCACAGAGGATTGACAAAGGGGCTGCAAGCAGAGGGGAACCTTCTTCCATATAATCTGGGGCTGTCTGATTATACAGCAGTTTTGGAGGAAGGTGACGCGAGTAATGTCGGAGGTCCTTGGGCTCACAGTACCTATGGAGGCAAGGTGGCATATTCTTTGCGTATCTGAAGAGCAGGTGTGGCCTAAGTATAAAAAAATCTGGCTGCTAGTGGCTGCAATGGTGGCCAAGAGAAATATTGCAGGGGCCTGGGGAGCCAATCAACCACCAACTGTGGCACGTTGGAAAATGGACATAGATTGGTGTAGCGCAGCTGAAAAAGCAATTTATGAGAGCAGAGGCTGCCCCAAGAAATGGGAAAAAGTATGGAGCCAGTGGGATGTATATAGAAATATTAGAGAGAAGTCGAGTTACACAGGTGGGGGGAGGTGGGAGGCTGGGCGCAATTTGGGATAGGGTCCCTGTAGAACTCTGTTACTACATAACTGATACTGTACCACGGAAATGTAACATGTGATGACGCATATGTATTGCCAACCAAAGAATGTAGTGTTGCTGTATACTAACACTAAGATTTGTTTAATAAAACGAAGTTTAAAAAAAAGCATCAATAGTAGATACAGCTCTACCATAGTGCTAAAACAGTGTATATATGCAGGCCTATAAACAAGTCAGTAATCTGGCTTACTCCTACTATACAAACCCTACTCTAAGTGTATCCAGAGTGTTTGTAGGTGTAGAGCCAAGAATACTCTAAAGGGACGATATAACCTCATTACCTGCCAGGAGAGAAAAAAGGACCCCGTCTTGGTCACGAACTAGACACCCCTCACGAGATGTCAGACCGCTGCATGGTGAAGTCTCAGCAGGCAGGGACCCTCGGTGTCAGCTGAATTGCCTCCTCTGCTAATCTAATGGGATACTCATTATTTATAATAGAAAGCAGCCTTGCAATGTACGTTGTAGATTAGCGATGTTATGGATATGTATATAGCTCTGTCGCCCCATGGATAAAGATAAAACGACATTTGTACATCGTGCATAAACAGGCCTTGGACATGATGTTCGAGGCATTGTGATAATGTTGTACAAAGCTAGATGTGTAAACAAAGTAGTTTCAGAGAAACTAATCTGGCATTGTCATGTATGCAAATATGTGAAAAAGTTCGCAGCATAAATTTTATTGTGATAAAGACGACAATGTAAGAAATTAGCAGCTTCGCTACATAGGTCTATCCCGGGAACGTAACACCCACTCCTCACACTAAGGGTCAATATCTAAAAGCTATCTAAAAAGCCAACAGGCTATAATAAAGCAAAATTAAAAAGGTTTTTAAAAAACTACTCTTAAAATCATCTAACAGCCAGCTTCCCTTTAAAATATTCATATAAAAGCCTCAAAGTTATTTTACTATTTGAAATTCAAGGCACTCAGAAAGCTAAGCTGCCTAGAAAAAGTAAAAAACTGTTTTGATTCATTTGTAAAAAACAGGCAAATTTGTTCCCACATGGAAAAACCCAATTGTTAATGAGTTCTGAGTGGTAGATGCAACATTGCTGTTGCCTACAACCGCAGACGATGGTCCCAGAGGCGCATCTGGAAGCAGGTTTATGGAGGAAAGGTGATTCCATCCAGTTCCCACAACAGCCGCTGAGGGAGGGGCTGCATTCTGTAAGTGTATTGTTGAGCCAGTGTCCATTTCACTAGGAGCCAAAGCATTTCAGGGTGGCTAGAAGAATACATTGATCAGCAAAGGAATATACTGGTGACAACAATACCCATTGACCTTTAAGGGGTCCATCAGTACCTCAATGTCCAGTGGTGCAATGGATTGTGATCCTCAGCATAGATCCAAAATGCATTTGTGGCTGCAATGCAGGCAGTGGAATACAGGTTGTATGCAGTGAGGCCAAACAGGCCTGAAGGACAAGAACCAGTGCTCATTTAGTCCTCGAAGCCAAGGTGTGCAGAAGCTGTGTATCATGTACTCACGGCATTGCTGCAACAGCAGTATTGTCTCCATTCCGAGTTGAACTGGGACGTCCAATGGGAGTTAGAGAAATAGCTTCATTTTTTATTGGGTAATGTCTCTGGGGTTGAGGAGTTCATTTTAATGGAATTTTGTGATGAGGTGACTTATCATCCCATCGAACATGATTGCGGTATAGTGCAGGTGCTAGCGCTACCGCCCACTCCTGCACATATGAATGTTTAACTGATTCCAGAACGAGGTCAGAGATAGCAGGTAAAATTACAGTTTATCCCAGTGGGCATTCTATTACGAAGTCGGGTGGCCAATCCTTTTCAGCCAAAAGAATGTTGTAACCATATGTCAGGTTCTCACAAAAGAGAGCCTTAATGTTCCTGGGTATGTCCCCCTCCATTTGGTGCGTTATTTTGTATAAACGATGTGAGACACTTACCACTTACCACTTATCAGGTTTTCCACCATGGTATGCTCATTCAGTGCTACTACCACCAGATAATCCATCAAGTTCGGGTGAGCTCTTGTGACTTCTGCTGCGCTGTCCAGTTTCATCACTTCCCACTCCCCGTTCAGAAGCAGAGTCCTCAGTAAGTCTGGGCTTGTCTTATTTTAATTCCAGCGACCTTCTTCTTTATGAATTGAGGTTTCAGTCTTTTGTTTGTCCTCTTTTAGGATGTAGAATGAAGTGCGATGTGTTTCACTTTTTGGCTTTACGTGCTCTTCTGATCTTTGCTCTGACCGTCCACCTCTCTCCGAACGTGTATCGGATGAATCTTGAAAGGAACAAGAGAAAGCTATATCAGTATCCTGATACCTGTCAGGCTTTCTAATATTATCATGGTTTCTTAGGTTTCCAGCTGAGGAGACCCACCCAGTGATTGTGTTTCATATTGTTAATTTTTTTGTTTATTGTCCCAATCATCGGGTGCTTGCTTAGAGTTATCTTTTTCAGGATTACTCTTAACCTGTAGTTTCCCAGGACAGGCTCCCAAAATATCTCTACCTATCGTAGCATAGGTTTCTCCAATAATTCTATGTAATTTCCACTCCTGCTGAAGTTAATTCCCTCAGGCGTTGGTGTATAGCCAATGCTGCTGCTTCCCCTTTTATGTTACTTAACACAATGATCGTTATCAGGGCAAAATTGCCCATCAGCTTCATCCCTAAGTCCAGGGCAGGTCCTCCCACGTACATATTTTGTATTTGTTTCAGTACCTCAGGTAGAACTGTTATTGAGGGGGTACCATGAATTGTGGTTTAAACTGCAGCAAAGACTGTACTCCAGGTGGCACAATCTTCCACGAGGGGGGCCATCACCATTGGCAATGAAATTATTAATATTCTCTGTTTATCCTGTGGTCTCATATGGGGAAAACCGCCTCAAGCTGGCTTGTTTTCTGTGCTACCAAGAACAGAAGGTGCTCCTGACTGGTGGGAACGTTTCCCATAATGGCATTCAATGTTTGAGGGCAGATACCCGTAGCAGCCAATGGAGGTTGTGTAGCCTGATCCATCTGCGCAGGGTTAACTGTGAGTGTTTGCATAATGTACTATGTGAGGTTTCTGTAAATGTTTACCAGTTCTTTGTGTAGTGGGTTTATTTCTGCTGCATCTAAATAATTAGGATTACGATGTGGTGTATAAGCAGCTAGGACTGGCCAAGTTGCTCCTTCTTTACTGAGCGGACCAAGTCTCACATTTTCTACAGTATGAGGGAGGGCACCTTTAAATCAATTTATGTGTTCTTGGTAATTTAACGGAATTTTTATGTCCACATATGGAAAATATTCCTCTAGTGTTTCATCTTCAATGTAAGTGTGAAACAATTTTATGCGAGCATCCACAGGCAAGAGTTGAACCCAAGAGTAGAATAACTTTATTCTGAATGCTTTGTGTGCCTCAACCACGAAGGTAACATCACCACCCGTTGCCGGGAGGCCGTAATGTAATAATTTCAGAGTAACTGCATGACTGCAATTTTCTGCAATATTTATTCTAACTTCTTGTTCTTCAGTGTCCTCAGTTTGTTTGGTCATTGTTAAAAGAAAAGGGTAATTTTATTAAATGAATTTATGGAGATAGGTATAGCACAATGTGGGAACATTTATATCCTACAAGCTTGAATAACCTATAGCCAATACATAGGGTATACCTAGTCAGCTGAGGCAGGTTTTTCCTTCTCACCTTGGCCGTCAGCGGTTTGGTGGTGAGTAGGGTTCTCTGAGAAAAGCACAACTGAACAACTTGGATAGAGTGTTAACCCCTTGAGTGCCCATGACGAGATGGTCTCGTCATGGGCCGCGGTTGCGCTGTGCCCATGACGAGACTATCTCGTCATGAGCCCCGCCCGCTAATGAAACGCCCGGCACAGGGCGTGGAAAGGGCGGGGCACTCAAGGGGTTAAATAAGAGCCCAACCAACGTTAATGGCGGCATGTCTTGTAGTTCCCACTAATCCGTAGCATCTGCACATTTGTTGGACAACATAAACATTTGGGTGAGGTGCCTAGACAGTGGCGGCGGGTACAGGTAAGAGCGCTGGGCTGTGGTGGGGTGGGGGGAAATCAAAAGACGACGGAATAGGTAAAATTAAATGGATAAAATTACTTACCTGGTGCTCGCAGCAACACAGTCGGCGATAATTCTATTCCATAGTATGCATTGATATGCTAGATTGTCATTCCAGGTGTGCTCCCTCTCATACCAGCCCATAAAGAGATTGGCATAAGAAGGAGCAAACCTGGGAAAGCTGAAAGGAAAAGAAATGTTTTGACGTATTCTTGCATCTTTGATTATTCTTTATTTTTCTATTAATTTGAGGAAATTCAGATGGGAGTCATTAGAATTGTGATTGGTTCTTTGAACATTGGTATTGAAGTATATTTAGAAGGGTTTCCTAAATAAGTAAGTGAAATTGAAAAAGTTTGTGTTTTAGAGAGCTTGTGAATAATTTAGATAACAGTTATCATTTAGTGGATTAAGTTTGTGAATAATTTAGATAACAGTTATCATTTAGTGGATTACAGAACAACAAACACCATAGTAAGTTTATTGAGTTCCAATAGTTCTTTTGATTTTGTAGAACTTATTATTAGTTAAGGAAGAGATGCAGGGTATTTAACCTGAAATTGAATTTCAGGATCAAGAATTGGTGAAATTTGGATCTTTAAGATAATTGGTTAATAAACCTTTGAAAAAGCATCATATTCTCTTAAACGTGGGCGAATGCCCCTCCTCCTCTCCCACTTTTTTCTATATTGGAGAAATGTATGTTGTGTAGTTCCCACTAATTCGTAGGGTCTGCTCATTTGTGTTCCACATAAACTTTGGGTGAGGTGCTTAGACTGATTCCATGACCCCCAATAGTATATGTTGGCTTAGAGACCAGCTAGCTCACAGTGCCATCATAAGCCCCCCTAACTCAAACAGGGAGCGCATGGTTTCTGGTCACCACTGAACATGGCAACCCTGACACCTCAGGGATCGTGGTAACAGATCTAGAACATTTTCGCTCATTAACTTGTGCACTCTAGTTCTCCGAGAAATATACAGAAAATACACAATGGAAAGTTTTCAATGTATTTATTGAACCAACGTTATTCTGGTATAGAATACAAGTGTTGTGGTAATCAGTAGACAGACACATATGAAAGTGATTGCGAGCATCAAAATAGTAGGTATAGTTCCACCATGGTGCTATAACAGTGTATATATACGCAGGCATATAAGACAAGGTGGAAATTGGGCGTACTCCTACTATGCAATCCCTACTCTATGTGAGTCTACAGTATGTGTAGGTGTGTGTGTCTAGAACCACAAATTCCTCCACGGGATGATCCAAACCCATTATCTGGCAGGAAAAAATGTAGAACCCCATCTTGGTCATGAACTGGACACCCCTCACAGAGATGTTAGGCAGCTGCTTAGCGAAGCCTGAGCATCCAGGGACCCCTCGACACATCAGCTGAAGTGCCCCTTCTTCTAATCCCTGGATAAGTTTCTCTATTTATAACAAAAAGCATCCTTGAAATGCATATGCAGATTAGTGTTGTTATGGGTATGCTCTGTCGCCCAGTGGATGAAAATAGAACGACATTTGCACAAAGTGCACAAAGGCCTTGTACTTAGTGTTCGAGGCATCATGATAATGTTGCGCGAACCAGATATCTAAGGAAAGCAGTTTCAGAGAAACGTATCCAACATTGTCATGCAAGCAAATATGTGTGAGAGGTCACAGTAAAATGTTATTGTGCAGAAAGAGGACAATGTAGGAAAATGTGCAGCATTACTACATAGGCCTAACCCGGGCACACAACATTTATATGCAATGGAATTTGGATACTTTTGAGTTATGGTTCTTTGTTTCTTCTCTTCTATTGGGTGTTAGCAGTTTATATAGTCTTTTTTATAATTTGTAAGGATTCATGTGATGGTGGAACTAAAAGGGAACATTTGCAGGTTTTCGAAGGATATTCCTCTAGCATTAGCTCATGAGGAGATTTGATTAAGGGAAGCAGATACACTGGGACTGGTCAGAAAATATGTCAGCATCTCAAACCCAAAATTCAGAGGCTTAGATTCAGTTATTTTGTGTTAACAGAAATGCATTTGAGCAAATTGCAAAATGGTTAAACACAACAAAGTACTCTGGCTTGAATGAATAAGGAGTTTGATTCCCTATTAATCCATGTAACTTATTGGAGGAGATTTGATTAAGACAAACAGATATATTTAGAGTAGTCAGGGTAAATGTGAGCACTCTAGATCCAGAATTTAGGGATTTAACAAATGATGATTCCTTCAGCAAAATAGAAATTGGGTGAATGTTTATTTATAATGATACCTTTGCTGTTCAATCTCTTTTGCTCTTATGATCTCCATTTCATTTTTGAATATTAAGTAAATATATGTACATGAATTTGAGAATATTGCTGTCTATTTTTGAGATTGTGCTTTTTTTGATTTGATCAATTTATGCGAGGTTTCTAATTATTTTACAAATATTCATTCTTAACAGTCCTGAAGAAGCGGCAGTTCACTTTAAGCCATAAAACACGATTTGGCAGTATTACATCCAAGAAACCAATTATTGCACTTGGAAATGGAAAGTGAGTCTATTGAAATGTAAAATTGTTTGACTGTGCTACATCAATAACATTTAAACTAGCAACACTGAATTTTGGAAGTGCTTTTACGTACTATGTGAAGATATGAACTTGCAAAAAGAAAATGAAGAACTAATGCAATTAATACTGTATTGAGATGTTCAACAAATAAATGTAATTGTTATTTAATTTAAACAGGTGTTATTATGTTTTCCTTTTTTGGATTCTCCACCAATTTGTAACATTTATTATTACCGTGGTTCATTAATTAAATTTTGCGTCTGTGAAGTACGTACTATGGAATGCACTCTGAGGGGCCGATTCCGATTCCGGTCGGAAAGGGCTCCGACCGATGGTCGGAGCCCTTACGACCGATTCGGATCATGTCGGCCGGATTCCTTTCCGACCGAGCCATTCCGATGGGCTCAGTCGGAAAGAAATCCGACACGGATTTCCAGATTGCGGACGACAGGCTCAGAGAGCCCGTCCGCCGTCCGCAAATCTCCCAGTACTCCCCCGGCCGCCTCTTTGCGACCGAGGGAGTACGATGGCAGCTTTTCACTGCCTTTTCATGCCGGTTTTTCCGTCACGAAAAGGCAGTCGGAAACTGTGTTTGGGGGCCCCCAGTAGGGCCCCCAGGGGTGCGAGGCTGCCAGTTGGCAGCCTGGGGGCACCTATGGTGCCCCTCTGTGGATCCCTGCACCCGGTGGCAGGCACCTTGGGGTGCCACCCGCAGGGTGCAGAGATGAACTGCACCCCTGCTTTCAAGGATGCAGGCATGCATTTCGCTCGGAATGCATGCCTGCATTGTCTTATTTACGAGTGCGACCGAACCCTGTTCGGTCGCATTGTACGAGCAGGGCCATAACCGACGACAGCAGGTCGGTCGGTTACGGCTCTTGACCGATGTCGGACGGACCTGAGTCCGTCCGACATCGGAATCGGCCCCTTAGAAGGAAACTCAATTCTCACAAATCCTTGACTTCTCACATTGTTTGGAGATGGCGGCCACCATTTTGGTTCATTTGGTATAACTTTTCTCAGGTTTCATGGCAGTTTT
The DNA here is from genome assembly GCF_964204655.1 of Triturus cristatus. Taxonomy (NCBI): domain Eukaryota; kingdom Metazoa; phylum Chordata; class Amphibia; order Caudata; family Salamandridae; genus Triturus; species Triturus cristatus. The sequence goes on along the minus strand of NC_140583.1, from coordinate 870,302,925 downwards.
GCTAGGCAGTCATAATACAATGTAGCCATGACCTTAAGATTAGATTCATGTTTTTTTTGGCTGGAGAACTTAATTGATATAAAATACTTTAAGGGGTCAGTTGTATTTCAGAGAAGTAATCAGAAAGCAAGTCTTATTGTAAGAACTTATCTCCAGAAAGTGTGTTTTTTAGAGGTAGAAGTAAGTTACCTTGTCAGTAGAAAAGGACGGTAGTTCAACATTTATGGAGTATTGGATATTGTTATGCTTCAGTTTCAGATATATCAGCTTCACTTCAAGAACATAAACAGTGGGTTGCACAGAGATGCTCTGAAGGTATATCATACCTATTGTTAGATTAGATGTCACTTTGAATGACAGATTACTAAGGATATCTATTTCGCCCTAGATATCTATCTTGATCTGCAGATATTAGTGCCCAGCAGCGTAACAAGTCAGAGTGGTCATATCCAGGGTCTCCGTTTCATCTGTTTATTCCATTCCCCTTACCCCATTTCCAGTATTGGCCCACGTTTTCCTCCTCTGTGGAGTGGATGATGGATGGTGGATGGAGAGAGGGGCGTAATAGTTCATCAATCCTGCTGTATTCTGAGGTAAGTTTAGTGTTTCTGACACTTCTTTTATCTCTTCATTTCTTTTTTCTCCTTACATAAGGAGCTGGACTTGTCAGTACCATGTGTTCCAAATGCTATGGTACATCTGGTGGCAGGATTTCCCCTTTGGTTACTTTTTGCTCATTATTTCCTAGTTTTCTTGCCCTTATGACCGTAGAACTCTTAGGGAGATGTCTCTGCGTACATCTTCCGGATATCTGCTACTGCTGGATCTAGTCCCCACCTACTCCGCTTTAGGATTCATGACTGATATGTTCCTCTATTAGTTTCAGACCTAGATTTCTCCTGCATACCTGAATGTTTGGTATACCACTTGGCTTTATTCCTCCATTTAATGACTCTTCAGTGAGACTCCAGTTGCTTCCACATGACGTTAAGAAGTGTTAAACATGACAGTGCTACAGAAAGAAATCACCCTTATTTCTGGCAGAGAAGAAGTGTTGCCCTTGTGCCCAGCAGCTAACATGCAGGGAATACTGGCTTTTCCAGGGGACTGAGTTTGAAGGAGGACTCTCAAATGTATGTGAGGTGGCACCACAGCATCTTTTTTTAGGGCCTTTGGAAAATGTTATATAAAGTGCAATAATTTCCATTACACAACTGTTTATGACACAAAGCTATGGAGTCTTATAATTCCTTCATTCGTTTTTTGCAGCCAATAGTTATTTTAAACTCTATGGTCAGCTGTCCAATGTAGTATATACATTGTTTAGGCAAACATTAAGTATAAATTTCATTGCTGTGAGCTAACAACGCACAAGGATTGTCGCCATAATGGGTACCAAGCCTGTTTCTCACTATAGGTCCTTTGGCTCTGCCTGGTTTAGTGCATTAAATATAGATGGCATAGGCAAGACATATTTTATAGAGTAGAGCCCTTCCCAAAAGGCTAGCAATAAACATATGGATCTCACACATATTTACCAAAGATTTCACCTGAAAGTAAGGCATAGACATACATAGGACCCTTTAATTTATTCAACTGTTAGTATGCCATTCATTGTGTTAATGCTGCACCCTTATTTATTTATACATTACTATTTTCGTACCTGTATTAAATCAACCATAATTTTTAATATTCTTAATTTATATTGCCACATTAGCTCTTTCTAATGTTAAGCACCACATGTTAAGAATATTGGATTGGTGGATACCTCAGGTCATGGATGTTATCATTAGGTAGAGAGTTCCATTTTATTAGGGAATAGAGGGTACTGAGCAAAACATTAAGGGGAATGTTTTAATAACCATCATCATGCAACTAATGAGCCACAGTAAGATTGTTTCCCACAATGGTTCAAAATGTGTTTGTGTTACATAAATTTTTGGAGCATGTCTTGGATTCTACTTATACTGTGTTCATATCCTGAGGACACTGTATATTTTGCTTACATTCAGAAAAGCAGTATTGTTTTTTTTGCTTAAAAAAAGCGTGACAATGTGGTAAGGAGACACCTTATAAATAGCATCATTGCTTACTTTGGAAATGTATTGATAACACATTCCTGTAATATGATGATAGGATGCCTATTGCTTATTTGGAGTGATGTCTGAGTTTTGATTTTTGTGATTAATTATGCAATTAAAAAAATGAATCAATATTGGAATATTTGGCATTCATATGTGTCCCTAAAGTCACATGAGGACACAGATTGGCAAAATATACTGCAAAGTAAGCATTTTAGCAGCCTGTTAGATTGGTGGAGGCCCTTGCTTCTGCTCTCTGGTTAGTCTCTGTGCCCCATTTAGGGATATGGATCTGCCTGGCAGGCTCCTCTTTGCCGAAAGAGCTTCTGCTGCTGAAAATGATGCACTTTCAGCATGATGAATGCTGAGGGGGCAACCACGTTACTGTGGCCTAAGCATTCCTTTTTCTTTTTGAAACACTCAGAGAGAAGGGTTGTTTCTGAAAAAGGAAAAAATATCAACATCTGTGATGCGCATCAAATTTTCTCTCTTTTTCTACCCATGGCAACCCTACTAGATGTTCCGCGCAGGGTATTGTAATTGTGACCTGGCGGCCAGACCTGATCTTTGCTCAACTAACACCCGTGGGTGAAACCAAATTTGGCACGCTCTCCTACTCGTCCTCTGTAATTGTTTGTGTGTCAAGATTTTGGGAGAAACAGAAGGAAAGTGATGGGGCAAGCTTAAGGACCGCCATGAATAGAAAAACAGCCAAAATGTGACAGCAGCCTTCAAAAATAATGTATAAACACACTTTTCTTTAGATCCAGGTTGGAGGAAGATTACTGCAGGTAGCTCTTGCACCCAGGGCTGTCTTAACTGCATTGTAGGCCCCCAGGCAAAGCAGTGCACTGGACCCTGCCTACACAACCACTTCCAGGAATAAAAATGTTTAACGGAAAATTAGTGTTAAATTCTGGTCTGCATGGGGCCCCTATGCTGGTGGGGCCCCCGGGCAACTGCACAGCCTGCCCATGCATTAAGACAGCACTGTTTGCTCCCCTCTGGAGGCTGGGTCCCTGGACATAGGCCCAGCTCGCACATGCTACAGGCTGGCCATGCTGGCGGCCCTGTGGCAGACAGGCTACTGAGTGAAGTGTTTTAAATGGTGAAGCCAGCTGTGGCTCAGGTATTGGAAATCTGGGAGTCTCCTGAACTTTAAATTACTTGTGGTAACCACAAATTTGGCTTGGGGTGATGATGGGACTCCCGCTCCGCTAAACCTTAAGGCCCTAAGTCTCAATTTTCTTGATAGCTGTGCTTTTACTTTAGTTGAGACATATAGGGCCTCATTACGTTGTCCGTTGGTGAGCCTCCGACCACTCATCGGAGGCTTACCGACCGACACCGTAGGTTTACAGAGTGTAAACTGGCCGGTCAATCCGACTGTGTTCCGACGGGCTCAAGGAGCCCGTCGCTAGTCTGATACCCATCATAATCTCTTACGGATGGTGTTTCCGCCATCGGGATTATGATGCCAGTTTCAGACAGCCTTTCCATGTTGGGCTTTCCAACATGGAAAGGCTGTCAGAAAGCAACTTTTGGGGCCCCTAGTATGGCCCAATCCCTCCGCTGCCTACGGTTGTTGGCCTGGGGGGCACCTATGATGCTCCCCTGTAAATCCCTTCACTGTGGTGCCTGCCACACTGTGCAGGGATTTCCACAAACTCCCATTTCTCTATGGGAGCTTGTGCTGCGGGCGGTTTCACAAGCAAAACCATCCAGAAAAAAAAGAAATCTCGTCAACTTAAGTTAAAAATGCATATGTAAATTTGTGCAATGTTTTTCATTCAAAGAAAAGGTATTAATTAAAAGAAAGTCACAGACCTAATCTGTGCAGAACAGTACTAAGAAAAATTATTCCTTTCTGTGACGTACCACAAATATTGACGCAGGTTTTAGATCTTTATGTAGAAACTTGGCATGAATGCTCTATAAATACGTTAAATAAATTATTAAACTTTAAGGAATGTGTGCCAGGCTGCCTAGCATCCGCGGTCCATGCAGGTAACAGCAGTGGGGCTGGCTAAGGGGGAATTTCGAGGGACGATGCAGAGGGAAAATTAATCATCTATTTAATTATCCCTCAGCATCGACCCTCTAAAATTATTTATTTATTTAATTTTCCCTCTGCATCGTCCCTCGGAATCCCCCCTTACCCAGCCCCTCCGCTGTTATTTGCATGGACTGAGGCTGCTGTCTAGTCTGTCTCACTTCCCTGAGCCTGATTCAGTGGCTTTACTCCCTAGTCTTCTGTTTGTCACGCCAAGGAGCATTTCGGTCTCACAGTGTTTTGATTGGATGACATACACCCTTCCACTGCTGAAATTAGACCTTGGATTGCAATGCATCTGGGAAATTGTTTTCTCTTCTTTGATATCTCTACTGTCTCAGAATTTGATACTGGCACATTTTTGAATTTCATTTAAAAAAAATCTGCTTTTGTTTTAGTTCATAAAAGAACACCATTCAGAAGTAGCTATCTCTGACTCAAAAGTGATGAGTAGATGTGAGGGTGGCTAAAAATCAGTGCATACAAAGTGATACAAAGTCACAGTGCTCCTCTCTGAATCATTGTTTTTCTACGGTAGGCTGTGCTCCTTTCAGAACACCAGTGTTTGCACTTCCTCAAAGCAGATAGTTACCACAACTATACACCAAATCTCATATTGGACAATACAGTGCAGGGACCAACTAAGCAGACTATAATCATAAGAACTACAATAAAGGTCCCTGCAGAGCTGTTCAAAGCTGCCAGCACCCTGAGAACCATAAACTGCATGTGTTTCTCACACCTCATTATCCACCACACTGTTACATGCTGCACCCCATGACAGTAACAGGACCCCACCTTGGTGATCCACATTCACGACATGGAAATACTTTCCACATAGGATCACAAAAGAAAGGCAACAGTCTGCCAACCACCCTCCCTAGATGATGTAACTTGCTACACATGTAGGTAAGCACTTCAGTGCCATACATGGGGTAGTAAGCTCTATATAAATGCTGCAATACAATACGATAGGTAGATATGGTGTCCTTACATTAATTTTTCGTAGAGCTCCCATGCCCTGTCTGACGGGGATCTGGAAGAGCGCCTCCAGCAGTATCCCAGGAGAGGTGTCCAGAGGTGGAAAGCGGCTGTGCTAGTAGAAGCAGATGCTGCTTCACTGGACTCCAACTCACCAACAAGTGCCTTCTCTGTGGCAGCCCAAGAAGAGAATTCTGCTGTTTACTGCCAAAACAATCAGTATTTATGAGAAGGGGGCACTTCATTTCTGCCTGAGTATCCCATGCAGTTTACAGTGCTCTGCAAACCTCGCACCAATGTTTTTGTGATCTCATTGGTGCCACTGGCTAGCCTGATAATATAAGGGGACAAGATTGCTTGCCTAACGCCACTGTCCTGGCTTTCAATGAGTGGTCGGCACGGTGGTAAGCGGTGAGCAAGAAGCTGTCTCTGAACAATGTTTTTTCCCTTCCAGGCAGTGGTGGCGATTAGGGTCTGTGTTATGGATCTCTGACACCAGGAGTAAGTTGTGGGTGCACTGGGCTCACAGGACTGTAGACTTAATTTTACTGGTGACTGCTTTGAGAGCAGGGCCGGATTTAGGGCTGTGTGACCGGTGCAGCCGCACCTGGCGTTGACTTTGGTGGGGGGCGCTGTGTTTAAAAATATTTTTTTGCTTTAAAAGCACATGAACTTCCTTGTGCATCCAGCAGTTTTCGGGCAACAATACAAATGTCAAGATCACTCTGGTGATTAATGTTCCTACTGATGATAGATTGGAATTGAGTCTAGAGGCAGCTTAGACTCATCATAAAGAAGTGCAGAGGGTTAATGTGCCTGCTGCAAAGAACGTGTATCATGCAGATCACAGAACTATGAGTAGCACTATAAAAAATGAAATGCTTGTCAGACAGAGGCTATGGAGAAGTGATATTGAGGGAATTCATGGAGAAGGAGGTCATGGGAGAGGGGTTGCCAACTGTCGCACCGGGCGCCACCAGAGCTAAAACCAGCCACCTGTGAGACCTCCACTGGCTCCCAGTCAACAAAAGAGTCACGTCAAGCTCCTCACACATGCCTACAAAGCGCTTCATGACACAGGACCTGCATACCTCAAACACAGCCTCTCATTCCACGCACCCACCAGAGACCTCCACTCCAGCCAACTGGCCCTGGCTGCCATCCCACGTATCCTCAAGACCACGGCTGGGGGAAGATCCTCCTCCCACCTCGCAGCAAAGACCTGGAACACCCTGCCTCTCCCCCTAAGGCAATCACCGTCACTGCCCCAATTCAGGAAGGACCTCAAGACCTGACTCTTCGACTAAACCACAGTGCCTTGTGACAGATCTGCAGTCCCCCCACTTTCCCAGCGCCTTGAGACTCTTACTGGTGAGTAGTCGGGCTTTACGAGCAACTCCATTTATTGATTGATTGTTATTCGTTTTTTTATTTTTCCATTGTTTAATTTTTTTTACACATCTTACATTGTTTTCTATACATATTTTCAACATCATTTTAAAATAAATTTATTAAATATATATAAAATAATTGGATATATGTTATACTATTAGTTCATTTATACTTTCAAACTGTTTACCATTGTTTTCTAACATTTTTTGACATGTTTTCCATGTTTGATAATTGTTCATATTTTTAAATATTTTTATTCAACATTTTTACATTATTTCCCATTTATTTCTATGTGGAGATGGTTTTTATTTTGTTTCATATAGCAACCATTTTCGTTTACCGCTACATTTTATTTTGTAGCCCATTTTTGGTCTATTTTCTGGGATTCAGGTCGTGGTAAGGTGCTTCTGTTCATCGGAACAGGTAAGTCCTTTTTAAAGGTTTTTGTAAGGGTTTTGAATGTGATGGAATGTCTAGAGATTAGTTACAGTGTTGTTTGTGGGGTTTTTGTACTTTTAGTTGTATTAATAGTAGTGGTTTTCTTTTTAGTAGTGTGTAGTTTGGGGTTTTCGTACACTGTGTTAGTCATGTATCATTATGTTATATAGTGTTATTTTACTAATTTTATGATGATTAATTGTAGTGTATATGCATTTGTTAGGAACCTATTGTGTTTTGCGGGTAAGTTTTCTTGTTTACTGTACAGGCTTTTGTCTATGAATGTGTCCTATGGGCATTCGGGATAGCTGATTTTTAAAAAAAATGAAATCACTTTTGGTTTATAATAAACCAAGATTTTTAAGTTGGATTTCCTTTTTTTCGGGTTTCTAGGAGTGTTTCTTTTTTTAAACACGTTTTCGGGTTTTTATGGTTCCTAGATACTTTGGATTGCTTCGAGTGATCTATATTAGATTTGTTTTATTTTTGCAGTTTTTGGGGCTTTTTGAAAAATAATTTTCCCATTTTTGGTGGATTAATATTTTTGACTACGTGGATGCAGAGGAAGATATGCAGCTACAGAACAGTCATATTTATTTTATTTGCTGTGGGAGTGAAATGTTATATTTTGTTGGTTCTGTAAAGTTTATGTTATTTGGAAATGTGTGATTTCTGTGTTGTATTTATTTTATGTGATGGACTGAGTTTGCTGCTTTTTAATTGGTGAGGTTTAGATTTTATGTAAATAATTTATACATTATTGAATTACCTCAGTCTTATTTAACATTGGAGTTATATTTTATGTTTAGACTGAAAATAGTATGTTTATTATTGATATAAAAATGATTTGTCATGTTGGTTTACATTTTGCCACAGGTTTTTGACACTTTTGTAGGTTTCTATTTATTTAATAATATGCTTTTGGCTAATATTTCTAAGGGCCTTATTACGACAACGATTGTCCATAGGACCGCCGTAGTCGCTGTCCGTGGACCGCCAGACTGTCGGTCCACCCGCCTTATTATGACTTGGGCAGTTGGTCAGACACAACACGGCAGCAACCGCCAGGGATCCATGATCCCGCAGCAGTTGCCCAGCGATCAGAGGCAACAATATGCTGGCAGTGCTGCCATAATATGAGTTGCCTCACGGCCATAATTTCCATGGAGGTGAGCTCGCCATGGAGAGGACATATTGTGCCCCCTGTATTTTTGCAACCCATGTTCCTGCACGGAAAGAATGCACAACATTGAGCATTTTTTTCCATGCAGGAATGGGCTGCAGCGGTCTCACGGTGGTGCATGTTTAAGGCACACCTACGGGCCTTAGATATGCACCGCCGTGGGACCACTGCAGCAGGACTGCCCACAGAGGATTAACTCTTAAACCAGCTGGTGGTCTTACTACGGGTTTGGCAGTCTTGCAGCGGGACGTAGCGTGGCAGCCAAACTCATACTCAGGCCCAAGTAATCGATTCCTTTGTTGTTTATGAAGATTTTGACTTTACATTGTAGCATGTTGTACATTCTTTTGGTTTGTTTAGGTGCTATTTGGGTAACAGATTGCTCCATTTATAGTTGTTGGTAGCTTTGCTCTTTTTGTAATGCTTCTATAAATTTATAAAGTGTCAGTGGGTTCTGCCTAGTGTGGATTGGAAGGCATTGTACCATCCATCCACTGTGTTGTTTGTTTTGCTGTCACAGACATTCCACCATTATATTTGGAATTTGGGTTGCCACTTGTGTCCGGGAGTGATGCAGTCTGCCAACGCAATTGTTTGCCCAAATAATTCATTAGGGGGCTTAGTTTGTTTTTGAGGGCTTTCTATTAGTAAATTGTAGTGGTTAGCTACGTCTGTGACAAGGACAAGGACTTAAACTAGTGCTATCATTTAGTTATTTTTTATTCCAAAGGCAAATTAACTGTTTGTAGCATATTGTACACTAAGACCCTAATTAAGATGAGACTCGCGGTTGGAGGCTTTTTGAGTTTTCATTGCGGGTTTCACTTCCGACCGCCGCATTACGATGTAGGCGGTCGAAAGTGAACACGGACGGTCGTGTTGGCTGGATTCGCCCGTCGGCCAGTCGGAGGCCTGGCCGTAATCCCTATGGACGGCGATTCCGCCGTAGGGATTATGATGTCAGTTTCTGACAGGCTTTCCATGTCGGGCTTTCCGACATGGAAAGCCTGTCGTAAAGTGACATTGGGGGCCCCTAGCAGGGCCCCTTCACCCTTGGGCCTCCAGTTGGGGGCTGAGGGGCACCTATGGTGTCCCCCTGTTAATCCCTGCACTGTGTGGCAGGCACCCTGAGCTGCCTGCCACTCGGTGTATGGATGAACTGATTCTCCCTTTTCTCTATGGGAACTTGTGCTAAGGCTGGTTTACAGCCACTTGGCTTCCGTACTTTGATGCCACGTGAGGTACACTTTTCGCCGTCACGTGTGAGTGAAGCATAGAGGAGATTTGTTCTCCTTGCCCGTGGTCAACCTTGTCAATTTATTTATACAGCCACTGGGGTAACGAAAATATTGTTATAAATTGTGAATGAATCTCTCCCAATTTTCCTTCATTGTACTAAGACTTTCCACTAGGCATTGGTGAAGTGCAAAATTATTGGTATCTGTCATACCCATTCATCGTGTGACATGAAATTTTCCTTGGATGCTCAGTAAAATTCATGTCCTGATGATGACCATGTATTTATAACAAAGGTCGAAACGCCGTCCACGCAACTGTGGCCACAATAATGAAGGATGCATTGTCTTGTTTTTGTTGTTTCAGTGTTGTTCTGAAACTCCTTTCTCTTTCTAATTCCTTTGGTCTACCACCTGTCTGGTTTTGTATTTTATAACAAATGTTATGTGTACCAGTAAACATTCTTGAGCGCAATGTTATTATATACTGAATAATTATTGTACAGTTTTCTAAATATTTCTTATAAGGGCCTTTCTCTTGTTTTTCCGATTTTCACTTTCTTATGTGTGCACAGATGTTTTTAAGCAATTGAGTATCATCTTTTGTAAAATTGAAACTTTTCAAAACCTTGAACCGTTGTTTGGACTAAATATGGTTTACATCCACAGCACACACTCCCATAGATAAATGGGAGTATGCGACCGCACCATGTGAGGTCTCATTGTGATGCTGTGGTTGGTGACGCCGACCGGAGGTCATTCGGACCGGATTCGGCAACGGTGTCGCTGCCCGACATCGTAATTAGGCCCTAAGTGCAGATTGCTGGAGGTGTCTCCGTATGCATTGGTTCAAATGATAGTAAAAACCTTGCTTGGCTGTGTGGGGGGAAGTTCTAAAATGGTTTGAATCATGGCTTGTTTAAAGTCTCTGATTATTTTTTGTTGGTTGTAGGTATTTGTTTTATGTTTAATGTGATTTAAGAGTTCATAGTAAGTGCTGATTTGTTTATTTGATAGTAGGACATATAAAAAAGGGATATTTGTGTTTTCATCATGTATAGTGTATTTCTGAATGAATCGTTTGGGACACATTTTGAAGGTCCCATCTATCTTTCAGATTTGACAATGGCTTAGTTTTATTATGTTATCTGCTGTAGAAAATATTAGGATTTGATTATCATTGTTTAGGTTGTCATATGACAGGAAAGATCTAAATGTTCAGGTATTTCTATGTCTTGGTATACTTTAGGGGCAGGATAAGTATCACTGGTGGCCTTTCTAGTTCATGCAATTAAACGTTTTAAAGTGGGTGTAGGTGGCAGTCTGGCCTGTAATGTGTTCAGGGACTTTAGAGATTATCAGGCACATGCATCAACCACAAAACCGGTCGCAAACGGGCAGATTCTCAGAATCTGCCCCTTTGCGACCGGTATTTTTGCATTTGGGATGCATCATCCCAAATGCAAAAATCGCAATTTAAGGAATCTCAAAATAGCGATTCCTTAAATAGCGATTGCATTGAAGGAATCCCTAATTGAGATTCCTTAAATGCAATGCATTAAAGTTTAAAGAAATAGCGATTTCGCTACTGGCTGGAGCAAATTGAAGCTGGACTTCATGGTAATTTGCTAAAACTTAGAAAAATGCACTTATTTGCATTTTTCTAAGTTTCATGTTGCGCACACACATGCCCTTAGAGCATGTGTGTATGCAACATGTGTGCAGAGTTCAAATACATGGGTGCAATAGGGTGTCATTTTGACACCCTTGCACCCTAGAAATTTCGGGAGCAATTTGCGAGTACCTACTGGTACTCGCAAATTGCTCCCGCAATCTCCAATGCATTCCTATGGGCCTGGAGGCCCATAGGAATGAATGGGAAGCCATTCATTAATTGCGACTCGCAATTTGTGAGTCACAATTAATGAATGTTAAGGAATCGCTATTTTAATAGCGATTCCTACATGCATAGGCTTTTGCGAGTCCTTAATTGCGATTCCTTAATATTCGCAATTAAGGACTCGCAAAAGCTTTTCTTGATGCATGTGCCTGTATATCTTTTAGGATTTTAGTTGTGGAGTCCTAGGAGCTAGTGGTTGCCTCTCTTATATGTGCAATACTTTCCTTCTATTTGGGGGATGGATGTGTTCCCTTACATTAATGACAACACCATCTTTTGTAGTGGCCCTCCCATAGCAAGCATTAGAATAATATTTGGTACATTTCCAAGTTACATTTTCTGTTGATGTACTTTCTTGGTTGTAGGTGTAGCCCAAGTGAGTTAGGGCTTGATTACGACGTTGGCGGTCTGGGCCGCCACACTAGCACCCCGCTATCAGACTGCCAAAGCTGGTTGTGACCTTCCGATTATTTATTAATGATAATCAAATTGATTTGGCGATATTATTGTAGTCGATATTGAGTAATTATTTTTGACATGTTATATATTTGTTTAAAAGTAACAATCTTTTTGTTTCTAATTTATATCTTTCTGATATAGGCAAAAATCGATATTTTTAACAATGATATTTGTGTTCCTGATATTTGTATTTTTTTAGTTAATTATAGGAAGGCGATATTTTTGTTAATATTTATTTTCCAATATTATTGTGTTTCGATATTGTGTACATCGATATTTTGTCAGTGATCCATTTTCATGTTCAGCCAAGAGGAGCTGTTGCCTTGCACAATGAGGTCCCAGAGAGGAGTGGCGGTATTCTACCATTACTAGTGAGAATACAGTAGGTAAGTGGTAACTTTATTATTTGGAAGTTAAGGAATGTCATTTGTTTTTCTTCCTGCTTTAATTTTGAATTTTTATGCTATGGGGACATACATGTTTTGCACTTCTGTTTATGGCAAGGTAATCTTTACTCCTAACAGTGGCTCCTTTTATACAACTTAGGGCCCCATTAGGATGGTGGGCAGAGTGGGCGTGGCTTAGGAGCCAGGGAAGATGGCCGCTCTAGCGCGGAGCTCGGGAGCGTCGTGAGAAGCCGAGTCTTCTCCAAGCGCCACTTCTACTTTCCCGGACCTTGCCAACTCTGTCAGGAAGAAATGAAGTATAGCGCTTCAAACTGAGCCCTATTTCATTATCGAGGGTAAGAGTTTTCACAGTTTTTGAGCGCATTTTCATTCGCGCTCGTTTCTATGCGGCCGCCATTTTGTTTTTCACCAAGGAGCTCTCCTCACAATTTTTAACCCCGCATTGTTCTCCTCATACAATCTGCAATATTTCTAATGCTTCCAATACTTCTTAAAAATGACTCTACAGTGAAATACTTTTTCTTTATTTTTATATTGGAACTTACAGTTAATCTAATTGCTAGCCAGCTCATTTACTTGCTATTTCTTTTCGAAATTTCTGCACCAAGGGGAATTCTTCTTCTTATATCACTGGTCTCTCATAGGAACTGTAATTATATATGAGTTGTTTGATGGCAAAAACGCGTTCATCTCGCAATGGCTCTAATCCTATGGATAATACCTCAGTGGCTACTTATAACCCCTTCAGTGTCTTACAAGAGAATATGGACAACTCTGAATCTGGTCAACCTCACACAGGCACTGTGTCACCCAACCTGCCTCGTAATAATTCCAAGCAGCCATCTAAGATTCCTTCTACTTGAGCAGCTGCTGTTTCTTTTAAACGTGTCAAGAAAGACCCTCCATCACCAAATAATTCCACGATGTCACTGACTATGGAATTGCTCCTTCAGGAAATTTGCGCTCTTAAACCACACATGGTGGAAACAAATAATCGTCTACAACATCTTGAGGACAAGTGGTCCCAAATGGAACAACAAACTTTACTTCTGACACAAAGAGTTGACTCTATCCAAGCTGTTACCAACCAGATTTTGCCTCTACAATTGGAAGTTTCATATTTAAAACAACAAGTTAAAAATTTTGAAATCGCAATAGGGGTAATAATTTACGCATTTACGGTCTTGTGGAGGGAATTGAAGGGTTGGACCACCTCTCCTTTTTTCAAACGTTTCTTCGAACTCTTTTGGACCTTTCAGATTCTCCAAAATTAAACATTCAAAGAGCACATCGCTTAGGTCAACTTCCAAAAATGTCATCTTCCAGCATTAAACCAAGAGGCGTTATTCTATATTTTTTAGAATATACTGACTTGCTTAAAGTCCTCCATGCTTCCAAAAATAAAGGGAAAATATCCTGGCAAGGAAACAATCTCTTTTTTGCTCAGGATTATGCAAAAGCGACTGGATATGAGACCAGCTCTCCGTAATCTGAATGCTCGCTATGGCTTATTTCACCCTTGCCTTATGAAAGTGACCTTTAATAATAAAACCACTACATATGAAGATCCGGCTCGACTACAACTCTTCCTAGGCTCTTACAACGCTGAAAACATGGAAGTTCACCATTCTTAGATGTTTTTAAGATTATTTTGGTCTCTTTGTTATTTTTGTTATACATATATTTTTCATATCCCTTGATGTACGTTATGATGTAATCGTTGTAATTCTTGTAATCATTTCTTTTTTCTCTTTATCTTCTTTTTAGGTGCAGTTCAATGTGGTCCTTGATTATTATGTGATCCCACCTTTTCCACTTGGATGATCTCTCCCTTTTCCGTTTCGTCTTGGAGTTTTCCTGCTTGGGCGCACTGTTTTCCTCATGTGGTTCCACCCTCCCCATGTCTCTGTGTATTTTTGTGGTTTGTTCTGTGTTATTTTTTCATTTTTTTCTCTTTTTCTTCTGTATTCATCTTATCTGTATTTCTTACATCTCCTTTTGATCCTGTTTCCTCTTGTCTTTTTCTCTCCTTCCTCCTCTAATTTCCTGTTTTATCTCAATTGCTGGTCTTTCTTTTATCTTATTAACTCATTTTACTTTGTATCTCATTCTTACTTCTTTTTCTACTCTACATTTTCCTTTTTCCATAATTTCTATTTCCATGTGATAATTCCTCAAACTAAATTTGTCATTCGATGTAATTTTATTCATTCGTACATATAAATGTTTTTATTGTAATTTCGGAGTTAATATATATATTTAGATGTCGTTAAACATCATATCTTGGAATGTTAAAGGTTTGGGCTCTCCCATTAAGCGTCAACGTGTTTTATCACATATTGCCAGTTTAAAGGGCGATATTGCTCTATTGCAAGAAATTCATATAAAGGATACTGAAATAACCAAATTACGACGTCAATGGGTAGGCCATGTTTTTGTATCGCCAGGTTAAGGGAAACGCAATGGTGTTGCTATCCTCTGTCATAAACGGCTAGGATCTCTGACACCAGGAGTAAGTTGTGGGTGCACTGGGCTCACAGGACTGTAGACTTAATTTTACTGGTGACTGCTTTGAGAGCAGGGCCGGATTTAGGGCTGTGTGACCGGTGCAGCCGCACCTGGCGTTGACTTTGGTGGGGGGCGCTGTGTTTAAAAATATTTTTTTGCTTTAAAAGCACATGAACTTCCTTGTGCATCCAGCAGTTTTCGGGCAACAATACAAATGTCAAGATCACTCTGGTGATTAATGTTCCTACTGATGATAGATTGGAATTGAGTCTAGAGGCAGCTTAGACTCATCATAAAGAAGTGCAGAGGGTTAATGTGCCTGCTGCAAAGAACGTGTATCATGCAGATCACAGAACTATGAGTAGCACTATAAAAAATGAAATGCTTGTCAGAGAGAGGCTATGGAGAAGTGATATTGAGGGAATTCATGGAGAAGGAGGTCATGGGAGAGGGGTTGCCAACTGTCGCACCGGGCGCCACCAGAGCTAAAACCAGCCACCTGTGAGACCTCCACTGGCTCCCAGTCAACAAAAGAGTCACATCAAGCTCCTCACACATGCCTACAAAGCGCTTCATGACACAGGACCTGCATACCTCAAACACAGCCTCTCATTCCACGCACCCACCAGAGACCTCCACTCCAGCCAACTGGCCCTGGCTGCCATCCCACGTATCCTCAAGACCACGGCCGGGGGAAGATCCTCCTCCCACCTCGCAGCAAAGACCTGGAACACCCTGCCTCTCCCCCTAAGGCAATCACCGTCACTGCCCCAATTCAGGAAGGACCTCAAGACCTGACTCTTCGACTAAACCACAGTGCCTTGTGACAGATCTGCAGTCCCCCCACTTTCCCAGCGCCTTGAGACTCTTACTGGTGAGTAGTCGGGCTTTACGAGCAACTCCATTTATTGATTGATTGTTATTCGTTTTTTTATTTTTCCATTGTTTAATTTTTTTTACACATCTTACATTGTTTTCTATACATATTTTCAACATCATTTTAAAATAAATTTATTAAATATATATAAAATAATTGGATATATGTTATACTATTAGTTCATTTATACTTTCAAACTGTTTACCATTGTTTTCTAACATTTTTTGACATGTTTTCCATGTTTGATAATTGTTCATATTTTTAAATATTTTTATTCAACATTTTTACATTATTTCCCATTTATTTCTATGTGGAGATGGTTTTTATTTTGTTTCATATAGCAACCATTTTCGTTTACCGCTACATTTTATTTTGTAGCCCATTTTTGGTCTATTTTCTGGGATTCAGGTCGTGGTAAGGTGCTTCTGTTCATCGGAACAGGTAAGTCCTTTTTAAAGGTTTTTGTAAGGGTTTTGAATGTGATGGAATGTCTAGAGATTAGTTACAGTGTTGTTTGTGGGGTTTTTGTACTTTTAGTTGTATTAATAGTAGTGGTTTTCTTTTTAGTAGTGTGTAGTTTGGGGTTTTCGTACACTGTGTTAGTCATGTATCATTATGTTATATAGTGTTATTTTACTAATTTTATGATGATTAATTGTAGTGTATATGCATTTGTTAGGAACCTATTGTGTTTTGCGGGTAAGTTTTCTTGTTTACTGTACAGGCTTTTGTCTATGAATGTGTCCTATGGGCATTGGGATAGCTGATTTTTTAAAAAAATGAAATCACTTTTGGTTTATAATAAACCAAGATTTTTAAGTTGGATTTCCTTTTTTTCGGGTTTCTAGGAGTGTTTCTTTTTTTAAACACGTTTTCGGATTTTTATGGTTCCTAGATACTTTGGATTGCTTCGAGTGATCTATATTAGATTTGTTTTATTTTTGCAGTTTTTAGGGCTTTTTGAAAAATAATTTTCCCATTTTTGGTGGATTAATATTTTTGACTACGTGGATGCAGAGGAAGATATGCAGCTACAGAACAGTCATATTTATTTTATTTGCTGTGGGAGTGAAATGTTATATTTTGTTGGTTCTGTAAAGTTTATGTTATTTGGAAATGTGTGATTTCTGTGTTGTATTTATTTTATGTGATGGACTGAGTTTGCTGCTTTTTAATTGGTGAGGTTTAGATTTTATGTAAATAATTTATACATTATTGAATTACCTCAGTCTTATTTAACATTGGAGTTATATTTTATGTTTAGACTGAAAATAGTATGTTTATTATTGATATAAAAATGATTTGTCATGTTGGTTTACATTTTGCCACAGGTTTTTGACACTTTTGTAGGTTTCTATTTATTTAATAATATGCTTTTGGCTAATATTTCTAAGGGCCTTATTACGACAACGATTGTCCATAGGACCGCCGTAGTCGCTGTCCGTGGACCGCCAGACTGTCGGTCCACCCGCCTTATTATGACTTGGGCAGTTGGTCAGACACAACACGGCAGCAACCGCCAGGGATCCATGATCCCGCAGCAGTTGCCCAGCGATCAGAGGCAACAATATGCTGGCAGTGCTGCCATAATATGAGTTGCCTCACGGCCATAATTTCCATGGAGGTGAGCTCGCCATGGAGAGGACATATTGTGCCCCCTGTATTTTTGCAACCCATGTTCCTGCACGGAAAGAATGCACAACATTGAGCATTTTTTTCCATGCAGGAATGGGCTGCAGCGGTCTCACGGTGGTGCATGTTTAAGGCACACCTACGGGCCTTAGATATGCACCGCCGTGGGACCACTGCAGCAGGACTGCCCACAGAGGATTAACTCTTAAACCAGCTGGTGGTCTTACTACGGGTTTGGCAGTCTTGCAGCGGGACGTAGCGTGGCAGCCAAACTCATACTCAGGCCCAAGTAATCGATTCCTTTGTTGTTTATGAAGATTTTGACTTTACATTGTAGCATGTTGTACATTCTTTTGGTTTGTTTAGGTGCTATTTGGGTAACAGATTGCTCCATTTATAGTTGTTGGTAGCTTTGCTCTTTTTGTAATGCTTCTATAAATTTATAAAGTGTCAGTGGGTTCTGCCTAGTGTGGATTGGAAGGCATTGTACCATCCATCCACTGTGTTGTTTGTTTTGCTGTCACAGACATTCCACCATTATATTTGGAATTTGGGTTGCCACTTGTGTCCGGGAGTGATGCAGTCTGCCAACGCAATTGTTTGCCCAAATAATTCATTAGGGGGCTTAGTTTGTCTTTGAGGGCTTTCTATTAGTAAATTGTAGTGGTTAGCTACGTCTGTGACAAGGACAAGGACTTAAACTAGTGCTATCATTTAGTTATTTTTTATTCCAAAGGCAAATTAACTGTTTGTAGCATATTGTACACTAAGACCCTAATTAAGATGAGACTCGCGGTTGGAGGCTTTTTGAGTTTTCATTGCGGGTTTCACTTCCGACCGCCGCATTACGATGTAGGCGGTCGAAAGTGGACACGGACGGTCGTGTTGGCTGGATTCGCCCGTCGGCCAGTCGGAGGCCTGGCCGTAATCCCTATGGACGGCGATTCCGCCGTAGGGATTATGATGTCAGTTTCTGACAGGCTTTCCATGTCGGGCTTTCCGACATGGAAAGCCTGTCGTAAAGTGACATTGGGGGCCCCTAGCAGGGCCCCTTCACCCTTGGGCCTCCAGTTGGGGGCTGAGGGGCACCTATGGTGTCCCCCTGTTAATCCCTGCACTGTGTGGCAGGCACCCTGAGCTGCCTGCCACTCGGTGTATGGATGAACTGATTCTCCCTTTTCTCTATGGGAACTTGTGCTAAGGCTGGTTTACAGCCACTTGGCTTCCGTACTTTGATGCCACGTGAGGTACACTTTTCGCCGTCACGTGTGAGTGAAGCATAGAGGAGATTTGTTCTCCTTGCCCGTGGTCAACCTTGTCAATTTATTTATACAGCCACTGGGGTAACGAAAATATTGTTATAAATTGTGAATGAATCTCTCCCAATTTTCCTTCATTGTACTAAGACGTTCCACTAGGCATTGGTGAAGTGCAAAATTATTGGTATCTGTCACACCCATTCATCGTGTGACTTGAAATTTTCCTTGGATGCTCAGTAAAATTCATGTCCTGATGATGACCATGTATTTATAACAAAGGTCGAAACGCCGTCCACGCAACTGTGGCCACAATAATGAAGGATGCATTGTCTTGTTTTTGTTGTTTCAGTGTTGTTCTGAAACTCCTTCCTCTTTCTAATTCCTTTGGTCTACCACCTGTCTGGTTTTGTATTTTATAACAAATGTTATGTGTACCAGTAAACATTCTTGAGCGCAATGTTATTATATACTGAATAATTATTGTACAGTTTTCTAAATATTTCTTATAAGGGCCTTTCTCTTGTTTTTCCGATTTTCACTTTCTTATGTGTGCACAGATGTTTTTAAGCAATTGAGTATCATCTTTTGTAAAATTGAAACTTTTCAAAACCTTGAACCGTTGTTTGGACTAAATATGGTTTACATCCACAGCACACACTCCCATAGATAAATGGGAGTATGCGACCGCACCATGTGAGGTCTCATTGTGATGCTGTGGTTGGTGACGCCGACCGGAGGTCATTCGGTCCGGATTCGGCAACGGTGTCGCTGCCCGACATCGTAATTAGGCCCTAAGTGCAGATTGCTGGAGGTGTCTCCGTATGCATTGGTTCAAATGATAGTAAAAACCTTGCTTGGCTGTGTGGGGGGAAGTTCTAAAATGGTTTGAATCATGGCTTGTTTAAAGTCTCTGATTATTTTTTGTTGGTTGTAGGTATTTGTTTTATGTTTAATGTGATTTAAGAGTTCATAGTAAGTGCTGATTTGTTTATTTGATAGTAGGACATATAAAAAAGGGATATTTGTGTTTTCATCATGTATAGTGTATTTCTGAATGAATCGTTTGGGACACATTTTGAAGGTCCCATCTATCTTTCAGATTTGACAATGGCTTAGTTTTATTATGTTATCTGCTGTAGAAAATATTAGGATTTGATTATCATTGTTTAGGTTGTCATATGACAGGAAAGATCTAAATGTTCAGGTATTTCTATGTCTTGGTATACTTTAGGGGCAGGATAAGTATCACTGGTGGCCTTTCTAGTTCATGCAATTAAACGTTTTAAAGTGGGTGTAGGTGGCAGTCTGGCCTGTAATGTGTTCAGGGACTTTAGAGATTATCAGGCACATGCATCAACCACAAAACCGGTCGCAAACGGGCAGATTCTCAGAATCTGCCCCTTTGCGACCGGTATTTTTGCATTTGGGATGCATCATCCCAAATGCAAAAATCGCAATTTAAGGAATCTCAAAATAGCGATTCCTTAAATAGCGATTGCATTGAAGGAATCCCTAATTGAGATTCCTTAAATGCAATGCATTAAAGTTTAAAGAAATAGCGATTTCGCTACTGGCTGGAGCAAATTGAAGCTGGACTTCATGGTAATTTGCTAAAACTTAGAAAAATGCACTTATTTGCATTTTTCTAAGTTTCATGTTGCGCACACACATGCCCTTAGAGCATGTGTGTATGCAACATGTGTGCAGAGTTCAAATACATGGGTGCAATAGGGTGTCATTTTGACACCCTTGCACCCTAGAAATTTCGGGAGCAATTTGCGAGTACCTACTGGTACTCGCAAATTGCTCCCGCAATCTCCAATGCATTCCTATGGGCCTGGAGGCCCATAGGAATGAATGGGAAGCCATTCATTAATTGCGACTCGCAATTTGTGAGTCGCAATTAATGAATGTTAAGGAATCGCTATTTTAATAGCGATTCCTACATGCATAGGCTTTTGCGAGTCCTTAATTGCGATTCCTAAATATTCGCAATTAAGGACTCGCAAAAGCTTTTCTTGATGCATGTGCCTGTATATCTTTTAGGATTTTAGTTGTGGAGTCCTAGGAGCTAGTGGTTGCCTCTCTTATATGTGCAATACTTTCCTTCTATTTGGGGGGTGGATGTGTTCCCTTACATTAATGACAACACCAACTTTTGTAGTGGCCCTCCCATAGCAAGCATTAGAATAATATTTGGTACATTTCCAAGTTACATTTTCTGTTGATGTACTTTCTTGGTTGTAGGTGTAGCCCAAGTGAGTTAGGGCTTGATTACGACGTTGGCGGTCTGGGCCGCCACACTAGCACCCCGCTATCAGACTGCCAAAGCTGGTTGTGACCTTCCGATTATTTATTAATGATAATCAAATTGATTTGGCGATATTATTGTAGTCGATATTGTGTAATTATTTTTGACATGTTATATATTTGTTTAAAAGTAACAATCTTTTTGTTTCTAATTTATATCTTTCTGATATAGGCAAAAATCGATATTTTTAACAATGATATTTGTGTTCCTGATATTTGTATTTTTTTAGTTAATTATAGGAAGGCGATATTTTTGTTAATATTTATTTTCCAATATTATTGTGTTTCGATATTGTGTACATCGATATTTTGTCAGTGATCCATTTTCATGTTCAGCCAAGAGGAGCTGTTGCCTTGCACAATGAGGTCCCAGAGAGGAGTGGCGGTATTCTACCATTACTAGTGAGAATACAGTAGGTAAGTGGTAACTTTATTATTTGGAAGTTAAGGAATGTCATTTGTTTTTCTTCCTGCTTTAATTTTGAATTTTTATGCTATGGGGACATACATGTTTTGCACTTCTGTTTATGGCAAGGTAATCTTTACTCCTAACAGTGGCTCCTTTTATACAACTTAGGGCCCCATTAGGATGGTGGGTAGAGTGGGCGTGGCTTAGGAGCCAGGGAAGATGGCCGCTCTAGCGCGGAGCTCGGGAGCGTCGTGAGAAGCCGAGTCTTCTCCAAGCTCCACTTCTACTTTCCCGGACCTTGCCAACTCTGTCAGGAAGAAATGAAGTATAGCGCTTCAAACTGAGCCCTATTTCATTATCGAGGGTAAGAGTTTTCACAGTTTTTGAGCGCATTTTCATTCGCGCTCGTTTCTATGCGGCCGCCATTTTGTTTTTCACCAAGGAGCTCTCCTCACAATTTTTAACCCCGCATTGTTCTCCTCATACAATCTGCAATATTTCTAATGCTTCCAATACTTCTTAAAAATGACTCTACAGTGAAATACTTTTTCCTTATTTTTATATTGGAACTTACAGTTAATCTAATTGCTAGCCAGCTCATTTACTTGCTATTTCTTTTCGAAATTTCTGCACCAAGGGGAATTCTTCTTCTTATATCACTGGTCTCTCATAGGAACTGTAATTATATATGAGTTGTTTGATGGCAAAAACACGTTCATCTCGCAATGGCTCTAATCCTATGGATAATACCTCAGTGGCTACTTATAACCCCTTCAGTGTCTTACAAGAGAATATGGACAACTCTGAATCTGGTCAACCTCACACAGGCACTGTGTCACCCAACCTGCCTCGTAATAATTCCAAGCAGCCATCTAAGATTCCTTCTACTTGAGCAGCTGCTGTTTCTTTTAAACGTGTCAAGAAAGACCCTCCATCACCAAATAATTCCACGATGTCACTGACTATGGAATTGCTCCTTCAGGAAATTTGCGCTCTTAAACCACACATGGAGGAAACAAATAATCGTCTACAACATCTTGAGGACAAGTGGTCCCAAATGGAACAACAAACTTTACTTCTGACACAAAGAGTTGACTCTATCCAAGCTGTTACCAACCAGATTTTGCCTCTACAATTGGAAGTTTCATATTTAAAACAACAACAAGTTAAAAATTTTGAAATCGCAATAGGGGTAATAATTTACGCATTTACGGTCTTGTGGAGGGAATTGAAGGGTTGGACCACCTCTCCTTTTTTCAAACATTTCTTCCAACTCTTTTGGACCTTTCAGATTCTCCAAAATTAAACATTCAAAGAGCACATTGCTTAGGTCAACTTCCAAAAATGTCATCTTCCAGCATTAAACCAAGAGGCGTTATTCTATATTTTTTAGAATATACTGACTTGCTTAAAGTCCTCCATGCTTCCAAAAATAAAGGGAAAATATCCTGGCAAGGAAACAATCTCTTTTTTGCTCAGGATTATGCAAAAGCGACTGGATATGAGACCAGCTCTCCGTAATCTGAATGCTCGCTATGGCTTATTTCACCCTTGCCTTATGAAAGTGACCTTTAATAATAAAACCACTACATATGAAGATCCGGCTCGACTACAACTCTTCCTAGGCTCTTACAACGCTGAAAACATGGAAGTTCACCATTCTTAGATGTTTTTAAGATTATTTTGGTCTCTTTGTTATTTTTGTTATACATATATTTTTCATATCCCTTGATGTACGTTATGATGTAATCGTTGTAATTCTTGTAATCATTTCTTTTTTCTCTTTATCTTCTTTTTAGGTGCAGTTCAATGTGGTCCTTGATTATTATGTGATCCCACCTTTTCCACTTGGATGATCTCTCCCTTTTCCGTTTCGTCTTGGAGTTTTCCTGCTTGGGCGCACTGTTTTCCTCATGTGGTTCCACCCTCCCCATGTCTCCGTGTATTTTTGTGGTTTGTTCTGTGTTATTTTTTCATTTTTTTCTCTTTTTCTTCTGTATTTATCTTATCTGTATTTCTTACATCTCCTTTTGATCCTGTTTCCTCTTGTCTTTTTCTCTCCTTCCTCCTCTAATTTCCTGTTTTATCTCAATTGCTGGTCTTTCTTTTATCTTATTAACTCATTTTACTTTGTATCTCATTCTTACTTCTTTTTCTACTCTACATTTTCCTTTTTCCATAATTTCTATTTCCATGTGATAATTCCTCAAACTAAATTTGTCATTCGATGTAATTTTATTCATTCGTACATATAAATGTTTTTATTGTAATTTCGGAGTTAATATATATATTTAGATGTCGTTAAACATCATATCTTGGAATGTTAAAGGTTTGGGCTCTCCCATTAAGCGTCAACGTGTTTTATCACATATTGCCAGTTTAAAGGGCGATATTGCTCTATTGCAAGAAATTCATATAAAGGATACTGAAATAACCAAATTACGACGTCAATGGGTAGGCCATGTTTTTGTATCGCCAGGTTAAGGGAAACGCAATGGTGTTGCTATCCTCTGTCATAAACGGCTAGATGTCCAGCTCATAAGTCAAGACAATGACTCTGAAGGTAGATCTTTACTGATCAACAAGATTCCTCTAACCATTTTTAATTTATATGCTCCCACTAACTAAGATAATTTGTTTTGGCTCCAAATCCTTTCTTCTTTGATGCAATATACAGATGATTATTTAATTCTGGGTGGTGACTGTAACATGATTATGGACCCTATTATAGATAGAAAGTCTAATTCTAGATTTTCCCATTCATCTATGCATACCCAATTCACCTCCACTATCTCTCAAAGGTCTCTTGTAGATTCCTGGCGATTATATCATCCCACCTTACAAGAATACACTTATTATTCACCTGCCCACTCCTCTCAATCACGGATAGATTACCTTTTTATATCCAAAGCTTTAACTCAACATATTTCTCGCTCTGATATAGGCTCTATTTTAATTTCCGATCATGCTCCAGTTTCTCTCAGTTTAGACTTGTTCCCTACCATCAAAGGCACTAGGAGATAGAGATTCAATAATTCCCTTTTATTAGACTCTAAATTTACCTCAACCTTTCTTGATTTTGCAACAGTATTTTTTGCAGAAAATGAATCCACCCAATCATCTCCTCAACTTATTTGGGATACCTTTAAATCTGTCAAGAACTACGTCGTCTCTTACCTGAAATGCCTGTGACGACGTAGAAGTATTTCGCAGGGACGCAAGGGACCAACTTCCCAAATCCCTAATTTACAGCCAAAGATTATTTTAATTACTGTTAGTTATAAATTAGAAATTAGGGAGGAGGGCCGGGTACTGGACGTGATGGGCTTTGGCTGTTGACCTGTGAAGTACAAGTGGAACACTATTAGTTCACTTTATTTGTACCTATTCTTCTTGGAGCTTTTATCTACTAAGTGAGTGATAAGAAGGCCTTAAATAAGCAGACCTTAAATAAGCGTACCTACAATCAGCGGTTAAGATGTTCACGTCCAGTATGTCTTTATTAGGAAGTTGAAGATGAATTTCGTCTTCGGGGCGATTGATTGTTTATTCGTCTTTCTGATTAGTGAGAGTAATCTATAAAGAAAGGACAATTTGTTAGTTCCTAATTTCAATAGTATTTCCCTGCCTCTATCTTGTTTTTTTCCTATGTGTATTCTTTCACTTACTTTCTTAAGTTTTGTACTCGTCTTTTCATCTGCAATCTTTTCTGCTCTCTTGTTTAAAAACAAAATGCAACAACAGAAAAGAATCCCAGAATAGATTTCACACAAACCACCATAATTTGCAATAATATTCATGAGATCTGAAATACATTGAACCTTCAATATTAACATTAATAACCGACTTTTCTTCGTTGTATTCCAAAAGGAATATTCCAAAAATCTACCTCACATGATAGAAATTATATATTGTGCATAAATGTCCGTTATTGTCCTGGGCAAAATTGCCAAGCAAAATATTAAAGTCTTTTGCAATAAAAAGTTCGAAATTCAAATGTTCCAAAAATTATTTTCGCAAATTTAGCCTTTCTTGCGAAGGGCGCCTGAATAATCAAGTACTTATCTCCTTCTGACTTCTTTTGCAGGTTCCAGGATTCTCAGGAAGATAACCGGCTGCTGAGGCTGATGACAAAATCTGCAGATTCAGGTAAGTTATCGTAGAGGAGCCAAACCCCGATCCTTACCGGGGAAAGAGCGGAAGGCAAAGCGCCTTCCAGAACTTCGGGTGTGGCTTTTATAGCCAGCCGCACCCGACGTTCTAGACGCACCGCTACGTCCCGCGCCGGTGCGTGGTACCAACAGAAGCTTCCTTCTTGAAAACAAGGCACCATCTCGTCACGCGGACGATGCTCAGAATTCTACAATGCGCAATACCATCAGAGTGTCTTTCTAAATGCAAAGCACCATCTCGTCTCGCGGACGATGCTTAGAATGCTTTGTGAAGTAGCCAATCATAGAGTGAAGTAGCCAACTACAGTTTAATCATACATTACTCTTGATTTGTGTACGACAAAACCCAAATGCAAACAGTATCACATAGCAATTGTCATTTACAACAATAGAAGCATATAAGGTACGATACCCCAATACACACACTGACTCATTAGTTCCATGAATAAACATAACATAATCGGAGTGCTGGCGCAGGGGACAGGGGAGGGTTTTTTCTAAATAAACTTACGTTCAGCCCTTAGGGATATGAATGTTACAAAGATGCTAAGATTTTTGAGACATCATGACAAAAGCTGCCTCTAGAGACTTCATTATTTCATATGTAGCCCAAAAACGACGAGCCTCTTCTCATTCCATTTAATTACTTAATACACAAATCAAACAATTGGAACACTCATATTACTCAACCAAGAGCCAATCTGATTTGAATGAACTCATTAAAGCCAAACTTTCTTTCAACAAACTTTCCACCGAATCTGCGAACCTATACTTACTTAAGTCTAGTGCTAAATATTACAGAGCGTAAAATAAATCTGGCAACATTCTTGCCAACTATCTTAAAATTAAAAAAGAACGTACTAAAATTGAATCTATTGTAACTTCATCTAATCTTACAGTATACAAAGATGAGGATATTGTATTCGAATTCACTAATTTCTACCAAAACCTTTATACGCCTGAATCTCCTCCTCAATCAGCAGACATTTCTCAATATTTATCTTCCATTCCCCCACCTTCCTCTCCAGATGTAGATTTCTCTTCATCAGAAGCTGATATACAAACTACAGATATTCTTAAAGCTATTCACACACTTAAAAGGGAAAGCTCCTGGGCCTGATGGCTTTGCAATAGAATTTTACACGCATTTTTCCAATATGCTTATTCCCAAGTTGCATCAGTTATTTGTTTACTTTATAATATCCCAGAAATCTGAAGGTTCTTTTCAAGAAGCTCTGATATGTCTTCTTCCTAAAGAAAATAAAGATCATACATTATGTGAAACCAAAGACCCATTTCTTTAATTCATTTGGATTACAAGATTTTTGCAAAAATTCTTGCTCTCCGTTTAGACAACATTTTACCACACTTAATTGGCAAAGAACAATGCGGTTTCATTAAAGGCCGTCACCTATCTGATAATACCCGACTCTTTTTTAATGTTTTTTGTAAATCCCATTCTCTTAGACACTCCTTGGCAGCTGTTGCGCTTGACGCTGAGAAAGCCTTCAATAGGGTTAATTGGCAGTTTATCTTTTCAACCCTTGCTTGGTTTGCTTTGGGTCCCAAATTCCTTTCTTATGTCTCTCTACTTTATTCTTTTCCTAGGTCCTTTATTCTTGCTAATGGTCTTGTGTCCTCATCTTTTCCTCTTTATAGAGGTGTCCGACAAGGTTGCCCTCTTTCTCCACTTTTATTTATTTTGGCATTAGAACCCTTTTTAACATTCTAAAAAATTAGTTTGAACAAAAATATCTCAGGCTTTTCATATGGCGATAAGCATCTAAAACTTTCAGCATATGCTGACGACATTCTTCTTTTTATTTCTATCCCTCAATCCTCAATCATCTATACCGGCATTCTTATCAGAAGTTTCAGATTTTGCCTTAGTTTCAGGATATAAACTTAATGTCGATAAATGTGAAATCCTTCCTTTAAACAAATATTTTGTTTTCATGTCGACTTTCTGACTTCCTCTTTTCACTGAAGCCCAACCAAGATCAAATATTTAGGCTTATGGTTCACACCCTCTATTAAAGACACTGTAGCATTAAATTTAAAAAACTTACAATCAAACTTAACTAATTCCACGACACGTTGGCATCCTCTATTTTTATCTTGGTGGGGTAGATTAGATTCTATAAAAATGATCTTTGTACCAATAATTGTATTTCTTTTATCTAACCTCCCAATCAATATCCCATATCTTGTTCTAAAAACATGTACAATATCCTATCAACATTTTTATGGCAAAATAAAAGAGCTAGGATGCCTTTTTGTAAACTTAAGCAACCTAAGCATATGGGTGGAGTCAATTTCCCTGATTTCTCTGCTTATCATACTTCTTTCTTTCTTAAGCACTCCTCTTCATTGTTATCTGAGAACAAAATTGACCCTAACTCCCAACCTTTGTGGGTAGAAATTGAATCCTTTTTCTTTTATCCTTTTACCTTTGAAGAGTTTGTATCATTATCCCATACCCCAACAAGATTGTCTCTTCCTATTCTCGTAGAATCTTTCATCCCCTCATATTTGATGGCCTAGATGATCGTATCAGATTTCTACAATTCCCAATTTGGTATAATAAACATATTAAAATTAAGAATAAGACTCTTTTTTGGAAAGATTGGCTAGATTTCGGTCTTAAATGGACTCACCAACTTTTTCAGGATGATACTTATATCCCCTTCTCGGTAATTCAGACTCGCTTTTCTCTGCCTATTCTAAGTATATGGCATTGACTACAGCAGCTCAAACTTCCTTTAATGTCCTCTTATCTCGCTCCACACATATCAAATCTTCTCCTATCACACTCCCATTTTTAAGTACCACCTCTTCTACGTCTCAAATGTAGAAGAGATTAACTGATATTCCTGCTACTCGCGATAAATCTAAAGTGGAATGTAATTGGGAATTGGATTTAGGTGAATCCTTTCCTCTTCAAACATGGGACAAAATTTGGACTAAAATAAGAAAGTCTTCTAGAGTGGCGAACACTACTCAAACCTTATTTTTCATATATAATAGACTTCTAATCACACCAGCTAAATTGCATCATATAGATCCCTCAATACCTCCTACTTGTCGGTCTTGCCCAGCCCCCGTAGCAGATTTTAAACATATGCTATTTACTTGCCCATCGATTCACAAATTTTGGAATAGTGTTTGGAAACAAATTAACAAAATGTTACTTACTCAAATCCCTTTTTCTTTTACCAATATCTTTTTAGGTAGCGTTTCAGAAGCATGGTCCTCCTTCAATGTTAACATCTCCATTATTGACTTACTTATAGCAGTTCAATTTCAACAAATTAAGTCATGGAAAAACGCTTCAAATGTTTCATTTCAAGCCTGGTGGTATGGAATTTGTTACAACCACAGATTAGACAGGGCCTACGTTCACCCAATTCAACTTGCTACTAAACGAGATTTATTGTGGTTACCTATTACTAATTTTCTAAATGCTTCTGCTCAATTCTTACCTCTGCATAAACCTTGCAATTACCCAAACCTCCATGATTTAATGATCATTATCTGTCATTTAGCTTGTTTAATTTCTTATTTATAATGTAAGTTATTATTATAGGAATTAATGTAACTCAATTGTTGTATTTTAACTATAAGGCCAGTTACAGTATCTGATATACACTTCCCCTCCGTTCTCTGCCCCTCCCTCTTTCCCCTCTTCTGTTTTTTCTCCTGTATGGGTTATTTGCATTGTACTTTACTTATATATTGTATTTTATTGTTATTATATTTCTTATTCAATAAACTCTCTTTTTAAAACTTAAAAAAAAGGATGGTGGGCGGACTTTGGGACTGGCCGCCAACGGTGCAGCCGTCCCGCACCACAAATTAGGATGCGACCGCCACCGTGGCGGTCGCATTCCACATCTGTAAGCAGCACCCGCCGCAATGCTAAAGAGGCAAGTTGTGCATTGCCATGCACAAGGTGGCAGGCACCGCGCGGTGCTTGCACCTTGTGCATGGCAATGAAGGGGGGTACCACAGGTACCCCACAAGTGCAGACCCCACCCCTCGCCCCCGAAGCAATTTCCACCAGCCTTTCGATGGGCTGCTTCGCCACCATTGAAAGGCCTTCTCAACCAGGCATCATAATATGGATGGCAGTGCCTTCTAGGCACCGCCACCATATTATGCCCCAGCTCCGCCCGGCCGGCAATCGGAACGATTGCCGACCAGCGGAGAAGTGGCAGACGCACTTTGCGTCCACCACAGTACCCCCGCCATAGGGTAAATCTAGTTGGGATGGAGGGCAGATCGCCACTGCCAATCCGGCAGTGGTGATCCGCCCGCCTTCCTAATGACCCCCTTAGTAAATTAAGAGAGGGTTATTTATTGAAACTGCCATGTTACTAGGTATATTTTCTGTCGTTGTTACTTTTGACATATGAAATATGTACACGAAAAATGTGTGTGGCTACACATGAAGAGGTGGAGGCGTAGTGACTATGCATATGCTCCCCCCACACATTGTGGGATAATAGTTTGCCTCTTCAGACTATGGGGAGCACGACTGGGTATTTCTTACATAAAAAGAGTCCAGAATTGTGTTCTTTTTTATGCTTTCTTTGTGCAGTCTTCTTTGTGTTTATTTGTTTAGGTCTTGCCTTTGAAGAGCTTTTGCTGTTTGCTGAGAAGAGACATAATAGATGTAAGTTATTAGCACCCAAGTGTTTTTAGGCGACCAGTTTAAAATTACAGCTGAAATTAGAACATGGACCATTCACTTGTTTGGCTAATGTTTTATGTTTTAACACATCCAGGGGTACTTTGCAACTGATGCTCAAACTTATTGATTGTTACCAATACATTTTTGAAAATAAATAAATAATAGTATTAAAAGAAAGTTGAGGTTAGGCAATATTATTATTTTGATCGGTTTGATTGTTCATAATACTGCTAAAGAGGGGTGCTGCAATTGTTTCTATTACAAATCAGTTTTAAACACTACTTTACAATTAGATATTACTACAATGTAATGTTTGCTTGTTACATTAAATGCTAGATCTTGAATTCTGTGTACATGTATTCGTTGGAAGCAGCTTGCAAAGAAGTGTGGTCAGCTGGTTAAAGTTCAAACAGTGGAATAAGGAGTCCAGAATTATAATCCCAAAAGTTCCGCTTAATCACGTTTTGTGATCCCTTCCATGTAAATGACTTTTTCAGAACAGCCTCATTTTTTTAATTATTTAAATTGTGAATATGTAGAAGCAAAGTGGACATAAGCAATGTACAAAAACCCCCGCCATATGACTTTCCAATGTCTTAGTTTATTGATGCTAAATACGATTTTGTTTGTGTAAAATGTACTTCATATCCTGAAATATTTTTGCTGGCGAGAGCCCCTATTTCTATGGCTGAAAGTAAATCACCTTTTTTGTTCTTACGCCATCTATAACAATACTTTTTATTTTCAATTACTCAAGCTAATGTGTTTAATTCCATCCACACCTTAGAGCTTTTCTCTTCCAAATATCTGTCATAATGTGGCTGACTCAGGCCACAGTTTTTTGAAATGGTAACAATGTGTGTACCCCTGTAATATTTCTACAACACTCTATTGAATGCTTTAGCAGCTTTAGTTAGGTATTTGTGGAATTTCGTACAATTTCCCTAGAGGTTGCAGTCAATATTGGGTTAATACAGGACTAATTCAGAACAGTACTAAAAAGGATGAGGGGATTAATATTGAACTCAAGTCTTAAATGTCAGAGGATTAAATATTTGGCACGGATAGATGCACCAACCCTTTTATACTTAGCAGAGTGGAAGACTAAAATATTGTGGAAGTCAGGGTGTGCTATAAAGTAAGTAGTGTGATTTAAACTGAGATTTTTCGTCATGGGGATCTGGTACAGAGATATAAGAGATATAAGAGATCATGTGCATTGCATGGTTCTCTGCTCTCTCTGGGGGTCATTACGATGGCATATGGCCTGCCACCGCCAGCAGTGCGGTGGCGGGCCCTCCGCCATCGGAAAGCAATTTTACCCCACCACGTTACGATGGTGAGGGAACCTGACCACGACCGTGGCGGGTGCAAAAACCACCTGCCATGGATCCGCCACAGGCAATCGTTACGATTGCCTGGTGGAGCGGTCAGCATCAGTAAAATGGTGGTGGTGCCCAGCAGGCACCGTCTGCCAGATTAGGATACTGGCCGTAGCCAGCCTTTCTGTGGCGGGTAAACCGCCATTGATAGGCTGGCAGGGATTGGTTTTGGGGGCCCGTTGCGGGCCCCCCTTGTGTTGGTGGGAGGTGGTTGTGCATTGGGGTGGGGTACCCATGGTACCCCCCTGCATTTCCCTGCATTGAGTGGCAGGCAACACGTGGTGCCTGCCACGTAGTGCAGGGAAAGGCACTACATGCATTTTTACTATTGAGGCGGGTGCTGCAGCCAGCACCACCCGCCGCAAGGGTAAAAATGCAAGATGCGACCTCCACGGTGGCGGTCGCATTGTAATTTCACATGCAAGACCGCCGCATTACAGGCGGGCGGTCCCAATCACCACCTCAATGGCGGGCGGACTCATGTCCGCCCGCTATCGTAATGACCCCCTCTATTTTGGACAGTGACCTGGCTGCTAGCCCTGAGCAGATTCAGTAGAAGTAATCAGTGTGGGTTTTCTTTATCTGAAAATATGTCCTCGTGTCAAAAATTGATGCAAGGATGCATTTCAAGCTAAACTATAGAACTAAATGACTGATTTGCATTTTGCATAATTATCTGTAATTTTGTGTACTTTTCCTGCAATTTTGCATAATTAAGCAAAAACATATTAAGCAAATTTCATACACCATATTACAAACATGAGCACAAAAGGAATTTTGTTGGGTAATAGTATGAGTCAGAGGATCCAGTGCAGGAGATAGAGGTGGTGACACCATTGACGTGGTGATAAGGGAAAGATTGATGCTGAAAGAGCCCCTCGAGCTTCAGACTTGAGTTTCCTTGAAGGCTGGTGAGTTGACTTGAGAGGAAAGATGTACAATGGGCTTAGGAGCAGTATCATCATCTTCGGATGCTCTGTGGCAGAACCAAGGGCTCACCTGCCCCATTATGATAGGACCACTGTGCTGGTGGTCAGAAAGTGGCCTTTTCTACTGCGGCATGCGCTGAGACCCAGTAAAAGGGCCCCAGCACAAGCTGTAGTAGTAAAAAGCACTTAGTACGCATCCATGCACCATGTGCCATACACCATGTGGTGCTTGGCACACGGTGCATAGATGTGTCAGGGGCCACTACATGTGCCCCCCCCAGGCCATTTAGCAGTGGCCCACGGGGGACAGGGACCTGCTTGAAAAGCCAGTGAGAAATGGGCATACAAATCCCTATGGCACCACCCTCATGGTAGGGATAGGAGTCCGACTACCTCCCCGATGGGCTCCTTGATCCTGTCAGAGGCTGCGGTCTGTCCTCCAGACCGCTGCGGTCTGGCCGTCCGCACTGTAATGCAGTGGTCGGACCGATGGCCTGGATGTCGGTGGGACTGCTACCAATGGCCTGTCAGTGGTGGTCCCAGCGACATCCAAATAAGGCCCCAAGTGTGGTTCACCACTGCTAGATATGTGTCAGACCTTCTCTTTCTTTTCCTCAATCCTTTCAATAGCTTTTGATGCAATTGAATGTCACTTACATACATAATCTATTCAATGTTTTGGTATTCCAGAATTTTGGCCACTGAACCAATGCCAATGAAAAGTATCAGTTATAATGCCAATGCTTGTGGTCCTCAAAAGGTGATGGATGTAAGGCACGTGGGATTATCTGGTGAATTCAATTGTCCCTGCAGAACCTAAATCACAAAAGTAATTTTCCTCAATAGACAAATAAAAACATATTCCTTTATGTTCAGGATAGCGGTTTATGTCCTTCAACCAACTGGAAGTCATTTAAAGGTAGTTGGATTCCAGGTAGAAGGAGGTCGTATATTAACCTTAGTAAGACAGGCAGTGCTATGGATCATAGGATGGGTTAGAATGGAGCATTTGAGCATACTGAGGACAATACTAGAGATGAGCAAGACAGTGGTGAGGTTTGTAATGAGATGAAGCTTTGAACATTAAAGTCAACTTCAGTATGGAAGATAGCTACAACAGAGGCACAGTTTCGAATCTGTGCCAGCATCCTAATAAGACGCTTGTGAAACACTTAACTATTGTAGTTACTACATTAATGGTGAAACGCACAGCATGTCAGTATTGTTGCAGATTGCACTAACAAAAAATAAAAAAGACATAAACAAAGTGCAAGATGTGCTAAAGGCATTTGCAACATAAATACGCATTGGTAAATGCATTAGGTTTTGCCTGTGGGATTAATAATATGTTAAGAGGTGTGGGAGCAGTGTATAAGTGCAGGGAGAATGGTGTGAGTGCTCTCTGTGCATGGTGAGTGGTGCATGAATGAAGGTTGGTAAGTGTCTGAGTGTAGGGTGAAAGAGCCTCAATGCATGGTGATTGATGTATGTTCAGTGCAGAACGAGAATTGTGAGATATGTTACCCTGTACAAGGAAAGAGGTGTGTGAGTATAGGGTGAGTGGTGTGTCAATAGTAGAAGTGCAGGATGAGTGTTTTGAGTTCAGGGTGATACATGTGGGTGGAGGGTGAGAGAAATGTGAGTCAGGGTGACTGTGAATGGTGGGTGAACAGTATCTGGCTGCCAGTGCAATGTCGGGGTGATTATGCAGAGTAAATGGTGGATCAATGTGCAAGGTGAGCGGTGTCTGAGAGTAGGTGAAATGGGAAACATCCATTACAACGCAGGCATTACATTGTAATGCCTTTACAGTGCAACTATTACAATGCTTATGCCATTACATTGCATGCCATTACAACGCATGTGGCATTACGACGCAATGCCATTAGAATGCATGCTCTTACAACGCATTTTAAGGTAAGTAAGTTTTTGAGGTAAGTGAGGTAAATGTGTATACTCGTATATTAATTTTATTACTTTTTATTAATAGTAATTTACTAAAAAGTGATATGAAATGTTAGAAATATATTTAATATAAACAAAAATGTAGGATGAACCTATCCACTAGGACTGGATGCATGGGAAACTGGGGTTTTGGGGTGGGGGAGTATATTAATACTCAGGTATTAATTGTAATACTTGAAAATGAATTTATATCTACTTCTAATGAAAATTTCTTTAGGAATTTATGTATTAATAAATTAAAAAAAGAGATGCACCTATCCACTAGGACGGGATGCATGAGAACCAGGGTTTTTGGGTGGTGGAGTGTTTTAATACTCGGGTATTAATTTTTTCGTAATTTTAGATTCAGTAATAATAATTTTATTTTGAAAAATATAATATAAATATGTTTCATAAAAATACATTTCAAAAACAAGGTACTTGGTCGTGGCACTAGACAGGGCTGTCCCCTCTCTCCCCTACTATTCGCTCTGGCCCTCGAACCCCTTGCAGCGTGGATACGAAATGATGTTGTCATACACGGACTACAGTGGGCGCCGGGATGGGAAGATCGTATATCCCTATACGCAGACGATGTTCTCCTTTATCTCGCCTCCCCCAAGAGATCCCTTATTGTGCTGCTCGACATCCTTGACGTCTTTGGCAGATATTCCGGGTTCCGGATAAACTGGCAGAAGTCTCTCATATATGTCCTCAGTGGAGACTCCCCGCAATTGCCTCGACATTGCCCGATATCTGTGGCCACAGACGTATTCAAATATTTGGGCATCTTTATTTCCCTTGATCCGGCACTCCGATACTCACGCAACTTGACCCCACCCCTGCAACGACTTAAAAGCGACATCACACACTGGAAAAAACTTCCTATGTCCATGTTGGGCAAAGCTGCGTTATTCAAAATGATGTCTCTGCCACGCTTTCTCTATGCACTCCAAAACACGGCTGACCCTGTACCTAACTCGTATTTTAGAGAGGTAGAGGGCCTCCTCTGGGGCGCACGGCCACAAATTGCCTTACCAAAGCTCACGCTTGGGTGGTACGACGAGGGAATCGGATTGCCGGACATTAAAAAATATTATTGGGCTGCCCATCTCATAGCCATTAACCATGGCACCTATGGCCCCCCTGACGCCCCGGGTTTCCGTATGGACCGCTGGATCCTTCCCGGCGGGACATACGGCCGAGCACTATATTCTGCACCTGGTGGGTTCCCCTTAACAGGGCCCACCAAACACACAGTTAAGGTGTGGCACGATGCTGCAAAATCGCTGGGCTGGGCCAATAGACTAACGCTAGCGACCCCGCTATGGGACTCACAAAAATTAGGCTACCTGGGCGACTCAAAGGGGTTTGACAAATGAGACCTGATCGGTATATCCACTATCGGCGATCTTTGGGCTGCGGAGGCAGTCAAGCCATTTAGCACACTCCAGACTCAATACTCACTTGCTGATTCAGAGTTGTTCAGATACCTTCAGGTCCGACATGCGCTGCAGGCCGCGATACCAAGGGGCGACGCCTTACCAAAGTACTCCCCGCTGGAGGACAGACTCCTTGACGGGTACCTACCCGAGCGGGCCATATCCTTGACGTACAAGAAAATAATCAATAACATGAGTGATCCCCTGACTGTTCTGCGAGAGAGATGGACCGAGGACGGAATAGAATTGGACGACGAAGGGTGGCAGACAGCGATCTCGTCCCCTAAAACTGTAGCAATCTCGGCGCAGCTCCGCCTAGTACAGTTAAAAATCCTACACAGAATATATATTACGGGGCCTCAATTGATGCACATGGGGGGGCACACGGATGGGTCTTGTAGACGGGGGTGCTCCCAGCCGGGCATTTTCATACACATCCTTTGGCATTGCAGGCTCATTCAGGAGTACTGGCATAAGATACACTCAATCATTAGTGAAACCCTAGAGATTGAAGTCCGACCGAAGGCTCCCAGATGCCTCCTAAATATCTGGGAACCCACAGATCTCAATGCCTATGCCATACAATGGGTTACACTTGCTTGCATGATTGCAAAGAGAAATATCGCCCAGCACTGGGGGGCATCCAAGGCACCCACGATAACGGACTGGAAAAAGGACCTTGATTGGTGCATGCAACGAGAAAAATCAGTATACATTGCGAGGGGCTGCCCCCGGAAATGGTCCAAGATTTGGACCCCCTGGAACTTATATAGAGGCGAAATATGTACCCCCCCAGACTCCACGATGTAGATGTCTCCTCCTCTCCGTGATTTCAACTATATCGCTACACTCTGTATTGATGAACCCTTGTGCTTGCATCTGCATATGCTGTACTGCTGTGATACAATGCCTTGATGTCGGTGTTTTCCTAATAAAAAGAGTTTTAAAAAAAAACAACAAAAAAAAAAACAAGGATACTTCTCCTCTCGGATGGGTGTTTGGGAAACAGGGGTTTTGGGTGGGGAAGTGTATTAATACCCAGGTATTCATTGTGTTACTAGAATATACCAATTAAAAAATGTATTTGAATATAATATAGTCTGCTTAAAAAATGTATATTATTTTTATTACAAATAATAACATTTAAAAATGTTGGTGATTTTAGTTAAGGGGGGATGTGAAATCTAGTTTAATTTATAAAGCAACAATATTTGCAAGAAATATTTTTATTATGTAATGTATTTTAAAAAATAAACCTTATAAACCTTGAAAATATTCAAAAAATTATAATTAGTATATTTATACAACATAAATTAGAATTACTAGACATTGGATATTGTAATATATAAAAAAAAAAAAATTAGAAATGTAATAGTTGAAAAACAAAATTGGACACATTTGTAGTATTGTAAGAATGTTTATTATGTTTAAAAATTTGTAATACAGTTGTAATAATAATCAAAAAATATTTGAAAAATATTCTATTGCATGTAATATTTATAAAAAATAAGCATTGATTTTATACTGTATTGTAACATATATTTATTGTTTTCTTTGTTGGTTTTCCCACCATTTAACATTGAAGTCAATGATGCAAATTGTTCCTTTTTCCTTTTTACAGAAAGAGATGATGTTGCTGTTGCTGCTTGTACGCAAGTTTCGTTATTGCGAACTGTGGCACGGTCCGGATCAGAAGCATGGAAGAGCTGCATCCAGGTTAGACAAATTTTAATGATTAAAAATAGACTAGTGGTATTATAGTTTATTGTAAGGAGAGAGGAGGGAGGTTGTAAGAGCTAGGGAAGTTGTATCTTGATATTTTTGTATGTTTTAAAATTATAAAAGTTTTCCAAAACAGGTGGCAGTTGTAGGCCCACGTGGGGTTTATTGTTTTTGTAACACTTTTTGTTTAATAGAAAACTTGTAAAAGAAAGGTTACTTTTTCTATTAAATAATAGTGTTATGAAAGTAATATTGGAATACATAATTTTTGTTTGTGACGGGTGTTTGAAATTAAGTTATTGCGTCGCCGCAGTTTTTAGAATAGGTGGAAGGAACATGGACACAGACTTCGTGGATTGAAAAAAAAAACTTTGGGAGATTTTTTGAAAAATTGATTTTGGAATTTGAACTTATGCTGGAGTACGTTCGAAAGAGAAATTCATCGATGTATTTTTTTCACCTTATTTTTCAAGGATTTGATCGAGAGAGGATTGCAATGATGGATTTCTTTATGCATTTTTTGCCAAATTAGTCAAATTGTTTGGGATTTTTTTTTGGGATGCGCTTTTTGTAGGTGTGCACAGTACATTTTTCAGCACAAATATTTTTGCTGTAAAAAATTGGCTTTGGCAAACTATGTCCATATTGGTTAGTTTAATTCGGGTCATGTCTTACAATAAAGGATTATGGATTAGTTGCAATGGATTCGAGGACTGCTCAAGACTCTTGGTGAAAAGTGGGGTTGTACGGACAACTGAAGGTAAGAAACCCAGCTTATAATTATCATTTAAAAAGTTTTTGAAAACTGCCAATTGAATTAGGGGGATTGTTTGTCAAAACAGGCAGGTAAGGTGGTTTAGGAATTAGTGTAGATTAGAAATGTAGGAAGTGTGCAATATTATCTAGGTAGTCTGAAGCCACCATCAACAAAAGTTGTTGAATTGCACCCAATAGTCGCTAGGACATTTTTTTGTTCTTTTCGAGATTAGTGAGTTCAGACCACCACTTAATGATTGCGCGATTCTCATTTCTTGGAAACTTTGCTCCTTCTTCAAAATTTCCAAAAAATGATAGAAGATAGGATGTGGTTTACCAATAGATGTGTTGAAGGAGTTGTGCCATCCCTCTATGGCATTATTAGTTTTTGCACCTCCCTCTAAGCAGGTCGAGTAGCAAATCCACCACTTCACATGGAAACGTGGCTACCTCCTGCGACCTGACCTGGTTATATGGGCAATCCATATGTCTTCAAAGTAATTTAAAAAGGGTGCCAGTTTGTCTTTGTTTGCAATAAAGTAGTCAGATTCAGTAATTGATGTGTAGTATTCATCTACACTGTCAGGAGGAACAAAGCAAAGTGCTGTTCATATTTTCAATTCAAATTGTAGTTAACTGTCTGATATATAATTCTCAAATAAGGATGTTTTTTAATTTTCCGCCAATACACTTGTGAAAAGTGAACACCTGTGAAAAGTGAAAAAAAAATCCTTGAATTTGGGTATCCGTGTACATTTTGGTAATCGTGCTAATCATAGGTAATTTAAAGTCAATTAACACTTTTCTAGGTTTTAGCTTTTATCACTGACAAAAATTCAGTGCATGTTGAGGTTTGTTTATCATGGAGTAAACCTTACACTAACGGTACTACTGTGTGATTAATGTAGGCGTGAATAGTGTATATTTGGGTGAATGGATGGGGTGTGGATTTAAACGTCCCATCCATTATCCAAATATCACTACTCGCCAACTTAACAAGATTATGGGGTGTGCTAAAGATTAGTATTCGTTTAAGAGGGTTTTTGTTGTCATGCAAAAGAAAGGTTTCATTAGTAACGGTTACAGATAGTTCAGGTGGAATTTTAACATCAGAGAAGGTTTGGGGTGTTACACGTAGGGGTAACTTGCCTGTTTTTTACGCTGTATAATTCTGCGTGGGTTGGGGATTGAAGGCATACAACTTGCTACATGTTTTGGAATG
This sequence comes from Triturus cristatus, assembly GCF_964204655.1. Classification (NCBI taxonomy): domain Eukaryota; kingdom Metazoa; phylum Chordata; class Amphibia; order Caudata; family Salamandridae; genus Triturus; species Triturus cristatus. The sequence continues at coordinate 870,263,539 of NC_140583.1, read as the reverse complement.
TGTTGAGAAACCTCCCTCAAAACTGAGCCACAGGGTTTATTGGAGGTGGATGCAAGTGCTTTCATTTCATTCATATTTTCTCTTTCCTCTATCTCCATTGCAGAGGCAGAGGGTTATGCCCGGTGGTCCTTTCAACAGTGTCACCAAGAGTAACCGCTCTGCCTCTGCAATGGGATGAGTAATATTGCACACACCTCCAATGACACCCGGGCTCAGTTAGTCTCTCCTTACAATAAACATAGCCACTGTATCTTAATAACCTATTGCCTCGGTTCGATTTCAGGTATGTTGCTTCTCTTCCTGTTGGCATTTTGATATTTTACTATTGAAAAAAAATTCAAATTGTTAGATTTGTCACATTTTTCATTAATTGCATCCTGTGTAAAAATAAATTAAGGTTCATTGTTTATTTATTGCCAATTCTATTTTGAAGTGACATGCTGCTTATTAGATTGTATGTTTTTTTTAATGCATGCTTAGATTTCCTGCCTTTTTTTTGTTGAAGAAACCTGCAAATGAATATAAGGCTTTTATTGTCTTTTTATTAAAATTTCACTCACCTTTTCAAGTTTTTTCTCGCTTATTTGCTCGTCCTCTGGATGGTTTTGGACTTTTTGCTGTTGGTTGGGTTAGTTAAGGTTTTCTCAGTTCATGTTGTTGTTTGGTTTCTCTAAAAGATAAAGATGTAAATTGTTGACTTTTTTGTAAATTATCTCTGGTTAGTGTGCTTCTGCAATTCGTTATTTAACTTTTATAGTGCTTTTTATTTCTCACTATTTTTTTTAAAAAAATTATGCAATTTGGGCTAGTTAGTTTTGGCTGTTTCGAGAGGGCTTATGATTAATTTACCTGTGGAAGGCCTTTTGTTTTTCTGTTTACTGCTGGAGAGATTTGGTGTAAGTTCTGCTGCTAGTTGTTCTTGATTCTTTGATTTTGCTTGATATGTAAATCTGTGAAAAATCTTTAATGAATATGTTGTTATTGAATAGTAATTTTTACCCCATCATCATACAACACCTTCCCTGAGACAAGCACCTGTCAGAGTAGGAATAGTAATTTTCCCCCACCACCATCCAGCACCTTCCCTGAGGCAAGCACCTGTCAGAGTAGGAATAGAAAATCTTGCCCCCACCACCATCCAGCACCTTTCCTGAGGCAAGCACCTGTCGGAGTTGGAATAGTAATTTTGCCCCCACCACCATCCAGTACTTTTTCTGAGACAAGCACCTGTCGGAATAGGAATAGTAATTTTGCCCCCACCACCCTCCAACACCTTCCCTGAGGCAAAAACCTGTCGGAGTAGGAATAGTAATTTTGCCCCACCACCATCCAGCACTTTCACTGTGGCAAGCACCTGTCGGAGTTGCCATAGTAAATTGTGCCCCACCACCATCCAGAACCTTCCCTGAGTCAAACACCTGTCGGATTAGGAATTGTAATTTCCCCCCACCACCATTCAACATTTTCTCTGACCCTGTTCCTTGTGGCAAAGTGATTACGCTGGAAAGATACTAAGATTAAAAACATATTTCTCATCTATGTCTGCTAATGTATTTCAACTGATATCAATACGTTTTTTTTACAACTTACAGAATGTTGTTAACGTTTAACTTACATTTTAATATTTAAAGGTTTGCTTCTTCCTGTTCGGTTTCTGGTGTTGATTTTTGACCAATATCTGTTAATAGTAAAAAAAAAAGAAATTTTCTTTTAATTTAGAGCAAAACATTTTTTAAATTGCTCTTCACATTTTGATTTTTCTTTACTTGCTTTCGAAATGTAAGATTTGCTTGAAAATATCTGTTTTTAATTGTTCGCTGATTTTCAAAATCTGAAAATCCTCTAATTAAGTAAAAAATAATATAGTTAGTAATTTTGATATTTGTTTTATTATTGTATTGTTGTTTAATTGAAAACGTACACTTAGTTCTGTCTGTAGATGGCAGTGTTCAACTCCACAAAACGCAAACATTCTATGGGCACTTTTTCTGTGTGTGGTCACCGTGGAAGTCAGTTTACCACTGAGCACAAAATGGTTCTTTTATACGTTTTTTGAGGGTAAACGACAGTTTAAAAAAAAACATTTTTGGAAACAGTTTTTTCACGTGATTCAGAACCTGACAGAATGTATATTTATTTTTCTATGTGTAAAAATGTTCTTTTAAACATTCCTTTCTGGAATGTCAGCCATTTTGAGTAGGTGTCGGATCAGGGGTTGTAATAAAAATAGTTGTAGGACTGCCGTTTTGTATGCTTCAAAATGGTTGAATGTATAATCTTTTTGGGACTTTTACTATAGTGTGTTTTTAGTGAATAATTTCGATAATCATTGTTTGTTTACCTGCTATTTTCAACCTTTTTTTACATTGTAATATTAATACTCAGGTATTTTAATGGATATGCACTTTAAAAAGTACCTGAGTATTACATTTAGAACCTGGGTATTAATAATCTCCCCTACCCAAAACCCCTAATTCCATTGCATCCCGTCCCAGGGGATGGTTATACTACAAAAAAAATATTTTAATATTAGAAAAAATACTATGCGTTGTAATGGTATGCGTCGTAATAGTATGCATTGTAATTGTATGCGTTGTGATGGTAGCTTTAATGATAATCAATGAGCCTACTTTGTAATGGTATGCGTTGTAAAAACATGCGATGTAATGGTAGTTGTGTTGTAAATACTGCACTGTTAAAGTATGTGTTATAACATCATATATTCAGGTTAAATGTATGTAAGTGTTGTGCAGAGTTTCAAAATGAGGCTAAATCGTGCTCTGTCCTAATATGCTGGCGATAGCTGCCTGGGCACCTCTCACCTCACCTGGCTCCTGGCAAGGCACGGCTTTTCTGTTCTACCACATGTGGCATGTGTACATTTGAACAATGGTCCCAGTACACGAATTGATGCGCATAAAAGAACCACAGAATTATATAAAGTAAGACACAAAATCGTAGTATTCCTGAGGTACAGTGTTGTTTAATCACACTGAACAACCGGTTGTTTATACCATTTGTTAACACAATTTTAAAGCAGTGCCTCAGGAGGGAAGGGTGAGGGTATGGTGAATGAAGTGAGGATAAGGAAGTGAGTGAAACAGTGTACGATTCACAAAATCAGTTATTTTACAAAAACGGGCTCATACAAGAGCCAGGTTATTCACATTAGGTCCAAACGTTAGAGATCCATAGTTTCAAACAAAATCACAGTGATTAATCGCTGTTGGTCAAACTGGCTAGTGTGGTAGATGTCGATGTTTCGACCCCTGGAGAGTAGTAGGTAAGTGTGTCCCTTACGTCAGGGTCTTCCTCAGGACAGGAGTGTAGGAGGAGAGAGTGAGGGCGGGTTACCATCAGTGGTCCATGCGATGGGCCTGAGGAGAAGGAGGGCGCGTAGGCTCCAAACTGGTGTGAGAGAGCAATAACTTGTGAAGGTACTGATCCATGAACGAGTTAGAAGGGGGGCCAGCCAGGGTTAATCTACTGGGCCTTCAAAGTAATTAATTCTCATGTAGTCATTACGTCGGGCAAAAGTGCTCCGTATTCAATTGTTTCATTACTCAAAGAAACGTCTCGGTCTGAGACATTTCTTTGAGTGACCCGCCCCCACTCTCCCACCCTACACTCCTGTCCTGAGGAAGACCCTGACATAAGGGACACACTTACTTACTACTCTCCAGGGGTCGAAACGTCGACATCTACCACACTAGCCAGTTTTACCAACAGCGATTCATCACTGTGATTTTGTTTCAAGCTATGGCTATCTAATGTTTGGACCTAATGTGAATAACCTGGCTCTTGTATGAGCCCCTTTTTGTAAAATAACTGATTTTGTGAATCGTACACTGTTTCACTCACTTCCTTATCCTCACTTCATTCACCATACCCTCACCCTTCCCTCCCGGGGCACTGCTTTAAAATTGTGTTAACAAATGGTATAAACTACCGGTTGTTCAGTGTGATTAAACAACACTGTACATCAGGAATACTATGATTTTGTGTCTAACTTTATATATTTCTGTGGTTCTTTTATGCGCATCAATCCGTGTACTGGGACCATTGTTCAAATGTAATGTTTTATACCCAGGTCCCAGTGACGTCATTTGGGTTTACCCTTCTAGGTAACTACATGTGGCATGTGAGCAGCGACTGTCTGGGGGAGCAGAAAACAAGCCTCTATAGCAAAAAGTTGGTGTTATTTACTGCAAACATCCGGGCTGCTGTAAAAACTGAGGGCGCAATTGCTCACAAGATGCACGGCCCGTGGCACAGGTACCAAAGGACTACGCATGCCCACACAATATAGCGTTCAACAAATTTCAGTTTTCTTACATGGAGTGACACCAAGTAATACACAAGCATTGGCAAAGCCAATACCTATACAAGAGCTATTGGTTTTGGCAATTGTTTTTGGGATGTTTTACATCAGTGTGGCTGCTGTTCAGTATGGTTAAAAGTTAGTGGCATGGAGTGCTGTAGAGTTGAGTGTCGTAGAGTGGATTTTTTTGAGACCAGTGTCGCACAGTGGAGTGGAGGGAATACGTGTCGTAGAGTTGAAAAGAGGGGAGTAGAGTTCAAAGGCTCAGTGGCAGAGAGTGTCATAGAGTGCAGTTGTGTAGAGTGTAGTGGTGTACAGTGGAGTTGAGTGAAATAGGCTGGAGTGTATTGAGGGAGTAGGGTGGATTGGATTGTAAATTGAAGTGAGTGAATTTAAATGGGGTGAGGTGGATTGGGGTGAGGTGGATTTGAGAGGGGTGGATTAGATTGGATTGAGGTGGGTGCATTTGGATTGACGTGATAGGACTAGGTTGGAGTGGATTGGATTGGGGTGTGGTGGGGTGCATTGGAGTGGGGTGAATTGAAGTGGGGTGGAGTGTAATGGGGTAGATTAGATTGGATTGGAGTGGGGTGGATTGGACTGGAGCCTTGTGGATTGGACTGGAGTAGGTTGGGTTGAACTGGGGTGGGGAGGATTGGAGTGGAGTGGTGCGGATTCAGTGGATTGGAGTGGGGTTGATTGGAGTAGGGTTGACTGGATTGGACTGGAATGTGGTGGATTGGATTGCGGTGGGGTGAATTGGAGTGGGGTGGATTGCGTTGAGGTAGGATGGATTGGAGAGGGGTGAATTAGATTGAGTAGGGTGGATTAGATTGAGTGGGGTGGATTAGGTGGGGTGGACTGAACTGAAGTGGGGTGGACTGGATTGCATGTGGACTGGATTAAGTAGAGGAACATGATTGGGGTAGATTGGATTGGGATGGGGTGGACTGTGGTGGGGTAGAGTGGGGTTGGGTGGATTGGAGTGGAGTGGGGTGGATTTTTTGGAAAGGATTGCAGTGGGGTGGATCAGATTGAAGTGGAGGGGACTGGATTGAGTTGCGGTGGATTGGATTAAACGGGTGGATTAGAATGGATTTGAGTGGGTGGATTAGTTTGGATTGGACTGGAGTGGGTTGGCGTGGATTAGAATGGATTGGATTGGAGTGGGGTGGGTTGGACTGGAATGGGGTGGATTGAAATGGGGTGGATTGGATTGAGGTTTGGTGGGCTGGACTGGAATGGGGTCGTTTGGACTGAAGTGAGGTGGATTGGACTGGAGAGGGGTGTATTGGATTGGAGTGGGGTAGATTGTGATGGATTGGAGTGGGGTGGATTGGGGTGGGATGGGGTGCGGTGGATAGTATTTGGGTGAGGTGGATTGGAGTAGGGTATATTGATTTGGTGGTTTGGGTTGGTGTGGGGTGGATCAGATTGGAGTGGGGCAGATTGGAGTGGGATGGACTGGGATGGAGTGCGGTGGTTGGAGATGGAGTGGGGTGGATTGAATTAGGGTGAAATGGATTGGATTGGGGTGGGGTGGATTGGATTGGAATAGAGCATTGGATTGGAGTGGGACCCATTGGACTGGAGTGGGGCGTATTGTTTCAATTGGAGTGGGGCTTATTGTTTTGGATTGGAGTGGTGCAAATTGTTTTGGATTGGAGTGGTGCAGATTGTTTTGGATTGGTGTAGGGCAGATTGTTTAAGACTGAAATGGGGCAGGTTGGTTTGGACTGGAGTGGGGCAGATTGTTTTGGACTGGGGTGGGCAGACTGTTTTCAATTGGAGTGGGGACGATTGTTTTGGATTCAGTAGCGATGGGTCTCTCTGCGAGATGGCAGTTCAAACAAACCTTCATGTGAAACAGTATTTGATGCAGCACCAGGACAGACTTCAGACCCATTCAGTAGTGCACTGGTGGTCTCCCAATAATGTTGAAGAATTGAAAACATTTTGGGGTTTTACTCTCCTGATGGGCATTGTTTACAAACCAATAGTGTTCTCTTACTGGTCTTGTGACCTAGTGTAGTGTAAGCCATTGTTCTCTGCTGCCATAAATAGAGATCGCTTTTGGCTTCTGTAACTCATGCTGTATTTCAGTGTTAACAGCCAAGCCCTACACAGAGACCATTCAGACTCTGATCGGGTGTTCAAAGTTAATCCTGTGCTGGGCACTTTATCGGGCATTTCAAAGAAATTTATAGACCAGGAAAAAGCTTAGCTGTAGATAAGTCAGTGGTGTTATAAAATGGACAGCTGCTATTTAACCTGGATCTCAAAAGCAAGAGAGCTCTGTGTGGTATTAAAGTGTACCTGCTTTGTGAAAGCTTTACTGGCTACAGCCATAGCCTATGTGTATACTGAGGGAAAGAGTCAAGCAGTTTATCACCTGGTTGTCCCGAGTCAATAGCTATCCATGGAAAAACTGTTTGGGATCTTGTGAGTTCCTGATTAGACAATGGACACCACTTGTAGCTAGACAATCCCTACACTGGAATTCCAGTATTCAGGGATCTTGTTTCTACAGACACACCTGCTTGTTGTACAATTAGGAGCAACAGAATAGCAGTGGCGGCTCCTCCACTAAAGCGGAGGAGCATCGCCCCACTGCTCTGAAAGCAGTGCTAAGGAAAAAAAAAATGATAATAAGAGAACGATATTCTCATTTTATTTTTAGAGGAGCTTGGAGCCAGGCTAGGGCGGGCGGGGCTGACCGCGTCAGAGGGAGGAGGAGTGGTATACAATGCACATTAAGTGCGCATGACTGTTTGGCCTGCAGTCTTGGGCCAGCCAAACCGTCATGCGCACTTAGCATATTCTCTACCTGGATGTAGTGCACATCAAGGGTGGAGAACATGCACAAGTGCAGACCAATCACGACGCTGCTGTCATGATGGTGACAGCAGCGTCATGATTGACTGGATTGACATGATTGACTAGGGGAGTCTAGGAGCCTGGGTGCTGGCAGGAGAACAGAGAGGATGGAGGAGAGGCTGTGGCTAGTGACTGACGACAAGCAGGTAAGTCTTCTTTTTTCTCCCTATTTTTCTAACCCTCACCTCCGTTCCCTACCAGCTGCCACTGCGGCATAGGGTTTCCAGTGAAGCAGAATAATAGGACACTTGTAAACAGGCGGTGGAGTACTTTACTTTGTGAGGAACTGCTAGCCCTCACATTCCAAGATCACAGGTGTTGGACTTGGCCCTTCTGGCAGGTTCACCCCTGAACTTTTTTGCTTTTTACTGGTGACTTGGTGTGGTAATTTTTTGGTCCCTGCGCACTTTCCCTGTGTCCCAGGGTAAAGTGCGTGCGTGCTCTGAGTGCATGTGGTGAGATAGGCCTGCCCTCCCATAGGAATGCATGGGGAATGTATGTGTCCCTAGTAGTTCCTGATGCATGGGGTGTGCAGGCCTGAGTTTGGTATGTGCGGACTCGTGGGAGTGAATGCTGCGTGATGATATGTGCGGTGTGCATGTACTTAGTGTGGAAGTGCCACTTCTAGAAGTGGGCACTTCTGTGTGCATTTTTTCTGTCGCGTGATTGGCTGCTCATGTCATGTGACGGGCTAGGGATTCCCCAGAGTCAGGATGAGTCACCCAGTGGTGAATGGGAAGATCAGCAGCTAGATGGGTGGGAGGAGTACACCTGGGTCCTGAATAGGGCAGGGTTTTCCACACACAATGCTGGCCCCGCCCCCTGTGGTGCGACTGACGACCCTAGCCCTGCCAGTGAATAGAGTGAGGAGCTGAGCACATCAAGGGTGCTCCCCAACCAGCTGCGACTGGTTTTCCCCCTCACCCTGAACCAAGAACAAAGACTTTTACTGTATAAAAAGGGGCTGTGTCCCCTTACAAGTTGTTCTCTGTCAGGATCTTACCTGAGGGGGGCTGCTGCTGCTGCTGGACCAGAGGACCGCCACCTGGACTACCTCCCTGCCTGGAGGCCCAGTGAGCTGGCTCTGGGTCCAGCCTTGCCCCCCACCCCTGCCCTGCTGCATGCAGGGAAGAACTTGCTGGACTTTGTGGTGCTTTTTATGCTTTAGCGCTGAGAGCGCTTTCACTTTTGATCCCTAGCGCTAGGAGCGCTGTATTTCTGCTAGCCGGTGCCCACCCGGCGTTTGCCCCGTTTCTGCCGATTCTAGGGTCTCCTGGCAGGTGCCCACCCTGCCAGGGACATTGCCGTGGACATCGGCGGGTGCCCACCCCGCATAATCAATTATTTCTGGCGCGGGTGCCCACCCCGCTTATGGCCGTTTTTATTGAGGGAGCCCACCCCTCATTATCGCCGTAGAGATAATCACCGCTGCAGCCCGGGCCGAAATCCCGGAAGTCAGGCAGCCTTCGCTTGAGACGTGGGCGGGACTTGACCCGGAAGCAGCCGGGAGCCTACCCCGCGCTGTCCCGGGCAAAGCAGGAAGAACCCGAGAGAGCCCCGAGGAGCGGGAGCTCTCTGGTGCCGCCTCGCACTGCCCCGGTGAAAGAGTCCGGTGTGACGGGAGCGCCGGAGGCTCCCTAAACGAAGCAGACCGGCAGCGAGAGGAACGGAGTCCCCCTGCGAGCGGCCCGGTGAGTAGGGGAGGGCCCTGGGGGCTCCGTGGTGTCGGCATTCTCTACTCTAGAGCGCTTGGCGGCTCTAAACGTTTGGGGGCATTGTTCTTCGTGGATCAAGAGCCTGCGAGGCTCCGGGGGCATTGTGTGTAAAGAGTCCCCCGTGTGGGACTCCAACGAACGTGGGCCTTTTGTTAAAGAGCCGTGAGGGCTCCAACGAGGCGGGGCTGATTCCAGAGCCGGTTGAGGCTCCAACGTTACGAGGGCATTCTTTGAGAGCCCACGAGGCTCCACCATATGCGGGGGCGTTATTTCTTGAGCGCGAGTCGCTCCAACGTTGGGGCATTTCTTGTCTCGAGCCCACGAGGCTCCAAGGGGGCATATCAATTTCAGAGCCCAGAGAAGGCTCCAAAGGCACCGTGGTGCCCAAGTATTTTCCCAGCTGCCCAGCACTTAGTGGGCAGCTGCCACGTTGGGTTGGGCATTGTGCGCCTGGCTTGCGCAGCCTGCGCAGTCGCGCCCTGACATTCTTGGACATTGGTCATTTCTGCCCCCCCCCCTGGGGACAGTTATTTTGTGTTGTGCCCTCGCCCAGGGTACCTGGTGATTTGCATATATGTACTTTTGCGCCTGCGCAATGTCCTCAGGATATTTTCCTTCCCTACACCTCTGAATGTTATGCATCATGTGTTTATGTGCTTAGACCCCTACAGGTATTGTGATACTTAGGTGGTTGTTTTCTCCCTAGTACAGGTGGTACTAGTGAGGTCCTAGTTCCCTGCGTGATATATTCCTAAAGGTGGTTAGGGTTGCGTAGGTGGTACTTCCTGTTACCAGTAGTTACTGGTTGTGTGCTATATGTTCTATTTTTAGTGCTACAGTGATTGTATGTACTATGTTCTCAAATATTACGTTCTACGTTCTAAGTGCTATTTCTACAAAGTGCTAATTCCTGACAGTGGTCCATGTGGCCCTGTCCCCTGTATATATAATCCCTTGTAAATTCTGCCCGTGCCTGTTGGCACATTGTAAAGTGTGTGTTTTTATCTAATGTGTTGTGTATAATACAACGGTTATTTTTTATATAATACCTTGTGTGGAGTTTCCTTTGTGGTGGGCCTTGGGTGTTGTTGCTGGGTGCGCGCGCAAACGCTTTACACATCGCCTCAGGGATAAGCCTGTCTGCTCGTGCCAAGCTACCAAGGGGGTGAGCAGGGGTTATCTTTGGCGTGTAACTTCCTTGCCCTGACTAGAGTGGTGGTTTCTGCCTGGCTTTGGCGCAAGCCCTAGCCAGCCATAAATCCCATTTCTAACATTGGTGATCAGCGGTGGGATTTGGACTTGCGTTTGCGCTGTACCGCAGCGGCAACTGGCCACACTACAAAACTCTGCATTTAGATAAATCACATGGTATAGGGATTATTGTTCTAAGTTTGTTTTTAATTGTCATTTCTTTGGAAATGTGTTTCTTGTGCACTGTGAGTTAGGTGTCCCTAGCTCGGGAGGGTAGATCATCCCCCTTAGTGCATTGTGTTTTCTGGATTCACCAGAGGGTGGGATCCAGTGGTGGCAGCGTAATAGTGTCCTGTACATTTGTCCCCCGCCCTGCGCCCAGAGTTGGTACCTGTGTCACGTGGTGGTCAGGTTGAGGAATCAGGGGTGGTAGAAACTGCCTTACCAGTCCGAGGGGAGGGTTGTGTGTGGATGAATGGTGTGTGGCACTAGGCAAGTGAGTGTGAGTTCTCTGGGATAGAGAGCTTGCTGAATCCTTTGTGAATTGTGTACTCCTGTGTTAAACTCAGACCTCTAGGTTCCCTGTGTGATCTTTTCTCTAGAACGTCTGCCAGAATGGAGCCTGCTTTTGATCCCAGTGATCTAGTTTATTACAGTATGCAGGAGTTGGAAAGGTTCTGTAGAGAAAGAAACATAGGGGTGAGAGAGTCAGACACTGTGTATGAACTGAGGAACCACATGATTGGATGGCAAGCAGGTGAATGGGAACGTGAGCGCAGTGAGGAAGAAAGGGCCCGGGCCTCACACCTGGAGGGTGGTGGGTCTGTGGGGAGCCCTGAAGATTTAGAAGAACATGACAGTACCTGGACTCCAGTAGAGAGTGAGGACCCCGTAGGTAGGGAGTCCCTTGCTGGGTCCAGCGTAGGAGATAGCGCCTCATCCCTTTCCCTGTCCCCTGAGCATAGTGGTAGTTTTCTGGATTCCCCAGTGAGAGTGGAGTCCAGGGGGGGCAGCGATATAAAGTGCAGTACAGAGAGTCCCAGTCCCCCGAGTGTGGTACCTTGTTCCCGAGAGGAGGAATGTAGGTTGAAGTTCAGGGGCAGTAAGAAGCTGTCTCACCAGTCTTGGGAGGAGGCTGTGGAGGAATGTCATGATGCACTGGTGGACTGGTTGGTGTTTAACCCGGAGCAGGATTTGGATGGAGTACTAAATATGATTATCAAAGAGCAGATGCTCAGTAGTTGTTCTCCAGGGTTGGGCCAACACCTGTTGAGGTATAACTCTTTTTGTCCATGGGAACTTGCAGAGGAAGCAGAGCGCTGGGAAAGGGCCAGAGGCTCTCTAGAGTCATTAGTGAGTGCTTCCAACAATAGTGGGTCAGAGATCCTCCAGCCCAGTGTGGTGGAGGAGGCTCAGTGTAGCCCAGCTAGGTCCCAGGATAGCGAGGAGGGTGTAGGGGCTCACTGCCTGGCTCAGTGGAGCAGGAGTGAGGGGGTGACCGAGGGTCCCCAGACGCCCGAAACCCTGCCTCAGGACTTGGATGGTTTCATGAGGGAACACCAAGTTGGGGACCTAGGCTGTCCTGTTAGTCCACTTGAGGAAGATCTCTTAGTGAGTAGAGGACCTGGAGCGCAGTAACCAGGGCTCCTGTGGTTCTAGAGGCTGGCAGTACAGCTCCGGTAGGGAGGGTACAGGAGTCCAGCGTGAGTGATTGGGGGATGAGTTCCCCAGTGGAAGAGCCGGTGGGTCAGGGACTTCCCAGTTGGGCTAGGATCCCGTGTACTGACCAGGGTGACACCACTTCTGTTCTGGGGGATCTCCGCGCACTGTCAGGTGGACAGGGGACGGGAGATCAGCACCAGACAGACAGTCGCTCGACATATGTGTCATTTGATAGCCTCAGAGGGATGGAGTGGAAATCCCCAGAAGTCCTGGAGTGCCAGGCAATTATTCCACCAAAGGTTCTAGGCCGGAGGTTGGAAGGCCAGGTTCGGGATCAGCCTGACCAGAAGGGTGGGACGTCTATAACCAGCGTCCCGACCGGTTCTTCTTCCAGAAGTACCGCCCCAGTTGGTAGGGAGCAGGGCTCTGGAAGGGGGTGCAGAGGGTGGGAGAGCCCACCTCTGCCCCCGGTACAACCTGAGGGGTTAAACCCTGGGTTGGAATGGCGTTCTAGGTGTACCCCTCGCCAGAGGAGGAGGAACCCTAGGAGAAGAGGTAGGGGGAGGAGAGCCTTCCCTGAGACTCCTGGTCCGTCTGAGGGTGTAGACCCTAGGCTGGAGAACCAGTGGCAGTCTAGTCCTGTCTTGCAGAGAGGAAGAGTGGAGAATGGCCGCTATGTGCCAGGGGTTACTACCCCCCACTCTGTGATTAGGCAAAGACCGGTGGCACCTGGGTGGCCTAGGGCCTGGTCTTGGCCGCGGACAACTTGGGAGTACCAGTGGGGTAGCCCAGTTGGTCCAGACAGTGGTGTTAGAAAGAATTCCATGGGTTCACCGTGGCGTAGAACCGGAGGGTGTCCCTGCAGTTGCGGGCCCGCGTCTGTGTTCTATCGCCCCAAGCAGGGAAGTCCATCACGGTGGTGATTGGTCTGCCCTGCGTTTTGGCTGGAAGGGGGTTGTGTTGGACTTGGCCCTTCTGGCAGGTTCACCCCTGAACTTTTTTGCTTTTTACTGGTGACTTGGTGTGGTAATTTTTTGGTCCCTGCGCACTTTCCCTGTGTCCCAGGGTAAAGTGCGTGCGTGCTCTGAGTGCATGTGGTGAGATAGGCCTGCCCTCCCATAGGAATGCATGGGGAATGTATGTGTCCCTAGTAGTTCCTGATGCGTGGGGTGTGCAGGCCCGAGTTTGGTATGTGCGGACTCGTGGGAGTGAATGCTGCGTGATGATATGTGCGGCGTGCATGTACTTAGTGTGGAAGTGCCACTTCTAGAAGTGGGCACTTATATGTGCATTTTTTCTGTCGCGTGATTGGCTGCTCATGTCATGTGACGGGCTAGGGATTCCCCAGAGTCAGGATGAGTCACCCAGTGGTGAATGGGGAGATCAGCAGCTAGATGGGTGGGAGGAGTACACTGGGGTCCTGAATAGGGCAGGGTTTTCCACACACAATGCTGGCCCCGCCCCCTGTGGTGCGACTGACGACCCTAGCCCTGCCAGTGAATAGAGTGAGGAGCTGAGCACATCAAGGGTGCTCCCCAACCAGCTGCGACTGGTTTTTCCCCTCACCCTGAACCAAGAACAAAGACTTTTACTGTATAAAAAGGGGCTGTGTCCCCTTACAAGTTGTTCTCTGCCAGGATCTTACCTGAGGGGGGCTGCTGCTGCTGCTGGACCAGAGGACCGCCACCTGGACTACCTCCCTGCCTGGAGGCCCAGTGAGCTGGCTCTGGGTCCAGCCTTGCCCCCCACCCCTGCCCTGCTGCATGCAGGGAAGAACTTGCTGGACTTTGTGGTGCTTTTTATGCTTTAGCGCTGAGAGCGCTTTCACTTTTGATCCCTAGCGCTAGGAGCGCTGTATTTCTGCTAGCCGGTGCCCACCCGGCGTTTGCCCCGTTTCTGCCGATTCTAGGGTCTCCTGGCAGGTGCCCACCCTGCCAGGGACATTGCCGTGGACATCGGCGGGTGCCCACCCCGCATAATCAATTATTTCTGGCGCGGGTGCCCACCCCGCTTATGGCCGTTTTTATTGAGAGAGCCCACCCCTCATTATCGCCGTAGAGATAATCACCGCTGCAGCCCGGGCCGAAATCCCGGAAGTCAGGCAGCCTTCGCTTGAGACGTGGGCGGGACTTGACCCGGAAGCAGCCGGGAGCCTACCCCGCGCTGTCCCGGGCAAAGCAGGAAGAACCCGAGAGAGCGAGAGAGCCCCGAGGAGCGGGAGCTCTCTGGTGCCGCCTCGCACTGCCCCGGTGAAAGAGTCCGGTGTGACGGGAGCGCCGGAGGCTCCCTAAACGAAGCAGACCGGCAGCGAGAGGAACGGAGTCCCCCTGCGAGCGGCCCGGTGAGTAGGGGAGGGCCCTGGGGGCTCCGTGGTGTCGGCATTCTCTACTCTAGAGCGCTTGGAGGCTCTAAACGTTTGGGGGCATTGTTCTTCGTGGATCAAGAGCCTGCGAGGCTCCGGGGGCATTGAGTGTAAAGAGTCCCCCGTGTGGGACTCCAACGAACGTGGGCCTTTTGTTAAAGAGCCGTGAGGGCTCCAACGAGGCGGGGCTGATTCCAGAGCCGGTTGAGGCTCCAACGTTACGAGGGCATTCTTTGAGAGCCCACGAGGCTCCACCATATGCGGGGGCGTTATTTCTTGAGCGCGAGTCGCTCCAACGTTGGGGCATTTCTTGTCTCGAGCCCACAAGGCTCCAAGGGGGCATATCAATTTCAGAGCCCAGAGAAGGCTCCAAAGGCACCGTGGTGCCCAAGTATTTTCCCAGCTGCCCAGCACTTAGTGGGCAGCTGCCACGTTGGGTTGGGCATTGTGCGCCTGGCTTGCGCAGCCTGCGCAGTCGCGCCCTGACATTCTTGGACATTGGTCATTTCTGCCCCCCCCCCCGGGGACAGTTATTTTGTGTTGTGCCCTCGCCCAGGGTACCTGGTGATTTGCATATATGTACTTTTGCGCCTGCGCAATGTCCTCAGGATATTTTCCTTCCCTACACCTCTGAATGTTATGCATCATGTGTTTATGTGCTTAGACCCCTACAGGTATTGTGATACTTAGGTGGTTGTTTTCTCCCTAGTACAGGTGGTACTAGTGAGGTCCTAGTTCCCTGGGTGATATATTCCTAAAGGTGGTTAGGGTTGCGTAGGTGGTACTTCCTGTTACCAGTAGTTACTGGTTGTGTGCTATATGTTCTATTTTTAGTGCTACAGTGATTGTATGTGCTATGTTCTCAAATATTATTCCTACGTTCTAAGTGCTATTTCTACAAAGTGCTAATTCCTGACAGTGGTCCATGTGGCCCTGTCCCCTGTATATATAATCCCTTGTAAATTCTGCCCGTGCCTGTTGGCACATTGTAAAGTGTGTGTTTTTATCTAATGTGGTGTGTATAATACAACGGTTATTTTTTATATAATACCTTGTGTGGAGTTTCCTTTGTGGTGGGCCTTGGGTGTTGTTGCTGGGTGCGCGCGCAAACGCTTTACACATCGCCTCAGGGATAAGCCTGTCTGCTCGTGCCAAGCTACCAAGGGGGTGAGCAGGGGTTATCTTTGGCGTGTAACTTCCTTGCCCTGACTAGAGTGGTGGTTTCTGCCTGGCTTTGGCGCAAGCCCTAGCCAGCCAGAAATCCCATTTCTAACAACAGGCAAGTGTATCTTTCTTCACTGTACATGATGAGACAATAACCTCAGTGAAGGAAGTGACTAGGGTCACCCGCGTCACTTGTGACGACCTCTCAGCCTTCCAAACAAATGAAGAGTTGGTCAGACAGTAGAGAATACAAACCAAGTTATTTATTAGTATTTTGCTCAAGTGGAGTCCAGTCTGACTAGCCTTCTAAGATGCTACTGAGGACCGAAGGGCTGAACACTTGGTGGTATATTATGTATAACTTGATACCAGTAAAACACGCCCCAACTGGAAATTTCTAGTTGGGGCCAGTTACACAATGAAGATACAGAAAGATAAGTTTTGATTCTGAGACTGAGCCCACACTATCTGTGCATCAAGGTCACTCTGCCTGCCTTCGCAGCTGAGTCAGTGGGAGCAGGCTTCTATCTTATGGGAAAAGTATGCAGAAGCACAAAACAATGTATTCATTAGTACAACGATGCCCAACCTTGAGTGACACAGAAGATTCAGCACGGCTACACCTTGCCGAGCCAGGGAGCAATTAATTGCGATCATGGCCTAGAATTGGCAGCTAAGTATAAAATGGTGCTGCAAAGTCTAACTTAAGTATCATTACATATGGTTGCACAAATTAGACTTTTAATTTAATTCCTACATCAGTCTACATGCATGACCACATGGCTGAAAGTCAGTAGCCTAATTGTATTCTAGACTGCAACAGATACATGGGTGGGGTTGACAAGCACAACCAAAGCCTTCAGCTCTAAAAGGCTGCTTGTAATACCTGTATCTGAAAGAAACACGTTAGTTAGATTCCTCACCTTAGAATATCCCCAGGCATCAGACTGGATCCGGAAGATTTTTGTAGCAATATCCTTTGCGCGTCGCTAGGCGTCGTCTGCGTCTCCACGTCCGTCGTTGGCGTCGTGTGCCAGAATGACGTCGTCGGAGTACTTAGACGCCGCCCTCGCGCGCTGACGTCAGTTCTTCTTTTTTCCGCGCCAGTAAGCGCCGATCCGGGAGAGCTACCCCTTTAGTCATTTTTTGACTAAATATTTTGACTCTTTTTGGTCACTTTCTCGACTCTGGTGCCGGTAGGATGCCTGGTTTCAAGGCCTGCGACGACTGTCACCGACTGATGTCGGTGACCGATCATCACCGCCGGTGCCTGTACTGTTTGGGACTCGACCACGACGCGGAGTCGTGTTCCAATTGTATGGCCCTGACCTCGAAAGCTAGGCGGGAGCGGTACCGTAAGCTTCTCGAGCTTCGCCACTCGGCTCCGCGCCCCTCGCGATCCCGGTCCAGGAGGAGGTCCAAGGATCGGTCGCGGAGCCGCACTCGACATCATCGCTCGTCTGGCTCGAAGTCTTCGGGTAAGTCGAAGCGCTCCAAGAAGTCCAAGAGGTGACACCACTCTTCGGACTCCCCTCGCCGGTCGCGCGACTCGGCCGAAGGTCAGGGTGGTTCCACCCCCGCGGCTCCGCCGGCGCCGCAGGTGCCGCGCACGTCCCCATACCCGCCGGTCCCTGGGACTGACGCGACGCCGGCGGAGGTCAGTGCCTTCCTCTCGGCCATGAGGAGCCTGGCCCCGCCGTCGCCGCCCGCTGGTGCGCCTTCGGGCCCCGCGGACTCGACTGGGCGACCTTGCCCGCTGGCGGCTCCGGCCCCGGCGCCGTTGGAGGCTCCGGCCCCGATGCCGCAGGTCCCCGAGGGGCCCAGGCCTGGGCCCCCGTCGACGCCGGTCGACCTCATCACGTCTCCTCTGCCGGCGTCGACACCGGTGCTACCTCCGACGCCGACTCCGGTCGACGTCGATCCCCGGTTCAGCCCCTGTCCGGACCCGAAGCCGGTGCGGCGCCGCTCGACGCCGCATCCGACGCCGCTAGAGACACATTTTGTCTATCGTCCGGCTCCGATCATTCCTCCTGTTTACCAGGAATCGGATGATGCGGGCGACTAGGAGGGGTCCGTGGACCCTTTGGCCCTTCAGGGCCAACTTTCGCAGGACTGGGCAGATGAACTGGGGGAGGCCAGTGGTTAGGATACCTCACCGGACACTGGATTCATCTCTCCTCCGACTGTGGCTTCGGAGGAGGGTGCAGCTTTTTCTGTGGTGCTGCGCAAGGCGGCCGCGGCCCTTGAGCTTGAGCTGCCTGCCATGGCTGTGAGGACTAACATCCTCACTGAGGTGCTTCAGTCTGCAGCAAGCTCCACTGAGCCTCTGCTGCAATTCAATGAGGCCCTCATTGACGTTCTGCAGGGCACCTGGTTCAAGCCTTCCACAGTCCCTCCTGTGGATAGGAACGTTGCCAGGCGCCACCGCCCTGCTCCGGGCGACCCCGGTTTTCTGTCCCAACACCACGCCCTTGAGAGTCTGGTTATCCAGGCCTCTACCTCCCAATCCTCCTTCCCGTCCGCTCCTCCGGACCGGGATTCCAAGAGACTGGAACAGTTCGGTAAGAAGCTGTTCTCCTCGCTCAGTTTGGGCCTGCGGTCTTTGAACACCACCTGTCTCTTGGACCATTATTCCCACTCTCTGTGGGATACGGTGGAGAACGTGCTGCCCCTGGGCCCGGAGGAGGCCCGGGCACGGCTTTCCTCAGCTCTGGCCGATGGGAGAGATGCAGCGCGCCATGCAATCCGATGTGGACTCGATACTACGGACTCGCTGGGTAGGGCAATTTCTACCACGGTGGCGCTTCAACGTCACGCCTGGCTGCGGTCCACGTCCTTTTCAGGGGATGTCCAGAGCACTCTCATGGACATGCCTTTTGATGGCACTCGCCTTTTTGGTGAGAAAGCGGACAGCGCGCTGGCTCGCTTCAAGGACTCCCGGGCTACGGCCAAGTCCTTGGGCCTCTCGGCCCCGCGGCCACAAACTTCCGCTTTTCGCTCCTTTCGTAGCCAGGGAAGGGGCACCACCTCACGTCCGCCTAGCCACCGGCCGCAGAACCAGCCTGCACGCGGTCGCGGACGTGGTTTCCGCCGAGGCGGTACTGGAGGACAACGCGGTCAGTCCACATCCACCCCGGCAGCATCCGCCTCAAAGCCTTCCTAGTCCGAGCTTTCAGGCCCATTCCTCGCCAGTGGGAGGCAGGGTTCGCCATCACCTGCTCCACTGGCGTACCATTACTTCGGACAGGTGGGTGCTGCAAATCGTCCAAAGGGGCTACTCCCTCCCCTTCGAGACGACCCCTCCAGCCATGCCACCGCAGCACCACCGTATCTCGGAGGATCATTTGAATCTTCTGCAAGAGGAAGTTTCGGCCCTCTTGGCCAAAGAGGCCGTCGAGCGCGTTCCGAGCCCAGAAGTAGGCCGTGGTTGTTATTCCCACTACTTTCTGGTTCCCAAGAAGGGCAAAGGGGGCCTACGCACTATCTTGAACCTCAGGAACGTCAATGCCTTCCTCCGGAAGGAACGGTTCAAAATGTTGACTTTGGCTCAGGTTCTAGCTGCCTTCGACCCTGGAGACTGGATGGTAGCGTTGGACTTGCAGGACGCATATTTCCACATCCCCGTCCTGCCAGCCCACCGGCGTTACCTGCGGTTCACGGTGGATCAGGAGCACTTTCAGTTCACCGTGCTCCCCTTCGGCCTTACCAGTGCCCCTCGGGTGTTCACGAAAGTGATGGCGGTGGTCGCAGCTCATCTGCGCAGATCAGGGGTTCCAGTCTTCCCCTATCTCGACGACTGGTTGTTGAAGGCGGGCTCGCCCCAGGCTGTCGTCTCCCACCTCCAGACTACGGCAGATCTCCTGCATTTGCTGGGGTTTTCCATCAACGTGCCGAAGTCACACCTGAGCCCCTCTAAGAAGCTCCTCTTCATCGGAGCGGTTCTCGATTCGGCGCAGTTCGGGTTTATCCACCGGAACAGCAGGTCCGGGATATACAGGCCCTGATTCCCATCTTTCGGCCTCTATCCTGGGTTTCGGTCAGGCTAGTGATGCGGCTTCTGGGGCTGATGGCCTCCTGCATCCTACTAGTGCATCACGCCAGGCAGCGCATGCGGGCTCTGCAGTGGGACCTGAAGTTTCAGTAGGCCCAGCATCACGGCAACCTGTCCGACCATGTCTTGATCTCGGAGGGCACTGCACAGCAGTTGCGGTGGTGGCTCACGGACCGCGATTGGGTCACGGGCAAGAGCCTCTCCCTACCTGAGCATGTCGTAGTGACGGATGCGTCCCTCCTGGGCTGGGGTGGCCATATGGGAGAGGCGGAGATCAGAGGCCTCTGGTCTCCGGCGGAGTCTCGCCTCCACATCAACTTGTTGGAGCTGAGAGCGATCCGACTTGCACTGAAAGCCTTCCTTCCCTCTGTCCGGGGAAGTGTCATGCAGGTGTTCACAGACAACACCACCGCCATGTGGTATTGCAACAAACAGGGCAGGGTGGGGTCGTGGACCCTTTGTCAGGAGGCCCTGCGCCTCTGGACATGGATGGAACACCAGGGCATCACCCTAGTGGTTCAACATCTGGCGGGCTCTCTGAATGCCAGAGCAGATGAACTCAGCCGCCGGTGCATGATGGATCACGAATGGCGTCTGAACTCAGAGGTGGCGCAAGTTCTCTTTCAGCAGTGGGGAGAGCCTTGGTTAGATCTATTCGCCACTGACGAGAACGCGCAATGTCAGCAGTTCTGCGCGTTGGAATTTCCAAGGCGGCACTCGCTCGGCGACGCTTTTTGTCGCGAGTGGAGTTGCGGTCTGTTGTACGCCTTTCTGCCTATACCACTTCTGCCCAGAGTGCTGAAGAAGATCAGGCACGACCGGGCCCAAGTCATCTTGGTGGCTCCGGATTGGGCACGAAGGTACTGGTATCCCGAGCTACTCAGTATGTTGACCGATCCTCCGATACGTCTGCCCCTTCGGAAGGATCTTCTGTCGCAGCAGCAGGGGACGGTCCTCCACCCGAACCTGTCCAGCCTCCACCTCCATGCATGGAGATTGAGCGGCGGCAGTTGATGCCATTTGACTTGCCTTCTGAAGTCTGTGATATCATTCTGGCAGCCAGGCGTCCCTCCACAAAGACGGTATACGCCTGCCGGTGGAACAAATTTGTGGCATGGTGCACAGCAAAGGCTGTGGATCCCCTTTCCGCCCCTCTTTCTGAGGTTCTCCTCTTTCTTCTTTCTTTGGCTCAGCAGGGCTCTGCCTTGGGCACCTTGAAAGGTTATATTGCTGCCATCTCTGCCTTCTTACGGCTTCCTGATCAGCCTTCTCTGTTCAAGTCCCCTGTAGTTTCACGCTTTCTTAAAGGCATTACTCACACGTTCCCTCCTGTCCCTTTCGTAATGCCTCAGTGGGACTTGAATCTTGTCCTAACATTTCTGATGTGCGCTCCCTTTGAGCCTCTTCACAATTGTCCTCTACGTCTTCTGACTCTTAAGACTGCTTTCCTGGTATCCATCACCTCGGCTAGACGGGTGAGTGAGGTCCAGGCTCTATCGTCCAAGCCTCCTTTTCTATCTGTTCATACGGACAAGGTTGTCCTTCGGCCTCGTCCTTCCTTTCTACCGAAAGTGGTGACCCCCTTTCATCTTGGGCAATCTGTCACCTTGCCCACCTTCTTTCCGCCTCCACATCCTTCCAAAGAGGAAGAGCGGCTCCACCGTCTGGACCCAAAACGTGCGCTCTCCTTTTATTTGGACCGCACGAAACAGTTCCGGGTGGATGACCAGCTTTTCGTTGGCGACGTGGGTGCTAAGAAGGGGAAAGCTGTGCACAAACGGACCATCTCCCGGTGGGTCATTTTGTGTATAAAAACCTGTTATTCCTTGGCGAAAAAGGACCCTCCTGTTGGGCTGCGAGCCCATTCTACTCGGGCCACAGCGGCTACTAGTGCTTTGGGACGGGGAGTCCCTTTGCAGGACATCTGTCAGGTGGCGACGTGGGCTTCGCTGCACACTTTTGCCAGGCATTATTGCCTAGACAGCCAAGTCCGGAGTGATGGCTTCTTTGGCCGTTCTGTCCTCCAGGACTTTCTGGTGTGATCTTGGTTCGCAGACCCACCACCGGGGTTGGTATTGCTTGGGTATCTATTCTAAGGTGAGGAATCTAACTAACGTGTTTCTTTCAGATGAACAAGTTACTTACCTTCGGTAACGATGTATCTGTAAGAAACATTAGTTAGTTAGATTCCTCACCGACCCACCCATCCTCCCCGTTCTGCGAACTGACATTTAGGGTTAAGGCTATCCTTTTCAGGGCCCTAGAATTTTTGGCACCAGTGTCGGTCTCTTGCATGGCTCTGCGTTCCTGGTGCGGAAAGCTATGTACAAGAACTGACGTCAGCGCGCGAGGGTGGCGTCTAAGTACTCCGACTACGTCATTCTGGCGCACGACGCCAACGACGGACGCGGAGCCGCAGACGACGCCTAGCGACGCGCAAGGGGTATTGCTACAAAAATCTTCCGGATCCTGTCTGACGCCTGGGGATATGCTAAGGTGAGGAATCTAACGAACTAATGTTTCTTACAGATACATCGTTACCGAAGGTAAGTAACTTGTTCGTCTGGTATAATAATCTGAATTTGTATCTGATGCAAATTGGAATGTATAATGCATATGCAGCGTATGACCATTAATCTTCTGGCCACAACATGTTTTTTAACTTTAGAAGGCAGTCTGTTGAAGGCGGAGCTGTTCTAACTGATTTGAAGTGTGTTTTAAGTTTGGGTGGGCAACACTTTCACAGACATCTTCCTCCAAAACAGAAGAAACACCAGCCTTACTCGAGATGTCAAGTTTGCACCAGACAGGGAATCAGGCGAGATACCAGCAACTACTGTCCTCAGTGTCCCTCAGATACTGCCCTATGCCACCCCAAATGTCTTATTTTGTATTACACAAAGGAGAGCATTTTGGAGACTCCTTAAGAAAGGAGGTTTTGTGCACTGGGGGCCTGATTCACAAAGGTAACTTACACTTTTAAGTAATTTTGATTAAGGGTACTGGTTTTTGTTTATTTACAGAATCCAGGTGTATGTTACTACTGCAAAAACAGCGGTAAGTCCAGCACCATACACTATTTTTTTTCTGGAGAGCACACGTCTAGTCACAATGCCCAACAATAAGCACCTGACTAACCACTAATGATGGGCTCCAGAGATGTGTGCTAGCCGCCATAAAGCTCTTCAAAGCCTTCTCAGGGGTAATAAATGCCATATAGATAAATAAAATTACAATTTTTAATTTTTGAGTAAAAACAAATAAATAAATCCCTATACTTTAACATGCAATTCCCAATTTCCTCCGCAGGTGTTGTTAATTATACAAACGATGACATGTATTCTTTGCACACAAATAAAAGTAATCAGGCATGTATTTTGAAGTCCTGATGATGATCCTGCATTGATCACAAATTGAAACGTTGTCGACCTAAAACACTCTGACGGTAAACACTGTTTACAATGCATCATTTACAACACATGCCATTCGAAGCAAGTCGTTACAACGATGCGTTGTTACATCGCATGCCATTACAACGCAAGTTGTTAAAACGACTTGCTGTAGGGGGCAGAAGGTGTTGGATTTGTTGGATTTTCAATCCAACACCTACCCTACTGTTGCACACACTGGAGTTGGAATAGTAAATTATACTATTCCAAACTCCAGCGCCCGCCCCCCTATAGCAAGTCGTTGTAATGACTTGCGTTGTAATGGCATGCGATGTAACAATGCGTCGTTGTAATGACTTGACTTGTAATGGCATGCGTTGTAAATGCATGCATTGTAACGAGTGCTATCCCACTCTGACCATTTAAATATGTGTATATGACTTTTGGGTACAGTAGTGTTCTGCTTGATGTAAATAAGTGACTCCCATTGTGGATACAACTGATGGTCATTTAATGTCTCATGCCTGTTAGTTTTTATGTTTTTAACACCCGTTGAGGTTTTCCCGTGTGGAGTTAATCTTCCACACATATATATATGTTTGACTAAAAGTGTACTACATATCCATTCTTGATAACTCCTGGACATTATTCTTGTCTCCAGAGCATTGTTATCTGTCCATTTACTGTAGGGACATTTGTTCCTGGAAATACTTACTACCCTTGGTCCCTATCAATTCTTGTGTTCTCTTGTACTTATTAACTGCAGTACCAATAGTTGGCAATATGTGATGCTGGATATACTACTGTTTTTTAGGTGTCGCATAGGCAGCGAATTCGCTGCCTCTACGAGGCATCAAGTAATCAATATTACTACTGAAACTCCACCCATTGCATTTGTCTTTGTTTTGTGGCTTGCCATTGGTGGAATTTGGCATTGCTGTTCTTTTCTTGCTCATTGTTGGCTTGTGGTCCGACACATCACTTCCTTTTTCTTCCGTTTCTAGAGGAAGCAGCATTGACCAACTTACCCGACCCTGTTTATATTATTACGTTTAATTTTTTTACTTCGCGGCAAGCGCGCACGTATAATTATTTTTTTAACATGTTAATTTAAAGTATTCGCTAATAATTGCGGCCGTTTATTTGTTCATTTTTAATTTAAAGTATTTGCTATTAATTGCGTTGAGCCGATGACAAGGCTCGAACACTGGTCCACAGCTCCCCAGTCGGCAGCTCTCACCACTGAACTATCACCTCTCCCTCAAAAGCAGCATACCGTTCTCTTTACATGCTTGATCCATTGGAAAATGGCTGTTGGCTTTATCATGTGCTTTGCACAATGAAGACGTCTTAACTTTCTTTCCTAATACACACATCAGCCCAATGGCATCTGATGCAGTATTTCCAGAGTCATGCTTTGCTATTACCCCTCGGTGCAATACTGGCAGGCTTGTTGTAGAACGTAAGTGGGCGGGACCTACGCCCCTCTCTCAGAGTGGCTGCCATTGGAGCTGGGGAAGCAGGCTCGAGTCTCGGCGGAGACGCTCAAGCATCCTGTGATTTTGGGCATATCATGTCATCTCCCGTGCCTAACACAATAATGTGCCTATCTGTAATGCAACTGGAGCTCATGTAAAGCACGCTGACATCTTCGTGCCAAGATCGTGCTAGATAAAACTGGAAAAAACAGCTGCGACCTCCAGCCAGCCCTAAGAGTGAGCAGCCCGAAGCTCTGTAGGAGTGTCCCCATGTTAGGGCCTGGAAATAAACCATTGGGAGAATGTATTTCCCCCATTCACCTCTGTTGAACCAGAGGCAAGTTCAGGCGGGGGCAGCCACAAGAACACTATTTGTGGCTTAAAACGGGAGTCTCCCGCTGGAAGAGGGTCTACAGGAGCCTCGTGGAGTGCGGGGGTGCGGGGAAATGTTTGTTTCGTAACTAGGCGCTGTTCACCTCAGTGTTCGATCCCCTCTGCCTGAACCCCTCCCCTTCTATCCGGAGCTCCCTGTCACCATCCCACTCCTCCCAGCTGGTGCCCCGACGCCTACGGAGCCCCGTGCCCGATCGTCTGCCTGGGGATGCCCTATCTGGACTGATGGAGATCTCGGAGCTGTGCCTCTCGGACCCTTTGGGCTACCACAACCAGTGAGTACCTCCCATTGTACTGAGTGCCGCGGTGTAAAGGGTGGGGGCAGACCCAAGCTGGTACCACGATATAGTACATAGCAATTAAAGGGATATGGAGCTAAGCCAGCTGTACTTTTATATGGCGCCTACTCGCCCAGAAGGAATTGGAACGCTTTACATAAGTAGCAGTTACATTAGCACAAGGACATATTTATTTATTAGGCACAGTGAGATTTAGCCCAGAATCACAGGATGTTAATCCAACGCCAATACTTCAACTTGGTTTCCCAGCGCCAAAGTCGGCATCTCTGACCTTTAAGCCACATCATCATTGCGTCACAGAGCACGTGGGAAGATTTGTTAAGCGCTTCACTGGACCGAACATTATCCAGGCACTTTTGGACTGAACTGAATTTGGCGTTGGTCTAGGACTAGGCAGAGTTTAACAATATGTTTTCATATCTTTTTTTACACACTGAAGTGTGCTTTCTTTCTTAGAGGTAGAAAATGGTTGTTATAAATATTTCAGGACGCAAGTGCGAAAATGTGCTGCATTGTTAAATCCTTAAAAGGTCCCAAAGGCGAGACCGATTGCATTGCAAATGCTTTTTTAGAGTACTAGTAAGTAATCTTTCTTCTGTAGTAGAAAATTAGCATTTCTAACAACGTGCCTATACACATTAAGTATCTGCCACCACAATTAACGAAACATTGGTTCTATTAAGTTCTATTAAGCAAATCTCTAGATCACATTTAAATCATTGAGAGTTGATGCTAGGGTTTGAAAGCTGGTTTTTCAGGCTTTCCAAAATGAAGTGACAGCAAGTTTAGAACGTTGCGAATTTTAACTAGCAATGAATTTTGTGAACAGCAGTGTATTACTTAAATGTGCATTATTTTGAACTTGAGCTTTTCTTCCACTTGGATATATTTTTGTTGAATAGTTTACCAGTGCCTGGCGAGTCATTTTAATGTGTTTTTGGATTCCTTCACAAAATGGTGTGTTTTTTCTTTCAGTTTAAAGAAAATGATTCTCTAGCATTGGGTTTTCTAAAGGTTTACATACTTTTTTCCCATTAAGTCAAGCAGACGAATCTAAACTTGTTTTAGTGTAAAAGTTTGATTTTTTTGTTTGCTTTTAGCCTACCCAAGCATTGAGTCTAAATTTCAGTTGCCAATGACTGCGCACCAAAATATAATTGGTCTCCCACATCCATTTTAAGTTCTGATGCGTTAAGCCTGTATTAGGCATCCCAGGGGAAGATCAATTGGTTTTAGGTAAAGGAATTTTCACATATGACAACCTTCATTTTGTTTACCCATTTCTATTACTTATTCTTCTGCTGTCTCTGCAGCAACTCACAGATTTTCATACTATGAGGTTTTCATATCTTCGTTTATTTTGACTGCAGTGAGACATTAGAGGATATCTCAATAAGCAATTCCAAAATATGCATTAGTAGGAGAGAGTTAATTAACACACACCTAAGTATTTTTTAAGCAGTAAGAACGGGTGCTTAAAAAATAAATAAACAGAAATAAAAACACTTGCAATACAATAGCTCTGGTATTACTAAAAGTTTGAGCTATTGCCGTTGCATTATTATTAGCAACTCCAATAGCTCAAACTTTCAGTAATGCAAGACCTATTGTATTGTTAATGCTTGTTTTAGCAGTATCCTGTGATCGGAATATGTGAATAAGCAAAATGTTATAAACTTACTCAAAATTGAAAATTGCTTCAAAATGTAAGTTAGCTTTGTGAATCAGGCCCTGGGTCTTTACCAACTCTAGTAAATAGGAACATATTGGTATCGTTTGTGGTCTGCTTGCCATGTTTTTCCTCCATCAAAACTTCATGGATGTTCCATCTCCTGTATGACAAGTGCATTAGAGTCAAAGCACTGCATATAATGGTGAAAAGAACAATTTCACTTTGTCACAATGTACACTATGCCCAAAATCTTGAAGTCCTTTGTCGTTTTGGAAATATTCGTTGGAGAACCTAGGACAGTCCGTCCCAGTTTATTTACCTTAGTTTCAAAGGTAGAGATGCTCTCACAGTCTGAGAAATCTGGGCCACAAGGCATACTCGAGCACCACTCATCTTACATCAACACACTGGAATGATTTAGAGTTAGCACAGCGAATGCTCTAAAGGTTCATGAAAGGCATATCTTCCGGATCTTCAGGTACTTGCCACAGGGAGGCGTTATTAAAGGTTTATTTGGAATGCATACTGAATTAGTCAGGGCTTCGAGGAAGACAGATAGCAAAAGCTCTGTCTATGTTTCATATTATAGGGATTTCATGAAGCGTGTGTGTTTTTATGCAAGTTGGCTCATGACTGAGTAATTGGTTGTGTGACTTGTGTTTCAGTCTTTGGCATATGAATGTGAAGTTCTCTTGAATGGGGGCCGTATGTTGATGTGAGTGTTGTGTTGGTCTGATCACTGCCTGTATGAATGGCATTGTGTATGGGACGTGAAATGCATGTGAATAGACCCTAAAGTAGTTGGTGCCTTGACAAGTCTTTACAGATCAGATCTAGTAGTCATGGGTTTCATATTTTGATCTTGTTATTAGTATTTGCTCTTGGACCCCAGCACTAGTGGAGAAACTAAAACCAGCCGTTATACATGTGTACTTGAGTACTGGAAGGCCTCAAATAAAACCTACCAAGCCCAGACATTTATGAAAATTAAACACTCAGGGTAGTTCACATTGGTCTGACTTGTGTGGATCCCCTACCTCTTTTTTCCCCGCAATGCTTTTCAAACTGCAAACTTTGCAAAACAGGATAATTTTAGTCACATTTCTGTGGGAGAAAGTTCTGGAGTCTGTGGTATCAACAAATTGCCTACCACCCAGTGTTCCCACACGCCTCTTGAGAAAACGGTAACCCACTTGTGTGGTCGCCCTAATGTCTGCAGCACTAAAGGTACAAAACGCAATGTGAAGACATCAACAATAGGGTCAGCAGTGGTATTTGGGCCCAGGCTCGGCTACCACCCAAGGAAACCTACCAAGCCATTTTGTGTCGTAAGAGCTAGGCCCAGCCACACATGCGGTGTACCGTTTTTATCGGGATGCAATTTTCGCTCCCAAATGTAAGCCAGTGCTCAAGAACAAAGACATTTTCCAAAATGCCCTTTGAATCACAATAGTATCGGTAACCCCAAATTCAAATGGTGAACAAATAAACACTGTTCCTAAACTCAATACCTTGTGTACATTTTAGAAACACATAAGTTTCCATTTTACTGTATGAAACTGCTGTATTGTCAGCACACAATGAAATATCCTTGTAAGTTGCCGCTCATTTGTTGGGTCTGCATATCAGAAGTTTTTAAACAACCTACAAATGTCTTACGTTCCCGCGATCAGAAGAGTCTTTTGGGTGTAAAGGTATGTTGGTTTTGTAAATCGGCAACTGGTACAAAAATTACAGATCAAAGCATTGCCACCAATGGCTATTTTCTCGTACTTATTTTCATAATTTTTTTTATTTCAAGGATTAGTTTATTTGGGAAAACCTTGACGGATGTACACAAATGACCCCTTACTGAATTCAGACGTTTATCTACTTTTCAGAAACATATCGCTTTCTGGGATCAGCCCTGGGTTTCCCATCTGTTTCCACCACAAACTGCAGGTACGCTAAAACTACAAAAATTAGGAAACCTGAAGGACCACCTCGAGAATGCAAAAACTGTAGTAAATGATTTTTGATACCTCTCTGCTTGTTCCTAAAAGCTGGAAAGGTGGTGATCCTAGAGCAACAAACCTTTTGTCTAGGCCATATTTTTATAAACAAAAAATACACTTTCTTTTTACCAAAAAACTAAATGTAGCTATATTTTGAGTATTTTCTTGGTTCCCTCAAGGGCAGTGATTCCCAAACAGTGGCTAACTACCCACCGGGGGGTTGCAAGCTGATTTTCGGTTGGTTGCGAAAGTCAGGGCTAAATTCTGACAGAGGACAATGTCAGGTTGCTTTATTCCTTTAACATGGGGATTGGCGTTTTCTTTCTCTGACTGCAAAGTGAGAGGAGTTTTTAAAGTGAATTATTTGACAATGTAGGATGTTGTTTTTTGCAATACATAACAATATGTAAATACCTGTAAATGAACTGTATGCATCCAGCAGTTAAGAGAACAAAAATGAAGCACTTTTTTGTAATTCTGAAGTGTGCTGGAAACCAAGATTTTAATAGGATCAAAACAAATCAAGACACTTTACTTGGTGATGCACAGATGATAATTGTGCACTGAAAGCCAAATCCCACATATTATCATTTGTGTGCTATATAGTTTTAGCAGTAAAACTGTATGGTTGTGCAGATTTTGTGATCGTTTCAATGGAAAATGGGCTGCCTGTGAATGAAAGTGCCCTTCTACATTCAAAAACCGCCCTGCCTCTTGTCCATTAAAGGTAGGTGGAGCTCGAAAGTTTTTTGTTCTAAAAAGTGGGTCAAAGGTCTAAAATGTTTAGGAACCACTGTTCTAGGGGAATCTGCATATCCTGGGTACCTTTAGAATAGCCAGGGTGTTGAGAAAGACAACACATATTTGCTGTGGGTACGTTTTGTGGAACAAAACGTTCTGAAGGTTTAAACCAAACTCCCAAAACATCCATAAAGGGCTTATCAGCATATGGCCTGGTACTCCCAAGTCCCCTCTTTACCTTTGGTACCCGCAGCCCTTGTCCGGATGAGGTCTCCCTCCATCCTTCAAGACAAGTATTGAGACCACACCAAATTTTGGATTCGGGGGTGGTTAATAGTCACGTAGTCACGTTTATCTAGTTCAGTGGAAATGTTTTACGTAGGCTGCAAACGCTGACGCACAGATACAGTTCTCTGGGCTACCCTCTGGTTTTTATGATTACAAGAGGAGATTGAAAAGCAATCATGAAGGCTGCCACGAGTCCCGCTGTCAGGCAGGATAAGGGGCAGAAGAATCGAGAGGCATCCCCGCTAATCCCTTCCCTCTGGAAAGATTTGCGGTACAGAAATAGGTCTCCATTGTGCACTGAAAGCTTCCTGCTGTGGTGACGTCATTGGGGGGCGTGAAGAAGAGATGCGCATCTTTCAATTCCCTTCGGTTTTTGCAAAGGATGGTACATTTTGCCAGCTTCGTGAGATTAGTCAGGCGGGTTTTCTGTATAGGATTGTGATGAATGTGACATGCTCACCCTGAAAGACGCAAGGAGCTGAATGAAAACAAGAATCTGTCCTCCCACTGCTAGTTTTTTCTTTGACTGCACATAACACGAGCACTCGGCTGGATAAGGCAGAAAGGGCTCCTGTCGATATGTCGAAATATGTGTCCTTTGATGCCCGTGAAGAAGGTATTTTTGTACCCATGCACCCACATGTGCTCGCAGAGACGTTTTAAGGCATTGTCAAAGTGAGCTCTGGCCCTGGACCCCTGCCCTTCAGGCTTTTTCTGCATAGAGTCTTTCCCTGGTGACCTTGAGTAATTCTTAGACAGAATTGTTTTAAATACCGTTTAATTTTATTTATTTATAAAATGGGTGATGTGTGGGAGTCTATTACAGACATTTTTCAGAGAAATGTTGTGTTGATGTTTCATGCTGCATCCATGAAAAAAGGTTCTTTTAGATCAAAACAGGACATCACATATGGAGGTTATTTGCAATAATGTTATTGAGCTGCTGTTGTTTTATCGCTGAATATTAGATGTAAATACAGTGACTTAGCCAAAGGGGGCATGAGAGTGCTGAATTTGGATTATACATTCAAAGCTGTTCCAAACAGGGGCCCCAAAGTACGTGTGGCCCAGGACCCCCCCAATCCTTAAGATGTCCCTGTGTGTTCTGAAACATGAGGTAAAGTGGTTTGAAATAAGTTAACAAATACAACCTTTTTCGATGAGGTATAGACAAATGTAGGTTTGAGTCCCACTGCCGCACATAGTTGTAGAACCTTATTGTATTTAGAATAATAAAAGCTTGACTAAGCTTGTATTGTTTCTAGCAATAAGGGACACTGGTGTCACTATGATAACACACTCTTAAAGACTGGGATAGTGCCTGGATCTAATTAAAATGATAAAATCTTCTGTTTTCATTGATTGACATTGTGATCTCCTTCTCCCAATCAAACGCCGTTAATTCTACCTTCCAAAACTAGCTTTCGTGTTGGTTTGTTTGGCAGTTGTCTAACCTAACATTCATTGGCATTCTTAAGCAGGCATGTTCCGAACTATCTAAATTTTTTAGTTGCATGGAAAACAATCATACTACGCATGTAAAGTTCGATCGCCGGCACTGCCTGGTCAAACCTACACAAACGGCTCTACCCTTTTATCACATATAGCCAGTGGTCGAAATGGGGGGAAAAAAGTAGGGGAACTGAGGGCGGAGAATCAGAGGGCGGGAATAACCCAAGGATTGGATCAGTGGGCGGAGCCAGAGGTGTGGCCAGAAGGCGCAAACATCCCAATTTTTAGCATTTGTTTGGCATTTCTCTGCCCAGTTTAATCAACCAATGGATACACATGATTATTTAAGGTTATAATGAGTTATTGACATTAAAACCCATTCACAAAGTGGGATATGCTTCTAATCACAATGTCCCAAATACGATAAAATGTGGAAGCACAAGCCATTTGTCGCCGAGTCATGGAGTTTGTCATCAGCACTTCTTCCGTTTTCCAAAACAGCAGTTCAAACATGAATGGCAAAATATCCTAGTTTGCAAAATGTTTTCTATATAATTATGGCTCTGCCATATTGGCCTCCTAATGGAAGATCTGCTGCATGATCTGACCATTTCAACTAATAAATTGTTTATAGCTCAAACGTATCAAAAGTTAATAAAAAATGTGACTTGTTTTGCTGCGGAGTGGATGGCTTATTGCAAAGGTTGACTGATCACCTTTCTCACTGTTGCATTTGTATGTTACACTGGTACTAATAAGGCAAAATCTTTCCAAAGACTGTTAGCATGTGTACACATGTCAACATAATAAAATATCAGAAAATATACTGCATTACGATGCAGCCTTTTTTTAATGCATAATTTAGTCAACACTGCGGCATAATTGTGTCCTCCTTTGCTGCATATTTAATTTCAGTGGCCCCACAGCAAGCAGCACATGTTAAAAGTGCTTGTGAATGAAGCAGAAAGACTGTGAAGTTTGCGAACTTAGTTTGGTGTGCGTGCAAATTCTGCATTGCAAATCCTTGGTGAGTTGCAGCTACTACTTCTGAAACAAGGCCAATGGAGCTACCTATGGGTGAGGCAGACTGGCCTCAAGGGCAGGGCCGGCATTAGCACTGGTGGTGCCCTGTGTATTAATGTTTGTTATTGCCCCCCAATGACCACCTCTGCCATGGATTCCCTCACTACCACCCTTTAACAGTGCCCCTCAAGTCTCCATAATCACACTCTCTCTCAGATGCATTTAATTTGATTTACAGCGTCACTCATACCAATGTAGGGTGTCAGAGCACTTTACATCACACACATTACTCAGAGACAATCAATATGTGTGTAAATCACTGTATAGAAAATGTTACATAAGACTAGGGACTACAAGGTGTAGGAGTCACATGATAACCATACTAGTAGGCCATATAGTTTAAAAGTGATTGGTCTGGAGAAACATAAACTCAGAATTTAAAACGTAATACCATGGTTGGGGGTTCTCTTTAATAATCAGAATTGATTTCTGACCAAAAGAACACTTTTTGCAACATTAGGATAATCAAAGACTGGGGTAAAAAACATAACGCTCTAATTTATACCTTGCAGTTTGTATGCAGCTCTTAGATGAAAGTTAATAGCTCACTGTTCTATGTTAGGATTTTAACTTATAAACTGCAAGTAACAAAAGGATTTCTCTGACAAAAGCAGTAGCTCACTGACCTATTTACATTATGTGCACTTTGTGATCTGCATGGTACATGTTCTTTGCAGCAGGCACATTAACCCTCTGAGCTACCTTTCCTTGAATCAAAACTGCCACTAGACAAAATGATCTCTCTCTAGGAAGAACATTAAACACCAGAGTCATCATGACATTATTATTGTTGCCGAAAATAGCTGGAGGCCAGGAAGGAGGCAGCAAGTGCTTTTAAAACCTTAATATACTTGCAAACATAATGCCTCCACCCAAAGTCAGCACCCGGTGCGGTCACACCGGTTGCACTGCCCTAGAGCTGGCCCTTCTCAAGGTTCCTGTGACCACAGTGACAGAGTCACTGTTGTTCTAGGCTGTGCTGTTTCATAGGCCTGCCCGCAAGACTGGAGGTGAACTTCAGTATGGATTGTGGTGGACAAACCTTGAAGGTTAACCCACACTTGCCACTGCTAGGGTCCACCTGCTGGTGCTAAGACACCAGGGCTTCTAAGGAGAAATTCTGTCTTGTTCAGGTTAAGTTTAACATGGACACTGAACATCAAAATCTCAATGAGGCCAAAGCATGTTTGAAGGAGTTGAATGTTGTGGATAGCCGAGATTTTCAGGTATCGTTGTATGCCATCAGTATATTTATGGATCTTGATGTTGGTGTCAATGAGTAGGTTCAAAGGATTTCCATGTAGATGTTGGAGATGGTGGGGTCAGGGTGAAGCACTAGCAGATTTCAAAGGAGCCAGTGGTTACTGGCATCTTGAGGATTTTGGAATTTTAGCATCAAAGGATCAAGTGCTGATTCCACAGCTCAAACTGCTTCCTTTTCTCCTGCCTTCTGCAGATGTATCTGCCATTGTTGTTGCATCAGCCGGGTCAACAAACACAGACTTCCTGCTATGCCTGCATCTCCACCACAGTGGGAATAGTCTCATCCAGCTCGTAGTGTCTGCTTGTGAGTCTGTGGGAGAAGTTATTTAAATGTTATTTCTTGGCCCCAATGCCTCTACTAACCTCTTATGTCTCAAAGTCAAAAGGACCCTAGAACCAGTCTCAATCCTTGTGGCTCCCAGGGCTGTTACTTGCAGTGAGGGTCGCCTGGGGCTGGCTGAGTGCAAGGAGGGAAGCCGTGCAAGTTTCGAAGAGAGAGTGACGTTTCCGAGCCCGGTACTCTCTGCCCTTAAAATCATTTCTATAGAAAAACTTAAACAATATCTACTTTGGATTCACAGATTAAATGTTTATAAAAACGACACCAATATGTTTCTAATCCACGAGAAGATGTGTCAGTATATAAGCAGTGTTGCTAGTGGGCTAGGGTGTAACAATCATAGTGCCAATATCGGCAACAGTTGTCACAAAACACATAAGTACATAAATAAAACACACAACACTGTAATGTAAGTGGAGAAATATTGCTGCAGGTTTATTAGCATAACCAATATGCAAACATGGTGGGTTATCTTACGGGCGATCCCAGGGCAGGCCAGCCCCTATGCCGCCTGCCCGTCTGATAAGCCTAGAGTCACCATGGCAACGCCAAATGGTGTATACCAAATATTGGGAGGGGCCCCCCCTCCCATCCGTGGACCCCCAGTCCACTTGCTTCACACGCCCCCCCCGTGATGGGTGGGCGGAGCATACATGGCAGCCCCCGGTTTCTCAGACCCACAACCGCCTGTCGGCTAACGGGGCGCCGTCGTTCTTCCAGGGGACACGCTAAAACATCCCTGGGTATCCTGGCTTAGCACCCCGCGGTGCTGCTGCATGATGTACCCCTTGGTATGTGCAGACCCTGGATCGCCCTGTAACTCCTCCTGCAACACAAAGTAAAATGTTAGAAGACCTGGCCCCCCCCTTTGTCCATCCGGACGCCGGGTAAGCGGAGGGGCGGGCAAGGCGAACGAGCGGACAAGAGGACGAGGAGGGGGCGGAGACAGTATATGTACCCCTGTCTCCTCCCCGCCCTCGCCGGAAGCAGCTGTCTGCTGGGGTCTCCCCTGGAATAGCCCAGGGACTCGACCTCCCACCCCTGTGCCTTCCTGTGGCACTAAGGCGGCCGCCCTCCAAGGGGCGGGCCACTACGCAACCCCCCCCCCCCCGGGCAGCCTTACATAGTGCCAATATCGGCAACAGTTGTCACAAAACACATAAGTACATAAATAAAACACACAACACTGTAATGTAAGTGGAGAAATATTGCTGCAGGTTTATTAGCATAACCAATATGCAAACATGGTGGGTTATCTTACGGGCGATCCCAGGGCAGGCCAGCCCCTATGCCGCCTGCCCGTCTGATAAGCCTGGAGTCACCATGGCAACGCCAAATGGTGTATACCAAATATTGGGAGGGGCCCCCCCTCCCATCCGTGGACCCCCAGTCCACTTGCTTCACACGCCCCCCCGTGATGGGTGGGCGGAGCATACATGGCAGCCCCCGGTTGCTCAGACCCACAACCGCCTGTCGGCTAACGGGGCGCCATCGTTCTTCCAGGGGACACGCTAAAACATCCCTGGGTATCCTGGCTTAGCACCCCGCGGTGCTGCTGCATGATGTACCCCTTGGTATGTGCAGACCCTGGATCGCCCTGTAACTCCTCCACAGCCTTGGGAATGGCCACCGTCACTACCAGGGCCCCCCACCAAGGTAGACCTGTTTACGTACAACCTGCTGCAGCCCAAGCTTCCCCTAGGTCCAGTAGGAAAAGGACCATGCCTAAACTAGAGAGGTGCACCCCATCTCCCTCCAGGCCCCCTGTGGACTTGGCGTGTATAAGACCATGCCTGATGAAGTCAAGACCTCTTTGCTCTACGCAACTGCGCATGGCTCCCGGTAGGCCTTTATACCTACAGCAACTGATACCGGGATTCTCCCAGGTCCTGCCAAAACAAGTCTACGCCCAACCGGGCCGGCGGCCAGCGTGCACCATCAGGACAGGTTCCCCCATCCTTTCTAAACTCCCCCGTGGATTTGACTAAAATGACCTTAAACCTAAAATAGGCGATGGTCCAAAGTTGCCTTTGCATGGCTAAAGAACAATCCCTTTGACAAGACACTCCTGCCTGGCAGTGCCCCTGCGGGAGGAGGTAAGAGTTGACAGGCCCGCCTTACTTCCTCTTTCACTCCGTTGGAGTACGCCCAACGTATTCCATCAGTCACCACCAAATGTAAAGCCTTGCCCTCCCAAAATTCTGCTAGATACCAGGGAGAGACAGGACAGAGTGACCACAGAGGAGAACAATGTGTAAGATTCTTCTCTATTTGAATACTGGGAAAGCCAATTGTTCTCCTGCTGATTTGTAGCCCAAAAGTGTTACCCCGGGGTTTCCCTTAATCCTATGGACCATAAGCCCCCGTTGGAAGGCCACTTCCACAACCTGCATAGCTGCCAGCCAGTGCTGGATGGCGGGAGAAGTTACCCGGTACAGATACTCGCATCAAAGGTACCTGTTTCGTCGTACTCAAGGGCGGGCTACTAAGTGAGCAGCCAGGCTCCGCCCTAGTGTCCAGCGGTCAAACCCAAGCCCCTCCAAGTTCTGCCGCTTCACCTGCCTGTTAACATGAATCCCAGGGCAGACCACCGGCCTAAAACCCATGCTTGGCCATGCCAGAGCTAAAATACCTCTGAACAGCATGACAACAGGCTAACCACCAGCATTGCGTTCTGAATGTTTCTGACACTGCCAAGAAACATGTGCATAACTAAAGCAACTGGCACCATGCCATAAAAGTAACAATTCAGCCATCTATGAAACAAAACGTGCCCTTGTGGCGCTCCGAGTAGTGCTCCCACCAAGCCAGCAGCCCTACCCAGGCAACCCGCACCCTCTTGGCACTGGCACACCCCGCCCCAGCTGCCCTAGAGTGCGTGGTCGTGTGTAGCCACAACCTATGTTCCATTATTGACGTTATACCGGGGTATGATGACACATGTAACTCTACTGCTGAGTGCCCATTGCACCATCGCAAGTATGCCTTTGCCTGCTCAGAGTCTGGCTGCAAAGTTGGGTGACATTGACACCCCAGCCCAGGGCGATAATGGCAGCTTTACCGTATCTGGTGCTATAGACGGTCCCCGTACCCTGATGCAACAGAATGCAATTCCCTTGCTCCTGTTGAGCACGAACCCGAAACTAATTGCTCACCAGGTTCAATACCTTCCTGCTGCTAATCATTTCCTAGCCGAATGTTGACAAATCTATGTTCTGCAATGGCACTACTTCGCAGCCTGCACCATTCTGCCAGTGCCGAAAAGACTTTTGTCATGCTGCCTGGCCTAATCAATCTTGCCCTGTTCTAGAAGCGCCCGCTTCAGCCGTAGAGCAAACAATTCGCCAGTAACCCCAAACTGGCCCTGATGCGAGACAAACCGAGCCAAGGCACAACAGTGAGTGTACTAACTAATAGCAGGTCTAACAGCGTCAACAGGCATCCTCAGCTTACAATAGGCGTGATGGAGTAAGGGTATCCAGTGAGAATCAAGATGGCAGCTACCCATCTGACCGACCGTGGTGGGAACCACTCCTGTATATTCTAGTCAGATGGTCCCAGTTCACCTGTCACTGCCTGATGTACGTGACCTGGTACATGGTCCCCTTGCCTGGCGGCATGCCATTGAGACCAACATCCGATGAGTACCACTATCTGCCTACGCTACCATCTTGCCTGTCGTTCCTTCATGCCCAGATATACCATGCGATGATTGCTCTCCTCCGACACTTGACCCGACTACACCTAGAAGAACGATCACAGCGGGAGGAAGCGGCCTGTGACCTGCCCCAAGACTCTACGAAATCCTCCTACCGAATGAAGTGGGAGCTCGCCACCAACCTCTTGGCCAAGCCTGCCAACCCCCACAAGAAATTGTCCCCCTAAGCTCCCAGAATTGAAGGGGGGGGAGGGGCTGTTCTGTGCGGAGATGTGCGAATGGAGGACATGCATCCTGGAGTACCTATTGTTTGGGTGCAAATATCAGTCCCACGAGAACCTGATGTGTTTAGTACTAATAACCGTGGTAACAACTCAATTAGCACAGGGCTGGTTGCCCCCCCCGTCATACAACTGTGTGTGACAAGCCGGGAGATAAGGGAGGCTAACCCCAGTCAGACACAGAAGGACCCACCACGTGGCTGTGCCCAAAAAACATCAACCCGCATCAAAACGACCCGCTGGAAGGACAACAAGAGCCTAACGCTCTACACCCGCGGATGGTCCAGGAAGTAACCAATCGGTTAACAATCGAGTAACTAACAACGGACATCCTTTCAGCATCTGAAGGGCTGGCCATTTCAGAAGTACCCGGGACCCCAATGCCAGGCATCAGAGCAGGCCTCGGCACCAGTGGTGTGTGTGATCTTAGCCCACATCCGTGTGAGCCAGGGCCCGCGATGCATACTTATTTCATGATCGCTGAAGCACACGTAAAACCACCCTAGCTGTACCTTGCCGCTAGGTCGTCCTACCCTGAGGAGCCCCAATGAACGGCCAGGAACATTAATACTCACTCAGCACAGGAGTAACTCTTTGCTTAGCCTAGGTGCTGGATGTAAGGTGACACCTCCCCCTGCTCCCGACCATAGTGGTGAAGCGTCCCAGGAGTGCCCGGCTAATATCACAGACCGACAGACCAAGGGAGCCCTGCGCAGCTGCAAGTGGTTGCCAGAGTACAACTGGTCTGAAGGGCTAACCAGCATGCTCAGGCACTGGCTACGGCATCTGACCGGCCACCAACACACCGCGCATTTACTAGGTGTTCCAAGTACACTCGGTCTCATTAGCCAAGGAAACAAAGCATTGAAACCAAGCCCCTGAGACGGGTGCTGACCCAAGCAGAATAAACCTCCCGCCTCACCTGTGAGGACCGCACAGCCAATACACTCCCGCTGTGCTGACCAGAGTACACGGATGAGTCTCAGCAAGGCACCCTGACCATCTATGTACGCACGCCCCATCACATTAATCTGGGATTGGCCGTAAGTGACAGAACAACAATCATTTCCTTGGCTAATGAGACCGAGTGTACCGAGGCGAACGAGCGGACAAGAGGACGAGGAGGGGGCGGAGACAGTATATGTACCCCTGTCTCCTCCCCGCCCTCGCCGGAAGCAGCTGTCTGCTGGGGTCTCCCCTGGAATAGCCCAGGGACTCGACCTCCCACCCCTGTGCCTTCCTGTGGCACTAAGGCGGCCGCCCTCCAAGGGGCGGGCCGCTACACAACCCCCCCCCCCCCCCGGGCAGCCTTACAGAATCTTGCTTGCGCTCTGTTTGTACAGCTAGATTATATAATATACCATGTTTATACCTTTATCAGTGGAAGAGGCCACGCTATTAGGGTGACCATACGTCCCGGATTTGCCAGGACCGTCCGCAGTTTTCAAGGACTGTCTTGGCGTCCCAACACTTTTTGCTAAAACAAATAAATGTCCCGGTTTTTTAAAGAGGGTGGGGTGAACCTGCACATTAATCAGTGTTGACATTTCAACCGGCCGTCTCTCAAAAACCAAGTTCACTTGTTTAGACTGCCTGCTGTGCTGCCTCGCCTCATTCAAGCAGCACAGCAGGATTTAATGAGGACAGTAGGAATCAGGGCTGCAAACCCATAAGTCAAGGCCCGGCCCACCAGCAGTCTGACCCTGGAGCTCTTCACAGAAAGGGGGAGTAATATTTAATTTTGAATATAAGCTAGGGCAGCCAGATTCCCAAAACAAAAAACCGGGACAGTTCATAAACATAGAAGTAGGACTACAGTTTACACTGGCGGCTGGCTGGATCTTGGTGCAGGCCTCTGACTTCAGTGAGCAGGGTCATGCTGGCGGTTCG
Source organism: Triturus cristatus (assembly GCF_964204655.1). Taxonomy (NCBI): domain Eukaryota; kingdom Metazoa; phylum Chordata; class Amphibia; order Caudata; family Salamandridae; genus Triturus; species Triturus cristatus. Next base: position 870,223,975 of record NC_140583.1, on the reverse strand, counting down.
GACACGATGTTGCCCCAATGGCTGGCATAATGACATTGTTGCTGCGTTGTAGAAAAATAAGAGAAATCCAGAGAGAAAATGTCTCTCTTTTAAGGATTCCCCTTCCCACAACAACCTCATCTGGAGTGACGTCACGCCGTAACATCTCCAGTAGTGAGAAGTGAGCATGCGCCCATCTTTTTAACCCCAGTATATACTCAGCCACTGATAAAAAACCTGGACATTTCTGTGCTCATCCCAGCCACTATCCAAAAACCGGGACATTTATTCAGTTTGGAGGAAAGTGTCTGGACACTTCATAAAAAACTGGGACAATCCGGGGGGAAACCGGGACATCTGATCCCCCTAATATAAGCACATAGCGCGCGCGCACACATAAGAAGTCCTGTGACCTCATATGTCCTAATAGGGCATTTAGTCCTATTTCAATGTCTGTGCCCATCTCGGTTTTTGGTTCTGAAAAGCTGGCCACCCTCCGCTCTAAGGCGAGCGTCTAGTGAGGCTGCAGGTTTTGAAGCTAATCTTTGGATTGAACTACAGCTAACAAAAGACTGTGTAAATAAACCCTTGACTTCTAACTTGATATGCTAACCCAAAATCATGAGTAATAACAGTCCTGGAGCCATTGCTTAGATTAGTGATGATGGCTGATGGTCTTTTTCAAGGAGACGGAAGAGGCTCGGTTTCCTATTCTGAGATTTTCGAGTCACACATGTGACATATCATATCACTATTGACAAGGTATGGGGGGGAAATAAATTGAACCGTGTGAAACATTGTCTTATGAGTGGGGCAAAACACACGTACACCAATGCATGAACTGTGTGATCCTTTCCATGTATTGTTTATTTCTTTTAAAATATATTTATTGGCATTTTTCATAGTTGCATTACAGAAACAGTGCACAGCAGGAATGTGAAGACGTTTTAACGTCAATACCTCAGCATCAAGTTTTTTATACAGTGGTAAACAGTAAGAAGACAATTGCATGTCCCATTGGTCCCCCTCTAATCCACCCCCCCAACCTTCTGCCTCACGCATCCCAGGACTTCACTGGGATTCAGTAAGTGTAAGTCCATAGTATTCAAGCCACGGCTTCCATATTCTCCAGAACTTTTTGGGACAGCCCCTTGCCTGATAGGTCGTTTTCTCCCCCAGCATATACATGTCCATGCTTCGCTTCCATTCAGTCAGTGATGGGCATAGCACGGCCCCCTGTGTCCTGGCCAGGTCACGTTTCGCCACCACCAGTCCCAGCTGGAGTAGCAATACTTTTGTCCTAGGAAGATCAACTTCTGTGAGAATTCCTAGCAGGACTAACTGCGGGTTCAAGGGGATTGTCCCCTCCAGCTCTTCTAACAGATTCACCCAGTATCTCTGAATCTGGGAGCATTCCCAAACCATATGAAAGAAGGTACCCGCCGGCGCTCGGCAGCGCAGGCAGTTGGGTTCCTCCGCTCTCCCGATTCGAAATAGACGTGCCCTATCATAGTATGCCCTGTGTGAATACTTGAGTTGGATCAATTGTAATCGTGATTTAATGGCCACCTCGCGAGGATGCATCAGCGCCATTTCCAAGTCCTGGTTCTCTATCTCCCCCACAACTAGCTCCCATTTAGCCTTCAACTTCTGTAAGGAGTCTGGTTTGTTGTTGATGATGGTCCTATACGTCCAGGAGACTGCCTTGTCTCCTATTTCTCCCATCAAGAGGCGACCCTCTAGTGGTGCATATTCCGGAATTTTCTCTTTCCATGTATTTTTGATCATTCAGTGAATCACTTGTGATAGAGAAATACGTAAAGCGAATAATTCAATTCCACCCATACCATCTCAAGAGAATAACACTCATTAATTCTTGCATGATTACATCCCAAAATCCTCATTCCATTCATCAATCCTTCTTCTGAAACAAGAGTCTCTAAAAATATTGCATACAATTACGACACGCTTTCATATTTTTTTTATTACGCTTTTAAACATAAGGTACATAACATAAAAGAACAATCATAATACTCTTATTAAATGAAAACACCACTTATAATCAGAATCATTTAGTGTGCATAGCAATAACTTGACAGATATCCCAGGCTCTCCCCAAACGACCCCTTACTGCTTTTATTGTTGACTCTCTTTCATGGAATACTTTATAGAACTTACAAGTGCTTTTTATAAAAGCTGCCCGTACTGTGAAAAAAGGTGATCCATACACTTTTAAGGTGTGTCAGTGTCCTAGGTGAGGAGAAGAGGAAGCCTGCGATGGAGGAAGACTGTGAGGGGAGAGGGGAAGAGTCAGGAAGCACGGCGGCAGCGGTAGAGGAGGCGGTGCTCACACTGCACCAAAGGGAGCACTGGGACAGCAGACGGACGCTAGGGAGGTGGGAGATATCAGCCATAGCTGGTTGAGAGTTGGAGGTAGTAGTAAAATATAGCAATAATCAGTATTCAGTGGGTTTCTGAGGCCCTTTGGACACTGTGCCACTGCATCCTGCTGCACCATTCAAATCATGACACTAGTGCCTGCAAGTGAACTGCACTTGTGACTGCTTGTTTAGTGCTAAATATAGCAATCATCGGTGTTCACTCGGTTTCCTAGACCTTTTGGCCCCTGTGCTACTGCACCTGCTGCACCATTCAAATGATGATCCTAGTGCCTGCAAGGTGACTGCTCTTGTGAATGCTTGATTAGTAGTAAAATGTAGCAATAATAGGTGCTCAGTGGGTTTCCTAGAACTTTTGTCCCCTGTGACACTGCACCTGCTGCACCATTCAAATAATGGCCGTAGTGTCTTGAAGGTAACTGCACTTGTGACTGATTGGTTAGTGGTAACATATAGCAATAAATGGTGTTCAGTGGGTTTCCTAGACCTTCTGGCCTTTGCGCCACTGCACCTGCTACAACTATCAAATCATTACCTTAGTGCCTGCAAGGTAGCTGCACATGTGATTGCTTATTTAGTAGTGAAACATTGCAAGAATCGGTGAGTAGTGGGTTTCCTAGTCCTTTTGGCCCTTGCGCCACTGCACCTCCTGCATCATCCAGCTCTCCAAAATGAGTTGCTACAGATGTCATAAATAAAGCACATGCATCGAAGTTAAAACCAAGCATTGTTAAATTGTGTTACAATGTGGCTAGCTTCTTCATGTGAAAAGATCTTATCCTGTGCTTGGCAGTAAATGGGCCATAGAAAGTGAAAAATGCCCAAGATCACCATACGTTAGGCTGAAGAAAGCAAGTATGAAGGGTATCCTGCACACTTAACTTTTGGGCCACTTTCATTTGTAAAGACATTTTGTAAAAAACATGTTCGACCTGAAAAAGGCTCCATAAATTCCAAAAATGTATTTCATTCACATGTAGAACTGTTGCATCCTAGTAGTACTAGTACATCGAACTAAATTAGTGCAAGTTTTTTTTGTAAGTAATAGTTTTCAAACATTATTTTAGACATGTTCATGCTCCCATCCACCCTGAAAATGCCAATAGTGAACTACATATCCCACGAATGAAAGGCAAATGTTTGTGCAGCTGAAGCATAAGATACCTTTTGAGATGGCTATGTCTATAATAAAATTCTAATAAAAAGGACACAAGTAGGATCCATGGGGAAAGTACGCTGCATTCCTCTTTCCTGTAAATGCTCTAACTTTAAAGTCAGACAAAAGCAAAATAAACACCAGGCTCCCTCGAAGACACAGATTGCCATTTTACCTAGGTAATTGAATGCCCAGTAAATGCGACGAGAAAAGAACAAGATTTTCAGGCCTGTATATTACAGAAAACGAGTTTGTGGAAGAAAACTGTAGACATAGCTTTGGCATGGAGGGGTACGAACTAGAGCTGCACAAATAATGCAAATAAATCCAGCAAATGGAAAGCCAGAAAACGTGGGTTACAAACCACTAAGTCAGTGGCAAGCAACAGGCAGAATGCATTCTTAGGTCAACTTTCTGAAACTCACCAAGATTTCTTTCGCAAACCATACAGCTGCAGTTCTTGTAGGAATCCTGGAAATCCAAAACCCTAAATCAGTCTCTACTGACAGTGTACAGACTGACACATCCCCCTGTTCAGATGTCCTTTCCAATGAGTGTCCAGGCCCCTTTCCATATACTGGCAGGCTCAGCGGTAGCCTTGATTAGTCGCAGATGTGCCCCATATTTTATCAAACCTAGAGGGCAGGCCCGCTCATGATAAACTAATTGTTCAGTGCACAATCACCAGTCAATGTCATTGCATCAGTGTTCAAACAGTGAAAGCAAAGGCAACTGCAATAATCTTGCTATGTTGTGCCTTGCTACCACCATTCCCAGAGTGCAGAAAAGTCGTTGATATCATGCAGTGGTATTCTCCTCCCATATGCCCAATATACATAGTCTCCTCAATATACACAGTCACTCTGGTTAGCTGACTGGGGGAGACGCGCACCAGGCAATGTATTACCTTCTCCCACTATTCCTTTACTCCCGGGCAGTCCCAAATCATGTGCAGATACTTCCCCAATTGACCATATCCCCTATGGGGATATGGTCATTAGTTGCAACTCATCCAAATGTAATCAATTGTGCAAGTGTGTAAAAAACTCTTGGGAGCCCCTTGAGATGCATCTGCCTAAAACCAGCTCTGATCAGTACTGCTCTTGGTGCCTGTAGTGCCTCGCACCACTCCTCGTCTGAGAGGCCCTCCAGGTCTCAATCCGAGCTAAACCTAAGGCCCCTTCAAAACAACCAGGAGATTATTCATTATTTTCATGTATATGAGCGAGAGTGCTTTTCTGGGTAAGGGTTTAGATTAGCTCCTATCTCCCTGTTTGATTGGAATCCGCTCTCTGTGCGTCTTTGGGTATATCTGCTCTTAGTGCATGTTGGAGCTGCAAGTAACAAAAGACCTCCCCCTCCAACATCTCATATTCTTCCCTGAGCTTCTGAAAGCTCTTAAGAGCTATACCCTTCCAGACATCTCCAAGCTTGCTTATCCCAATTAAATCCAAGGCAGCAAAACCACTTTAATTTGTTTGTTTCGCCTAGTCCCCAGGAGTACCAAAGCGGGGTCTCACTTGACATAATAGCCTGCCATCCAAGCAAATGTAACGTCTCGTCCCATATGTCTAGGACTACTGTCATGTGTGCCAACAAATCCTGTCTGTGGCTGTTATCATATATGGGTACCCTCAACAGCCCATCCAGACTATATCATGACTAGTCAGTGACTTCCCCAGCATCACACATACCCATTCTTCACCACCACCAGCTGAGTCGCCCAGTAGTACTTCTGTATGGCCAGAAGGGCAATACCTCTCTCATAGACCTCTCACACCAACTTGGAGAGTGCGATCCTTGGTGTCCCATCCCTCCATAGCAGTCGACAGATCTCTCCCTACACCACTCAGAAACCCTCCTCTGGAATACTGTATGCAATATTGTGTAGGGCATATATGAATTTGTGAAGAATAACCATTTTGAACATGGTGGCCCTACCCAGCATGGAGAGTAGTAGATGTAGGAAAGTGCCCCTTTTTGACAAGGCTACCCCCACTTTTTGCCTTGTATCTGATGTGACTTTGACTGGAAGGGTACTGGGTTCCTGCTAACCAGGTCCCCAGTACTAGTGTTCTTTCCCTAAACTGCACCATTGCTCCACTACTGGGGCTACTTTAGGCTCCATGTAAGCCCATAGTAAGTGGGACCCCGGTAACTAGAGCATTGGAACTAAAGAGGGGTTCTAAGTGCTACAGCACAAATTGTGTCACCCTAAGGGATCCCTTACCAAGTTCAACCAAACTGCCATGGCAGCATGCGTCTCTTGGCAGTGATGTAAAATAAAATATTTGTCAATCTAGAATGTCTACATGGGTAATATATAACAGCTATAGTTGCAATGCCTTTGCCACCAAGATATTAACATTTGCCACATCATTTAGCACTCAAATATCAGCTTCAAATATATTTTGAAAATACAGCCATTTTTCTCCAAATATCAGCTAATGAGTTCTGAAAAGCACAGCTTAATCTCTAATATACACTCTCAATATGTATGTTAATTTAACAAAGCAAAAAAGTTACGTTTATTTGACTGGGGTGCACACAGAAGAGCTACTTACAGGTAGCTGGAGAGCTACCAGTAGCTCATGGGCTAATTGTTGGAGAAGCCTGGTTTAAAGTTTCCCTTAGACTAGAAGAGCTACTCCTCTGCAGGCCACACACCCCAATAAGCAGACTCTGGACCACTGCCTTGTAGGTCCCTGGCATGACTGATGCCACAGACAGACAGGAGAATGTACTCATGCTCTGGAAGGCCAGCTCTGTCTCCCCACAGACACCAGGACCAACCGGAGCCCTGCAGCACCAATACCCAGGATACCGGATGCCCAGCACCGAACACCAATAGTGAGAGTGCAGTCCGGATTCTCACTGCACCGTGACCAAACAGCCATCGAAGGTTGTCAGCATCACTGAGACCCCTTGTGTGAGTGGCCTAGCTGTCCTGCTTTTGCCACTGCTTGCTGTTTGTCCCCAACTGTGAGGAGCCTCTTTAGGCCTTTGCCCAGCCACCCTAACCACTCTATACCTGAGCCACCCGGCCCAGGTACCGAAGAACCAGCTGTGCCCCCTTGCTCTAAGAATCCTTGTGACCCAAGCCCCTGTTTGGGAGCTCTCAGACTTGTCCCTAAGTCCCCCTTGTGCAGCCTGTTTCAAGGTGGCCCCCTCTTTACCTTAGCGCTCCCAGCTACAACATCACCAGAACCCTGCTCCCGGTTAAACCCGGGCAGTTCCCGAAGACCTGCTGGTAGTACTTGGACCTTGGCCCTCTACAACCCTCAGCCCAGAAGGTAAAACCCTGAAACCAACCGTACTTACCTTTATTGCATTTATGACTTTTCCTTTTAGAGACCAAAAAAAGCTGGGATATGCGGACTCTAATAGGTGTTTGTCAATCAATCAATCAATCAATCAATCAATCAATCAATCAATCAATCAGGGGTTTTTAGAGCGTGCTACACACCCGTGAGGGTCTCAAGGCATTGGGGGGGGGGGATGCAGCTCCGGATCAATCGAAAAGCCAGGTCTTGAGGCTCTTCCTGAAAGTTTGCAGAGTGGAGGAGCGTCTGATGTTGACTGGGAGCTCTTCCCAGGTCTTTGCTGTGACGTAGGAGAAGGCTCTTCCACCTGCTCTGGTTCTGTGGATGCATGGGGTCTCTGCCAGGGCGAGGTTGGCGGAGCCGAGGTTCCTTTTGGGTACATGGAAGGAGACTCTTTTGTTGAGGTATTTGGGTCCGATGTTGTGGAGGGATTTGTAGGCGTGGGTGAGTACCTTGAAGGTTACTCTCTTCTCGATGGGGAGCCAGTGGAGGTCTCGTAGGTGCTGGGTCATGTGCAAATGTCGTGGGGTTCTGAGGACGAGTCCGGCTAAGGTGTTCTGGATGGTTTGGAGCTTGTGTAGCAGGGTTTTGTTGTTTCCGGCGTAGAGGGTGTTACCGTAGTCCAGTCTGCTGGTTATGAGTGCTTGGGTGACGGTCTTACTGCATTCGGGGGGTATCCACTTGAAGGTCTTGTGGAGGATGTGGAGGGTGTTGAAGCAGGTGTAGGCGACAGTGTTTGTGTGGGGCTAGGATACTGGATGACTGTTTGACTACAGGACTACCCCTCACTCCGCATTCCTATGAGATACGTGTAGTCTACCTTAGTAGGGTTGGACACAAAAAAGCTGACATTTCCGGATCCAGGATAGGTATACTCCAGGACTGTGTATTTAGGTGCAGCTACCTGCACTGTATAAGGAAGTTCCTTACTTTAAACCAGGGAGGGAATCACTTTTGTGCCCTGAAGAAAGCCTTGGACCCACAGGGGCTGTAGTTAACATGCTGAAAAATGTTGGTAGTGACACTACGGTTAATCTTTAAAAACCCCTGGCCTATTTTCATAAGTGCTGTCTGAGATATGGGCAAGCCTACCCTGACCTGTATGAGTCAGGGTAAACCTGATGATGAAGCATGACACTACTAGAGTGTGTGAGGGTTATTCAACAAAAATTAAACAAGTGATATATCTCTAAAAGAGAACAGTACCCAACATATTGTGCAATTAGGCGGGATACTTATTGTGAGTGGCCTCATTTTGACCAGCATGTCTCAAATTGTATGTTATGCAGGGCATCACTATGTCAGATCATTTTCACCCCCAAGCACCACAGTATTGTCTCTCAGAGTCATGCTGGATCTCCAATCTTTAGTGTCCCGGGGAGCCAGGTGCCACCCCGTCCAGGTCTGCAGTTGACACCCCTTGTGTTGGCCTGCCCCCCCCCTCCCACTCTTCCTTTGTGAGTTTTGCCTCTCTTCAGTGTCATCGCCTCAGGTGTCTGGAAGTCCATAATTTTCCATCAACAATGAGCCATAACTTTTCCAGAAATAACATCATGTACTTGATCTTCCTATATCCTAGGCACCTCTTAACCTCATCAAAAGAGCACCTCTGCCTCTGTGGTAGCTTGCCAGGTTTAAATGTGGGTATTGGGGCCGTGTATGCTCTCTACACTAAAAACTAGTTTTGAGAGACACTTGGGCTGGAGATGATTAAGTATGTACCGGGGAGCCAGGTGCCACCCCGTCCAGGTCTGCAGTTGACACCCCTTGTGTTGGCCTGCCCCCCCCCCCACTCTTCCTTTGTGAGTTTTGCCTCTCTTCAGGGTCATCGCCTCAGGTGTCTGGAAGGTCCATAATTTGCCATCAACAATGACCCATAACTTTTCCAGAAATAACATCATGTACTTGATCTTCCTATCTCGTAGGCACCTCTTAACCTCATCAAAAGAGCACCTCTGCCTCTGTGGTAGTGTGGGTATTGGGGCCGTGTATGCTCTCTGCACTAAAAACTAGTTTTGAGAGACATTTGGGTTGGAGATGATTAAGTATTAAATCTTCAACAGATCAATGATAGGCCCATCTGCTCCTTTGGGGGCCCAGCCTAGTCTGATATTTTTCATCGAGCCCTACCCTCCGCAAGTGCATGTCTGGCCTGGGAGGTAGCAGCATATTGGGTGGTCACTGTGGTTGTATGATGGAACAACAAGTTCCACAACCCTGCATTCCTAAACCACGCAGTCTGAATAACGACTGCGTCTTACCCACGCATTGCTTTACCACACATGCCTTTACCACGAATTTTCATGGTAAAGGGGTATGTGCGGCTAGGGTCGCCACCCTCCTCCCCACTGCCCTAGGGTACAATTCCCCCTGGAGTCAAAAGTCATGCATCTTTTTATGTATATCCACGCTTCACTTCTTCTCCCTTTCTGTACCATTGTGATCATCTTTTGAGCAGTTTATTTAAATAACTAAATTGGTTTCCTGTCATTAATATATATATTTAAAGTTTTTGCATTGTTTTGAGCAACTACATTGATTTGTATATTTCTGAACAACTGTTTCTGAATAGAGTTTATTGCGGATGGTCTCTGTATCCTGTGGTTGAAAAAAGATTTATGTGCAAATAAGTCAAAAAGGGCCTGGGAATGAGCGCTGGAGAATTAGGTGCCGATTACGATCCTGGAAAAAAATTCCCCGTACGACTCGTATCCGGTCTTTTTACCGTACGAATCGTACAAGTGCCGTACAAACTGCCAACTACGATTCGCATGGGAAAAAGTCCATACGAATCGCATTGGGAATAATTCCCCACACGTCCTCGGGTCGGAAAATGTGTCCGACACGTCCCCGGACGATTTACCGTACAAATGTGAAAAGTGAAGTCCGACCGCGCAAGTACGATCCATCCCGTGCGTCCGATGTTACAACCGGATGGAAAAAACACCGTCCGCACCGAACTCCTATAGCAACCATGGAGACATGTGCCCGCATACGCGCCCAACACCCCCCCAGCCCCTGTATGTATGCGCCCAACCCCCCCAGGCCTCGTATGTACGAGTCGAACCCCCACCCGTGTATGAACACCCCCGTACGTACGAGTCGAACAGGCCACCCGTGTATGTACACCCGTGTACGTACGAGTCGAACCTCCACCCGTGTATGAACACCCCCGTACGTACGAGTCGAACCCCCACCTGTGTATGAACACCCGTGTACGTACGAGTCGAACCCCCACCCGTGCATGAACATCCGTGTACGTACGAGTCGAACCCCCACACGTGTATGTACACCCGTGTACGTACGAGTTGAACCCCCACCCATGTATGAACACCCCCGTACGTACGAGTCGAACCCCCACCCGTGTATGTACACCCATGTACGTACGAGTCGAACCCCCACCCGTGTTTGAACACCCGCGTACGTACGAGTCGAACCCCCACCCGTGTATGTACACCTGTGTACGTACGACCCGTACCCCCACCCGCGTACGTATGGAGCGTACCCCCACCCCAACCGTGTATGTATGGCCCGTACCCTCACCCGCGTATGTATGGAGCGTACCCCCACCCCAACCGTGTATGTACGGACCGTACCCACACCCGCGTATGAATGGAGCATACCCCCACCCCAACAGTGTATGTACGGACCGTACCCTCATCCGCGTATGCATGGAGCGTACCCCCACCCCAACCGTGTATGTACGGACCGTACCCACACCCACGTATGAATGGAGCGTACCCCCACACCAACAGTGTATGTACGGACCGTACCCTCACCCGCGTATGTATGGAGCGTACCCCCCCCAACAGTGTATGTACGGACCGTACCCACACCCGCGTATGAATGGAGCGTACCCCCACCCCAACAGTGTATGTACCGACTGTACCCTCACCCGCGTATGTATGGAGCGTACCCCCACCCCAACCGTGTATGTACGGACCGTACCCACACCCACGTATGAATGGAGCGTACCCCCACCCCAACAGTGTATGTACGGACCGTACCCTCACCCGCGTATGTATGGAGCGTACCCCCCCAACAGTGTATGTACGGACCGTACCCACACCCGCGTATGAATGGAGCGTACCCCCACCCCAACAGTGTATGTACCGACCGTACCCTCACCCGTGTATGTATGGAGCGTACCCCCACCCCAACAGTCTAAGTACGGAGCGCGCCCCAGGCCCCAACACCAGCACCTTTACCCAACATCGCGCATGTACAAGTCGTACCAAGCCAGAGACAAGGACAGCACTGTACAACAAAATGGCCGATGTACACACCGTACAGACGCTAAAAACACACGTACACAACCAGGACAAAGCAAAACAACACAAGAAGACTCCATTCGAATCGCACAAAGCCACAAAACATGTCCAACAAGCACAAATACAACACATTCACTGACCTGCAACTGCCAAACTCCCAAACAGAGGCCCAAAACACAACCACTCCTTATAACACACCCACCCAAAGTTCAAACACAGCCACACCCACCAATGGACCAATAAAAAGGCCCAACACACACAAACCATGATCATTTGCAACAGACCCACTGCTGCCAGACCACACAGAGAAACAACTGCACCATACTACAACCTCCACTACACCTTACACCTGCACACCTTCACACACCCACCTTCACAAACACCCCCATCACATTCACACACACACCTGCACAACCACACCCACACACCCACAACCATCCACACCCACACCCCCCACAACCATCCACACCCACACCCCTCACCATGCCCACTAACAAAAATCCAAAGTTCACTAGCCAAGAGTTGGAGGTCCTTGTCGACGAAATCCTCAGAGTCGAGCCACACCTCTTTGGAACATTGGTCAGACAGACCAGCATTTCCGAAAAAACAGCCATGTGGCAGACGATTGTCGATGCTGTGAATGCTGTTGCGTCCACCAGAAGGACTAGGCATGAATGCCAAGCCAGGTGGTACGATCTGCGGAGGAGGGTCCGAGCCAAAATGACCGAGGAACACACCGAGGCCAACACCACTGGAGGAGGTCCGGCCCGCAGACGCGTACAATACCATCCCTGGGAGGAGAAGGTGATGGCCATACTGCCGGTGGTGGCAGTGGACGGAGTAGAAGGACTCCGAGAGCCTGGTGAGTACACAAACAACTCACCTCACATGGGGGGAACATCATCCACAACCAAACTCACAATCATGCACGCAACCACCCCAAAGCTATCGCATGACTCAACCACACTCCATAAACACGCACATGCCACTAGCGCCACCATGCCCCATGCACCCAGCTGGACAATGCCAAGTCACAGGCCACAGAAAACACCAACACAAGACACGGTAACCCGGATGGCGGGAGTGTGGGCCTCAAAAATCACATAGTGCAACTCAGAAGCAGACAACAATGCCCTCTGCCCATATGGCCTAGGTCACAGCCAGACAAACAGTGTGTCCCCACACAGGAAAGACTTGCCTGCAAATGGCGGACGCCTTGCATGAAGACATGGGGGTGAAGGCACTTTTTGCACATGACAGCAGCCAATGAACAGCCAACACTGTGAAAGAGTGGCAGCACACACCACCTCAGCAGCAGCGCAGACACTACACCCAATGGGTGCCTGGAGATCAGAAACAAACTCACATGAAGGGCCATTCAAAGATCTGCAAAAAGTGTGTGCCTAGGAAGCTGGGCTGAGGTGACAGAGGGTGACACACAGAGGGAGGGAGAGGGGGAGAGAGAGGGAGGGAGACACAGGGAGACAGACAGAGGGAGGAGGCTGACACAGGGAGGGAGGGAGAGGGGGACAGAGAGGGAGTGAGAAAGGGATACACAGGGAGACCAATTCAGCCTTGGGGGGTGTGGGAATGTCTGCTCGTCAGCAGGTGGACTGCGAGCATGTAGACAAGGGTGGCCAGTGCCTGAATCCCCCTCTCTTCTCCATGGCAAAACACTGGGCCATGTGTTAACCTGTGCACGAGCACAACGCCAGCTACCTGCATTATATAAGTGTGTGGAACAACTCCATGTGCCCACATACAGTGCAACACGGAAGGCGCCAATGCATGGCTCGCCACACCTGCTCACTCCACTGCTGGCTGCAGTCACAATTGACGCAGCAAGTAAGACTGTGTCACACATAGGTAAAGTCTCAAAAGCTGTGGCCAAGGGACATACCCATGCACAAGTGCACTGTGAGTGGAATGCAAGACATATCCAAATACCCAGAGGAAATGTGCCAACTTTGAAACAAATGAAACATGGATGTTGCATGGAACAAAAATAACATTGTCTCTCTCACACACAGGTCAACGTCGTGGATCACCCCCCAACACTGGGGGGCAAGACTCACAGTACCCGGCTCTGCGGGATGACGATCCCACCGGCAGCGACGACTCTGTGGACGACCCCGACCAACCTGGCCACTCTGGTGTCCAACCACCTGCAGCACCTGCGTCAGGTACAACTGGGCCAACCACCACCCCCACTCCTGCCACATCCCAGGAGACACCCAGGATCCCTGCCCCACCACCACAATGCAGCCAGGCTGACCAGGAGGGACACGGTGTACCGGGCACCCAGGAGGAGGCAGGCGACAACGCAAATGCCACCCCTCAGGGGTCCCGGAGACCCGATGTGCCCACAAGGGCAGGCCAGGTGCAAGTGGGCAGGGGTGGTGGGAGTGGAGGACGGCGGAGGCGCGAGCCTGACCAGTTGGCTGCGGAACCGGTATATTCCCATGTAAGAAACATCCTGGACACATACCGGCAGGACACCACGGGCATGAGCCAGGTTGTGTCCACCCTCAACGAGATGAAGGGGACCCTCGAGGAGATCAAGACCCAGCAGGCCCAGCAACATGTGGAGCAACATGCCTGTCAACTGCGACACCAAGGGCGGATGGAGGACAGACAGGCTGAGCTCGTGACGGTGTTCACGGGAATTCACCGTTCACTCCGTCGGATAGCCGACAACATGGGCAACCCTCCCTGTGCCACCAGGCGAAGAACATCACCACCCACAGGGAGGGATCAGGAGGAGGAGGAGACATCCGACGGAGCATCCCAAACATCGTCACGGCCTGCTTCTGAGGGTTCCCGCAGGAGGGTGGGTCGTCCACGGAAAAAACCGTGAGGGTCGGCGCAACAGCACCATCTCCCAGGACACCTGGCCTGGCACCTGGCCCACTGGACCAACAGCAGCACATCAGCAAAAGACATTCTCTGCCACATAGACTTGCTGGTCACTGTCTGACCAATGTTGACACAAAGACTGTGGCATGGACTCTGATGATTTCCAATGGCAAGGACACCAACTCCCCCAGTGAACTTTGGATTCCACACACCCGGAGAGCCCCTCTTGTCATACCCCCCCCCCCAACACGTACCCCAACACAAATAAAAAGTTACACGATAAAGAGATGATGCCTACATTTTGCATTATTACCTTACATGTGTCTTGTAAAGTCTAACCATGCCTGAGTTCTCATATGACTTCAACCATCCATACCCTGGGGCCTGAGTCTGGCACAGGACACACATGGGTCACAATGTATTAGGCAAGACAGACATGGAGCACCATACACACCCGTGATGGGCCCAACCAGCTGAGGGGGTGGCCGCACAACCGTGCCGACAGACATATTGAGTACAGCAACAGTCATGCGCAGAGGTCAGGGATCATGTGGAGTGTCCTGGGGGGCACCCAGGTATGTGTAGACAGGTGGCAGAACCATGTCCTGCAAGCTTGAGTCAGGTGGATGCAGAGAATGGTGGCTTGCCAACGTTGGATGCCTGGGGATGGCACATGTCACAATACCCACACAGTCATGGACATCATGCACAATACAGAGTCTAATCCCACACAAACAGCTTGCATATTGCTACTCTACACATAGACACATAGCCACTATCACTGAAAACCATGCCAGACATGCCGTATGCACCGTGGCAACACACCAGCATTGACTGAGAAGAGGCACCTTGGAGGCATAGGGACACCTTTATTAGTCATGTATTCCGGAATGCAGAGGCAACTCGGAGTACACATACACAGGTCATGTGGAGTAACATGTGGGTCCAACACTGGCACCCCCCTTCTGCAGCACAAATGCGTGATAGCCATGGAACTGGCACACAAGTGTCGGGTAACAGCTAAACACCCCCTGCTGCTCACGGAGAGGCTGCCATGCACCATTGATCCTCTGATGTGGAAGTCCCACACCATGTCAAGCCAATGCAAACCGTATGTGTCCGAGGGCAGTGTTCCACACATTGATTCCATCATCACAATCCACTATCCCATCACAGATGACTGTCAACAAGTCTGACCATCTATTCAGGTGTATCCAGCTACATGTAATGTGTCCCATGGTGATGCGACATGTCTGCAGAGGAACCAAACATCGACAGGGGCAGTGTGCACACATCGTAAACAACTGCCACACCCAATACACCCCTGATGCATCCCTTACCCTAAGGAGACTTCCAAACTTGTCCGTGAGTGTAACGCTGAGTCAGCACACGATGACGTGTCCATGAGGAATAGCAGTGCCACAACAATGCAACCAGCAGACGGCATGCGCAAGTACCTGGGGATGAGAGACACACAAGAAGTCAGCCACAAAAAGCACAGCCACTTGCATGTGCATGTACTCGACACATGTAAGGGTGACAACATGCTAGGTCACAATTATGACTGTGGAAATACACTCATCACTGGCACCATCACTCGAGTGACACATCCACACACACCTCTGACTCACGTGGCATACATGCAGATGGACACACACATGGCAACACATGCCACACGGGGACCAATGCGTGCACACTCAGACACTGGTACTCACCACTAAGCAAAGAAGTCGCGTATGAGCCGACTCCAGATGTCCTCTTGCGGAACCACATCCTCCACATCACTAGCCCCATTGCCAAGCCCTTCGTCCTCCACGGGTGGATGGTCCTGATCATCTTGATCCAGGATGAGTGGCACAGCTTTCTCAACTGCCATGTTGTGCAGCATGCAGCAGACCATGAAGATTTTGCAGACCTTCGCCGGGGCATATGGGAGTGCGCCGCCGGTCTTGTGTAGGCACCTGAATCGGCTCTTCAGGAGGCCAAATGTCCTCTCTATCACTCGCCTTGTCCGGCCATGGGCGGTGTTGTAGCGGAGCTGGGCCGGCGTGATGGGGTTGCGGAGAGGTGTGATCAGCCATGGCATGTTGGGATAGCCAACGTCCCCTACATGGAAACCACATGGACATAAGTAGGACAGGAGAAGCGGTCGTGCTGGAAGTCTACGCAAAATACAGGACAGACAGAGTGTACCCACCAACAACACATGCTCATTCGTTGCGCAGCTGCGTCATCATATCTGGCACCCTGCTATGCCTCATGATGTAGGCATCGTGTGCTGATCCTGGAAAACGAGCACAGACATGTGAAATCACCATGTTGGACAGACACACCACAAGGGCATTGATGGAGTGGTAGTGCTTGCGATTCCTGTACGCTACCTCCTGTGCCTGTGGTGGTACCAAAGCCACTTGTGTCCCATCTATGGACCCAATGACATGGGGCACCCCTCCCAGGGCATAGAATCCACGCTTGACCCCAGTCAACTGTTCAGGAGTTGGGAAATGGATGAACTCATCCAGGTGAAGCAACATGGCCTCTAAAAAATCATGCAGCACACGGCTGAACATGCTCTGGGACATGCCACCAACAGGAGCTATGGTATATTGAAAGGTACCCGTGGCAAGAAAATGTAGGGCTGCCATTACCTTCAGCTTGGGTGTCAGTGCCGTAGGATACCTGTGCAGCGGTTGCAGGTGTGGTGCCAGCCTTGCCATCAACTCCTCAATCAACGGTTGGGGGAAGCGGTAGCAGCGTATACAGTCATTCTCCCGCATGTCAGCCAAGTCCGGAATTGGTCGGGGAAGAGGCGGCGCTCTGCAGTAATTTGGAAGTGACAAGGAAGAGTGAGTGCACTACAACAACAATTTATATGTACTGAGCACATGTTAATCTGTCAATACACATATGCTACATAGGGAGTCAGGTATGTGCTACATCCTCTGGACACGTATGGCTGCCAGGTGACACTCCTACCAAGACCCAGCTACACACGGAGATTGTGAACCTCCACATCCCATGGCATGGGACGAGCTGTGTTCCAGTGTAAGTGAACAGCCAGACGCAACACAGGAGTGACATACATCAACATATCAGCAGAAGTAGGATGTTGATTGCAGAGAGAGGTAGCGGAACACTAGAGCCACAGGTCACATGACATTACACTAGGACAGCCCACACACCTTGCCATGAAGGTGTACATGTCATGACTGACCACACATACATTGAGAGGATGCAGACAGGTCCTTGTTACGCTACTCCGTGTCCCATGCATACATACACACCTGACATCCGATACCACATGTGGCCTGGTGTGCGTAACAGTGTGCCATGGTCATCTACACACAGACACACGTTGGTTGCAGCAACAGCAGATGCTTTTGAGGGAACACCAACATCAAGCTAATGTGAACACACCACACATACATGACATAGACACATCGTGCACCGTGGGAAGTCACATGTCTGGTGTGGTAACCCCTGTAGCGGGCATCAGGGGACACTTGCGTGTGTTGTTGACTGTGCCATGCCAGTGACGCTCATCTCAAGTGTGCTGTACGACATGCACACATGTCAAAGGAGTTAAGGGCATGTCTGGCACATATTGCACCGTCACACATAACATCTGTACACATCTCATCATACATCTATTGCCTTCACAACTCAGGAGTAATGTGCCACATCACAGCCTTTCACACCTGTGCCCTACACATGTAGTACTGCCCAGACAATGCCTTGATGTCCATCCATGGACAAGTATGTCAGCTCTATTCCTTCCTCTGTGCTGCCTGTCACCACTGTTATGTGTGAAAGGCACCGTACATTCGCTCTGAGGGCGTGTGTACGTTCCCTATCACTATGGGAGTGCTGCCGTAGGCCTACCCATAGTGATAGTGAGCGTACACGTGTGTGTACGGTCCGTATCACTATGGGTATGCATACGCGAGCACACCCATAGTGATAGTGAGCGTACAGGCGTGTGTACGGTCCGTATCACTATGGGTACGCATACGCGAGCACACCCATAGTGATAGTGAGCGTACAGGCGTGTGTACGGTCCGTATCACTATGGGTACGCATACGCGAGCACACCCATAGTGATAGTGAGCGTACAGGCGTGTGTACGGTCCGTATCACTATGGGTACGCATACGCGAGCACACTCATAGTGATAGTGAGCGTACAGGCGTGTGTACGGTCCGTATCACTATGGGTACGCATACGCGAGCACACCCATAGTGATAGTGAGCGTACAGGCGTGTGTACGGTCTGTATCACTATGGGTTTGCTCGCGTATGCGTACCCATAGTGATACGGACCGTACACACGCCTGTACGTGCCGTTGCTATGCATTTGGGGTGCCCTAGGGCCCCGGAACGCACCGTACCTGTGTGTGAATCTCCAAATTACATAGGGGACACATGAGGGACAAGTATAAAGGCCTACATGCATGCTGGTTGTCATGTTTAAAGTTTGATTTTTTTCCAGCAGGTGCCCAGCAAAAGTCGGTTTGAATGAATCTACTTTGTTGCAAAGTGGTTGTGGAGTTTACATCATGCTCAAGAAAAAAAAAGAGCTAAGCCACTGACTGTGCTAGGTTTAAAGGGATTGGAGGAAACATAGGATGCAAATGTGAGTGACCAATCACTCTGTACTCCTGTGCATGAAACAGGCCAGCAAGGCAGATATAAGGCAGCCAGGTCCCATGAGAGAGCACTTGCCTGCACATCTTTTGTTTCTACAACACTGCTGCTGCTCGTGATTCCCTGGCACCATGTCAAGGTCTGTGGAGAGGGCCCAGCCTTTCACCCTGGAGGAGAATCTGGCATTGCTGGATGTGATCCTCCCACAGTACCCCCTGCTGTATGGGCGACCACGGTTTCAGGTGAGTGCAGAGTCCACTAGCACAGACTGTGTCCCTTTTTTGTGACTGGGACTTCTGGCATTGTGTCCAGGTGTGACACACATGCATTGTACTGTAGAGTGGGTCCTAGGGGGGGGAATGCCTGATGTCTCCCAGCCAGAGCATGCTGTGGTGCATGTCTGCCGTCCTCACTTGCATTGTGTTTACTGTGTCAATCACTGCATGGTGCATGCCACATTCTGCCTGTCTTATCCTCCTGGGAATGTTGCCTCTACAGTCCTCATGTGAATATGTGGTCAGCCCAGTGTGACAGGTGACTGTACCCACAGATGTGTGTTAGTTCAGTGTACCTGTGCTGAGAGTGTCCACATGATGTGTTCGTACCCTGGACATCGGTGTGTGTGTAAGTCCCCTGTCATGTGGGTGGGTGCATATGTGGAGTGTAGCACCCAAGCTGCATGAGGGATGGATATACCCTGCCCATCTGATGCGAGCAGGGAGCAGTGCTGTGTGTCTGACGTGCAGAGCCAGCCCCACACCTGTGAGCCCCCCGTCTAGTGGCACATGTACAGAGTGAGGTTTGCAGCTGCATTTGGCAATGGCAGGTGAATGTCCTGTGCCTGTGTGTGTCTGTGTACTCTGCTGAGGTAGCGTCAGTGGCCTGTGGCATGTGACTGCTTTGAGGTGCTGCACATAATCCTGGTGTACCTTTTGATGCACAGTGTGAGTCTGGATCATTTATTGTGTCGTACCCCTCATGCCACCTGTGTACTTTCAATGGCACGTGGTGCATTTGCCCTTACACAGAATAAAATGTCCCATTGACAAAGGTGCAATGCTTTGGCTGCATACTATGCCTTGTTGAAACCAGCAAAATTGATCTAATGTGTGTCTCTGTGACATGTGGCAGGTGTATTGATGTAGTCTCACTTTTTCAACCCCACAGGTAGGTGCCGATGCCAAGGAGCAGATCTGGAGGGACGCCGTCAGTGCCGTGAGGAGGACGGATGGTCGCAAGCGGCGCCTGGCCCAGGTGAGAAAACGCTGGCAGGATATCCGGTGCTGGACGCGGAGGATCGCACGGGTCCTGCTGGGGGACTCACCTATGGGCCCTAAGAACCATGGGCGTCGCCGTCTGACCCACATCCACAAGCGTGTGCTGGCGGTGGTCTTTCCAGACATGAACAGGCGCTTACGGGAGAAGCAGCAGCAGGAAGAGGGTAGGTACATGTGTGTTTGTTGTGTGTCACCAGCATTTGCAAGTGCGCAGTTGCATGGATACACTGCCAGTGTTTAAATTTGCGGTGCAGGTCCTGTCACCCACAGTGTAGCGGTGCTGTCCTTCCGCCCTTCCCCTCCTTGCCATGTGTTCCCTGGTCTGTGTGTATTCACAAGGTCATCTGGGCTGGCAGTTAATCCACGTGACCAATGCTTGCAGCATCATGTGTGGGGGTGGTGTGTAACAGGTTTTGGCACCTTGCCTGTGCCCTGTCCAGTACAGTACTTGTGGGGTCCATGTCAATTGGCACTGATGCTGAGTCCAGACATGGGAGTATGTCTCTGAAGTGTAATGCCTTACAGCAAGCATGTCCTATGTTGTGGCCTGTGACATGATGTGCATGAGTGTGTGATACGCAGAGTGCAGGGATGGTGGCCTGTGTTGCAGTCATTACCATTCAAGACCATGGAATATTGTGGCCACTACTGTCCCCTGGGGCATACTTTGCTAGGTATCATGTGTGTCATCACAATATGTGGACACTCTCAGTGTCTACAGCATGGGATGTGCTCTGTGCCATTGTCCCCTGGCACCATGTATATTTACGTAACGTGTTCTACAAGTGTCCACTGTACAGCCTGACCTAATTTTCCTCGTTCATACTCAAGGTGGCCAGTGCCTGTGTGTCTTGTTACAATTACTGATGATGGCCATTTGTACATGAGATCGTTGTACAGGCGCACGTGGGGTATTTGGGGTCCAACATGGGTTTCTGGCAGCCCATGTGTATTTCTCCCAGACTAAGAGATACAAGTGCTTCCTGTGTCTCATCACATTGTCTCATGTAGGTGGTGGTTGGTGCAGGCAAGGCCTACATGTCGACCCCTGAAATCTCATTGCTCGGTCTGGCCAGTGTGTGATGTTTGTCTGGACATACACTCAAGGTGCAGTGTCCCATTCATGTTGGGCATGTCTTTAAGTATTACCTTTGCAGCATGTGCCTCAAGTTCATGGAGATGGTCCCTGCTCATCCCTAGTTACGACAACGCTGTGTGGTGCAGATGCAGTGCTGGATTGGCCCCAGAGCCTGGCTCCTCTGTCCAATTCCATATCATGTCATTTGCAAATGTATCATGCTCTCCATAGTTTCTCAGTGGCATGGTGGGTGAACCAACTGTGTGTTGCAGGGCCTATATATGTACCTTGTATTGTAGATGTTACTCATCTTTCATTTCAGGCTATGCACTGTAACCTATGTTGATTTGACTCATGTGACATATGTATACAGGTGTCTGATTAATTCCTGTTTATTCACCTTGCCCACAGCAGCGTCGGGGGACATGGATGGAGACACCGGCACGGACCGTGCGGAGGGACCGGGCACCAGTTCCAGCAGTGACACCTTAGCTGGCACATCGAGTGTAACTGAGGCCGAGGGGAGTGAGCCGGAGGACCTGTCCACTGCCACCACAGATTATGAAGCTGACGGGTCCGAGGCTGAGCACTCCGAGGGGGCGGAGGCTGCTCCAACAGCTGACAGCAGCACAACATCTCTCCCCGCCCCCTCCATTGCCATCACCGGCCTCCCACTTGCTCGTGTCCCTTCCTGGCGTGCTAGGTCACCACGTGTCTCCTTCCTGCCAGGCACCGCACCCCCTGCCCCTGTATCCACTGCTGCCGCCAATGCCGAGTCTGTGGACATCCTGCGGCAGTTGCAGGTTGGTCAGGCTGCGATGCTTAATGTCCTCCATGGCCACGGGCAAGTGCTCACCAACATGGAGGCATACTTGGAGGGCATTTCAGCATCGCAGGCTGACCAACGCAACTTGCTGCGGTCTATTGACTCGACACTGTCTGCAGCAGAGGGTCTCCTGCAGCAATTCGTCCCACCCCCTACCCATGCCCCATCCACACTTCCCACTCCCATGCCTGTCCCACGTACACCCAGACCTCAGCATGCACACACCCCACCAGACACAGGCACCACACCAGCCGGGAAGGCAAAGCGCACACCTCCTGGCACGCGCACACAGGGTGAAGTAGGCACACCCACTGGGTCGGGGGGGAAACGGAAGACACGCAGCCAGAGTGGGAGTCCACATTCCTCACGACCACCACCCTCCAAATCCACTCCCCTCAGCTCTCCTGGCCAAGAGTCGGACACAGGGTCAGTCCTGCCCAGTCTGTCCATCAGCCCCAGTGTGGCACCACCCCGCAAGCGGTGGAGGAAGGACACCGGCAGGGGAGTTGAGTCCCCCCCGTCCACCCCCGCCCCAGTAGCGCTGCAACCCATCCCTGTGACCCCCCACCCTCCTTGGGGCCTGTGGTTCCTTCGGGTGCAGGGGCGACGCTGAGCGACCTGGCAGTAGTGTGCAGCGCCGTGCTCGAATCCACCTTTGGCGCTGCCCCACCCCCTGTGTTGGAGTCGTCCGTCCCTGCACCCACAACACCTCCCTTTGCCCTTCCTGTCCCTGCGGTGCCTGGTCCTTCCCCCCAACATGATGCCCTCCCCCTGTGGGAGACAAAGGAGTCTGACTGTGCAGGCAAGCTAGGGGACACACGTACCACTGTGTCCCCCATCCGGATTGGAGTCATGGACTGCCCTATGGGCCTTGTATATATTGACATTTATGATGCTTTTTACTTACATCCTGCTGAATAAAGCAATTTGTTTTTTCCTTTGTACACTACTGTTTATCTGGTGTTGCTGTTGGTGGACCAGCTCCATGATTTTGGGTGGTGATAATGTGTTGGGTGTGTGGGAAATGTAGTCTTGTGCTGGTCATAGGGTGGACCCTGGTATCTGTGTGCCATCACAAGCTGTTGGCTAAATTACTTGGTTCATGTAAGCAGTTCCTGCATGGTGACATCGTCCCAAGGTGTGTTCCTTCCTCTGTGTAACCTGAAATCTTCCCTGCAGGGTGTTTCCACTATGTGGTGCTGAGCTGTGTCTACATCAGCTGGGGGTGTGACGGACTCCTTCAACTTTGCACATGCATTCTGTGCGATGTATCCACCTGCATCATTTGTGGCATCCTTGGTGGTCACTGTACTTGTGTATGTTGACTGTTGACAAGACTTCATGTGGACGTGTTCTCTTTTAGGCGCTATGCATGTGTGTACTCCCAGCCTCGCACACATGTGGTACATGTACTGCAGGGTCTTTGTGCACCTGACTGACATTTGTGGGCATTGTATCTGTGGGTACTCCACCCTTTGCGTTCCATGGGCACTGCTGGGAGTGATAGGCCCCCCCCCCGCCTGTGTCTGGGCACTGCTGGGAGTGATAGGCCCCCACCCCTCCTATGTCTGGGCACTGTTGGGGGGACTCTGCACACACCCCTCCTGTCTCTGGGCACTGCTGGGAGGACTCTGCACACACCCCTCCTGTCTCTGGGCACTGCTGGGAGTGATAGGCACCCACCCCTCATATGTCTGGGCACTGCTGGGAGTGATAGGCACCCACCCCTCCTGTGTCTGGGCACTGCTGGGAGGACTCTGCACCCACCCCTCCTATGTCTGGGCACTGCTGGGAGTGATAGGCCCCCACCCCTCCTGTGTCTGGGCACTGCTGGGAGTGATAGGCCCCCACCCCTCCTATGTCTGGGCACTGCTGGGAGTGATAGGCATCCACCCCTCCTATGTCTGGGCACTGCTGGGAGTGATAGGCCCCCACCCCTCCTGTGTCTGGGCACTGCTGGGAGGACTCTGCACCCACCCCTCCTGCGTCTGGCCATGTACGGTCCGTACATACACTGTTGGGGTGTGGGTACGGTCCATTCATACATGGGTGAGGGTACGGTCCGTACATACACTGTTGGGGTGGGTTTACGCTCCATACATATGCAGGTGTGGGTACGGTCCCTACATACACGGGTGAGGGTACGGTCCGTACATACACTGTTGGGGTGGGGGTACGCTCCATACATACGCAGGTGTGGGTACGGTCCATTCATACACGGGTGTGGGTACGGTCCGTACATACACTGTTGGGGTGGGGGTACGCTCCATACATACGCGGGTGTGGGTACGGTCCGTACATACACGGGTGGGGGTACGGTCCATACATAAACTGTTGGGGTGGGGGTACGCTCCATACATACGCGGGTGTGGGTACGGTCCATTCATACACGGGTGAGGGTACGGTCCGTACATACACTGTTGGGGTGGGGGTACGGTCCATACATACGCGGGTGTGGGTACGGTCCATTCATACACGGGTGGGGGTACGGTCCGTACATACACTGTTGGGGTGGGGGTACGCTCCATACATACGCGGGTGTGGGTACGGTCCATTCATACACGGGTGAGGGTACAGTCCGTACATACACTGTTGGGGTGGGGGTACGCTCCATACATACGCAGGTGTGGGTACGGTCCATTCATACATGGGTGTGGGTACGGTCCGTACATACACTGTTGGGGTGGGGGTACGCTCCATACATACGCGGGTGTGGGTACGGTCCGTACATACACGGGTGGGGGTACGGTCCATACATACACTGTTGGGGCGGGGGTACGCTCCATACATACGCGGGTGTGGGTACGGTCCATTCATACACGGGTGAGGGTACGGTCCGTACATACACTGTTGGGGTGGGGGTACGGTCCATACATACGCGGGTGTGGGTACGGTCCATTCATACACGGGTGGGGGTACGGTCCGTACATACACTGTTGGGGTGGGGGTACGCTCCATACATACGCGGGTGTGGGTACGGTCCATTCATACACGGGTGAGGGTACAGTCCGTACATACACTGTTGGGGTGGGGGTACGCTCCATACATACGCGGGTGTGGGTAAGGTCCATTCATACACGGGTGAGGGTACGGTCCGTACATACACTGCTCGGTTGGGGGTACGCTCCATACATACGCGGGTGTGGGTACGCTCCATTCATACACGGGTGAGGGTATGGTCCGTACATACACTGTTTGGGGTGGGGGTACGCTCCATACATACGCGGGTGAGGGTACGGTCCGTACATACACTGTTGGGGTGGGGGTACGCTCCATTCATACACGGGTGTGGGTACGGTCCGTACATACACGGTTGGGGTGGGGGTACGCTCCATACATACGCGGGTGTGGGTACGGTCCATTCATACATGGGTGAGGGTACGGTCCGTACATACACTGTTGGGGTGGGTTTACGCTCCATACATATGCAGGTGTGGGTACGGTCCCTACATACACGGGTGAGGGTACGGTCCGTACATACACTGTTGGGGTGGGGGTACGCTCCATACATACGCAGGTGTGGGTACGGTCCATTCATACACGGGTGTGGGTACGGTCCGTACATACACTGTTGGGGTGGGGGTACGCTCCATACATACGCGGGTGTGGGTACGGTCCGTACATACACGGGTGGGGGTACGGTCCATACATAAACTGTTGGGGTGGGGGTACGCTCCATACATACGCGGGTGTGGGTACGGTCCATTCATACACGGGTGAGGGTACGGTCCGTACATACACTGTTGGGGTGGGGGTACGGTCCATACATACGCGGGTGTGGGTACGGTCCATTCATACACGGGTGGGGGTACGGTCCGTACATACACTGTTGGGGTGGGGGTACGCTCCATACATACGCGGGTGTGGGTACGGTCCATTCATACACGGGTGAGGGTACAGTCCGTACATACACTGTTGGGGTGGGGGTACGCTCCATACATACGCAGGTGTGGGTACGGTCCATTCATACATGGGTGTGGGTACGGTCCGTACATACACTGTTGGGGTGGGGGTACGCTCCATACATACGCGGGTGTGGGTACGGTCCGTACATACACGGGTGGGGGTACGGTCCATACATACACTGTTGGGGTGGGGGTACGCTCCATACATACGCGGGTGTGGGTACGGTCCATTCATACACGGGTGAGGGTACGGTCCGTACATACACTGTTGGGGTGGGGGTACGGTCCATACATACGCGGGTGTGGGTACGGTCCATTCATACACGGGTGGGGGTACGGTCCGTACATACACTGTTGGGGTGGGGGTACGCTCCATACATACGCGGGTGTGGGTACGGTCCATTCATACACGGGTGAGGGTACAGTCCGTACATACACTGTTGGGGTGGGGGTACGCTCCATACATACGCGGGTGTGGGTAAGGTCCATTCATACACGGGTGAGGGTACGGTCCGTACATACACTGCTCGGTTGGGGGTACGCTCCATACATACGCGGGTGTGGGTACGCTCCATTCATACACGGGTGAGGGTATGGTCCGTACATACACTGTTTGGGGTGGGGGTACGCTCCATACATACGCGGGTGAGGGTACGGTCCGTACATACACTGTTGGGGTGGGGGTACGCTCCATTCATACACGGGTGTGGGTACGGTCCGTACATACACGGTTGGGGTGGGGGTACGCTCCATACATACGCGGGTGTGGGTACGGTCCGTACATACACGGGTGAGGGTACGGTCCGTACATACACTGTTGGGGTGGGGGTACGCTCCATACATACGCGGGTGTGGGTACGCTCCATACATATGCGGGTGGGGGTACGGTCCGTACGTACCCGTGCCCACGCTGTGGAGTGCTTGTGCGGGCCGTACCCAGGCCTTTGGCACATGGGTACAGGCCGTACCGCCATTGTTGGGGTGACGTGGGTGTGGGCGTGGTACGACTCGTACCCACGCTCTTAAGGCGTGGGTATGGTACGTACCTGTATTGTTGTGTTGCCGGTTCGCGTCGACGCCCACTTCCGTTGTGGTGGACGCTGGCGTTGCTGGACACGCCCCCACCCCCTCGCAGTGACCAGGGCCTGGAGGTCAGGTATGTCCAGGGCATGTGTGCTGTGTGACTTGGGTGGGGGTTTTGTGTCCTGCCCCTGCCCCCCCCCCTTTTGCCCCTGGGTGTTGTTCTGACCTTCTGCTGCGTCTGCATCGGTACCAGTAGAGGAGGTCGACTGCTATGAGGGCCGGGATGACACGTAGGTTCGGGTCCATGTCTGTCCGTCGCGTACAGGTGCTCCTTGTGCGCGTCGTCCTGATTTCCCGGCAGTTTTTGGCTGCCGGAAAATATTCTCCGTGCGGGATGACGTCGGTGCGAATCGTACTTCCTGGTTCGTGGAACGCATGCTGCATGCGTCCCGACGTCACGTCGGCGCTTTTCCGAATGTAATTTGTGTGTTTATTTTCCTCGGTTGGTGTTTTGTACGAATCGTACGGAAATAGTGTTTCCGTGCGAATCGTACTCGCATGTTTGTAAAGTTTTACAACCGGGTACGAGTCGGACGGAGAATACGCTCCGACCGACGGTTCGTACCCGGTTTCTCCAGGATGGTGATCGGCACCTTAGTGTTCTACGACTCTTCGTTTTGATTTAATTTAGCAATTTTACTTACTGGTGTCTGGTTACAATGCATTTTCAATTATACATCGTTTCTACCAGGTTTATGCAAAGGAAACAAACCCAGACAGCAACTCCCCAAGTGCAATATGGTGTTAAAAGAAAGCCGTGACTGGAAAAAATGTTTTCTAAGGGCAAACATAGTGTCGATGCTGGTCTGACCTATTAGTCAACATATTTGGACAAATTGGCTTCAAAAATGCCCCATTCGCCACATATTATTAGTGTTAAAACTGTGGGCCTCATTTACAACAAAATTACGCAGCACAGCACCGTAAGCCATTTTGCTGCACCGAGGTGCATCATTTTAAAAGCATAGGGATGTGTCATATTTACAACAATATGACGCATGCTTGTGCTTTCCCCTGCACTGGTGCACGCACAATGGCCTGCCATGCGTCAACGCAGCCACCCTTGCACCATGGGTACCTGCGTTGCAGGAATGCTTGTTTTTGTGCAGGAAGGAACACCTTCCTGCACAAAAATACTCATTGATGGTGTTTTCCTCTTTCTGTGCATGCTGCAAAATGCAGCACGCATAGAAAGAGGAAAAACAAGGAGACATCAAAGTATTTCTTCTCGTTGCACCTCCTTACGTCTCCCCTGGAGAGGCGTAGGCTTCTGATGCATTCCCAGGTTTATGAAATGTTGTAAATCTGGGAATGGAGCAGAATCCATGGGTGTTGCATGGGAAAACCCACAGCAACACCACCCATGGCACGCCCCCTTTCAAGCAAAGTGATGCGTGAACAGGGGCCATATTTTTCGAGGCCATTAAAAAGCCAAGCACGGTGGCTTTGCGTGGCCTTGTAAATATGGGCTAGCACACTGCGCCGCTGGTGTGTCACAAAAAGTGATGTAGCCCAAGGGGCTTGTAAATAAGTTCCTATATATTTTCTCATTAGATTAATGCATAATGGTAGCCTCTGGTCTTGCAATGAAATCTTTTGGTGCAAGCCGGACCTCCTTTTTACGTGCATTATCTTTTCTAAAACATAGTTATTGCCTCCAGTCTTGCTTACACACGAAAATGTCTGTGTTAAAGCTTGACCACCAGATTTATTCTGCTGAGTCTTCTAAGCATGGGTGTGCCAGAAAAGTATGGATTTTCTATGGGTGAGTGTAATAAACTGACTGCAGTGCTTTTTGGAAATTTGGAAAGGCGAGAAGCTTGTTTGGGGTACCTTTCTTTTGGTCACAGGTATTTCACCTGAAATGTATGCAGACCTGCCACAGCCACTGAACATTATCTTTGTCAGATGTGTTATATTTTTAACTAAAACATTGTAATCCCCTTCAGTCTCATTCACACATGAACTTATCCTTGCCAAAGCATGACCCCTACCTTTATTCTTCTGGGTTTCCTAAACATGGGCGTACAGTACATGTATGGACTTTCTGTGAGTTCAAGATGCACGCAGGCAATAAACTGCATGTAGTGCATTTTGGAAATTTGGAAAGCTGCAGCAAGTGAAATGCCAGTTTAGGGTGCCTGTCTTTTGGTCAGAGAGATCACCCCTGGGCTGTGTGGAAACACACCACACCCATATATTTTTCACATCTATATATCCTAATGTTTCTATCACAGGATGCCAGACCTCCCTCACTCTGATTGGCTGGCTGAGAAGTCGCACTGAACATGACGTTAGTAACAAATTTAGCATTTGTTTTCTGAAAAACATGGAATTTTCCTCCCGTTTCCCTCCGCAGGAACATATCCTTATCAAACATTGACCCCCACATTTCTTCTTCTGGGTCTTTCGAGAATGGAGGTGCCAGATGTGTATGGGTTTTTTATTGGTTAATGGTCCTGTATGAGAAATGCTAGTTTGGGGTACCTGACTTTTGGACGCAGATATCACCCCTGAAATGTACGGAGACATGCCACAACCATATAATTTTTAACTTCTAAAATTCCTAAGGTTTCCGCCAAACCAACTTCATCCAGACTTGCTGACGGGGAGAGAGACATGAATGTGGCCTTAGCAGATTTTTAGCATTTTCCCCACATCATGGTATTGTCCTCCTGTCTCTTTCATTCAGGAACATGTCCATTTTAAGGCTTGAACCCCAGATGTATTCTTCTAGGTCTCCAGAGAATGAGGGTTCCAGAAATGTATGAGTTTTCTAAGAGTTCAGTGTGTCCGTAGGTGACTGGGTGCAATACATTTTGGAAATTTGAAACGCAGCTGCAAGTGAAATGGCGGTTTAGGCTACCCGTCTTTTAGCTGTAAATAGCAGCCCTGGGCTGTATAAAAGTGTTGGAAAGTGTCTCTTTTTATGTCGTCACCCCCATTTTTGTGGAGTAATTTTTTTTAACTCTGTGCACTGGGACTCTGTTTACCAAGCCCCAATGCATTTGCTTTGCATGTTGAAATTGGTTATATGCCTAATTGGCACATTTAACTTATCTGCAATTCCCTAGTATATGGTACAAAGTGTACCCAAGGATTGTAAGGTACATGTTACCAGCGGACTACAGCACCTATAGTACTACCCAGTATAGTGGAAGTGTAAACATGGCTTCATGCCTACCATTGTATCCTGACTCTGGCACATTAAAAACTGCAAACTGATCTGTTAAATAAACCAATATGTTTAAACCTTCCTTTTAAAGGTTAACAAATCATGCCTAAGTAGGCCTTATGGCCCATAAGGCAGGGTACATGGTACATAAAGGTAGGACATATGGAAAGTTAATATTAAAAAATGACTAGAAGCTAAAAGCTATTTTCACTGTAGCAAGGCTGGTTGTTCCATACAGAAACACTGGGGTACACTATTACATTTAATAATGGCACCACCGGGAAGGAAACAGCTACACATTTCATTCTTGGCCCCTCTGTAATATTTCTTAAAAGCCCAATTCACTGGTGAAATTGGATTTTTACTAAATATGCATTTTTAGCAAACTAGCTTTTCCATGACTAAAGCCCGTGGAGCCTGATTTGCGTTAGTCTCCAGCGGCAGTGCTCAAGCCATGAATGAGGTGTGAAAGCTACTCCAAGAACAGAGACAAAGGCCTCAGAGTGAGGAGTTGTTTCTTTTCCTCTGACAGGATGCCCATTTGGGCAATGTACAGGAACTTTATTAATTTCATAGAGACTCCCCAGTCACAGGAAAATGTTAACTGGCACTTGTGAGGCCCCTTTCTTTGATCCCCAGTGAGATAAGTAGTCTCCAGTCCCATTGGGGAGGTAGCTGCCCTCAGAACTTAATTGAAGAGACCATAGAGTAGGGGTCGGCAATTTCTTTGCCCACACCTTTGGGTGGGTGTGTAGGCTCTACAGAAGGGGAGAAGTGTTTCACTATCTTTGACCTAGGCAGAGAGAGGCACTGTTGTATTGTTTACAGTAGGACGCATTGGAGATGCTGCAAAACTGAGCATGGTAACCCTTGGGAACTTTTACACCACTGGTTAGGGTTGAGTCAAGAATCACCCTCACCCACAAGTCAGTGCCAGGCATAAATGCTGCATCCTCAGTACCCTACTGGACCATAGAAGAAGGACTGGTCCTGTTGATTGAGATCTACGAGGAGACCTGAAGCTCTGGACCTGCTCCCAATTTTACCCAGAAAAGAGAAGTGAGCACTAAGGGGATTATTTACAAGCTCCTTGCGCCGCTGGTGCGTCACTTTTAAAATGGAAAAAAGCGACGTATAGGCTGCGCAATGGGCTTGTAAATATGCCCCCAAGTGTCATAAGGCTGGCCTCCTGTTAACCTACAGGCCACAACAAGTAGCAAGGAGCCTTTTTCTGAAGAGCGCAGCTGGTCAGTTCTAACTGGACCTGCCCTGGATCCTACTGGTGGCTTATGCTGGAGTGAGTCTTGAACCCAAGTACTGTTGCTGAGGTCTTCGGACCCTTGCCTGTGTCAAAGTGTACTCCTCCTAACATCCTAATAAACCTGGGACTTAGTAGCTTTTTGGCTCCACAGACTTTTGGAGGACGGGACCAAACCTGCCAAGGTGATCCAACCAAGATGCGTTGCTGCTGTGCTGAAGATTCAGGTTTCTCCCGCTTAGAGTTTTCCTGCAGCCACAAATACCTTTCAGTGGGACATCCCAGAGAACAAATCTAGTCCTATGGAGTCCTCTTTGGCCAAATGTATTCAGATTGCAAGAGGGCTTTCAAGGGCAGAATTTAGAATTTTGCCACTGGGAGATTTTCCTGCCTAACCAGCACTTCATTGTTACCTTATCCAACTCCTATGTGAAATTGTGGAGCCGTCGTTAGATACAGCCTGCTGCCGTGCCCCGCTGAAGAATTTTGACACCCAAGAAAAAGACCAAGTCCTAAGGTATAACATCCGACTTGGTGAGGTTACATTTAGCCCAAAAACAGACAAACACCCAGGAAAATCCCTGATCGATCCCACAAATAAGTAGTCACATCACAAACAGGAGAGAGGAGATTTACCCCAATAAAACACGTTTAGCCAAATGTGCAAGTTCCCAAACTACCACAAAGTTAGATGCCAAATGTAGTTAGGTGCATTCAGCCAATCAGGACATGACATGCACACCGCAGGAGGTGATCACGTGCTCACCATACCGGACATCCGGACATGCACACACTGGCCCACACTAGCTCTCCCTGAAGTCGAGAGTCATCTCTGTCCCTCTTAGCAGATGGTTTTTCTTGTTATTTATGACTATGATGCTTTTCAAAGAATGTCAAAGCATTTTATTGTACCCACAAAATGTATATATGTGCGGCCAAAACTGTATTCTGAGACTGACTTCAGACCCGCCTTTGTCGACACTCTCCCGGCCACTACATTTAATTAAACCAACTTGTTCCTGTTTTGCCAAATGCCTCTTGTTTTTTCATTTATTTAAGGTAAAATCATATTCGAGCACCACAATTATTCCCTATTTTTATAAATTGAAGTGGCATTTTATTGTGTTGTGATTTTGACATTTTATCTGTTTTGGTATTCCTAAATGCTTCACACATTTTCTTAAGTTAAGCCTGTCTGCTCTATGCTATGGCTACAAGAGGTTGAGCTCAGGTTTGAATTACTGAAACATTCTACTGGACCTAGCAAGCTTGTGACATTAATACTTGTGGTGGACTTTCCTCTACTCAAATTAATATTCCACTTTCTCACAGGAAACCAACTTCAACCATATAATTCACATCCTTAGGTTTCAATGGCTGGAGGCCAGACTGACGTCATCCTGACTTACTGGCTGGGACAACGCACTGAGCAAAACATTTGTACACAAGAGCATAACCCACATATGGCTCGACCCAAATACGGGTTATCCTATATCCTAAGAGTGTGGGGTTATCAGATGTGTGAGTTTTTTATTGGTTTGAGAAGGGCTCTACACACTAGACACCAGGGAATGTTTTTGATTGGGAGATTCTATGGGGATGTCTGCAGTATTTGGGCACAGGGTTGGCTGGCACCCAAGGGGAACTTACTAACCCTAGACATTTCACACCACGAGAGAAACAGGGTAATATATGGTGATGTTGCTTGCATGAATCCCACACGTTTTATCACCAGAATCTGCTACAAATGTCTATATGTAAACACAATTTGCATCGTCTTCCCTTTTCTGTGACAGGGAGGTCTAGAAGCTGAAGGAAAATGGCAAAAGTCCTACCATCCAAAGTTGCCACAATTCTTCAGATAAAAAGGTACCCCACATGCGTTGGTGAGCCAACTACATAGTACAAGAGTAGGCCAAAGTGTTGTCCATATTAATACCACATTGACATCATATTGACCTTACATGGTCACATAGTTGGCCTGTAATTGTCAGTTGTGATAAGTAGGCCTGGGTGGTAAATTCCGTTCCGCTTGCGGAATTTGGATAATTTTGCGTTCCGTGGAGAATGCGGAATTGCCAAAAATTCCGCGATCCGCGGCTTCGTTTAATTTTTTTGCTTATTCACGCTTTCAAAATACGTGTTCGCAAGATATTTCTCCCCGAGCACGCAAACAGCATTCGCTAACAGGAAAAAAGCATCGCGAACGGGCGGAACAATCAATTCCGCGTGTTTGCTGAAATTTTGCATGCTCGCGGAGATTTTTACCGTTTCGCGGAGCTTTGTGTAGCGCGACTACGCAAATTCCACCCACCCTTAGTGATAAGTCCAGCTACACATGTGAGGTACTGTTTTGTTGATAGAATTGTGGAAACACTGAGTGTTGGAAATGTTGCTGTTCCCCACACGTTATGGAACCCATCCCCATCACGGATGTGAGGAAATTCTTTTTTTAACTAATGTTTGGCCTCTTTAGGAAATGTTAAGTAAGAAAAAATGCCATCATCCTTGCAAGCCACACCACCTACAACTCCTGTAGGTGCCTGGTGTTCAGAAATGTCTGGTGATGATATGCACCCCAGAAAGGAGGTGCAAAAAATAAAATCCAAACAACTTTCAGCCCTTT
This sequence comes from Triturus cristatus, assembly GCF_964204655.1. NCBI lineage: Eukaryota > Metazoa > Chordata > Amphibia > Caudata > Salamandridae > Triturus > Triturus cristatus. The sequence continues at coordinate 870,190,121 of NC_140583.1, read as the reverse complement.
ACTGGGGTGCAGATATGTGTCTGTGCCTCAGTAAGAAGCAGGACACTTCTCAGGTTAAGACAAAATGAAAACATCATCCGAGTCCTCACTGATGTGCAAATATGTGTTTCTGTGTCCCAGCAAGGAGCCAGACACAGTGTGGTTTATTTCTTATCCTCTGAAAAAATTCCAAACAGCGACTAGTTACTTGCTGGGGAACAGAACTGTGTGCCCCAGAAAAGAAAGAAAGAGAGAGAAAGAGAGAGAGAGAAAGAGAGAGAGAGAGAGAGAGAGAGAGAGAGCGAGAGATAGTTAGTTGGTTAGTTATATGTTGCATATTGATGAGTCAGCCAAGAAAAGCACATTGGGCTGCCTCATTTAGAGGTTTCATCTGCCCATAAAGGACATAACATCAGCAAACCCCCAGGAGCAGGAGGATTGTGCCTTCCACATTTTTGCCATTAGTGCAGATTTTCATTGCTGCTGAAATACGGCTTAACTTTGGGAAATTCCATGTCAGGTTTTCAACAGGAAATAACTGGTGGTAAAAAGAGCAAATTGATCAGGAAACTGTACAATAATGCTACTGCAAGTTATTAGGCACTTGTCCAGAACAATGAAGCCAGGTGTAACACTCTAGCTTTCAACAGGATCCATGTCATGGGGCACTTTGCAGCCTTATCTGTTTTTGTTTAACCAATAGAAGTATGCATGGTGGAACTTGTAGCTGTATTCATTAAGTCTCACCTGAAGACAGCTGTAACTGTCTGTTGGCTGAAAAATTGTTTCCAGTAAGGGAGGAGGCGTGAGCCCTTCTCAACCAACAGCCACATTCCTTGTCAGTGTGAGCCACAAAAAGTCACTACATTAAGCAGTGTTTAGCCCTCTGGTAGCTTGGCACAAAAGCAGTTAGGCTTAAATTAGAGGCAGTATGTAAAGTATTTATTCAGCACTCAAATAATAATAACGTGAAGTACAACAAAACACAAGAAAAATCCCTCCCAAATTTTGAAAAATAGAGTAAAATTTAATACACATTTCACACCAAAATGACAAAAATCTAATCAGTAGAACCAGAGTTATGAATCTTTAAAGTTTAAAGTGAAACTAGCACCAAAAAGCACAAAGTACCAACTGTGGTTATCTGGTCACGCTGGACATGCACATAGTCACAAATTCAGGTCGACCACCACCACCACCAATACCACCGTCAATATCATCAATACCACCACCAATACCACTACCACCAACACCACCACCACCAATACCACAACCAATACCATTACCACCACCACCAATACCACTACCCCACCACCAATACCACCAACACCAATACCACCACCACCAATACCACCACCACCAATACCACCACCTCCACCAATACCACCACCAATACCACCACCACCATAAACACTACCAACACCACCAATACCATCACCAATACAACCACCACCACCAATATCACCACAGCCATCCATACCACCACCTCTACCACCAATAACACCACCAATACCACCATCACCAACACCACCACCACCAATACCACTGTCGCCAATACCATGACCAACACCAATAGCACCACCACCACTAATACCACTATCACCAATACCACTACTACCACTCATACCACCAACACCAACACCACCACCAATACCACCACTAACAATACCACAAATACCACCACCAATACCATCAACACCACCACCAATACCACCACCAATACCACCACCACCAAAACTACCACCACCCCATCAATACCACCACCTCCACCACCACCAATACTACGATGAATACCACCACCACCAATACCACCACCACCAATACTACCATGAATACCACCACCAATACCACCACTACGAACACCACCACCAATACCACCACCACAAATACCCCCAATACCACCAATACCACCATCACCACCCCATCAATACCACCACCTCCACCACCATCATTACCACCACCAATACCACCGCCAATACCAATACCACCACCACCAATACCACCACCACCAATGCCACCACCACAAATACTACCACCACCAATACCACCAATACCAACACCACCAATACCACCACCACCAATACCACCACCGATACCACCACCATTTAAACCTCCACCACCAATACCACCACCACCACCATCAATACCGCCACCTCCACCACCACCAATACTACCACCAACACCTCCACCACTAATACCACAACCACCACCAATACCACCACTATGAACACCACCACCATCAATACCTCCACCACCAATACCATCACCACTAATACAACCAATACCACCACGAACACCACCATCACCAATACCATCACCAATCCAATACCACTGCCAATTAAGCCTGGGCGTAGTGGGCGTAGTGGGGCTACGTGGAGCAGCGCGTAGTGTGCCCAAATCTACGCACACTCGTGCTCTCCGCGTAGCCACACTACGCGCCGCCTGCCTCCCGCCCACCCTCCTTTAAAAATAATATCATGCATGATAAAATAATTAAATGTAAAGACTTACCTGCAGCGCGGCGTCTCCGGGGCTCCCTCTTCCTCGTTTCCAACTTCTTGTGACAAATGCGCATGCGCGGGCGTCCCGCATGCGCATTTGTCACAAGAAGTTGGAAACGAGAAAGAGGGAGCCCCGGAGAGACGCCGCGCTGCAGGTAAGTCTTTACATTTAATTATTTTATCATTTACGTAAATGGGTCGCGACACTGCTCGTCATGCTGCAAATAACCCCGCATACCTACCTGCTCCCTGCTGACGAGAGGCAATTACCTCGAAACACGTGTCCAGGGATGGCATTATTTCACATACTCGTGGCATAGGCGTACTCACCGCTGCCACTACATTATCCAGAATTCTTTGGGGCTATTTGCTAGTATGACGAGCAGTGTCGCGACCCACTACGTAAACTAATTATTTTATCATGCATGATATTATTTTAAAAGGAGGGCGGGCGGGAGGCGGGTGGCAGGCAGCTACGCTTTGCCCTGGCATGTGCGTAGCACTGCCTGCTTCGCCTACTTCGAAAACTGCGAAGCAGGCAGCGCTACGTACACTACATGGGCGAAGCGTAGTATAACGCCCAGGGTTACTGTCAATACCAACACCACCAGCAATACCACCACCACCAATACAACCACCACCAATACCTACACCAATACCACCAATACCATCACCACCACTGATGCCACCACCACCACCAATACCACCACCACCACAAATACCTCCACCAATACCAATATCACCACCACCAATACCACCACCAGTACCACCATAACTACCAATAACACAACCACCAATACCACCACTAATACCACCACCAATACCACCACCACCACCAATACCAACACCACCACCGATACCACCACCACCAATATCACCAATGCCACCATCACCACCAATACAACCAACACCAGTACCATCACCAATACCACCACTACCACCAATAACACCACCAATACCACCACCACCAATATCACCAATACCACCACCAATACCACCACATCAATACCACCACCACAAATACCACCACCACCAGTACTAATACCAATACCACTACCAATACCACCACCAGCAATACCACCACCACCACCAGCAATACCCCACCACCAACACCACCACCAATACCATCACCACCTATACCAGTACCATCACCACTAATACCACCACCGCTAATACCAATACCACCAATACCGCCACCACCAATATCACCTCCACCAATATCACCTCCACCAATACCAGTACCACCACCACCAATAAAAACCACCAGCACCAATCCCACCACCAATATTACCAATACCGCCATCACCAATACCACCACCAATACCACCACCAGTTTTAATACCAATACCACTACCAATACCACCATCAATACCACCACCAATACCACCAATACTAACACCCCACCACCAATAACATCACCACCACCAGTACCACCACCAATACCACCATCACCAGTACCACCAACACCAATACCACCACCACCAATACCACCACCCTCAATACCATTACCACCACCACCAATAAAAACCACCACCACCAATACCACCAGAACCACCACCAATACCGCCACCAATACCACCACCACCAATATCACCACCACCAATACCAGCACCACCACCAATACCAGCACCACCACCAATACCAGCACTACCACCACCAATACCAGCACCACCACCACCACCACCACCACCAATACCAATACCACCACCACCAATACCAATACCACCACCTCAGCGCCTCTCGATCACTAGTAATAGCAGGGGCACTGCACGAGGCCGGAGCTGCAGCCAAGACCATCCCCCCTCCCTCCATGCCTGCTATAAAGCACAGCCCACCCTGCACCAGGAGGTGAAGTCTGGGCCCTACTACAGCTGAAGTGTTTTTTTAGTAGGCCAAAGATAGCAATGACATTGCGCAATGCCACACTGCACACTCAAATCACAGAGAGGGCAGGAAATAGTCCCCCACTCCCGCTCTTCTTCCTGAGCCGCGACAGTGTAATCACAGAGCGAAAGGTGTTGGAGCCCTTTGTTAGTATTTATAGCTCAGATCATATGTAACTTCCACTTCACACTTTGTGTGTGTGTAGTTTACAACAGTTGCACATCTTCTTCACTGCACTATTTATCACTACTTTGAAGACATCACAGGCCTGTCTCTTCCTCTGATATTTACAATCTAACAAGCTGTTAAGAAGGCCCTTTACTGCAATGCAATAGGTCTCTCATTTGCAAGAGTTTAAGCTATTAGTATTGTAAATGACAATATATTTTATTTATGTTTTAAAACCCAAAATATAAATAAAAGGCATTGTCATTTACAATGACAATAGCTCAAAGTTGCGTGATTGCGAGACCTATTGCATTGCAAATGCTTGTTTGCGCTAGTGAACACTTTTTTTTACTTCTAACTGACCGTCCTAATATGGCAGACTCATACATGCCAATAGACCCGATTCAGGCGGGTGACTCCAGATTTTATAAGCCAAAACCGGCGTTATTTAAGCTGTCTCTGGCCTGAAATTGCCTCTGCTGCAATAGAAGTCAATGGGGAGAAGCATTCTCTTGATTTTTTTCAAAATATCCCATTTTCTTGTTCTGAAATGTTGACATGTATGCAGCCTGCCATGCTAGCCTGATAAACAGACATGCTTGCTTCACAGGCCTTCACGGAATGCATTTCCTTTAATAAGAAAACTATTCCTCAATTGCAATCCATGCCTGTGCATGTGTCATGACACGTGCATTCACACACAATCAAAACAAAGCACTAGCAGAGCCAAAAGCTCAGCCTTGAAGAGCAGAGCCCTATTGGCTTTGACAATGCTTGTTTACTGTAGGTGTGCGTCCAGCAGCCTGGACATGCTGAGGCCTGAAAAAACAAGAGTGACTGAAAGTCACCCTCATCACAAGGAGCAGTTGCCAGTTGTCTCGTGCCCTGCAATAACATAATTACCTCACCTGTAGGTTACCACTAGATATTGGCCCCGATTCCAAGCTGGGGGTTTGCACACGGACTGAAATTCTGATTTATGGGATACTTAGCACAGCCCACTGTTTTCCCCTGACAGATTTCAGCAGGTCAAACGTGCTGAAATGCATCGTGGCACAAGATCCGGAAAAAGATGCAGGTTTTGACGGGTTGAACACAGAGTCCTCGTGCCTCACGTCCAAGCGAAATACTGGGAATATTAGTTATTTATTGGGTGTGGACATTGCGCTTTATAAACGGATTCCATATGTTATGTATGATGTTATATACATCATTTCCAAGTGAAAACCTGGTAAATGTAGCTGTATACATACCTAGGACGAGGCTAATGCTTTTAATTCGGTGCCTAAAGTACCTCATCATTTTCCTGCACACTCGGAATTGGGCGGGGGTCTTTGTGCGGGTCTCAAATGAGCCAGAGAGCGCGACTTTTACAAAGATCTGAGGTTTCACACCCCTGTATGAGATTTTATTTTTAATTCTGTGACTTGTAGTCGTGATTTAATAATGAACTGAAAGGAACTACAAATCCTAGATTGGAAAATGAAAACTCTGCCCTGGACAGACTATTGGCGCATACACCTGAGAAACTTGAGAGCTCCGTTTTTAAGGGTGAGCAGAGGGGGTTCAGTGACATTGTAAAAGCAGGTAGGTGAGCAAATCGTTGTCATTTGACTTCTAATCTCGTACTTCTATATTTTTATTTCTCGGAATTGAGTTGTTTTATACCATCATTGTCACCTTGTCTTTGCTGGTATTACCAGTATTATTTTCCACTCTTTGATGGACATGATTGAATTTCTTGTAATTGGCCGAAACGCATCATTCTATTTTTGTCTTTCTTTTCAAAGCAAATGCCGCGCGAAGCAGTTCCGAGTTCTCCGTTTCCTTCATTCATCGCTGTTCGTGTCCTCCTCGAGTTCCGGTAAATAATTAAGCCTTTATCTGCTGCCGGTGTGTTGCCTTCACACTGGCAGGCTGCGGGGCAGGACTCGCCAGCAGCAGCATGTTAGGTAAGTGGCTCGTTCTGTTTTACCTTGTTCGCTTTCTCAGGGCACTGCACCCCGACGGTCCTAAGTGACGTAGTATCTGAACTCTAAACTTGTCGCTGTCATTTACTGTTGTTATTTTGTTTCTTGCAGGAACTGAGAGCCCTGACGCAAATAAGAGTAGGTAAGGCACACCTTTGTTACGTTTTGAACCAGCGTGATTGGTCTGCACTTAGAATATTAAACATATTCCACTGCTCGATAATGCCACATATTCCTAATTAATTCGAAAGCATTGAAAAAAGTAGTCTTTTTTCTTTTTAAATATGCCTCGCTTATTTCAGGTTTTTGCTTGCCTTTTTCTGGCTGTTTCTAACGACACCGGATTTTGGCAGAGAGAGGGCTCATCACAAGAAGGCATTGTCGGGGGCTATACAATTTGGACTCATCTAGAAAGCTGGACCTAGAACCAGGGCTGGCTTTAGTGCTGGTGGCGCCCAGGGCCACAATGTTTGTTGGTGCCACCAATGACCACCTGCATCACTGATTCCCTCACTACCACCCTTTAACAGTGCACTCAAGTCTCCATCACTACACTGTCTCTCAGATGCATTTACTTCGTTGTATAGCGCCACTCATACCAGTGTAAGGGGTCAGAGCACTTTACATCACACACATATTACACAGAGACAATCATTCGTGTGTAAATCAGTGTATAGGAAATGGTACATAAGCCAGAGGACTACAAGGTGTAGGAGTCCCATGTCATCCATGCTGTTATAGGCAGGGTAGTTTAAGAGCGCTTGATCTGGAGGAGCACAAACTCATAATTTAAAACTTAACACCATGGTTGGGGTTTCTCTCTAATAATAAGAATTGGTTTCTACCCAAATGAACCCATTTTGCAACATTAGGATAATGAAAGACTGGGGAAAAAAACAATAACGCTCTAGTCTAACTTATACCATGCAGCTGTTTGATGACAGTTAATTGCGCACTGTTCTACGTTAGGATTTTAACTTCTAAACTGCATGTAACAACAACAGTAACGCACTCACCTATTTACCTTATATGCACTTTGTGAGCTGCATGGCACTTGTTGTTAGCAGCAGGCATGTTAACCCACTGCGTTACCTTGCATGAGTCAACACTTGCACTAGACAAAACCACGATCTTTCGTCAGCAGGCACATGAATCACATTTTTGTTGCCAGGAAATTGCTGGAGGAGAGGAACACAGGAGCAGGTGCCTTTAAGACCGTAATATACGGCACCCCCACCCGAAGTCAGTGCCCGGAGCAGTGGCACCGGTCGCACCGCCCTAGAGCCGATGCTGCTAGAACTCGGGTGTCAGTGGTTCAGCCAACCCCCGGCATACCTCCTGGTTTGTTGGTAAAAAACAGCTATAAGCATGGCGCAGTGGGCCACTCAGAAACCCTGCACCCCGGTGTCACTGCACCTGCTGCACTACTGATAGGTATGTCCCTGTCAGGAGTCATATTTCGACTTAAGAGAGCTTTGTCTCTAGACCACATCTCTGCCGCATTCTGTAGTCTTTCTCCGAGATGGGCTCATAGGAAACATGCTTGTGTGTGAGGGTTGGATAATTATTGACGCTCAGCATAAAAGGTAGGGTTTTGTCGCACCTTAAATACCTTTTATGTGGTTGATTCAATTGCAGTCACCTCTCTCCCTGCCACACGAGTCACCTCAGCCAGGAGTTGATTATTGGCAGCACGTTCGTAAGTGGCAAGTGGCCCAATTTCATGGCGAACTATTCAGTAGTTATAGTAAATTATCTCTAAAAAAGAGTGGGGGTCCAAGGGATGTAGTTTAGCGACTCAAACAGTTCTCAATCCCTAATCCAGCACATGTATACACAGTAGAAGAACTGAGAGTCCAAAGAATGTTTAGCAACAATAGTGTAACCACTCTACAAATATCGAACAAGGTGTTTGCTGGTGTCAACAAAGTACACAATGTGTCCATGAGTGTATGTACACGTAAACAAGGTTCCCATCACCCACGACAAGTGGCTTGCTTCATCATTTGGGAACCGGGGAACTTGACCAAGGAACCATCTTCTACCAGATTGATGTAGATATTGGTTCGATGGATGTCCCAAATGTGTAACTGGATCAAAGGGGCCACAAGCGTAATGATAGAGGGTGATGTATGCAGTGCAAGTGATAAAGAAAAAGTGATTTAAAATTGGTTGTCAAGATACAATTATGTGTTTATTCTAGTGCTACCTTGATACCAAGTTAAAACTAAACAGTGCTATACAGTTCAAACAAATAACTGTGTTCTTAAAGACTGGTCTACATGTTTCAGCTCTTGGATATACTCTATCCCAGCTTTCGTCAGGACCAGAAAGCTACTGCATATTAACGGTGTAGTGAATACAAAAAAACTCAAAGACATACAACCTGGACCATGATCTTGGTACAGGTAAATACCTGTAAAAGCAACAACAGTGGTCAATGCAAACAGAGTGGTGACATGTTACAAAAACCGCATCCACAATGAAATGTCGATTTTAGTTCAGAATTACCAAATAGTGTAATAAATAATTCTACGTCCATCACCGCAAGTGAAACGTTAGAATTGTAACTCACCCGAATTACACTGGGTATGTGCCTCACCCCACCCGGCAACTGCTCAGGTATAGGAGGCACCGCTCTAAGGAAAAAGTACTAGCGTAAAACATTACATAACAAATGCTAGTGAAACATTTAAAACATTAGTACATTGCGCGCAACCCTTAAAAACAGACAAGGCAGGAGATTCACGGTCGACTGAGCGTCGAAAGACGGTTGTCAGCAAACATGTCTCTGTTATAAACAGACGAAGTGCCCATGCAGTTGGTTAAAGCACTATCATTTCTCTACCCCAAAGTCTACTACTATACTGCGTTATTTAAAAGCCAGTGACTGATGTGTGTGGTACCGGAGAGTGAACAGTGAAAAATCCACAATACGGCATTTCCTTAGTCAAAGGTTTCCTGTTCGGTATTCTAAGGAAGACCCCAGAACTAAGCCAAGAAATTGACCAGGGACTCAAGGCACCGTTATCATATTAACAGATGTTGATTAATAAAGTTACGGGTACTGCACCAGACCTAGTCAGTTTGTATCTGTCCACCTACCTCTCCGTCGGTACCTCTCGCGGTGTACGAGCGAGAAGGGGAGGTGTACCACACCAGTAGGGAATCCCATTTGAAGAGTCGCCGCGCGTCACTACTGACATGCGCGGTCGGCGGCTCCAAGCTGTCCCTCGCTGATGACGGCGCGGCATTGTGGCATAGACGCAATGCGCATCGGGAAATGTAGTTTATTATGATTTATAAGGAGATTGCTTCCCGAAACAATGATAACTTAGTGCCATATGCTCATAGATGATTGTGCTTTTTGATCTATGTGCAAAGGCTACGTGGTTAGCGTGTATTATATCTAACTTAAATGTGGTGGATGTTATCGTATTCCACAAATAAATCACGTAGTCAAATTACAAATAGGCATTCTAAAAGTGTAACTCATGATCTCAACCCGGGTGTTTAAGCAAATTCTTATAAACGACCCGTCAGTTTAAAGCGAGGTCCATGGTATTTGGTCATTCAGACCTACACAGTCGCTATGCATTTTGAACACCCATTTCTGTTCCCTCATGAAGAGGAACTTGTGGATATCTGTAACGTGAGGTGGAATAAAGGGTTGTTCTAAGATTACCCAGCGCAGATCTTCTGGTCTGTGATTGTGGGACAGAAAATGGCTAGTTAATCTGGTCGCTTGTTTTTTACACCTGATGGTGCTTTTATGTTCACTGATACGGACCTTTATCTTACGTGTGGTCATCCCTATGTATCTAAGTGAACAGGGGCACGTGATTTGGTAAATTACCCGATCAGAGTTACAATTGGTGTGCCGTCGTAGGATCCAGGGTTTCTCTAACCCTAAATCAACAGATTTGGTTAACTGTGTCTGTGGGCAGGCTGTGCAAGAGCCACATGGATAGTGGCCTTGTACTGGTGGTAAGTCCCATAAGGTAGATGTTGTCCCTTTGTCTTTGGCCCTCGGTCTTGTGTGTACCAAATTGTCGCGCAGATTCGTACCTCTCTTGAAAGAGAACAAAGGTAGTGGTATCTCTGTGTTTCCCACATTGAGGATGCGCCAGTGTTTCCGCACCGACTTCTGGACACTATTTGATAGTGTACTAAAGGTGGTGACAAAAGTCATTCTTGTAAGTGGTGCCTTAACTACCGGGGGCTCTAAGAGAGCGTCCCTGTTATTGTTTGACGCCCGTTTCCAGGCTTGTTTGACTAAATGTGTAGGGTATTTCCTGACTTGCAGTTGCCTTGAGAGTGCCTCAGCATGATGCTGGAAATTGCCCAAATCTGAACAGTTCCTACGGATCCGCAGGAACTGCCCTACTGGAAGATTGTGTCGTAGGGACTTGGGATGATGACTTTGGAAACTAAGCAATGAGTTTTTTGTCTGAGGTTTTTTGTATAGTTCACTTCCCAGCACTCCTAATGTCGGATAGATCATGATATCCAAAAAGGGGAGTCTTGCTTTGTCATGGGTTACTGTGAATCTCAAAAAATTGTTTTGAGCATTAAGCCAAGAGTGGAAATCTAGCAAAGTGGCTACTGACCCATGCCATACCACTAGGATATCGTCTATGTATCTCTTCCAGCATGCAATCTGTGCCTGAAAGGGATTCTGGCTGGTTAGCACACAATTCTGTTCAAAAAGATGGACATAGAGATTAGCCAGACTGGGAGCGAAAATACTCCCCATAGATGTTCCGGAGATTTAAAGGAACACCGTTTCTTCAAATTGAAAAAAAGTTTTCCATCATCGCCAGTCTGGCGCATTCCATAATGAAGTGTGTGGGTGTGGTGGTGTCACGATCTCTATTGTCTAGAAGGATCCTGATTGCTTCAAGTGTCTCTTCTTGTGGAATGCAGGTATAAAGGGATTCCACATCAAAGCTGACCAGAAGGTCAGTCTCGGTGTTAAATGCAATCTCTGGTAAGAGGCGCAAGACATCTTTCGTGTCTTGGAGAAAAGTAGGCATTTCTCTGACCATCGGCCGTAGGAAAAAGTCAACAAACGTGGACAATGGTTCTAGAAGAGACCCGATCCCTGATATGATAGGGCGGCCAGGAGGAGGTCTTGTCGGTTTATGTATTTTTGGCAAAACATAAAAATACGGCATGACTGGAAACTTAGTAATCAGGAATTCTGATTCCTGTGTACTGATCCATCCTGACTCCCTTGCTTCACTGACCAAGTCGTGAATTTCAACAGATAATCTTGGAGTTGGGTCTACTGGAAGAGGTCGGTATGACTTGGTGTCACTGAGTTGTCTAAGACATTCCTGTCGGTACGCGGAGGTGTCCATAATGACTATGGCACCGCCTTTATCAGCGGGCTTGATGGTAATCTGTTCATCGTTCTGTAATTCTTTCAGAGCCCGTTTTTCGGCACCCGAAAGGTTTTGATAAGTTCTGTTGTTTTTTGGATCAAGCGAGTCAATATCATGTATAACAGCTTTTTCAAACACCTTCACCTGGTCTGGTGTAAGGTGAGCAGGTGGATTGAAGGTCGAGGGAGGTTTTAAACCCGTGTGGTGACAATTCATGTCGTCAGAAGCATTAGTGGCTGCAAGATCTTTATCTTTGAAGAAAAAATGTAGCCGTATTTTCCTAAAGAACTTTTCAAGTTCATGTCTCAGCTGAAACGGGTTCCCACTGTTTGTCGGTACAAACCCTAATCCCTTATTAAGGACTTGCAATTCTGTTGTGGTGAGTGTTCTCTGACTTAGATTGACTACTAAGTCATCATATCCATGTTCCGTTCTGGTGGTACACCCCCCCTCCTGTTGCGGTTGTCCTGTGCTGTTTGATCTAACTGCCAGTGTACCTGAGGTGTTGTCATTCCTCTTCTTCTGCCTCTGTTGCGTCCCCGGCCCTGTCCTAAAAAAGGTGGCTGGGCAAAGGGTAAAGATGGTTGGTATGGAAAAGGAGGCATAGGTTGTGCAAAGGGTGTGGGTTGGAAACCCCATGGGGATGGAGGCCACCACGAACCCTGTTGTGCATAGAAATTTTGTGTTCCTCGTCTCCGATTTGGGCGGGATTGAGGATTGTAAGTTCTATTAGATGGTATTGAGGTGTTTGAACCATCTGAATCAGTGGAATTATTATCTGATCCTGACGTGGAGTAATTAGAACCGTATCTTTTACCTTTCTTATTGAATTCAGGAGGTGTATAGTTCTCGCTTGTGTATGGATAAACCTTATCGAACGAGAAACGTGCAAGATCCTTCTTAAATTTCTCGATTTTAGTCAAGAGGATAGTATCTTTGTGTTCCTTATTGGACTTATTAGTCTCTTCCAAATTCCTCTTATATAGAGCGCTGGTGATAGATGCCTTGATTTGACCTTCTAAGGTTTGTATCTCTATAAGTATTAGGTCTGCTGCTTTCTTGGCAGTGCTAATAATTAAGATTAGCCAATCGCGGGTACATCGCCACGCAATCATTGACCAATCTTTGAGGAACTGTTTGTCTGTGAGGAAGAGGCGAGGAGCATTGGTTACTATCAAGCCCATTGGAGCACTGTTGTTTCTCAGATATTCTGTCATTATGGCTCCATGTATAAAAGTACGTGAATGGGATTTTTTCAGATTGAGTAGTACCTGCCAATCATCCTGTGTGGTGTTGGTGACAGTTGGCAAACTTTCTAGAATACTGGGGTTAGTACTCAAAATTGATTGCAGCATGTCTTCGTCAAAAGACAGCCCCGTGAATTCCGCCATTGCTGAAGAAAAAGGTGCGCGTATTTCCTTAAGAGAATTTTAAAGGGTACAACGTCTATCTAGGCGAAACCCTCAAAAAGAGAGAAAAGGACCCGCAGCCGAGGCTGCTCAAACAACTATAGTAAATTATCTCTAAAAAAGAGTGGGGGTCCAAGGGATGTAGTTTAGCGACTCAAACAGTTCTCAATCCCTAATCCAGCACATGTATACACAGTAGAAGAACTGAGAGTCCAAAGAATGTTTAGCAACAATAGTGTAACCACTCTACAAATATCGAACAAGGTGTTTGCTGGTGTCAACAAAGTACACAATGTGTCCATGAGTGTATGTACACGTAAACAAGGTTCCCATCACCCACGACAAGTGGCTTGCTTCATCATTTGGGAACCGGGGAACTTGACCAAGGAACCATCTTCTACCAGATTGATGTAGATATTGGTTCGATGGATGTCCCAAATGTGTAACTGGATCAAAGGGGCCACAAGCGTAATGATAGAGGGTGATGTATGCAGTGCAAGTGATAAAGAAAAAGTGATTTAAAATTGGTTGTCAAGATACAATTATGTGTTTATTCTAGTGCTACCTTGATACCAAGTTAAAACTAAACAGTGCTATACAGTTCAAACAAATAACTGTGTTCTTAAAGACTGGTCTACATGTTTCAGCTCTTGGATATACTCTATCCCAGCTTTCGTCAGGACCAGAAAGCTACTGCATATTAACGGTGTAGTGAATACAAAAAAACTCAAAGACATACAACCTGGACCATGATCTTGGTACAGGTAAATACCTGTAAAAGCAACAACAGTGGTCAATGCAAACAGAGTGGTGACATGTTACAAAAACCGCATCCACAATGAAATGTCGATTTTAGTTCAGAATTACCAAATAGTGTAATAAATAATTCTACGTCCATCACCGCAAGTGAAACGTTAGAATTGTAACTCACCCGAATTACACTGGGTATGTGCCTCACCCCACCCGGCAACTGCTCAGGTATAGGAGGCACCGCTCTAAGGAAAAAGTACTAGCGTAAAACATTACATAACAAATGCTAGTGAAACATTTAAAACATTAGTACATTGCGCGCAACCCTTAAAAACAGACAAGGCAGGAGATTCACGGTCGACTGAGCGTCGAAAGACGGTTGTCAGCAAACATGTCTCTGTTATAAACAGACGAAGTGCCCATGCAGTTGGTTAAAGCACTATCATTTCTCTACCCCAAAGTCTACTACTATACTGCGTTATTTAAAAGCCAGTGACTGATGTGTGTGGTACCGGAGAGTGAACAGTGAAAAATCCACAATACGGCATTTCCTTAGTCAAAGGTTTCCTGTTCGGTATTCTAAGGAAGACCCCAGAACTAAGCCAAGAAATTGACCAGGGACTCAAGGCACCGTTATCATATTAACAGATGTTGATTAATAAAGTTACGGGTACTGCACCAGACCTAGTCAGTTTGTATCTGTCCACCTACCTCTCCGTCGGTACCTCTCGCGGTGTACGAGCGAGAAGGGGAGGTGTACCACACCAGTAGGGAATCCCATTTGAAGAGTCGCCGCGCCGCGTTTTTAAGGGTTGCGCGCAATGTACTAATGTTTTAAATGTTTCACTAGCATTTGTTATGTAATGTTTTACGCTAGTACTTTTTCCTTAGAGCGGTGCCTCCTATACCTGAGCAGTTGCCGGGTGGGGTGAGGCACATACCCAGTGTAATTCGGGTGAGTTACAATTCTAACGTTTCACTTGCGGTGATGGACGTAGAATTATTTATTACACTATTTGGTAATTCTGAACTAAAATCGACATTTCATTGTGGATGCGGTTTTTGTAACATGTCACCACTCTGTTTGCATTGACCACTGTTGTTGCTTTTACAGGTATTTACCTGTACCAAGATCATGGTCCAGGTTGTATGTCTTTGAGTTTTTTTGTATTCACTACACCGTTAATATGCAGTAGGTTTCTGGTCCTGACGAAAGCTGGGATAGAGTATATCCAAGAGCTGAAACATGTAGACCAGTCTTTAAGAACACAGTTATTTGTTTGAACTGTATAGCACTGTTTAGTTTTAACTTGGTATCAAGGTAGCACTAGAATAAACACATAATTGTATCTTGACAACCAATTTTAAATCACTTTTTCTTTATCACTTGCACTGCATACATCACCCTCTATCATTACGCTTGTGGCCCCTTTGATCCAGTTACACATTTGGGACATCCATCGAACCAATATCTACATCAATCTGGTAGAAGATGGTTCCTTGGTCAAGTTCCCCGGTTCCCAAATGATGAAGCAAGCCACTTGTCGTGGGTGATGGGAACCTTGTTTACGTGTACATACACTCATGGACACATTGTGTACTTTGTTGACACCAGCAAACACCTTGTTCGATATTTGTAGAGTGGTTACACTATTGTTGCTAAACATTCTTTGGACTCTCAGTTCTTCTACTGTGTATACATGTGCTGGATTAGGGATTGAGAACTGTTTGAGTCGCTAAACTACATCCCTTGGACCCCCACTCTTTTTTAGAGATAATTTACTATAGTTGTTTGAGCAGCCTCGGCTGCGGGTCCTTTTCTCTCTTTTTGAGGGTTTCGCCTAGATAGACGCTGTACCCTTTAAAATTCTCTTAAGGAAATACGCGCACCTTTTTCTTCAGCAATGGCGGAATTCACGGGGCTGTCTTTTGACGAAGACATGCTGCAATCAATTTTGAGTACTAACCCCAGTATTCTAGAAAGTTTGCCAACTGTCACCAACACCACACAGGATGATTGGCAGGTACTACTCAATCTGAAACAATCCCATTCACGTACTTTTATACATGGAGCCATAATGACAGAATATCTGAGAAACAACAGTGCTCCAATGGGCTTGATAGTAACCAATGCTCCTCGCCTCTTCCTCACAGACAAACAGTTCCTCAAAGATTGGTCAATGATTGCGTGGCGATGTACCCGCGATTGGCTAATCTTAATTATTAGCACTGCCAAGAAAGCAGCAGACCTAATACTTATAGAGATACAAACCTTAGAAGGTCAAATCAAGGCATCTATCACCAGCGCTCTATATAAGAGGAATTTGGAAGAGACTAATAAGTCCAATAAGGAACACAAAGATACTATCCTCTTGACTAAAATCGAGAAATTTAAGAAGGATCTTGCACGTTTCTCGTTCGATAAGGTTTATCCATACACAAGCGAGAACTATACACCTCCTGAATTCAATAAGAAAGGTAAAAGATACGGTTCTAATTACTCCACGTCAGGATCAGATAATAATTCCACTGATTCAGATGGTTCAAACACCTCAATACCATCTAATAGAACTTACAATCCTCAATCCCGCCCAAATCGGAGACGAGGAACACAAAATTTCTATGCACAACAGGGTTCGTGGTGGCCTCCATCCCCATGGGGTTTCCAACCCACACCCTTTGCACAACCTATGCCTCCTTTTCCATACCAACCATCTTTACCCTTTGCCCAGCCACCTTTTTTAGGACAGGGCCGGGGACGCAACAGAGGCAGAAGAAGAGGAATGACAACACCTCAGGTACACTGGCAGTTAGATCAAACAGCACAGGACAACCGCAACAGGAGGGGGGGTGTACCACCAGAACGGAACATGGATATGATGACTTAGTAGTCAATCTAAGTCAGAGAACACTCACCACAACAGAATTGCAAGTCCTTAATAAGGGATTAGGGTTTGTACCGACAAACAGTGGGAACCCGTTTCAGCTGAGACATGAACTTGAAAAGTTCTTTAGGAAAATACGGCTACATTTTTTCTTCAAAGATAAAGATCTTGCAGCCACTAATGCTTCTGACGACATGAATTGTCACCACACGGGTTTAAAACCTCCCTCGACCTTCAATCCACCTGCTCACCTTACACCAGACCAGGTGAAGGTGTTTGAAAAAGCTGTTATACATGATATTGACTCGCTTGATCCAAAAAACAACAGAACTTATCAAAACCTTTCGGGTGCCGAAAAACGGGCTCTGAAAGAATTACAGAACGATGAACAGATTACCATCAAGCCCGCTGATAAAGGCGGTGCCATAGTCATTATGGACACCTCCGCGTACCGACAGGAATGTCTTAGACAACTCAGTGACACCAAGTCATACCGACCTCTTCCAGTAGACCCAACTCCAAGATTATCTGTTGAAATTCACGACTTGGTCAGTGAAGCAAGGGAGTCAGGATGGATCAGTACACAGGAATCAGAATTCCTGATTACTAAGTTTCCAGTCATGCCGTATTTTTATGTTTTGCCAAAAATACATAAACCGACAAGACCTCCTCCTGGCCGCCCTATCATATCAGGGATCGGGTCTCTTCTAGAACCATTGTCCACGTTTGTTGACTTTTTCCTACGGCCGATGGTCAGAGAAATGCCTACTTTTCTCCAAGACACGAAAGATGTCTTGCGCCTCTTACCAGAGATTGCATTTAACACCGAGACTGACCTTCTGGTCAGCTTTGATGTGGAATCCCTTTATACCTGCATTCCACAAGAAGAGACACTTGAAGCAATCAGGATCCTTCTAGACAATAGAGATCGTGACACCACCACACCCACACACTTCATTATGGAATGCGCCAGACTGGCGATGATGGAAAACTTTTTTCAATTTGAAGAAACGGTGTTCCTTCAAATCTCCGGAACATCTATGGGGAGTATTTTCGCTCCCAGTCTGGCTAATCTCTATGTCCATCTTTTTGAACAGAATTGTGTGCTAACCAGCCAGAATCCCTTTCAGGCACAGATTGCATGCTGGAAGAGATACATAGACGATATCCTAGTGGTATGGCATGGGTCAGTAGCCACTTTGCTAGATTTCCACTCTTGGCTTAATGCTCAAAACAATTTTTTGAGATTCACAGTAACCCATGACAAAGCAAGACTCCCCTTTTTGGATATCATGATCTATCCGACATTAGGAGTGCTGGGAAGTGAACTATACAAAAAACCTCAGACAAAAAACTCATTGCTTAGTTTCCAAAGTCATCATCCCAAGTCCCTACGACACAATCTTCCAGTAGGGCAGTTCCTGCGGATCCGTAGGAACTGTTCAGATTTGGGCAATTTCCAGCATCATGCTGAGGCACTCTCAAGGCAACTGCAAGTCAGGAAATACCCTACACATTTAGTCAAACAAGCCTGGAAACGGGCGTCAAACAATAACAGGGACGCTCTCTTAGAGCCCCCGGTAGTTAAGGCACCACTTACAAGAATGACTTTTGTCACCACCTTTAGTACACTATCAAATAGTGTCCAGAAGTCGGTGCGGAAACACTGGCGCATCCTCAATGTGGGAAACACAGAGATACCACTACCTTTGTTCTCTTTCAAGAGAGGTACGAATCTGCGCGACAATTTGGTACACACAAGACCGAGGGCCAAAGACAAAGGGACAACATCTACCTTATGGGACTTACCACCAGTACAAGGCCACTATCCATGTGGCTCTTGCACAGCCTGCCCACAGACACAGTTAACCAAATCTGTTGATTTAGGGTTAGAGAAACCCTGGATCCTACGACGGCACACCAATTGTAACTCTGATCGGGTAATTTACCAAATCACGTGCCCCTGTTCACTTAGATACATAGGGATGACCACACGTAAGATAAAGGTCCGTATCAGTGAACATAAAAGCACCATCAGGTGTAAAAAACAAGCGACCAGATTAACTAGCCATTTTCTGTCCCACAATCACAGACCAGAAGATCTGCGCTGGGTAATCTTAGAACAACCCTTTATTCCACCTCACGTTACAGATATCCACAAGTTCCTCTTCATGAGGGAACAGAAATGGGTGTTCAAAATGCATAGCGACTGTGTAGGTCTGAATGACCAAATACCATGGACCTCGCTTTAAACTGACGGGTCGTTTATAAGAATTTGCTTAAACACCCGGGTTGAGATCATGAGTTACACTTTTAGAATGCCTATTTGTAATTTGACTACGTGATTTATTTGTGGAATACGATAACATCCACCACATTTAAGTTAGATATAATACACGCTAACCACGTAGCCTTTGCACATAGATCAAAAAGCACAATCATCTATGAGCATATGGCACTAAGTTATCATTGTTTCGGGAAGCAATCTCCTTATAAATCATAATAAACTACATTTCCCGATGCGCATTGCGTCTATGCCACAATGCCGCGCCGTCATCAGCGAGGGACAGCTTGGAGCCGCCGACCGCGCATGTCAGTAGTGACGCGCGGCGACTCTTCAAATGGGATTCCCTACTGGTGTGGTACACCTCCCCTTCTCGCTCGTACACCGCGAGAGGTACCGACGGAGAGGTAGGTGGACAGATACAAACTGACTAGGTCTGGTGCAGTACCCGTAACTTTATTAATCAACATCTGTTAATATGATAACGGTGCCTTGAGTCCCTGGTCAATTTCTTGGCTTAGTTCTGGGGTCTTCCTTAGAATACCGAACAGGAAACCTTTGACTAAGGAAATGCCGTATTGTGGATTTTTCACTGTTCACTCTCCGGTACCACACACATCAGTCACTGGCTTTTAAATAACGCAGTATAGTAGTAGACTTTGGGGTAGAGAAATGATAGTGCTTTAACCAACTGCATGGGCACTTCGTCTGTTTATAACAGAGACATGTTTGCTGACAACCGTCTTTCGACGCTCAGTCGACCGTGAATCTCCTGCCTTGTCTGTTTTTAAGGGTTGCGCGCAATGTACTAATGTTTTAAATGTTTCACTAGCATTTGTTATGTAATGTTTTACGCTAGTACTTTTTCCTTAGAGCGGTGCCTCCTATACCTGAGCAGTTGCCGGGTGGGGTGAGGCACATACCCAGTGTAATTCGGGTGAGTTACAATTCTAACGTTTCACTTGCGGTGATGGACGTAGAATTATTTATTACACTATTTGGTAATTCTGAACTAAAATCGACATTTCATTGTGGATGCGGTTTTTGTAACATGTCACCACTCTGTTTGCATTGACCACTGTTGTTGCTTTTACAGGTATTTACCTGTACCAAGATCATGGTCCAGGTTGTATGTCTTTGAGTTTTTTTGTATTCACTACACCGTTAATATGCAGTAGCTTTCTGGTCCTGACGAAAGCTGGGATAGAGTATATCCAAGAGCTGAAACATGTAGACCAGTCTTTAAGAACACAGTTATTTGTTTGAACTGTATAGCACTGTTTAGTTTTAACTTGGTATCAAGGTAGCACTAGAATTAACACATAATTGTATCTTGACAACCAATTTTAAATCACTTTTTCTTTATCACTTGCACTGCATACATCACCCTCTATCATTACGCTTGTGGCCCCTTTGATCCAGTTACACATTTGGGACATCCATCGAACCAATATCTACATCAATCTGGTAGAAGATGGTTCCTTGGTCAAGTTCCCCGGTTCCCAAATGATGAAGCAAGCCACTTGTCGTGGGTGATGGGAACCTTGTTTACGTGTACATACACTCATGGACACATTGTGTACTTTGTTGACACCAGCAAACACCTTGTTCGATATTTGTAGAGTGGTTACACTATTGTTGCTAAACATTCTTTGGACTCTCAGTTCTTCTACTGTGTATACATGAACTATTCAGTAGACCTGCCTTTTTTAGTCAGCAGTTTGCATGCTGGGACTTGTAGTTTCTCTTTTAACATTGCACATATAGTCTCAAAAATGTTAACTTGACTAAAAAGCAAAATCTGCCTGAACATGTCATGCATGGTGTAAGCCCACTTTGCAACTATGCATCTGATTTTGGTACTTTTCTTTGTGGTACTGTCACCAATATAAGTGTTATTGATATATGGCAGTAAGGAGAGTAAAGCAGGCACCAATAAAGTATTTAAAAGTCATAAGGACACCGATTCGATATGAAGCTAGCATCCAATGACAAAGGAGCAATGCATGCATATAATGTAAAAACATTTTATCAATGGGTTTTCAATGTAAACAACTAATTTAGTTATATTTAATAGATTTTTTTAATATGAATGAAATATGTCTCCCTTGCGTTTGACTTCCAGTTATCATACAGTATTTATGAGTTATACTGAGTGTGGTAGCTCACTGGGCTGAAGCATCTAACAGAGGGGCCTGTTCCTGGTCCTATGATTGTGGGGTTGGCTCCCAATGACGGTACTCAGAATGTCAACCTTCAGTGGTCTGTAGAATGAGTATCATTGTTTAACAATAAGGGGCTGATTCCGATCCTGTATTTTTTTTTCCCGTACGACTCGTATCCGTATTTTTTTCCGTACGAATCGTACAAGTCACGTCCGACCCGTGAATTACGATACGTACGGGAAAAAGTACATACGGATCGGCCCGATCCGTACGAATCGTATCGGGAAAAGTTGTACGAGACGGACCCGGACACTTTTCTGTACGAATCGTAAAAAGACAGTCCGAGCGTACAAGTACGATCCGGACCGGCTTTCCGATTTACGATTCGTACGGAAAACGTCTCGTACACGGGGAATGACATTACCCGCTACGAAGCAAAGTTTGTACGACTCGTATCCCGGAAAAAGTTGTTCCCGGGGTGCAAGTCGTACAGGCCCACCATGCATATGTACGGTGTGTACCCCCAGCGCGTATGTACGGTGCGTACCCCCAGCGTGTATGTACGCACCGTACCCCCAGCGCGTATGTACGCACTGTACACGCTGGGGGTACGGTGCGTACATATGCGCTGGGGGTACGGTGCGTACATACGAGCTGGGGGTATGCACCGTATATACGTGCTGGGGGTACGCACCGTACATACGCGCTGGGGGTACACACCGTACATACGCGCTGGGGGTGTGCAGCTTACATACGCAATGCACGGGGGTGTATGCCTGTACGACTCGTACCCCTGGGGACTCAGCTTTTCCGGCTGTTATTAGCTCCCGTAAAAAAAGAGCCATACAGAGTGACGTAGGGACGAATCGTACTTGCTGGGCAGTAAAACACTGCTTAAATACGTACGGACGTCGCGTACAGGCTGTTCCGGATCAGAATCGTAGTTTTTTTTACCCGTACGGTCTTTTGTACGATTCGTATGGAAATAGGCTTTCTGTACGAATCGTACTTCCTAGGTTGTACGGACAGTTTACCGGGTATGAGTCGTACGGAGAAAACGCTCCGTACGACGATTCGTACGGCCTTTTTCCAGGATTGGAATCGGCCCCTAAATGTTTGTTTTTGGTGTCATGTTATGTTATGGCGGTTTGTATAGCACACTATTCAGCTAATCACCCGTGAGGGTATTCAGGCACCTAAGCACATGTGTAGGCATGTGATCCTCCACAGCTCTGTTTGCAGAGCTAGGTCTTTAGCTTCTTTTGGAACTCAAGAAGTTACAAGGAGGCACTGATGTGTTAAGGGACGTACAGTACGCACTGTATTGATTGTGCCATCATGTTGAGTTTGTTATCAAGGATGATTCTCAGGTTTTTTGTGTGGCTGGTGGGTGCTGGTCCTAGCTGCGTTGGTTAGCAGATTGAGTCCCATGGGGAGATTTTATTTCCAAAGACCAGTACTTATATCTTGTCAAAGATGAGCTTCAAGCAGTTGATCCTCCTCCACTCAGCTACCAACGTCATGCAGTTGGTGAAGTTGGTTCTGGTGATGGTTGTCTTGTCCGCCAGTGAGAGGATGAGTTGGGTGGCATCAACGTAGGAGACAATAGTGATGTATAGGGATGGGATGATGTTGGAGAGTGTTGTCATGTAGACGTTGAAGAGGCTGGGACTGAGGGATGATCCCTGGGGGACTCCACTGATCAGGTTCTTGGTCTCTGATGTGAAGGGTGGTAATCATACTTTTTGGGTTCTTCCCCTGAGGAAGGAGCAGATCCAGTTGAGTGCGGCTCTTTGGATGGCAATCTTGTGGCATCTTCTGATGTGGGTCTTGTGGGACATGGCGTCGGAAGCCGCGAAGAGGACAAGGAGAGTGAGGGCAACTTTTTCTCCTTGGTCCAGGATAGTCCGGATGTCATCAGTGGCACGATGAGTGTTGTGGTTCTTTCTGAATCCTGAATGGGTGTAGTTCAGGCAGTGATGAGTCTTGAGGTGGGGTTAGAGTTGCTTGTTGACGGCCTTCTCAATCACTTTGGCTGAGAAGGGAGAACGGTCAGAATTTGATCAGTTGTTTTGGGTCTGCTGATTTTTTCTTGCAGAGTGCGTTGACTTCCGCATGTTTGCAGTCATCCGGGAAAATGGTGGACGCGAAGGAGGTGTTGAAGATGTGGGTGAGGTTAGTGATGATTAGAGCGGCTCCAAGGTTGCAGATGTGGTGGGGGCAAGGATCCTTTGGGACTCCTGAGTGGATGGTCTGCATGATGGTCACAATGTCATTTCTAGTGAGGGTTGTCCATTCTGTCAGGAGACCCTGTGGTTGGTGATGGGTAGCTTGGTGATAAGTTCCCTGGGGTCAGGTTGGTGTGTGAAGTTGCTAGAAGATGTTTGCAATTTTGCTATGGAAGACGTTTGATAGGTTGTTGCAGAGTTCTTGGGTGGGGGTAATGTTGACCAAGGCCGGGGGTGTGGTGAAGTCTTTGACGATTGACAACATTTCCTTGCAGTTGTTTGACCTTCCTTCGATGCAGTTGGTTGGTACTTTTTTCTAGGTGTCTGGTAGTTGTTGCTGGTAGCGTCTGAGTGCAGGTTTTGGGTGGATCTGTCGTTGCTTGGCTGACTCTCCATTTCCTCTCTAGTTGTTTACAGTGCTGTTTGGTGCTTTTTGGAGATTCTTTGCTTGTTGGACTTGATTGGCATGAGGGAGTTTGCACAGTTCCTGATCCAATTGTTGAGTTTGGAAATGTTCCTATTGTGGTTGTGTGTAGGGCTGGGTTGATGCATGCTGAGAGCTTTGAGGCAATCTGATTTTGTATCTTTTGCCAGCTGAAGCTTGATGGGCTTTTACTGATGGGTGCATTTAATAGTGGCATGTTGATTTGGTAGTGGATGATAGAGTGGTCCGCCCAAGTGAGCTGGGAGGTTGCAATATATTTGATGCTGTCGCTGGTAGTGAATATGAGATCCAGTGTGTGTCTTGAGGTGTGTGTTGATTCAGAGAAGACCTGGGTGAGACCGATGTTGCTCAGTCTTTTAGGGAGTGTTGTGGAACAGGGTTCAGCTCTGAATTCCAGGTGGAAGTTAAGGTTGTTGAAGAGTATGTATGCTCTGCAGTTATTGATGAGCAGTGCAATGAAGTCATTGATGAGGCTGGTGAAGATGTCTCGTGGTCCGGGTGGACGGTAGGTGACGGTCCCGTTCAAGGTGACGTTTTGGGAAATTTGCAGCTTGAAGTGCAGATTGTCCAGGAATGGGTTGGCGTTCTCTGTGAAAGTTGAGCATTTGATGCTTTCTTTGTAAATGATTGTGAGTCCTCTACCTGGCTTGCCGACGCATTCCTGTAGTGTAATCTTTTGGCCTACTGGGATTGCCACAGCAATGTCGGGTGCTGATGTGAAGTTGAGCCATGTTTCAGTGAGAAAGAGAATGCCTGGTGCATGACTGCTCAGCAAGTCTGCTGAGCGAGTGTGTGTTTATTATGCATTCGAGTGAGTGATGTTTTGTGAGTTCTCTGTGGCGTGTGGTGTTGAGCATGGGTGTAGATAGTGTTGCTGGTACCCGTGGGTGTGGGTGAAGGCTCCAACTGTGGTATGTGGTGCTGTGCAGCAGCAGCGTGAAAAGAGGCGTCCCATGTTGAGTGATCAAAAGAATAATGCGGCGTATCAAAAGTGATTGGGCCAGGGTTCTTGGTACAGTCCAGTTGCGGTCAGGGCAGACAGGCTTGCTTTTGGCTCGCTAGTGGCGCGGTCGCGAGGGGATGGGGAAGATTGCTTGCTGGGGGCGATGGGTGAGGCTAGTGCAGCACAGGACGAAGATGCGAGAAGGAGAACGCGGTAGGAGCACAGGTAAGAAGAGGTAAAATAACGGGAGGAGGGTGGGGGGCTGCGGGGAGTGCCACATGGGGGCAGAAGGCCTGATTTGGGGTGAGAAGCCTCAAGTGGGCAAAAGGCACAAAAGGGCAGAAAAGAGCACAGAACGCATAAAAGGCTCAACAAAGAGGGCACAAAAGAGCACAGAGGAGAAGAAAAAGGGCACAAATGGCGCAAGGCGATCATCAAAGTAGGAACAAAAGAGCATAGAAGGGTGGAGAAAGTGCAAATAGGTCACAACTAGTGCAAAGAGATTAAAAAAGAGTGTACAGATTAGCAGAAAAAGCCCAAAAAGGGCGCACACAGCATAAAAGAGCAGAAAATAGCACAGAGGAGCACAAGAGAGCACACGAAGTGCACAAAGGAGCATAAGGAAGCACAAAGGAGTACAAAGAGCACAAAATAGCACAGAATGTGCAGAAGGGCGTAAGGGGTGAGAACAGAGAGCTGAGGGACAGTGCGAGATGGAGGAGTGAGGTGGGTGCCTAGGCGAAGGAGCCGGGAATGAATGGGCCTAACCTGATTGGAGGACTGGTCCAGGTAAGCGTGGGGCTGGGCCTAGGCACCTGCTTCCTGCATAATATTTTTTATGTTAAATTATGTGATCTCTGCAAAAACAAAATGGAATGTAATAAAAATGGGCTGGCATTCAACAGAGGTCACCCTTTGTCACGCAGGAGCTTCTGCTAGCCACTTTCCTTTTTGTGCGTGACAAACACAGAGAAAAAGCATTCTGTCGGAACTGCTGAGTCTGAAAATCACATGACATGCCCAAATAATTATCTTACAAAGGAAAGGCTGCATTAGCCAGCAAATTTCAGAACAAGGATTTAATTATGCTTTCAGCTATATTTCTTAACCTTTTATTACCCAAATGTGCAATGGAAGCTGGTAAATCAGAGAGTAAGATGAGTTTTTATTAAGTGTGTTGCTGCAAGACTGAGAAATGTATTACAGGAGAAACTGGGTCAGGGGGAATAACAGAATTTACCGGTGATGTTCAGAGCATCAGCTTTTGATTTTCTGCCACCTTAGCATTTCTTACCTGAAGGTGTTTTTTAAGAACGCTCAAATCGTGTAATGCCCAAATTAGTTACAGGTAATCTTAATTACTTCGAGCCCCGCTTGTCCTCGTCACAGTCTTAATGAGCATTGCAATGCCAACTGGTGTTGCTTTGATAAGCGTGCAATTTCATATTTGCATATTCTTTCGCAAGTATATGAAATAGAAGCGAAAAGATTAAAGGCACGAAAATACAAGGGCTAACGATGGTGGGAGTATGTTTAAAAATATAATTTAAAAACCCTACTGCAGTTTTTGGCCCACCAACTCTGGCACTGAAGGGCAATATTTTTTATGTAAATGTCAGTAGCGGGCCGTGATGGGAGTGCTGCCGGGCGCTGACGTGGGGGAGGGGCAGGGTGAGGGGTAGTAAACTACGGATTGCGGCGGAATAGAGGTAAGTAAACATATAAATAAATCCAATTTCGTTGTGAGAGCTGCACCACATTTGGCGATGCAGCACGCGCAAGGAAATTCATTTTATTTATTTATATGTTTAATTACCGCTAATCGTCCGTAATCCATAGTTTACTACCCCCCCCCCCCCCCGCCCCACGTCAGCGCCCGGCAGCACTCCCACCACTGGTAAATGTGCACGTGTCATCAGGGTAAATGCCTCAAAGTGCTATTGAATCAATGGCTGAAGTGGGCTGGCCCATTGGCCAATGCTGCATGCTGTTGTGGGAGCAAGCAGAAGGTGACTGACACTTGAAGAGTTCCAAATTAACGGACCCAAAGAATCTCAGTACATATTTAGATATGTATTCTTTTCTAATTTTTTGACTATAGGAGGTTGCCAAAATATCTTAAGTTGTCTCTAGGTCGGGCCCCATATATGTGTTTAAGATTCAATTTATAGACGTCTGACAAGTGTAAAACTAAGTAAAAAAAGAAAACTCCCCCTGACCCCTCACTATTGCTGGAGTGTCCTGGGCCTTACAACGTGATCTCTCAGTCAAGTCATCCAAGAATTTCCTCAGTAGATTAGATGAACCTTTGAAGCTGACGTGAATAATCGAAAGGGAGAAAATATCAACAATACAATTTTAACCTGTGAAGCTTCTGTGACTCCACAATGAGGACTAGAAATCAATGAATATGATTAAAGGATTCTATCTGGATTACCAATCAATCCAAGCCATATGCAGATTCAATAAGTACATTAGTACAATAGGCAAAGTAAAATATCTCAGTTCGTTGAGACGCAATATAATGAGATAAAGAATTGTGACATCCACAAGCATATAATAGCAAATAAAAGTGAACAGGTGCTCCATAAAGAAACTGCCCTTCTCTACTCTAACATGGGTCAAATATAGGATCATCTATGGAGGTTTTCAAATTCGGGAGCAATAGAATAGGTAGGTGTCAACATGATCATGCTTCAATAGAAGTCCAAAAGAAAAGGAAGTCAGGGTTTAGCATAAAGCTTCACACTTGCAAGAATAGGGCAAGCAGAGAGGTCTGTACCTAAGTCTAGCAAAGCTCTTCCCTAATGCCTAACTCCAACCACACTAACTCAAAACTACATGAGCACTAATATAAAAAGACAGGAGATTCAAACATGTTATCTCTGTAAAACCACCAATAACCAATCAGAGCATTATTCAAGTGTATCTGCAACATAGCTCTGAATTCCCAATGCATCAGACTAAGGCTGACTTTCTCAGTCTTGAACATCTTGCCATTCTGGTACACGGTGAACAGAAACCTTCTTTTGCCCATTGCTCCTCCACGGTTAATGCCAAGTCTCTCCCTGGCCTCTCTCTCAGCCCTCTAACACAGACAATAAACCTTTCATTAGCTAAGGTAGATCATGATAATGACCCTGCAAGGGTAAGGGAAAACATTCTGGCAAAGCAAAATGCATGTCAACTGAGGCCTGTAGTCAGGATAACTTAAATGAGCATTTAATGTGCACTTCGAATACATGATTATACATGCACACGTGTCACTTTAAATGAACTGCAAAACGTGAGCAAAATAGTACATGTTTACAGATGCAATATAAATTGAAGTGTAAGTATAAAACGTAATAGAGAATACACGATTCATGTTTAAACTAAACATTAGTGCATACACATATAAATCTCTACTTTCTACAGTGAATACATTCCAGTAATGCGTTTAAATGCTTCACTTATATTAATAAAATTAAGGCACACAGTGACTATAATGTCAGGTGCACGTACATAATTGCATCTCTGTGACGTGTAAGGGTGGAGCCTAAATTACGCTGCTGCATAATCACCATCCTATAAGAAACCCTCTTATGTTGAGCATATACTGTAAATTTAACAACCTAAAAAAACAATCATTATCGTAATGTGCTGCCACCCACCCTCAGCCTGGAACGGAGGATGGTCAGTGACAAGAAAGAGGAGGATTCGCAAGATAATCAGCATGTGATTGGGGCATTATCTCCTTGTCCCTCTTCTTCGTCACAGTCCTAATGAATGAGGACATAGAGAGTGCAGTGCATCCAACACCAAAGTGTAATGCTGGACAAAAGAGCAACAGAAAACTGTACAAAAATATCCCTCATGGATTGGTTGAAGCCATAGAGGAAAACGCAGTACAGACAGAGGAAAGGGCAGCAACTGAAACTGCACTGAGGATCATAGTCACAAACGATGTAGAAGAGAAAGTAAGTCTATAATGAGACACAAAAGTGTTTCAGGAAACCCAGGCACTAGTCCTGCAAATGTCAAAGAGGGACACATGAAACATAGACAATACTTTAGGCTTAGCAAGCATTGGCAAAAAACAATCAATTCCACCTTGCCCATGCATGTTCATTAATGACAACAAAGATGGCTTCCCTCAGCTGCTGCAGACCATCACTATTGGTTTTCAAATGGCTTG
The DNA here is from genome assembly GCF_964204655.1 of Triturus cristatus. Lineage (NCBI taxonomy): Eukaryota > Metazoa > Chordata > Amphibia > Caudata > Salamandridae > Triturus > Triturus cristatus. The sequence goes on along the minus strand of NC_140583.1, from coordinate 870,160,946 downwards.
CCCAACTGCAGTGCAAGCATTGGCAGAGCCAATAGTGTCGGGCAACAAACCTGAACAGATATTTTATTTGTATACTGCATTTTTGTCAGGTTGGTCACCGATGATTGTCACATTGCATTTAGATGTTGCATCTATATGCTGTGTCTGGATGCAAAGTGAGGGTAAGCAATTTATCTCTGATGGACACTTCCAACCCACACTGCACAATTTTTAAGCTCTTATCTCCTAAATCTGACCTTGGACCACATTTGATGTATTGAGAGAAGGAGCAAAAAAGTTTGTCTTGCAATATGCTTGTATGCGGTACCTGCCACACGAGCCAACAAAGCCATGGGAAGTGACGCCTGCTAGGTATGTTCCTCTTGATTTCGTCATCAGCACTGCATTTTCGATGAACCTGTATATTTTTTGACACTATTTTTTAAAACATGATGGCGCTATCCCTCATGCTAGCACTAGTGCAACTGCCTCATACTAGAGAGCTCTTCCGAATCCCTCCCTAAGGACCGCCATTTTGTATTGCGAGAATAACAAAGAACCAAAGAGGTCCAAGAAATAAAATTCCAGAGGGGGCTGATTATTCTTTCTTTAATGGACTCCCTCAAGACAAATTAACAGCATAAACTTTGCCCACTCTCGTGGCACGGGGGCAGCATCATGCCAAGAATTATTTAAAATACAAGAGGGTCAAGTACCAGCACACTCACTTGCGCCTGCACATTCACACCAAATCACTTGCGGCATGTGCACAAACAGCATTCATCCGTTGACTTGTTGCTTGGGTTCCACTCCCACCCTGACCTTGTGATGTCTCTGGATCCCTGGCGAGGGGTCCACAAAGGTGCATAGACAGGTAGGTAGGCAGACTGATGGAGCAGATGTCTAAGTGAATCATGTGATGAGTTCAGCTGATTTCGCAGGCCAGACGCGAGCAGGAATGAGTGGACCACAGCCAGCACACATGGGCATGTCCATCTTTTCACTGGATGCAGGGTACACTGTACATTGCAGCAGGTGTCTGTGCTGGCTGGGACTGTGGGCCAATGTGGTAGCGTAGACAGGGCCATGCAGTTTTTGAGCTGCTGTCCTCAATCCCCATAGTTGTTCCGGATGCAGAAGCTGAGCTGCATGCAACATAACCACAAACAAAGGTCACATTTCAAGGTGGGCATGGATAGCACTGGCATTGTCCGGGTCCGGGCTGGGGGGACAGCAAGGGCAACTGGGCAGAACTTCACAGAACGGGCAAGTAGAGATAAAAGCTTTCATGCATGGCCTTCCCAAACAGTGGCTGCTGGCACGACTCATGGGTGGGGCTCACATGTGTTCGCAGGGGATGTAGGATGAGTTTAATTAAAATTTAAATAAACATACCTTCCCGGGTCCCACGTCGCCTCCGCTCCTGGTCAGGTCCCGCGTTTTTCTGCTGCTCTCCTGCACAGGAAGCAGCCACAGACAGCCTCCCTCCCCTAAGCTAATCACAACGCTGCATTGGCAGCGTTGTGATTGGTGGGTACGGCGCCCAGCCGGGCACCTTTGGGGAGGCCATTTCAAAAGGTAGAGAGCGCATGACTGGTTTGGTCTGCATCAGAGGGCCGACCAAACAGTCAGGGCCCACAGCATTGGGCAAGCCACTCCTCCCCGACACACCCACCCGCCCCTCCACCCCTAACCAGGCATACCCTTCTGCTTTCTCGCAGTGTAAGAAGCAGTAACATAAAATGGTATTTAAAATATCATTTTCTGTTTCTGCTTCTCGCACTGCGAGAAAGCAGTGGGGTGATGCTCCTCCGCCCTAATGGAGGAGCCGCCCCTATTCCCAAATGAAGCCTACCCAGCTGATCGTATCAGCAGTGTAAGGTGGGTGTGACGGGTCCAACATTGCAAGCTGCATTCGTCTCTGTACCATCACAATGTGGCCTCACGCCACTGCAGTATGAGTTGTGGTCTCGTTTTGAAATAAAATGCGGAATGATTGCCATGTCATCAAATTAAAACACTTCCACAGAAAGTCCCACTGCTCTAAAATGAGTGCTGGTGACGGATACTGGCAAACACCGGCTCAAATTAACTACAACAAACAACCCTAAGTCATACATGTCAACCTTTTAGAGCAAGAAAGTGGGAGATTTTGGTGAAAAAATCATCGGGAAATGTATTTTCCCCATTGACTTCTACTGAAGCAGATGCAACTTCAGACAGAAAAAGATTTTAAAAAACATTTTTTGCTTTATAAATCGGGAGTCTCCCACCTGCATCGGGCCTTTTGGCATGCATGCTAAATGCCCATTAAGTTGAACACAAAAAGCATTCAAAGAAAGCAGCTAGCCAGCCTGCCCTGAGTACTCATCGGCGATCGCAAAGATTGCGCCTCCTGTGAGCCCAGCTTTATTTGTTCTCTGTCATTTAGAAAGATAAAGCAAAAGACGCACAATTGTTGGGCGGAATGCAGAACAAATCAAAACATTCACCCCCAGTCAAGAGATCTGGGTTAAATCCATCATTCTTTTGCTCACCATGCCACCCCAGTTTAGACCTGGCCATGTGCAAATCAGTCTTGACCCTGTGTCTCATGGGAACATTCCAGACCGAACTGCCAAACCAGGTCCTCCCTGGACAGGAAACAAGCATCCTAGGACCGGTTTCGAAGTTTCACACCTCATCAGCCAGGATAGCTTGAATCCAGTGGCACGGTGAGCCCGGGACCCACATCTGGGCATACGCAGCGCACTAAGGGCGAGAAAGCAAAAGACACACAATTGATGGACAGAATGCAGAACAAATCAAAATATTCATCCCCAGTCAAGAGATCTGGGTTAAATCCATCATTCTTTTGCTCACCATGCCACCCCACTTTAGACCTGGCCATGTGCAAATCAGTCTTGACCCTGTGCCTCATGGGAACAGTCCAGACCGAACTGCCAAACTAGGTTCTCCCTGGACTGGAAACAAGCATCCTAGGACCGGTTTCGGGGTTTCACCCCTCATCAGCCAGGATAGCTTGAATCCAGTGGCACGGTGAGCCCGGAACCCACGTCTGGGCATACCCAGTGTACTTAGGGCGAGAAAGCAAAAGACACACAATTGATGGACGGAATGCAGAACAAATCAAAACATAAAGTCAGAGTGCTGCCAGTAAATTTAATGTAAAATTGCTCGGACAGGAATTGCGAGTGTGCGCCCCTGCCCTGAGCTACTCCTAGATAGAACTCTGGTGTACTTTTAAATACTTGAGTTAGTGACATTGAGACCAAGAGCATGTCTTTATGGTCTTAAGGGCACATCAAACTTGCTTTGCTTAGCAAGTGCGGCCATCTAAAGGTCACCAGATTATTTGATACTGGGAGTGTGGCGGCGGCATCTAATTGGCAGTAGTGCGGCAGGCCTTTTTGCCTGCGCTTGCTGATGTGAGCTGCCTACTGGCCTCGACAAGTGCAACTTCAGCCCATTTTCCTGGATCTTGGGTCCTCATTTATGGTTATTTTGCCGTAGGGCAGCACAGCAGGCCTTGCTGGTGCGCTGCCCTACGGCAAAAGAAAAGGGCAGAAATGCGCTGTATCTATCAGTTACGGCGCATTCCTGTCCTTGTCCCCTTTGCCGGCTCACAATGGGATGCCGTGGGCCAACGCAGGCACCTTTACACTATGGTGCAGGGGTGCCTGCATTGCAGGGATGATTATCTTTGTGCAGCAAGGAAAACCTTCCTGCACAAAAACAATCAGAAGAGGCTTTTTCCTCTTTTTCTATGTGTGCTGCAGAAAGAAAAACGTGGTGAAATAACAATATTTTTCCTCGTTGTACCTCTGAGGCGTACGTTTTTGGCGCTGCCTCAGACTTGCTATTACACGTAAATCTGGGGCAGTCAAAAAGTCATGGATGTTGCTGGAAACGCCCCTTTCATGCACTTTTCTGCGTGAAAGGGGCACATATTTATAAGGCCATAGTGGCCTTATAAATATGCCAGTGGCACATTGGGCCAACAGAGCGTCAAAAAAGTGACGTTCCGGTGGCGCAAAAGTGCAGGCAGGTCCTACGCTATATTCAGCATCTATACAGCTTGTTTATTCAGTATGGGTATGTGGCAGCCTGAGCCAGGAGTGTATGGGTCCTGTGTGACTGTGAGCTTCGTGCAATCCATCTTAGATTGCCACAAGAGATATGCAGTACAAAATGGAGGTGGGTTAGTCGGCCAAACACGCATAGTGTATTGTTTATATTCCTGTAGATTTTGAGTGGGAGGAATGGAGATAGCTGGCTCTTTGGAAATGCAAGATGAGCCATTATCATGTCCTGTCTTTTGCCCTTCCTTAACAACAACCCTATTCAGTGGCTTAACGAAATTTAAGCCCCCCCCCCCCCTTGCAAACCTCACAGAGGGGCCCTATTCCAGACTTAGTTGGGAGCTCTCAGACCAAGGAACTGCTCTGAGGGGTCCCCATTGAGCTCACCTCCCCGTACTGCGGGGGCTGCGGGGGCCTTTGTTACGCCACTGCCCTACTAGGTGAGAGTAGAGGGCATGGGAAGTCCAGAAAGGCTCTCATTGGAAGTTAAAGGCCAATCCTGTGCCATGGGTTCTCCTTTTGTTTCCCCGAGGCACCAACTCCAAAATGTTGATAGGTGAAAGGTCCAAGACTGTCTTCTGCTTTGTGCCGTGTGTGTGTCCCCATTGCATCCACAGGGCCATGTGGTGGTGATATAATGACTCCGCCACGGCATGGTAGTGATTTGGTTCACCTTCAGTGTGGACTGCAAGGGCCCTCTGATATGCCACCTGCCTGCAGCGAAACAAGACTGAACTGCATCTCACATTTGCCTTGCACTGAATTGGGCCTAGCGCATGCGAGCACACCTGTGATCTCCGACTCCCACATTAATGCGTGGAGCCTAGAGATTCACCCTCTAGGACCAATTTTAATACCCCAGCAGACTCGTGCTGCCTGTTGAAAAGAACTTGTGGGTGAGAGAACACTGTTCGCTTGGGCAGGCCGTTTGCTAGACCGGTGAAACTGAGACCTGCAGCCACTCTCTGACCTGGCTGTGACTGTCTGTGTTATGCCGAACTGGGAACCCAAAGCTGCACTGGCAATTTTGTGGGACCAGCCCACCACCACCTCCCCGTGGTCTGAGGGGATGGGTGCACTGCTGCTATTGTTGCTGAGGGGAGATATTACAGCACCACTGCAATACCGGCCCCAGTAACAAAACAAGACTTCACCGCTGCAAAACTGACCCCCAGTAACACAACCAGACCCCACAGTTGCAAAACCGGTCCCCACCCTCCCAGCCCCCTGGGTAAACGCCAAATACCCGATGCGCCAGTCCGGCCCTGAGTGGCGGCAGGGTTGAGAAATGGGGCCTGCTGAGTGTACCAGAAGGTGGCAGTTCATCACTGAAGCATTACACTACTTAGCCACTACTTAGGTAACAGGGCTTCTGCGTAAGGAGGAATTGTGGACTGAACAGTCCAGACGACCTTTTGTTAAAGTGCCAGGACAGATCGGCAGAGAGAATGGCTTCCAGGTCACGGAAACACAGAGATATTGCTCACTGCACCACAAGCAAGCCTCTACCTGTCTAGATTCCCCCTACTAGTAGTGACTGCGTAGAATTAGTGTAACATTGTGGAATGACACAGTGATTGCACTTGGATTCTGTATTATCTATTTTTGTAGTATGAGATGGAGTTTAATAGAATCATTTTTCTGTGTATGTGAAATTATTAACTGCACTATCCACGATTGAGTGTTGAATTCTGCGCCTGTAACCTTACACCTCCTCCATGAGTAAGCCTTGACTACTCTCCTTACCACCCTAATAGCTAAGTGCTAAAAGGGTTCACTTGAGGTTCAGTTTTCAGAGTATCCAGTGGCGTGGCTGTGGGACATCATCAAGACTGAGGATAGAGCCCCCATTTGCCACGGACAATCCAAATCCATCCTGACATACAAACATTGAGCCCATCCAGGTATTTGGGGCCTTATTATGTGTTTTGCGGTCCTCCTGTCGGGCCGCCACCACCGCGTTGACAGAAGGACCACCAAGCCTGTTGTGTTCCCACCTACCGGATTACGACTTTAATCCATGGTGGGCGGGTGGCGCTGAGGCGGTCTCATGGCGGCAGCTGTTTAAGGCTCATAGGGGAGCCTTAACCGCACCGCCGTGACAGCGCCTGCAGCCCGTTCCTGCACTGTGTGGCATGCATCATGTCATGTGTGGCATGCATCATGTCATGCATGCCATACCGCGCAGGAACAGAGGTGCAATTTAAGGGGGAACAACATGTGCTCCCCTGCATGCATCCTCAGGCTCAGAAGTGGCAGGGAGCTCTGTTAGGGCCCCTTTACTTCCATGTTTGCCACCCTTTTCATGGCGGGCTCACAGCTGAGAAATTGACGGTGGAAATAAAAGTCAGAATATGCTCGGCGGCACCACCAGCATATTCCTGGCCCTTTCCACTGCGTGACCGCAATAGGATCCTGTATCCCAGCAGAGGCAGTGGTCCTGAGGCAGTCCGACCGCCACTCAGGATACCAAGGGTGGACCCACAGAGGTCGGACCGCCGCAATAAGACCCTTAGTATACTTGGATGCAACCTGATGATGAAGCATGCCACTAATGGAGTGGGCAAGGGTCCTTTTTATACAAAAGGTGTGAGCTTGACGATGTTATCTAACAACACTCCACACCAGGTCAATAGAGCAACGACTTGGGATTTCTCTATGTTGTATGGGTTAGCTGGGAGGCTGCATCCACAGACCATTCTCTGTTCTCTTATCCCCCTAGGTGATAATTTACAAGTTCTCATGTCCCAATGCAAGCATAGGTTTCCTTCTATCATACTAATATTTTCTTTCTGTATTCTTAGACATTAAATATCGTTACTAAAATGAATCCATTTTAATTTTTAGTTGTATTCTGGGTTTTATCCTTGTTAGACATGAAAGCATTTTTTAAAAATACAAAAAAACTAGAACTAAATATTGTAATTTGAATCCGTATGCATTTCCACCATGTAAGGTACTGCGGAAATCCAGTATTTTTTGTGCACCTCTACGTATCCGGAAGCCAGCGTTACTTAAACTTTAGATTTCAGTGTTCCTACCTTCTTCAAGAAAAAAGTGGAGTCTGCAAGACTGCTGTGGCACCGTTTGTGGATGGAGGATTGCTCTTATTAGTGGGCTTCAAAATGGGCTGGTTATTCTGCCATGAGGTGCACTTTGAAGAGGTGAGTCTTCAACTCTTTCCAAATGTGGAGTTGAAATGGGGTTTGGTAGTAGATCTGGACAGGGATGGAATTCCACACCCTTAGATCACATCAGAAGATGTGGTGTCTCATCTTCTCCTTCATGTATTTACTGATTTCTAGTCCGGGGATATTGCTTCTGCAAGCCTACCATGTTTTACCAGAGTTTTTAGCTTATATGCCATGTTCATTGGGGCGTTGGTGCTTGCTCCCTTGTAGCTGGTGCAGAAGGTCTTGAATGTGGTGCAGGCAGGTAGCGGGAGCCTGTGGAATTCTCTCAGCATTGGTGATAGTTTTACATGTTCTATGAGACTTTGATGAGACAGACTGATCCATGGAGGCTCTCATCAGCAATATCAGGAGGGACTCTGGGATGCTAGCCAGCAATTAGATGAGATGGTCGTTGAGAAGTTTACTTCCTGCAGAATGGGCCTCACTCTTTAGAACATGATCAGCTGTGAGAAGCAGCAATGTGCATGATGTGGTTTCTAAAGCTAATGTTGGTGCCCCGTGAAAGCCATTATTTTTATTTATTGTTTGCAGTCTTGCTGGGGCTCAACTTGAGGTAGGTCTTGGACATCCATGTTTGAGCTAAAGGGAAAGAGTCTTTGAGATTCTTAATGTTGTGGACAGAGAAAACCTTCAGTTAGCATTGGGTGTCATCCATGTACTGGCTAACACTGATGTTGTTTTTCTCCAGAGGGTTCCATGTATAGATTGAAAGATATCACTAGCTTCATTGTCATTAGGCTGTTGACCTATATGGCAGTAAAATAAACCAGAATAAGAGCGTTCAATTTGTTTTTAATGCCAGTATTTTTATTGTTGATATAAAGGGCACTCCATTTTTTACAAAATGCAGTAAATAATCTCACTGTCGGCAGAGCTTTCTGAGAGATGGTCCAAAACTCATTTCAACCCCCTAAATGAACATTTACCACCTCTGTAAGAAATCGACACAATACATCTCTTATGGGCTTTGAGGTTCTACTCAAGGATATGAGATAGGAGGGGGGAGTTGAGCAGAAAAACAGAGTACAAAGACATACACTTTGAACCTTAGGAGATAAAACCCCACAAACGTGTCCAAAAACACCACACACTCCCCACCAAGCCAACTATGGAAGTAAAATATCCGCCGTTCCACCTCGGCTGTATCTAATCATGAAAAAGAGCAGGAAAGCACATTGAACTGACCCAGTAACATTTTGGTTATTTGAGTAAGTTCCTAGAAAGTCGTGTTCTACTTCAGGTTGGGTAAAAGTTGACTAGAATCTCTCGAAGAGGGTTTTGCCTCAGTCAAGAGTAAGTAACAGGGCTTGAGCGACCAGAGGACTAGCTAGAAGAGAAGTAGTAACACAAACGCGGTATACAAAATATGTGGTAAATATGTGAGAGTGTGAATAGTATATGAGGGGGTCTTTACAGCAAAATCATTATCATGTGCACCCTATCTGGGATGAAGGTCATGTGCTGCTGTGGTGAACATCAATGTGCTTTATATTCTGTTTTTGTCATGAACTTTGAGGACTTACTAGAAGTCTCTGTACTGCAGCAGTACCATGAATACACTGAGGCTTGGTCCAACATTCCAAAAAGACAATCCAGACCCTCATAAATTCAAGGTGAATCACAAATACTCAAGGGGAGAGGGGAATGGATGAGAGAGAAAAAATAGCTGCTTGGAAGCTTTCTTCACATCAGATAGATTTTGGGTAAGCACAACTTCCATATTCCGGACTACAAACATTTTTTAACTTATCCTTTTTACTTTTGACTGCTATCATAAGCTAGAGCCTAATATCATTTTGCTTTAAATCAAACTAAAACCTGGTTTAACCTCTTTCTCAGATACTCTTCTTTAATTGTGTTTCTATAAACAAAAAAATAGCACAGTGATTTCTTTTTATGCTAACATCCTCCAAAGAGAAGATAATAGAAATGTGTGTTAAAGAACTCACCGTACTTCTAACATACTCTAAACAAATGAAATGTCACAGTATCATAGAGGGTGAAATCCCTTACAGCACTCACAACCCACTAAAGTTCACAAAATATGCAGAAAGTTCAGTCTTTGCCTTCTTATAACATGATGCCCAATTCAGCAATGCTTATTCCTAGGGTGAATAGAATCACAAGCAAATTCTTGCAAGAGATTATTAAAGTACATTCTCTTACCAGACCTCCGAGAACAGTAGTAGGGGCACGAGAAGGCGGCATCTAAGGCGACATTTAAAACAAAGTGTGGCTCCAAAAAGTTGGGGATTTGATAGACTCCAACAGCAAGTCTGGGAAGATATTTGATTCAGTTCACTTTCTAATTTTATACTGAAGATTCAAGATGGCCACTCCCGTGAAATCTCGCAATATTTTGTTCTAGTTTCACTTTCACTTTGTGACATCCTTGTTCACAGCGACCTCCATCTTATATAAGGAATCACTGCAAACAAATTCCTGTAATAGAAGTGTATTAAATAATTTTTCAGTAAGATTATATTTCCTTTTATCACAGCCTGTGAGCCCAGGTCTGTATTTCTCTTCAACCTTACCCACGATCATGACAGTCTTAGCCTCCAGTACATTTGGTTAGCTACTTTACAGATACTCTGGGTACATTGCAAGAAAGCTAGAACAAAAGGAATGGATGAAGTTGTGAAAGGGGTTGGGATTTTGTCAGGTCACATCTGCAGATGAAACCCATATAAACACTAAAGGGTGAGTTGCCCAGTGGTTAATGCAATAAATTCTTGTGGGTGAAATTTGCAAGTACAGTATAACTGGTCCATGCATTTTGATGATTCTTTAGAAATCATCAAAGGGCTTGTTCAATAGAGAGGGTCACATGTGGGTGACAGCTGGTAAGTTTGAAGTATCATGGGCCCATTTATTTCATGAGTTCTTTCTAGATCAGTTGCTTTCAATTGAGCGATAGTAACCTCTGGAAGACCATCTAAAGATTATAGCTAATGGAATTTTTTGAGGAATGAAACGATTAATCACATAAACATAGTCTACTATGACTGTATTCATTGCCATGGCAACTCTACTATGAAGTCCTTGAAATCATATTTCAGGTCTTTGCAGCGTTGATAAGGGTTTCAGTAATTCATCTGAAAGAGAATAGGGTGCCTTTGCCTGGGTACATACTATACATTACTGTACATTTTGTGTATGGACTGCTGTAATCTGGCCCATCAGAAAAGTCTGGTTTTGATCTTTCATCTTCCTTTGTCCTCATTTCTCTGTCCCCGGGGTTTTGTGATGTTATTTCATCATCTGCCGTTGAAAAGCACGGCTGGGCATGTACCCCTCTCTTCGATATAAACATTGGCTCTGGCAGGACTCCCTGTCTGACTCTTTCTACATTCCCTGCTGGGCATGAATATCTTGTACTGGTTTAACGAGTTCATAAAAACTGGGGCGTTCATCCGGTTTCCTGCTTGCTAGGGAGAGGGTAAATGGTGGTGGAAAAGGGACTTCAGTTTCTTCATTTTGTCAAGAGTACACCGGCCTTGGTCAGGTATCTATGTAGTTAAAAGTGGAAAAGAAAAAGTCCAGTGTGCATGGTGGGCAGTAGCACTTTTCATTGATGTGTGGTACAGCAAGTCTTTATAATCGGTCCTGGCTGTGACTTTGTAGTAGGGTCCTTTGGGGTAATGCCTCCAATGTGTGACAGATTCCTTAACTGCTAGTAAATCTCTGTCATAGATGAGAGTTTCTTTCAATTTCAGAAAAGGTTCGTGAAAAATAGGTTTCTCGATGTAAATGCTTGCATTTGCCTGTCGCATTGTGATAAGACTGCTCCATTCATAAAGAAAGACATATGTGCCTTGACCAAAAGAGACAATAACACATCAAGGTGTCCCAATATTGGGACTGGTGAAAATGCTGTTTCATTTTCTGGAACGATTGTTCTTGCTCTGCCATCCAGTAAAAGAGCAAGCTCTTAGTTAACCAAATGATGGGAAGTATAATTGTGCTGCAATCTTGTATGAATTATTCTCCAAACAGTTGCACCTCTTTGACTCATCTTGGAGGCTAATGTAGGACCACATTCCCCTTAGAAGAATTCTTTCTACATACATACATCCAGAAACTTAAAAACCCAATATTGTAATAACTGGGAAAATCAAAAAGACATTTCTCTGCTTGGAATATAATGAGTGTTTCAGAATGCATGGACCCACTAAACAAGCCAGCAGGTACACCACAGAACTCTGCATGGCAAAATGCAGATGAAAAAACTGGAAAGTAAATGGCGCTCCAGTAGATACGACAGTGTTCGAGCATTCAAGTCTGCCCTCAACAACTACCACCACTTACTCAAAGCCATGAAAAATAAGGCCCTAACACACCACATCGAAACCAGTGCCAACCAGTCTAAGGAACTCTTATGCATTGTCCGAGAGTTCACCTGCCCATCAGCCACAGAAAACTCCATCCTTTCCTCACAGGAACCCTGCAGTGCTTTTGAAGACCACTTCCACAAGAAGATAGCCACCATGTACAGAAACTTCGTTCCTCAGGCCACCGACCTCCTCAGCATCCCCACTTCTGCGAAGACAGTCGCCAACCACCCGCTCATCCCATACAAACAACTCAGCACAGCAAACACCATGGCCTTAATGAACTCCATCCTCTCAGGATCACCCACCGACTCACCCCCCATCTACTCTTCAACTTCGGAAGCGACGAGATCGGCCACTAACTCATCACATTTCTCAGCACCTACATCACCACAGCCACCTTCCCCAATGCCTGGAAACAGGCAGAGGTCCGGCCCCTCATCAAGAAACCCTATGCACACCCCAATGACCTCCAGAACTATCGCCACATCTCCCTGCTCCCGTTTCCCACCAAAGTCCTCAAGAAGGCCATCAACCTCCAACTCACCAAACACCTGGAGAGAAACAACCTTCTAGACCCCTCCCAATCAGGATTCAGAGCCAACCACAGCACGTAGACTGCCCTTATCATCGTGACAGAAGGCATCCGCAACCTAAGCAACAGAAGGTTAAAGGCCACCCTCATCATTCTTAACCTCTCTGCTGCCTTCAACACAGTCTCCCTCCACACACTCATAAACGGACTGCCCCATATCGGAATCAAAGACGATGCCCTCAGATGGATGGCATAATTCCTCTTGGGCACAAAGGATTCATCTCCCTTCCTTCACCTCACAGCCCAAGCACACCATCTGCGGTGTACCACAAGGCTTGTCCATCAGTCACACTCACTTCAACATCTACATGATGCCACTAGCAGACATTTTCAGAGCCCATGACAATCATCTCCTACGCCGACGACACCCAGCTTGCCCTCTAACTCTGAGGGGACCCACTATGACGAAAAACAACTTTCACAACTGCATGAAGAACGGCTCAGCCTGGATGAAAGACAACTGTCTGCAACTTAACATGAACAAATTCGAAGTGCTGATTTTTGGCAGCTACACCTCCCTCTGGAATGACTCCTGGTGGCCATCAGAGCACGGACCCACCCCCACTCCAAAATATCACATCCACAACCTCGGCATCATCCTGCACCGCAAACTCTCCATGAAATGACAGGTCAATGCCGTCTTCTCAGCCTGCTTCCACATGCTCCACATGCTCTGCAGAATTTTCAAATGGCTACCCACCATCACCAGGAAAACTGTGACACAGGCCCTCATCACCAGCCATCTGGACTACGGCAACACACTATATGCAGGCACCACTGGCAAACTCATGAGAGGACTCCAGACAATCCAGAATGCAGCAGCCAGTTTATTCCTCAACCTGTCCAAAAGGACCCACATCCCCCAAAACTTGAGAGACCCACCATTGACTCATCATCCAGAAGAGAGGCCATTTCAAGCTCTTCACCCATGCCTACAAAGCCCTTCAGGACCAAGGACTGGCATACATGAACCACTGCCTGAGCTTCCACCAGCCACCAAGAAACCGCAGCTACGCTCACCTCGCCCTGGTACAGACATCGCGCTTCCATCACTGCCACACCGAAGGATGATCCTTCTCCCACCTCGCCGCCAAATCCTGGGACACCCTTCCCCTCCACCTTCGAACATCACCCGCATTTTGGCGGACTTCAGGAAGGGACTCAAGACTTGGGTCTTCAACTGAGACCCACAGTCAGTGCCTGGATACCTTCACAGGTGATATGTTATATAAGAACAGTTTGATTGTTTGATTGATTAATGGATTTCCATTGTGGGTTGAATCCCTGCTCATAGTTCATTTGGTGGCACATTTAATGAGCCTTGAAAAAGCCCCAGGCTATCTGGCAATGTAGGGGCCAAAACACATGCCGGCTGCCTACAATATGCCAACAATGTACAATAGATATCAGAATGGAGCTTCTATGTAAAACAACATGATGTAAACATGCACAATGGTACTGACTACCATGGGATAAAACTGATACAACCACAAAATACTAATTTTAAATTAAAAGAGATAACAACTGTGAGCTTTCTTGCAATCGTATGGGTAGATAGACCTAACCTCCTTCCACAAATTTCAATACAAAATATTATCAGTAGAAATAATGGTATCATGGTAAGTCAAATCAGACTTTCCGTATTATTGGTGGAAGTTGGTGAGCACTGGGCAAACCTTGATCTATACGTTAGGGTCCCAAGGTCGTCATGGAGCTAGCCAGGCAGACGCTAAAAAGGTAAAGTGGTAAGTAGGAACCCAAGGTACCTTAAGACAGAGCAATGCAGGAAGAAAGAGAGAGCCCTACACAAACAAGAGAAACAGGGAAAAAACTAAAACGTAAGGGAGGCAAGGATTGGTGCAAATTGTAGAAAGGCAGCGAGCAACAACAATGGTACATTGGCAGGCATCTCCCCCATGTTGTTTTGGCCTTAAATGCTGGTCCTGGGGGCTCTATCCTGGGAGTGCAGCAGTAACCTGGAACAATGTCAGTTACTCCAAAGGTCAGTTGTTTGGTATAGTGTTTGTGTGTTATCAGTCTTCACAGTTCTGTTCTCCACATTTTTTTCCAGCACTATTAATTGCCTTAACTTATGTTTTGTCTCATTCCAGTCACCAGTCCCGAGATAACATGTCCTCTTTGTAATTATTTGCTACTCTTGATGTCTGTTAAGAATCAACCTACTGAGGTTCCAGAACACAACCAGGGCAGGCTTTAAAGCATTGACTGACACATCTGCACCTGGCGCTGAGTTCAGGGGAGGGGGGCTGTGTTTAGAAAGAACGTATGGGTTTAAAAGCACATGCTGCAGAGATCCTTGAGTAACCAGCAGTTTTCAGGCAGTAGTAAAAAATGTCGAGTAAACTCTGGTGATTAATGCTCCTGAAAGATCCGAGTTTTGTCTAGTGGTAGTTTCAGGGCCGGACTGGGAACCAAAACCGGCCCTGGCAAAATGCTCGGCCGGCCCCCCGGGGCTTGTGGGTGCCGTCGAGCTCTTTGCCAGGGCCGGTTTTCGACCGATTTTGTTACAGGGCCGATTTTGCAGCTATGCTACAAAAACGGCCCTGTAACAAAAACGGCCCCCAGGGGCCCAAAACCGGCCCCCACCCGTGCGGCGCACCGGGGGTTTGCCCGGTGCCTGCTACGGCCAGTCCGGGCCTGGGTAGTTTGACTCACCATAAAGTAGCGCAGAGGGTTAATATGCCTGCTGCAAAGAACGTGTACCATGCAGATCACAGAACGTTATTTTTGGGGTGGATCGTTCAGTGGATTACTGTTTTTGTCACAGGAATTCTTTTGCGACAGCAGTTCATAAGTTCCTTATGAACTGTAATCAAGAGCTACATGCAGACTGCATCATATAGGTTAGTACGCTATGATTTTTATTCCCCAGTCTTTCATTATTTATTCCCAATGTTGCTAAAAAGTGTTTGTCTGGGTAGAAATACATTATATTTGGCAAAGCCAACTCCAACCAGCGATTCAAAACAAATGAAATGTGTGTCACAGAGGAGCTATGGAGAGATGAGGGGAATTGTTGGTGGGTGGTAGTGAGGGAACCCATATAAAAGGAGGGCACCGGGGTGCCAAAAAATATTCTCGCACCAGGTGCCAGCAGTGCTAAAGCCAGCCCTGAACACAAGCACTTTCGCCCTCAGCAGGTGAAGACCAGCCTTTCTTGTTACTGCCATTGTCACTACTTGTCCCTGTGCAGAGTGGAACAACTCTACCAACAATATGCAAACCTCAAGCTTGTGCCTCAGAGCCCCCCTTGCACAGTCTGGCGAATCCTACTTGATCCGTTCTCTGCTTTTGGCATCATAAACATCTTCAAAACTTCATTTGTGATAAACGCCCTATGCTACGAGTCTAGAAATGTTGTTTTTCATAATTCCATCATAGGGCACGAGCTAGCTAATCAATAAAAATCTGCAAAATTGCAGAGACTAGATCATGTTTTCATAGAAATAGAATAAATATAAGAAAGAAAGTGATTGCTATTATTATCTATAAATGAGCATTCACACACACTCATTTCTAAAAATAGCTGCTGATGTACAGACGAGTGTAGATGTGCATTGAAGATTCCAACCGTTCATTGAGGATTGGAGTCCGAAATGGCCTAAAACTGAAAATTCTATGCAAGATAGTTATTGAGTAGTGACAGTATTTTTTATTATTTTGGTATTCTTTTTTTATAATTCTTTTTATTATTTGACAAACAAGAATCAGTGCTGAAACATAAGGCATGTGAATAATTTATAGACAGGAGGAGTTCATTCGACGACATTTTGACAACACTTAACAGCAATCGGAGTAAATTGTTAGAACTTCATTGGGTACATTTGTTATGGTGAGGACAAGTCATCCAGACCAGCGCTACGTGGCGGACTACAAATCTGTCCACGGTATGCATTCCAGGCCACCCAGATTAATGACCTTTTCTTTGGGCACCCTCTTGCAATGTAAACCGTCTGTTCCCGGAACATACACCAATCCATGCTCTTCTTCCATTCCAAGATAGTTGGGGGTTTGGCAGCTCCCCATTGCTGAGCTATGTTCCTTTTTGCCAACATGAGTCCCAGCGTTACCCAGATCCTACCCATTCTACCCAAGTCTGTGGGTTCCCATACATTTAGTAGGCACCTCTTCGCCTCGAGGCGGATGTCAAGTCCCAACACTTCACCTAGAACTGCATGGATTCGACTCCAGTATCTCTGAATGAGATTGCACTCCCATATTATATGCATGAACGTTCCTTCAGAGCCACATTGCCTTCTGCATTCACCCCCTTCAGCCCTCCCCATTTGAACCAGGCAGGGTCAAGTAATGTACACCCTATGCAGGATTTTGAGCTGAACTAGCCGCAACCTGGACGATATAGCCACCTCCTTCGGGGAGAACAGTGCCTCCTGCCATTCCTTGTCGTCCAGCTCGAGGCCATCCCTTTCCCACTTTGCCCTGATGCCTTGGAGAGGGTCAATTGCGTTGTAAATGAGTTTCTTGTAGGTGAGGGAGATTGTTTTCTCTGGTAGGTAGCCGTCAGCAGCCTATCCTCGAGAGGTGTGTATTCTGGGGGAGAAGAGTTTTTGGGCATGTGCGTGGCGGACCTGAAGGTAGCAGAAGTATTCTTTGTTGGCAAGCTCATACTTCTGCTGCAGGAAGGCAAAGGTCACCACATCACCTTGTACCCACAAGTCCCCAATAATCGAGATCCCTATGAGGTCCCATTTATCAAAGCCTTTCGACTTCCAAAGGTCACGTAATATCTCGGAGTCCCAGAGAGGTGTGTCTAGCATCAGTTTCCTTTCCCATCCCAGACTCTTGGTGGCTGTGTGCCAGACCTGGACCGAGTGTTTTGTCTGCCCAGTCAGGGGAAAAGGTTTTGGTCTAGAGTAGAGTGCTCTGTAGTAGTTCCCACCTGGGAGAAGCCACCGATCCATGGCATAGCCCGGGTCATCCATCCGGCGATACGTGCCATGATTGATGGCCACGAGGTGTGCTGCCCAGTAATATTTTTTAAGGTCTGGGAGGCTGATCCCACCGTCATACCAGTTGAGGGTGAGCTTGTGAGGTGCTATTCAGGGTTTCCCTCCCCACAACAATTCCCTCTTCATACCTTCAATTTCTTTAAAATAACTAGTGGGCACTGGGTCTGGGTAATTAATTTGCTATTCTTGATGCTGTATTTAGGGGCTTGTCTATCTTGTTAATTTTTTGATCCGCTTTGAGTTTGCACCTTTAAAGTTGGTGATGAACTAGGGCAAAATTGGACTATCACTGCAAACACTTGGGATTGTCTCTGCTTCTCATTCTACTTCTTCATCAACGTCAGTGACAGAACAATATAGCTCCTACGAGCCTGCTGATATACTTAGCCCACTCAGTCCCACTTGGACGTTCTCCCTTTTTCATGTTTCACCATTAAAGTTTTCACTAGTAACCAAATGTGTTCTTTCGCTGGCAACTACTATTGATACAGATCTCTGTAATAAAGACCGTTTCAATTGGATATTAAATATTGGACGGTGGATATTTTCATGCCCAGTTCCTAACTAGGTATCTACCACTATTACAAGATGGTGGCCCATACAAGGAAGGGCTATACCAAGCGGTTGTATGTTGGAACCTCGCAGGCATTAATCACGCCGCCTTAATAACGCGGTCTGAACAACGAATGCGTCTTTGCAGCGCATTCCGTTACCACACAAGTCATTACAACGGCTTACCATAGGGAAAGCGCTGGAATTGGAATAGTATAATTTTACTATTCCAACTCCAGTCTGTGCGACAGTAGGAAAAGTGTTGGACGTAAAGTCCAACTTCAATCCAACAACGCTTTTGTCAAGGCAAATTGTTGTAACGACTTGCGTGGGAAAGGAATGCATTGTAAAAATTAATCTGGGGTTCGGACTGCACTGTTAAGGCACCGTGCAGCGGCGATTTAAAGGTTGTTTCCCTTACTGAGCTTCCAGAGTTGGGCCAGAGTTATTTCTAACAGTGTGTAAAAGAGCAAAAGGAGAAGGACTAATTAGCTTGGAAACCTCTTTTGCAACTACATAATTTATCCATGCGGCTCTGCTGACACTTGCCTTGCTGTTCATTCATGCAAACTAATGTAGTTAATCTCATGGTGAGCTAATATATTGTGTCTGCATTGAGGGTGTGGTATTAGTTGTGGACCTTGTAGAAATGTGCCTTTTTTCTCACAGGCTATTTTGGCTTTTTATCTTTCTTCTCGTTTGTGTTGGCATGTCTTAGCTGGCTGTTTCTCTTACGGATTTCTAGCATTGCAGTTGTGGGTGTGAATGTCATCTCTGGGAATCAGAAAACAATTAAGATTGCAGACAATAGAGGTTCGGAGGTGGGTTGTGGGTGAGCATGGTGTTTATAAATGGAAGGTGGTCGGTGGATGAGGGGTTGTAGAGAGTGGTTGACTGTAGTTAGAGATAACATAGGGATGATGATGGTGGTCATGGTAATGGAGATATGAACTAAATCATGAAATGCCACTTTTAGAGGGCTCCAGATGAAAAGACAGCACACTTCTGATATTGCAGTCCACTATTATTTAGGCCTGGCCGCTTTATCTGTCTTGTCATCCTCATGTTTTCCATAAAATATCATCCAAACATACATGCACATAAAGAGGTTTTCAAACAACATCTTTTACTATTTGTCTGTTTAAGTCACTCAAATAATGCTCCTGCCCAGCACAGAACATAGGATAGGTCAGTGGACCAGCCCATTTCAGTCACTGGATGCCAACACTTTGAGTGACTGCATTTTCCCTTGCACATGTATACATACACCTAAAGTTCCCTAAGAACAGAACATTTGAAACACATGTACTACCCAATGACTGCTAGTCTCTATGTATAGTGGGATGTAATCTACTATTTCCAGAACTCTCAAGATATTTGTTGCAAGTTGCAACGTTGACTCATCACTATCAGCCAGATATGGCACATTTATTTATCTTATAGAAAAAGCAGCACAATGAATTAGAGTAGCAAGACTGTATATGCAATTTATAAGTTGAAGCCACAATTTGCAGGCATTTCTCCGTGGGGAAACACTGACTCACTCTCGATGCCAGTGTTTACCCTGGGGTGATTGCCACTTTCTTTACTTTCACGATGGGGAGGCCCACCCTGGGTTCCATCTCCAATTGCCACACTGCCCATGGGCATTTCGACATCCAACAAGTACAGCGCTGTTTAATTAGGTGCTGCCATGTGGGCAACGACATGCCAGTCTTCAAGAATGACAAAGCACAAAGAATGCATACCTGAAACCACACATTATCAACAATGTGATTGATATTTCAAGCAATTGTACCTGACTTGCGGAACTGCAGAATATATATATATATATATATATATATATATATATATATATATATATATCTATATATATATCTCTATCTATATCTCTATCTCCACAAAACCAAGGTTTGCCCGTACTTCGACAACTCCTCCACGCAGTCGGAATAGACTAGCACGAACTCCACTTCAGGTTCGCATATTTTCTTTATTGTTTTCACACGATCATGCAGTCATTATGCGTTTCGGTAACAGCCGTTACCTTGATAACATGATTCCGCCTAACATAAATACCACCTCCCGGCTGTGACATCATACAATAGACATAGTAAACAGCCTATTCGATCCTTGCTGATTTATAAACTTCTATGCATAGCCACACATTGTAGGGCTATCCATTCAAACAACAATTCATTGAATGTATTTACACATAACACTTATAATGCAAATCTTAATTAAATAAACAAATAAATAAGTATATATTTTTTTAAATTTCAATATAATAAAGTAAGTTA
The DNA here is from genome assembly GCF_964204655.1 of Triturus cristatus. Classification (NCBI taxonomy): domain Eukaryota; kingdom Metazoa; phylum Chordata; class Amphibia; order Caudata; family Salamandridae; genus Triturus; species Triturus cristatus. Next base: position 870,140,922 of record NC_140583.1, on the reverse strand, counting down.
AGTAAAAACACAATTGCTTAACCAATTATAATTCATATTAAGAATTCAAATCATTGACATTTTTATCTGATAGTATATCTGCATAATTGCATAAAACAAACGTACTTTGATGTAGTCATTATACATTGTAGTAAAACAATCTTTATACAAAAATTAATACCATTCTAGTGTATGTACTTTCATGATGAATTGGAAAAAACTAGTAATAAACCTTTTGTCAAATAGCAGCAATCGAAAAAAACTTCTAAAAGTGCTAATGTGCTCCTTTGGAAAAAGTACCTATTGTGCAATAACTGTGCAAAAGTGCAAAAAGTAGTAAAAAACTGGTATGTCACATTCGGGTGGGATTTCGATTTGTAGTATCTTTCTTTTTATTTATTATTTTATTTTTCTAAGGAAACCAAAGTTTCATATTGTTCACAAAGTTTATAAAAAAAAAAATTGTATTTAGGCTAAAAGGAGCAGAAGGCTAAATACGCAATATGTTTGTCCCAACGTTAAAAAGTTAGCATTCATAGGAAGGTTAATTACAGATAGTTGTGCATGTCTTCATTATTGATGAGACCATGGGGAGTCTTACTGTCCAGCTCAAGTATCATACGTGTTTCAAGCTGGCCTAGGAGCTTCTCTCTATTGCCTCCACGTCTTAAACTTGGGACTGCATTGATAACAAAATATTTTAGACACTCAAGATTGTTGTTGTATGCAGCCTTAAAGTGTCTGTCCACAGGGTACGTAACGTCATTATTAACAATAGCCCTTAAATGCTGAAGAATTCTCACGTGCACCTGCAGCTTGGTCCTTTCAACATATTTTAAGCCACAAGTGCACGTGAGAACATACACCGCAAAGTCCGTTCTACAGTTGTAATTTCCTTGAATGGCTATCTTTTTGGTATCAAAAGCTGTTTCAAAATGTGTGGTGTTAACCCCAAATTTACAGGCTCTACACAACGAGCACCTGAAAAATCCATTTCGAGGTTTAAGCCATGTGGTAGTGGGACTTAGTTCAGGGCTGGCTTTCACTAGTTGTGTTCTCATAGAAGGAGCCCTTCTAAATGTAATGGATGGAACAACAGGTAATCTTGAAGCCAGTACCCGGTCAGTTAATACAATGGGCCAGTTTTTCTTCACAGTGGCTTTAATTTGTCTTTGTTGACCACTAAATCTCGTAATACGCCTTACTGGATTGTTATCTTCATCCTTAATTGTTGTTACTGTCTCAGTTATATTCATATTGTCTTCACTGTACTGTTGTAACAGTGATTCCCTTGTTCTTATTCCAGACTTAGAGGCTGCATCTTTATTGTTGTAACCTTTTGCTTTAAATCTCTTTGTGGCCTCCTCCATATTCTTAGCCAGTTCTGTTCCCATGCTGCAAATTCTTTTCAGTCTTAGGAACTCCCCAAAGGGGAAACTGGCTATCAAATGCTTTGGATGATCACTATGGGCATGTATTAAGGTGTTACCTGCAGTACTTTTTCAGTGTAGGGTTGTCTCAATCTTCATGTTAGAAATGTATACCCTCACATCTACGAATTCTACTGACTGGATGCTGACATTCGATGTGAATTTAGGATTGACATTGTTTTCATTAATATCTTTTATAAAGTTTGTGGCACTAAGCTCATCCCCTCTCCAGATAATAAAAACATCATCAATAAATCTAAGCCAGTGAATCACATGAGCATTGTATTGTGAGGCATTGGCAACCGTAAGAACCTGCCCCTCCTACCAGCCGACATGCAAACAAGCATAGCTGGGGGAGAAGCAGGCTCCCATGGCCACACCGCGTTTTTTGTCTATACAGTTCTTTGCCAAACATAAAGAAATTATTAAATAAACACCATCTGATCAATTCAACCAACATAGCATTATGATTAGAACTCATTAAAGGTTTGGTGTTCAGATAATGTTGAACTGCTTCTAGTCCCACGTCATGATCAATACTTGTGTATAGGGACTCTGTCCAAAGTTATCAGCAACATCCCTTCTGTCCATGTGATATTTTTGAGTTTGGATAAAAAATCACCTGTCGTCCTTGATGTATGTAGGCAGATTTCTAACATGATCTTGAAGGAAATTATCAATATAGTGTGCAATATTTTCACTAATGCCTTTGATTGCTGAAATTATTGGCCGCCCTTTAACAGGTATACGTTCTTTGTGTATTTTTGGAATTAAATACATGGTTGGAAGTACTGGCCACTCATTATGCATAAATTTAAATTCATCTTTTGAAATTAAACCATTTCTTTTCCATTGCAAAAGGTCTTTTTTTAAGGCCTTCCTTTGCTTTGTTGTATTTTCTCATTTCTGTTTATTCATAGCAATCAGCATTGTTGAGTTGGTAAAGTGCCTCTTGAATATACTCCTTTTTCGGCCAGATTATGACGTTGCCACCCTTTATCAGATCTGTTTATTACCAACTCATTATTCGCATTAGTTGGTTGTATTGAACATCATGATATTTGATTTTTCCTTTATTTCGTTTCATTTGATAATTTAGATTTTTGAGATCCTATATAACTCTATCATGAAAAATGTCCACGGCATCATGGGCATGAAACTTGATTTTGGTCTAAATGGACTTATTCCTGCACTTGATTTAATCAAATTAAACAATTCCAGTTGCTCCTGTGTGGACATCAAATTCAGATTGTATATGTCTGTCCATATTGCTTTCTTTACTTTAATTCATAGAGGGTTGCAAGTTTGGAAGCATCAGATGCTAGAAGGTTGTCATTGGGCATGTTAGTATTGTCCATATTGTGGGATTGAGTGTTGCCTTCGTTAATGGTAAAAAACATTTTTAATTTTAGCTTTTTTAATGAATTGGAATACATCCACTCTTGTGTTGGCATAATCAAAACTCGTCTCAGGGCAGAATGATAGGCCCAATATTAGCAATTGTGTCTCTTCTTTGCTTAAGACTGTATTGGACAGATTCACTGCTGTTTGTTGTTGACCCGCATCTTGCGCCATTGAGGCTTCTTGTTTTTTCCTTTTGTCTGAGTTTCGTTCTCGCTTGCCTTCTTTTGTTCCTGCGTTTTCCATTGGTTTTTTCGGGTTCCACGGTCTTAAGTTTTGTCTCCAGTCTAAGACTAAAAAAACTTTTTCTTCTGCAAAGCTCAGTTTGCTCATGGTGCCTTGCATATTTAATGAGGTCGAGCTTCCCTCAGACCTGGTTTCACTGATGGCAGAGCTTAGGTCTGAATTTGAGGTTATTTCTTCAATAACCTGTTCTCTTACTGTGCTTGTACTTGTAGTGTTGAACACCTTGTTCATTCTTGTTCTTTTTACATTATCGTATTTCTGTGCGAATGTGAAAACTTGGCCTTGCTCATAATCCTACTCATCTCTCGCAAATTTATGAGCTTTGCGATACTTGATTTTATCCTTCTGCTTTTTGATTCTCTCTTGGATTTCTTTTTTTGCTTTTTTGATATATTCTTGTTCATCACTTTTGGCAAGTCCCTGATTAATTAGTTCAATTTCCTTCAACAAGGCTTCTCCCTCAATTTTAGCATACTTAGAATACGAACTAAATACATCGATGCCATCAGATTATTTTCTCCCCATTCTTTCAGCATTTCAGGATTAGGGTCCTCGAAACTTGGGGCCAAAAGTATACGCATACCACAAGGAACCCATCTAGCCTCTTCATATTTCTGCAATGACTTGTGTTCCCACCATTTTGTTGTTTCTGTTTTCATGCATTTCTCTAGTGTTTTAAGCAGGGTTTTAACATTTGTATCCTTATTTCTTGCACTAGCTTCCTGGGGCTTATTTTTGGTATGTACATTGGGCAAATTGCTAAATAGCTCCTCTGCCGCAGCTTCTCTCCTGCATTGTTTCATCCGACATGCTGATATCGTGTTGCACGCCACCTGTGTTATTTATCTTTAAACACGAGTGGCGTGTTGATACATTCACGCCTTTAACCTCCCCACCTGCGCCACTGCGGATCTTACTCACCAGTTCGGAGTTTTCCCGGACGAGTCCTCCGACTCAGCTTGCGATAGCCCCTACACCCGCAAACTTCTGTACGGCTGAGCTAGGGGGCTTCCATAAATGTTTCCTCTCGGAAAAGCGTGTCAGTCGTTTGGCTGAACACGAAAGCCTGCTTGTGGAGAGGGGGTTTGCTGACGAGAGCAGCCAGCTCCCGTATTAGAAGGGCACGAACTCCACTTCAGGTTCGCAAATTTTCTTTGTTTTCACACGATCATGCAGTCATTACGTGTTTCGGCAACAGCCGTTACCTTGATCACATGATTGAAATGCATGTCCGCCTAACATAAATACCACCTCCCGGCTGTGACACCATACAATAGACATAGTAAACAACCTATTCAATCCTTGCTGATTTATAAACTTATATGCATAGCCACACATTGTAGGGCTATTAATTCAAAAACCAATTCATTGAGTATATTTACACATAAGACTTATATTCATGCAAATCTTAATTAAATAAATAAGTATATATTTTTTTAAAATTTCAAATATATATGTACGTTCACTGTGACTATGCTACAGTGGAACAGCCGCACCAAAGTAAGAGATATCAATTCAGTAAGCTAGACATAGCAGGATGTGAATATCTTCTTTATTCAGTCATATGCAGGCACCAAATCAAGTACAGGACGCGTTTTGGCTTATGCCTTCAATTGGGCAACCCGTATCCCACCCACAGCATAATTTAAGACAGTCCTTCATCATTCGTACTGCCCACATTATAGCGGAACTAGACCGCTGCCTTTTGTTTGTAGAGTGAACCCAAGTCGGACGCCATGTTTATATATATAAGCTTCATTCCAGCTCAAAGAAAGTACATTCTAATTTTCAACCCAGTATTTCAATGCAATATATACATGCTAGATGAAATTATTATTACCTTTCTTATAGTACAAGTATGGAATACAAATATATGAAACAATATAATGTATTTAAATTCATTCAACTCTGTGAGGTAAAAAATGATGAAACAACATAACTTTACATTGATGATGTGTACCACAGGGGGAACATCAGATCAAGTTTCCACACACTGCACCGAAATAGGAGAGAAGTGTATAAAGTGCTAACCAATATCGGGTACATGGAGTAATCCACTGATACGACTAGGTTCAAAATGTCCTGGTTCTCAATCTCATAGTACATACACAGTTACATTTCAAATTAGTAATTAGTGAAAAAGGACACAGCCCAAGTCATAACCCACATTACCAGCCCGTGTAACTAGATAGTGTCAAAGTATTGGCATAATTATTTCATTGATTGTACATATATGTGTGTGTGTGTGTGTGTGTGTGTGTGTATATGTATATGTATGTGTGTGTGTATATATATATATATATAAAATTCACAGAAAAAACCATAGGTTTCACACATGTTATAGTTAGCGGAAATTTTACTGATAAAAAACCAATGAAATTCCCCCGTTATAGTTAGTGCAGGCAACTATAACTCACGCGACCGCAATCCTCTGCTGATGCTAATACTGTATTTAGACACTTATTTGCCCATGTCTTCTTCCATACATTTTTAGCTATACATATATTACAAATATTTTTTTTTCATAAAGACACATATGTCATCAGCAGAAGATTGCGGTCGCGTGAGTTATAGTTGCCTGCACTAACTATAACGGGGGAATTTCATTGGTTTTTTATCAGTAAAATTTCCGCTAACTATAACATGTGTGAAACCTATGGTTTTTCAGTGAATTTGCAAGGTTTTTTAAATGCTAATTCCTAACTATAACGTGTGTGAAACCTATGGTTTTTTCAGTGAATTTGTACGGTTTTTTAAATGCTAAGTTACTTTACGCCATTCGTGGCGTGCGTGCCCACTTAACGCAGTTCGTTCCGTGCGCGCACGGTGCGCTTCGCGCACCTTGCGCGCACAGTGAGCACGCGGTGCGCTTCGCGCACCGCGCGCCCACTTTACGCAATTAGTGCCGTGCACGCACGGTGGGCACGCGGTGCGCTACGCGCACCGCGTGCCCACGTTACGCTAGATGGGCCATGTACGCACGATGCGCTTCGCGCACCGTGCGCACATGGAGGACATATGATGCACTTCGTTTTGAAAGGTAATATTGTAATTTTTCGTATATTTTATAAGCCATGCACAAATGGTGCCCTTCGGGCACCATTTGCACACGTGGGGGGGGAGAGTGTGGATAATTTTTTTTTTTATTATTTTTTTTTTAATATTTTAGTTTATCTCATGTGTAATAAGCCATGCACAATTGGTGCCCTTCGGGCACCAATTGCACACGGGGTGGAGTGAGTGTGGATAATTTTTTTAAAAAAAATTTTTTTACCGTACGCGTACGGTAAGCGTAATCGGCGAAATTACCGAAAAAATAAAAATTCAGTTTTTGGCCTTGGGGGATCTTTGGGGACTCCCTCAACATGGCTATGTGTGTGGGAGCTGTCTAAACAGCCCCTTTACATGTTTTTGGGCTTTATATTTTAAAAATCACTCTCAGTGCGAGAGAGAAAATGGCGGCCACCGCTTCCTGGTTTCGGCCGATTGGAATGTTTACTTAGATCTAAGAGCCAATCAGAATCGCGCTCGCGCACGCCACCGTACGCGTACGGTAAGCGTACCGTAAGCGCACCGTAAGCTGGCTCAGATATATATATTGATTTAAAGGCTATTTTCTCAGAATCTACTGAACAGATTTACACCAAACCTACAAAAGGCACTTCCTTGACCTGAGGACTACCTCTCTGCCAAATTTCTAGTAATTCTGTTCAGCCGTTCGGGCTGTAGCCCTGTCTAAAGGTCCTATGGAAAAATGCATGGGAAAAATGCGTTTTGGGACCCCCTTTTATCTCAGCCCCCGCTTGACGAATCCCCCGAGACTTTCAGGGTAGGAGCGGAGCGTAGCGCCCCACCTATTTTGAAAAATTTGCGAGGATTCGTCGACCGGCGCCAAAGTTATTCAAAATAGAATGTTGCGAATTTCCTATGGAAACGTGGTCCTAACTATAACTACCTACTGGCGACCGCCAGTAAGTAATATATATATATATATATATGTATATATATATATATAATGTTCCCATTTTTTGTCCAACAAAAATGAAGACGCACTCGCCTGCTGTCTGGATTCCAAGAATTCCTTTTATTTAACACCAACCGGCAAGTTGCATTCAGGTAATAACTCTGCCTTACGCGTTTCGAAGTTCATACTTCTTGATCACAGGCTCATGGGAAACGGCACAGTCACGCTGAGAGCCACTTTAAATCTGCATGCTGATTGATTCATTAATGAAATTACCCTCTGGTGGGTCTCCTCGGTAAGTTCACTTGTAAGGCATGTTGGAATTTGTAGTGTGCCTCAGTCTATCATTCCCTCCAGTGGGTTTAGTGCCATTTCCGACGAATATTGTTGGACAAAAAATGGGAACATATATATATATATATATATATATATATATTCACTGAAAAAACCATAGGTTTCAGGGGTGTTATAGTTAGCTGGACTTTTCACTTGTACAAAACCATTGAAATTCCCCCGTTATAGTTAGTTCAGCTAACTATAACTCGCGCGCCCGCAATGCACTGCTGATGACGTCACATATTACATCACTCATGACATGGTCAGTGACATCACTCATGACATCACTGATGACATCTCAAATGACATCACTGATGACATCACTGATGACATCATCCAGTGAATGTGTGTTTTTCTGAAAATTAAATATGTTTTATATATGTATATCTCAAGGTCGATGGAAGAATAAATGGGTATATAAGTGTCTAAATGGATGATTTGTTTTTGAAAAATTGATTGTGTAACTGACTGATTAAGTGTATCATAGTGACTACATGGCTTAGTGAGTAATGTTTAAATATGTAAATATCTGTATCAGTCTCTCACTTTGTGTATAAGTGGCTGCATGGGTTGGTGAGTAGCTACATGGGTGTCTATATAGGTTATTAGTTGTTTTTTTGAGTATCAGTCTGAGTGTCTGCATGGTTCGGTGGGGGGTATTACGTAGTTCATAGGTGCATGAATGAGTGACTCACTGTTTGTATGGGTTGAACACAGCATGTGTGCAGGACTGTATGGGTGGATGAGTGTGTGCATGGGTGTGTTAGTGAGTGAATGACTGTCTCAATAGTGTCTTTATGAGTAACTACATATGTTTTAAACTAGTATATGTGACTATTGGTGTATATATGTGAGTATATGTGAGAGTGAGAGATTGAAAGAGTTCCTGTATGAATAAGTATGTGTTTCTATAAGTGATTGTTTAAAAGACTAAGTATGTGTAAGTTTCCGTAGAAGTAAGTATGGTGGTGTGTGTATAACTGTATATGCAAGTAAATGTATGTTTGATTCTTTATTAGCATGAGTGACTATGTGTGTGAGTAACTCTATGGATGAGTGGCATTGTGTAACAGGATGTATAGGTGTATGAGTACATATGATGAGTGAGTACATGTATGAGTGACTGTATAGGACTGTTGGTGAATGAGTGGATGTGTATGTGGATCTTAGAATTACTGAAGAGGTTGTTGTAACTGGTATTGGTATGTCCATTGTTTTAAAAATGTTAGTCTCTATTTTTGAATGTGTGTATCAAAGGTTATATTAGGGTGAGAGGAGGTCTGCCACTCTATCACAAGGATGATGTCATCAGTGATGTCATCAGTGATGTCATTTGAGATGTCATCAGTGATGTCATGAGTGATGTCACTGACCATGTCATGAGTGATGTAATATGTGACGTCATCAGCAGTGCATTGCGGGCGCGCGAGTTATAGTTAGCTGAACTAACTATAACGGGGGAATTTCAATGGTTTTGTACAAGTGAAAAGTCCAGCTAACTATAACACCCCTGAAACCTATGGTTTTTTCAGTGAATTTCTGAGGTTTTTTAAATGCTAATTCCTAACTATAACGTGCCTGAAACCTATGGTTTTTTCTGTGAATTTCAAAGGTTTTTTAAATGCTAATTTCTAACTATGCCTACAGAGATAGGACATGTGAAGAAAGAAGAAAAAATGCACAGAAAGAAACAAAAGAAGTGCAGAAAGAAGCAACAGAAGTCCTCAAATACGAAGATAAGTGCAGGAAGAAGGATAACGTGCAGAAAGAACAAAAAGAAGAGCAGAAAGAAGCCTTGTTGCAAAATCATCCTGTACCCTCAACTTTTTCAGACGGATACTGGTGGTAACTGAGTCTGACTAACCAGTCCTAGAGCCAGTGCTATGTTAAAAGACACTTAGAATACAGTGAAAACACCTACATACACTAGGGAACATTATGCGTTGGGGTCCCCCTGTGATTAGCATGACCTCCTCTGTAAGCCCCTAGTATATAATAGGGCATGGGGATTAAAACTACCTCTTAAAACAGGCCACAGGGCGTTTTTGCACACGTTAACTCAGGCCCCGTCCCCTCCATTCACCACTGTGTAAACACGCCCTGTGTCCATTTTTAGTTGGGAGATTAAGTTCATTTGAATCCTGAGGGTCCCTAGGGTCCAACTAGCCCACTAGGTACCTCCAGTAAGTGCCACAGAGCTGCGTTGCAGAGAGGTGTAAAAAGTGGCACGGCCTGGACCACCTCTCTGCAATGCAGCTCAGTGGCGCTTACTGGAAGCACTTGGTGGGCTAGTTAGCCCCCAGGGGCCCTCAGTATTGAAGGGAAATTATATCCCCAATTTAAAACGTGCCATAGTGCGTGTTTGCACACGTCACCTCAGGCCCCGTCCCCTCCCTTCACCACTGTGTAAACGCGCCCTGTGGCTGTTCTAAGTTGAGAGATTAAGTCCCCTTGAATCCTAAGGGTCCCTAGGGTCAAACTAGACCACTAGGTACCTCCAGTAAGCGCCACAGAGCTGCGTTGCAGAGAGGTGTAAAAAGGGGCTTGGCCTCAGAACACCTGGCTGCAGCGCAGCTCCCTGGCGCATACTGGAGATGCCTGTTGGGGGCGCGTTTGCAGAGTGCTGCACGGAGGGGGCATGGCCTCCGGCACGATGCCAGTCTTTTATTTATTTTAGTTTTTTAAGAAGGGGGGCTGTTTGGTTCCCCTTCTTATTCTAATTTATTGGCCCTGATGACCCCATCCCCCAGGGCCAGTCTCCTAATTATATTTTTTTGACCCCAATCCCCAGGGCCGGCCACTGTTTTGTATTATTTTTAAAAAATATATATTCATAGACACACCTAGGACATGCTGGACAAACCGTACGTACCTATCACCATGACGATTTGCGTGATATTCATTAAAAGGCGACTATGCATGCAATGAATCCACGTGGAATGTATTTACACCACTAGTGAAGCTCTGACATGTCTGATGCCCTACCGTGCCTAATCCTGGTAGACACCCTTGTCGTTTATTTATACAAACATGGGTAGCTATTGACGGGCACATTTAATATACATGCACACCAAGCCATTCAAAGGGGATTCGACAAAAATTTGACCAAAACTATGCAAGAAACCCCCCTCACGGTTAATAAAACACACATCCACTGCCGGATGTGTAATACTTTTTATTTTACTCTCTGGAAAGGGGACGAACATCACTTGAGAGTCACAGCGTGCTCCTGACAGAGCCCAATGCTGTGTTACACCCACCATTGCCTGCCGAGTGCCACACACCTCTGTGTTGTATTCCACTAGCTAGTGCATATGCTATGACACTCTCTAGCCCATGTGCACTGTAACACCACCCCGTGAATATGTCATGCCACACTTGTCTTCGCACGGGTTATATTGCCCCATCTAACGTGCCTTTCTCGATGCCTATGTTATAACGCACAGTGCTATGCCATACATATTACAATCTGGGATCCATATCTTTGTCACAGTGCATATGCAACGTTACACTCCCCAGCACATATTTTATATTACAACTTTAGAGACTAGTTAGGTTACACAACACTGCCCTGTGCATATTACACTCCAGGGCGCATATCGCATAGCACGCGCTAATGCCTGTGCTATCTCGCGCTCTCCAATGAATCTGTCATTGCGCACAATGTATTGCATATTATATTTCACGCCCGGTTCATCTTATATCACACTTTTTGGTGCATAGTTTATACCATACACTATATCTAGTTTTCATTTTCAATCGTGCTCTCAGGACTATGTTCTATATAACACTGTGTTCACCTACCCTTTTCACGGGCATTACATTTTGCGATAGGGGGTGGAGGGTCAGGGGGTGTTTCTGCCAAGTGAGCCCGGAGTCACAGTCACAAACGTCCTCTTCTTCCTGAATAAAAGTGAGATTATGCTGCATACTTGTTCATATTTTAAGTAGTTCGCACAGACACAATGTTTTAAAAACAATAAAGTTCCTAATACCCGCCTTCTCTGAACAGTTAGCTTGCTGCCCCATCCCCTTCCTCCCTATCCTCTGTTGTGTGAATCCATGGACTAGCCTCCTCCCTCCTGCCATGCATGGTCTGATGTGCTGCCACTGCCCTCAATTTAGTATGATGTACCAGTCCACTCCTCCTGCCCTCCATTGCCTAATTCTATGCCCCATCATTGACCTCCTGCTTAAACTCTGTGCTTAGCTTGCTGCCCCTATTCTCCTTCCCCCTGCCCTCCGATGTCTTTGTGCATGCCCCTGCTCCATCCTTTTTGCCCACCATGTCCCATGGACCTGCCACTCCTATCTACTCTGAGTGTTCTGTTGAGCTGCCACTCCCCTCCCACCTGCCTAGCATTGTCAGATGACTGTAACCTGTCCCTGCCACCTCCACCCTGCCTGTCCACATGCCATGCCCCTATCCTCTTCCTCCTGTCCTACATGGTCCATTGTACTGCCACACCCTTCTGCCCTCCCTGGTCTGTTGTGCTGCAACTGCTCCTCCTGCCTGCCCCGTGTGGTCTGTTGTGAGGTCCCTTCCCCTGAACTTTCTTGTCTGTGCACAGGTCCTGACCCTCCCTTCTATCCTCCATCGTCCTTTGTGCATGCCCCTCCACCCTCCTTCTTGCCCATCATAGCCATTGTGCTGCCACTAACCCTCCCACTTGCCATGCATGGTCTTCTGTGCTGCCATGGCCCCTCCCACCTTCCCTGTGTGGTCAGTTAGCTGCCCCTGACCCCCTCCCACCTTCCCTCCATGGTCTGTGTTTATGCCATCACAGTCTCAGTGTTGCTCTTCATGGTGTGTCTTGCTTCTAGTGCCCATCCTGCCTGACCTCCATGGCTATCTTGCTGCTCCTGCCCTGCCCCCTTGCCCCCAGCCCTACTCCCTCCCTCCTGGCTTGTCTGTTCCATTGTAATGCCCCTGATCCGTCCCTCCTGCCCTTTATGGTCTGTTATGCTGCAGCTTTCTCTCCTGTCTGTCCATTATGGTCAGCTAGCCACCATTGCCTCTTGCCCCTCTGTTCTCTGTTGTCCATGTGCATGGTCCTGTCCCCTCCCTCTTGCTTTCTATGGATTGTTGTGCTGCACTCCCGTCCTGCATGCCCTGTGTGGTGTATTGTGCTGCTGCAAACCCTGATGCCTGCCCTGCAGGGTCAGTTTGGTGCACCTCTCCATGTCCCTCCTGTCCTCTGTTATCCAAGTCCATGTCCCTATCCCATTTCCTTCCATGATCCAATGTACCATACTTGTGAACATTTTGAACTTGGTAAGAGGGAGATTTTGAAAAAAAACTGGGGTATTGATTTTCCCCTTTGAGTTACATTGAAAAAGAGGATATTGTAGACAGGAGACAGATCAAATAAAGCCCATTTGAGCTTAAAAACATTGGACGTTTCCTGGCTGAATCGGGTCTGTTGGCATGTATGGTTGTACTACCATTGCCTCTTCCTTCTGCCCACAATGGTCTATTACATTGCCACAGCCTTGAAGGAGGGTAGATTTTGTATCACAGGGGGCCCCTGGCCCGTTCTGTCCACACCTGAAGTATGAGACCCTTGTCCTTGCCCTGCCAGCTGCATTTGTAGGCCGTATTAAATTGACCAGCGGGTCCTGTGTTGCTATATAATTATCCTGAGACATCCTTACCACTCAGCCAGCATAAAACCCCTGTGTAGGCCCTTCTGTTCAATATGTAGGCCTCTTTGTTAAATTGACCATAGCTCTGCAATTTTAGTGTATAGCAGTCTGAAGGCAGGTCTGCGAGGCCTTCTGATCCAAACTAGTAGCCCCCACCCTACCCGAGTGCTCCGTGCTCGGTATCAAAGTTCAACATCCCCCTGAAGCTGTCGACATACAGTAGGCTGCATCCTGGACTGGTACTTGCTTCCTGGGCAGGTTTCCCGCTTTTAAGGAAGTGGCAACCGCAGAGCGTCAAGTTAGGAGAACTGAGGAGATTTTATACATGAATATATTGAATTCCCGTACAATACCCATTATTTTCTGCTTGCTCTATGGAACTTACGATAAGCGATTGGCCTGAGAGACTGACCTTTTCACCCAGTCCATTGTCAGCATTAAGTGAGTAAATGACGAAATGTCTGGTAAAATCTGCAGACGAAGCTTTTGGGTAGCATACGTAGGTAGATGTAGCGTGCAAAGGAGCCCACAAAATGATATTAAAAGGGAGCACCCACAGATATCGACGGACTACCTCGCCGTCTGTATGTAGGTTAACAGGCAGTGCAGGTTTTCCCCAAGAGCTGGGAGCTCTTGTCTTCCTTTGCTTAAAATGTCTTGCTCTGCTTTGCTTGAAGTATCTTATTCTATTTTACCTATATGAAATGTCATGTTATGTTTAACCATTGTTCTCTTTACTTTTTCATTTAAAAGATTTTGTATTGTAATTGCAGGAATGCTTGCTCTAAGAGTAAACGTGAGTGTTCCTAGGTAACATTTTCCTTGGTGTAACTTGTTTCTCATGATGCATTTATAGATGTGTTTTCTCTCTCTCTCTGTCAGTACATTAATTGAGATACAGAGAATATTATGACAGCTGTATGATTATCTGGATTCTGTATTTTGTACTTTATGTCTCTATTCTGCGGTTTCTTTGAAGTTGCATCTTCTCATTAAACTGCCATTGTATTCTGCCTCCAATTCCATGTCTCATATGTCTGTTTTCTTCATTTTTGGAGCAAGCGTTCCTAGGCACCCCGGCTCAAATTAAGGTGCCCCTTTTGTCCCTGACTCACTCTCCTGCTCAGTTCTGTGGTGGCACCCGGGGATCTGGGGACCGCCCCTAGCTTCCTTGACCCGTAATAGATCTTCCCTCCAACAGCCTCTCTTGCAAGTCCTGTATTGTTGGTTTGTTGCCCCTGCCCCCCTTTCCACTGCCCTCCATAGTCTGTTGTGCTTCCACGGCCCTTCCTGCCTGCTCAGTGTGGTTAAATTGTTGCCTTTGCACCCTCCTACCTGCCTTCAATTTTCAGAGTCCGTGCCCCTGGCCTCTGCCTCTCAACAGTATCCTAATGAACAACTAGATTGCTAACATTCTATATTTATTACAAAAGTGTGGAACGCCTGACATCATCTTGATGTAATCAAAACTGTAATACCTAGAGCATTTCCTTTAGAAATTACATATATGAGAGGGTCTTATTGGCATCAAAATTATGGTTAGTGCTCTAAAAGACTAAAATAAGGACATATTTTCTGAGTTTTCAAATAGCGACAAAGCACTTTTAAATTATTTGTTATCTTTATGTTTTTTTATCCAGTTGACCACTTGATTAAATGTTGCACTTAGGGGAGAGGATGTGGTGTTACTTCCAGAACTGCAGACTTTGCAACTGGGGAACCAGGTTGAAGTTTCTGCTTCAGCTCGACATTCTGTGATTCTGGTCAAATCACTTAGTCTCCCCATGTCTACAACCAAAATGAATTTGTTCTTGTGTGATGTAACCAATGCTCATGTAAAGCACTCCAATACCTGACAAGTCTGCACTATATAACACTGCAAAAACACAAAATAATAAAGTGTTTTGCACACTTCTGTCATTGGGCTATATTTGGGCTACATCTGGGTGATTTTGGGCTACATTTGGGCTCTTTTGTCTCCGGTGGCCATCTTGGGAGATTTATTTGTTATGAAGTTTCCTAATTTCCTCATGTACTGCAGTCTCCTCAGTAGGAAATGCTTTCAGTTTTTTACTTTGATTCCATCATGAAGGTATTCAGATATGTCACACATTTGCCATAAATTCTGAATGTTAGCACTCTAGTTGCTCATTAGATCACTGTAGTAAAACTACTGCACCATGGAAGTCTGCTCCTGGTATTAAAAGTGCATGTTTCAGTCTGCATGTCAGAATTTTTTAATGAAATAGAAGAGGATTTGAGAAGTCACTCAAAATGTGCCCTCATTTTCTTTCTTCAGCGTTAATCATAATTTCTATGGCAAAATGAACCTCCTCATTGTGTTCCTTTTTAAATTAAATGTTTTAAGTGTTACCAGTTTATTCCAATCAAGATGGCTTCAGGTGTGCCATACTTTTGTCATAATGAAGACAGTAAGCGCTCTAGTTGTTTTTAAGAACATTCTGGGACATTCTGTCATTGGGCTATACTTGGGCTACATCTGGGTGATATTTGGGCTACATTTGGGCTCTTTTGTCTCTGGTGGCCATCTTGGGAGACTTATTTGTTATGAAGTTTCCTAATTTCCTCATTTACTGCAGTCTCCTCAGTAGGAAATACTTTCAGTTTTTTACTTTGATTCCATCAAGAAGGCATTCAGATGTGTCACACATTTGCCATAAATTCAGAATGTTAGCACTCTTTTTGCTCATTAGATCACTGTAGTAAAGCTACTGCTCACCAGGTAAAACTGCTGCTGGTATTGAAAGTGCATGTTTCAGTCTGCATGTCAGAATTTTTTAATGAAATAGAAGAGGATTTGAGAAGTCACTCAAAATGTGCCCTAATTTTTCTTTCTGCAGCACTAATCATACTTTTTATGGAAAAATGAACCCCCTCATTTTGTTCCTTTTTAAATTAAATGTTTTAAGAGTTACCACTTTAATCCAAGCAAGATGGCTTCAGGTGTGCCATACATTTATCATAAGTAGGACTGTTAGCGCTCTAGTAGTTCTTTGGAACACTCTGGGAAGCTGCAGTAGAACACAAAGGAATCAACTGACAGTCTCTGCCCTTGTTGGATGTACATGTTTTACTGAGAATGTCAGACTTCATTCTCACATGACTGAGAAAGATAATGTGAATTTACAGAAAATAAGCTCTCAGTTTAGCCTATAGATCACCTTCCAAACCTCTGTGGTAAAAGCATGAGAAAATATTTTTCTCTCAATCATGATATCCCAGCAGAAGGCTTTTTCACATGGTGAAATCACCTTAGAACATACCACAATTCCTAAAATGAGTATGGTACCATCAACAAATGATTTATAATGTAACTAAAGTCTTAAAACCTTCTATTAACTGCAATGCTTTTTAATGAGGTGCTATCATGTATATTGGTCCCAAGATGGCTGCCAACACTTCTTGGATGAAGTGCTGACAGCCAATCAGATCTCAGGATGAGATGTGTGGTTAGGCTCCGCCCACATATATATATGCTTTTAAATGCTATTTTCTCAGGAAATACTGAACAGATTTACACCAGACCTGCAAAAGGCACTTTCTTGACCTTATGGCTACCTCTCTGCCAAATTTCAAGTAATTCTGTTCAGCCGTTCGGGCTGTAGCTGTGTCTAAAGGTCCTATGGAAAAATGCATGGGGAAAACACGTTTTGGGACCCCCCTTTTTTCTCAGCCCCTGCTTGACGAATCCCCCCGAGACTTTCAGGGTAGGAGCGGAGCGTAGCGCCCCACCTATTTTGAAAATTTCGCGAGGATTCGTCGACCGGCGCCAAAGTTATTCCAAATAGAATGTTGCGGATTTCCTATGGAAACAGGGTCCTAACTATAACTACCTACTGGCGACCGCCAGTAGGTAATATATATATATATATATATATATATATATATATATATATATATATATATATATATATATATATATATATATTTTCACTAAAAAAAACATAGGTTTCACACATGTTATAGTTAGGAATTAGCATTTAAAAAAACCTTGCAAATTCACTGAAAAAAACATAGGTTTCACACATGTTATAGTTAGCTGGACATTTCACTCGTAAAAAAACCATTGAAATTCCCCCGTTATAGTTAGTTCAGCTAACTATAACTCGCGCGACCGCAATCCACTGCTGATGACGTCATCCAGTGTGTGTTTCTGTAAAGTTTAAATATGTATAATATATATAGGGAAAGGCCTGTGGAAGAATGAGTGGCTGTACAAGTGTGTGAATGGATGATTTTCTAGGTGCGTAACTGACTCTATAAGTGAGTCATTTGAGATGTCATCAGTGATGTCACTGACCATGTCATGAGTGATGTAATATGTGACGTCATCAGCAGTGGATTGCGGTCGCGCGAGTTATAGAATGCTAATTCCTAACTATAACGTGTGTGAAACCTATGGTTTTTTTAGTTAATTTGTAAGGTTTTTTAAATGCTAATTTATATATGTCTTATTATATTTTTTATATATTTATTTTACAATAAACTACCTATGTATATAGTTATAGATTGACTGTATCCTTGGTATTTTATCACTTCAAAGCTGTAATACTGTGCCTGGAGTGGTAATTGGCTTTTGTCATTTTACAGCTCGGCAAGGACAGCACTGTGCCAGTCCTATGCTTAAAGACTTTGCTGTACAAAAGGCAAAAGACTTTGTCCTTTTCTATCTCGGCGTGGATGGCACTGTGCTAATCCTATGCTTAAAGATTTTGATAGAAAAACAGACATTTGAGGTGAGCAGATCTAGAGTGTCGCTGGTGTTGAGAGTGTTCCATACAGGAGCTGCTTTCCACCTAAACTTGAGAACTACCCAGAGTTCTCTGCTTCTTTTTTGCATATATATATATATATATATATATATATACATATACATATACTTCGTCAGCAGATACGACCTCCTCGAGACAACGAAGCACGGACCACAGATTGGTGCAGCAAGATATACTCTTTATTTCCCTGAGACCTCTACAGCCATGACGCGTTTCAGCCCGTAAAGGGCCTTGATCACATTACACGCTCCGTCAGCTGGGTGTTTTTTTTGTACACTTTTTTTTCTTTTTTTGCGTAATGCTTTAAAGTGACAGTGCAAAGATAAATAACAAATAAATAAAGGTAAACAAACACTTTAAGTATTAAAAGCATACAAATCAGATGTTCTTATTAAAGATTGCATAAATACAAATAAAATTAATAAGATATTTGTAAATTATTTATAAAATATTGTACTTGACTTGGTTACATCTCAAAAAGAGATATTTGTATCTTCACAAATCTTAGTTAATACTGATTAAGCTATACTCGTTCAGTTGATATGCCTATGTATTAAAATTAACATAAAATTCATACATTGCATAAAGATCTGTCCATGGTCTGAATACCTTAATTAATTCAACTGAAAAGTTTAATTGAAATGTACACATTGTCAATTAAATGCAAATTACATATTCGACAGAATGTTTGTCTCCTATATCTTTAATTTACTATGTTCAGTTCCCTATAGGTTGTGAATTAAAGTGCAAGTGCCATATAATTTTTAAAATTCGACTAAGCTTACTAAAACCCAATATTAAAATATTGTGTAGAATACCTATGTAAAAAACTCGTTGACCCACCCTATGTGTTAAAACTATGTTGTATAAAGTAATATGTCGGTTGGGCGGCTGGTGGGCTATGTTACCTAGTATATAGTACAGAATGCTATTGTCTGTATCAATATTGTGGAACACTAGTCCTCAAATAGGTTTCTTCAAATGATGAGGAATATTGAGAACTGGGACATTCATAGACCTGTGTAAAGTTCTTCAGTGGAATTCAGACCTTTTGGATGCTTCGTATCTAGGTTCATAATGTACTTAGCTTCCATAAGCCTGAGTGCTCTTTCCCTGTCTCCGCCCCTCTTATTTAATGGGACTGAATCAATCGAGAAAAAAACTAAGGGCTGTGGGATCTGCAATGTGTGCCTCACTAAAGTGTCTGGTCACTGGGAATGTCTGATCTTTGTTCTTAATCGCTCTGATGTGCTGGAGTACCCTCTTATGTCCTTGTAGGATTGTGCTACCCACGTTGCTTAACCCACATGGGCACTCCAGCACATAGACGACATGGTCAGATTTACAATTGAGGGCCTTGGTGATGGGATTTTCTTTATTGCTGAAAGGGGTTTTGTATGATGTGTGATTGCTGCCATATTTGCATGCTTTACACACCTTACATTTGAAAAAGCCCTTTCCTTGAGCTAACAATGTACTCTTGTTGAGACTAGACAGGTCATTCTGGACTAGTATATCCTTCATAAAGATAGCCCTGCTGTATGTAATCGCTGGATTTTTTGGCAGCAGTTGACCGATAGTAGGGTCAGTTAAAAACAGGGGCCAATTTTTTGTGATCAACTTTCTAATTTCTCTTTCTTGTTTATTGGATTGAAAGATAAATCTAAACACATTCTCCTGATCTTGTTTGTTTGAATTTTCTGTTTCTATGCCGTTAAGGTCTGAGTTTTTGTTGAGAAGGGTTTCCCTAGTTTTAACCCTGCTTTTGAGGATAGCAGCTTCTAAGCACTTTGTATTGTACCACCTATCCTGAAATCTTCTTTTGCTGTTTTCTTGCTCTACAATGAGGTCTCTATCACAGCTACAAATGCGTCTCAGTCTCAGCATCTCGCCATATGGTATACTATATATGAGATGCTTGGGGTGTGAACTGCCTGCATGTAGTACAGTATTTCCTGCCGTCGGCTTCCTGTGTAGCTTGGTTTCTATTTTGCCATCCTCAACAAAAACTTCAACATCTAAAAAGTTAACACTTGTATCACTAATGGATGCTGTAAAATGTAAATTCAATGAATTATTGTTTAACCGTTTCATAAATTCTTCTGCCTCTATGGTTGACCCATTCCATATTACAAAAAGGTCATCAATATATCTCCACCAAGCCTTGATATTTTTGGTTACGTAGGTGGTATGCTCCTTAAGTAGGCCCAGCCCCTCCCACCAGCCCATGTGGAGACAGGCATAGCTAGGGGAGAATCTGGCCCCCATCGCTACTCCTCGCAACTGTTGGTAAAGGGTATTGCAATCCTCTTTTTGCCAAATAAAATTCAAGAGCCTTTAATCCATCCCTATGGTTGATTGACGTGTATAGAGATGTCACACCCAGTGTCATTAATAAGTAATCTTGTTGCCATGGATATTTCAACAGTTTCGCTAGAAAGTCACTTGTGTCTCTAATGTAGGATGTTAAACTCTGGACATGTTCCTGTAGGAAATAATCCACATATCTGGAAGTATTTTCAAGTAAACTGTTGCGTGCCAAAATAATTGGTCTGCCGGGTGGTTGTTGTGCATTTTTGTGGATCTTTGGAATAAAATACAAAATGGGGGCTAATGGTTTATCATTCTTCATGAATTTAAATTCATCCCCTGTTAACAGTCCCGTATTTTTCCACCCAATTAGTTTCATTTTGAAATCATTTGTTACTTTGCGCAAAGTTGGATAATCGCTGCACCGATAACATTCATTGTCTTTGAGTTGTTTCATGGCTTCTGTAATGTATTCACACTTTTTCCAAAGAACAACATTATCGCCTTTGTCAGCGTTACGCACGACAATGTCTGAGTTCTTTTTTAGTTTAGTCATTAAAGCATGGAATTGGATTTCTTGTTTTTTGGTTCTTGATTTTGTAATATTTTGAATTTTTTGATTTAAATCTTTTAATCCAGCTACCACATTGTCGTGAAAATTATCGATTGAATATTTGATCATTAGTGGGTGGAATGTAGAACAAGGTTTGAAAGGTGTTTTAGGTTTCATTTGTATATCACTGTCATTGCCTTTGTCACTTGTTGATATCTTAGGACTGGAGATAATTCTTCCATATCAGTAAGTAGACCCCTGTCTGATTGAGTGAGACTGTTTAAAGCGTCCCCTTGATCGATGTGAACAGTTTGGATATTTGTCATTTCACTCCTTGATTTTTCTTGCTGTAGATTTGCTTGTTGAAAATGTTTTTTTAAATTTAATTTTCTAATACTTTTATAAACATCTAAATCGTGTGGTGATATAGTTAAAGGAACTTACAGGGCAAAAAGAGAGTCCCAAAGAGAGATGTTGTTGTTCTGCTTTGTTGAGTACTACTTCTGAGAAGTTTAAGACTGTGAGGTTTGTATTGCTTTTGTGCTCTCCTAACATCTACAATTCCTCTTTTGTTGTCTCTTTTGTTGTGTTTTGCTGTTGGTAGTGTCTTTTCCTTGCCCGCCTTCTTTCCCGGCGTTTGGTTGTTCTGTTTGCGCTTTGCTTCGTTGTGGTCTTGGGCGCAGGGTCTGCCTGCACTCTTCCACTAAAAAATCAACCTCATCTGCCAATGAAAGTGATACTGGAATTTGACGAAGCGTTTGATTGCGGGATTCAATTTCAGTCTCACTCTCAAGTGCCGAACTGAGCTTAGAATTTGAAGATGCCCCATCTGTATTGGATCTGGTGGCAGGAGTTCTTTTGTTGGTCTGACCTCCCTTGTATTTGGAAACTTTCAAAGAATCATATTTTTTGGCAAATGTAAAGATTCGTCCACTTTCATAGTCGGTACGATCTCTGTGGAATTTATAGGCTTTCCTTTCCCTTATTGTGTCCTCTTATATATATATACTGCCGGAATGTATATTACATAGCAAAATGCTAATCCAAATGGTTGAATTCTGTCTTTGTAATGACATTTTTATGCTTCAGAATACACTCTACCAGCAACAACGAGGCGTAGCTATGGGGGCCAGTTTTTTCTCCAGCTATGCCTGCCTACACATGGGATGGTGTGAGGAGTTGGTCCTCCATAAAGAATACAAGGCGATTGTCTCCAACAACATCAAACTTTGGCTTAGGTTTATTGATGACCTCTTTATAATCTGGCAGGGGATACAATTAGAAGCAGAAACATTCATAGAGTTTTAAACATCAATAGCCTTAGCCTTCATTTCACGGCCACTCTGAGCACTGAGACTGTCAACTTCCTTGATGTACAGATATACATCAGGGAGGGTGAGCTGGCAACAAAACTGCATCAAAAGCCAACGGCTGGCAACGCAATCTTGCATGCTAGTAGCTCTCATCCTCAACATCTAATACAGGGCATTCCATATGGAGAGATGCTCCGACTCAGACACATATGTAGTTGTGAGGATGACTTAAGGACAGCCAGTCAAAATAGGTTCTAAGAAAGAGGGTACCCAATAATATGTATCACAGCTGCTATTGTTAAGAGCAATGCAGTCAATAGGAAATCCCTCCTCGATCAATATCCATCATCAGAGGTGACTAGATCTAAAGGCATTAGTACAGAAACCTTTAGAATCATCTTAGGATACAATAAACAGGAAAATGCCATAAAAACATCATTCAGAAAAATTGGCCTCTGGTCCTAAGTGACCCGGTCATAGGCCACCTATTACCCAATAGAGTGCCCATAACCAACAGTAAGGCACCCTCAATGAAGGACACACTTGTCCGCAATGATCCTAGCAGCCAGTCAAAGGGTACATGGCTATCTCAGAGGAAAGGTTTCTTCAAATGCAAGTTATGCAAGGCGTGCCAATTTGGTGTCAACAAGACTTCTTATAAGACACCATTTGGAAACCAGGAATGGCCCATTAACAAAACCCTGACTTGCAAGTCAGATTATGTTGTCTATGTGCTGGAGTGCCCTTGCGGCCCACAATATGTAGGTAGTACCATTCTTCAGGGGCACAAAAGGGTACTCCTGCAAATTAGGGCTATCAAAACAAGGATCAATCCTACCCTGTAGCCCGGCACTTTGATGAAACGCATAGTGCTGATTCAAAAGATCTGAAATCGTTTTTGATCGATGCCGTTCCAACAAACAAAAGAGGAGGAAACAGGGAAAGGCCCTAAGGGGATTAGAAACACGTTATATTCTTGATCTGGATTCTAAGCAGCCAGGGGGCCTCAATGCTACTGAGGACCTGTACGCGTGCCTCTAGATAAAACTTGGATGTAGAGAAGATGCACACACATGCACATATCCACAGGCATAGAAGAAAACAGCAGATCCCCATAAGACGAACCAGTAGGGCAAATTGAAAGCGCAAAACACCCCCATTTATTACCAACACAGTTCTTTTTAATAGAATTTTAGCTTTTTACACTAAGGTGAAATTTGCACACAGCACTTTGTTTTAGTAATTTGAATATGCACTTGCACTTAATATGTCAAAATCGTAAGGTTTACAAAATAGATGTTTACTTTTTATGAATTTCTTATACACTAACATTTTACATTGACCTGCACAATTAGGCATATCACCTCCAAGAAAGCCAGCAAGTAGCTAAACATCCCGCAAGGGGTGGAAATGTGCATGGGCACTTTTTAGCAACAATTTTTAGACATCTGAGTAGTTTTCATTCCTTTTAAAATCTTTTTAAGCAAGATTTTTATGGTTCTACAGTCTTAAATTTCGAACAGGAATTTTAGGAATATAATTCCAGACGTTGTTTTAACCAAAATCTATTGATACAAACAGACAGTATGTCTTCAGTTTTTATTATTGCTTCATGTAAAAATCAAATGTAATGTTTTCAATGTGCTAAACGTATTCTACGCAAGTTGAAAAGGTTTTTATGGTTTTACAGTTTGAATTCTCAAAATGAACTTTAAGGTATTTATTTACTTTGACCGAAACCTATTTCTATAAACAGTATGTCTTTAATATCTATTGTTGCCTTACGGAAATGCACATGTCACTTTAAGGATATTGGAAAAAAATGGTTTAAAAGCTAACCTCTAACTGTGAGGTGCGTCATGTGATCAAGGCCCTTCGGGGTCGAAACGCGTCATGTTGTTGTTTTAGAAAACAAAATAAAACAACTTACCTGCACCAATTTGTGGTCCGTGCTCCTGTTCGTGCGAAAGCAAGCAAGCAGCATGGGAAGAGCGGAGTATTCTTGTGATATATATATATATTCACTGAAAAAACCAAAGGTTGCAGGGACGTTATAGTTAGGAATTAGCATTTTAAAAACCTTAAAGTTACGGAAAAAAAGATGGTTAGAGGGACGTTATTGTTAGTCTGACATTTTAATTGTACAAAACCAGAGAAATTCAGCCGTTAAAGTTAGCTAAGCTAACTATAACTTTCACCCCTCAATGCACTGCTTATGACCTCACATATTACATCACTCATGACCTGTTCAGTGATATCACTGATGATATCTCAAATAATACCACTAATCATCACCAGCAGTGTGCCAAGAGGAGCGTTTGCAGTGTGTTGTAAAAAGGGGCGTGGCCTAAGACCACCTCTCAGCAATCCCACTGTGTAGGGCTTACTGGATGTACCTGGCAGATTAGTTGGCCCCTAAGGACCCTCAGTAGCTATGGGGACTACATCCCCTAACCCAGAGCATGCCAGGAGGCATGTTTGTAGAGTAGTGCAGAGAGGGATTGGGGTCTCCGGCGAGTTGCCAGATTTTTTTTTTTCTATTCTAGGAAGGGGGCTGTGTGGCCCCTCTTCCCTTGTTCCTTTTTGGGCCCTTGGGTACCCATCCCCCAGGGCCTGACCCATTTTTTTTTAAAGAAAAAGGAGAGAGGATGCGTGGCCCCTCTCTTGATGCCAATTTCGGCCCCGATGAACCCCATCACCCGGGGCTAGGCCTATTTGTTTATTTTTTATTTGAAATGGGAGGGGAGCCGTACGGCCCCCCTCCCCAGGCCGATTTCAACCCTAGGGACCCCATCACCCAGGGTATGGCCATTTCTATTTTTTTAATATATATATATTTATTGTAGGGTGGCTGCGGGGCCTCCCTCCTGAGGCCATTTTTAGCCCCGGGACTCCATCCCCATGGCTTGGCCATTTCTTTTTTTTTGTTATACTTATTTTAAAGGTGGGGCTATGTAGCCCCCCTCCTGAGGCCACTTTCGGTCCCGGGGACCCCATCCCCCGGGGCATGGCCACATTGTTGGGGACTGTGGGGGGAGCCCAAAGCCCCCGCGGTCCCTGCCGGCTTCCTGTCTCCTGCGGGAGCCGGCATTGCTTTTGGACAAAGGGAGCTGCTAACATGCATCTCCTTTTGCCCAAAAGAAATGCTGCTTTGCTTCATGGAAGCGAGAGCATTTTCAATGCTCTTGCTTCCATGAAGCAAAGCAGTGTTTGCTATGGCATGGCAGAAGCAGTGCTCCCGTCATGCCATAGCAAACTGCAATGTCCCAGAGGTGGGCACCCCAGGACATTGCTGAAGTTGGCCCTGAGGGGTGGTGGTCCCCAGGGCCACGGAGGGCTCCTGGAGGGGGGCTGCACGGCCCCCCTCCCATCTTCCCATTAGAGCGAAGGAGACGGTGGTCCCCGGCCGGAGGTCCGCAACGGACCCCCGCATTTTCTTAATTGTTGCACCAGAGGTGGTGGTCCATGGGGCTGTGTGGGGGGGCCCGAGCCCCTCCCACACTTCATTTTTAAAAATGGCCCCAGGGAGGGATCAATCCCTGGTGCTGCATGGGGCGGCAGGAGACCCCCTCACGCCTTTTAAAAAAATAAAGCCCCAGGGAGTTGGCAGTCGCCTGGGCTGAGGGGGGCCATGTGCCCCCCACATTTAATGACTATAGCCTGGGTAGGTGGCAGTCCCTGGGGAATTGGCCCACCCGGGGGCTTAAAAGAAACAAAGCGCGGGAGACCGAGCTTCATTTTTCAAAAACTTTTCAGTGGGATTCGTGGACCCAACGTGACTCCCGCTGACATTTTAAAAAATAAATAGTTTTTGGGTGCCCTTGGGGTCCATGTGGAACCTCTTGAGCAGGCCTATGGGCAGTGCTCAATTTGTGCTGGTGCTTTCCGATGCTTAGCACCGGCACTTATTTATCAGGGCTGGGTCTAGACCTGAGTGCGACTGCATACCGTGTGTCGCACAATAAAATAAGTGTTCACATTCTCACTCTGTCTCCGAGTCTCTGTGAAGAGCAGTGCAGATAATAAATCAATGCCTTCAGTCAGTGTTGCCGGTAGGCAGGCCACTGTTTGGGCTGGATTCGGTCATGTGGGGCTGCGGCAGCCGAGGCAGCGTGCGTAACCTTTTTCAAATTGCACGCCGCCGCCCGCCTTATGATCAGGACACACGCAAAACACACAGGCAGTTCAGCACTTTTATTTGAAGCTGCGTGTCATGCAGCAGCTGGTAACCAGTAACCCGTTAGACTCCTCTTCGCATCTCAGAAGCAGTGACTTGTTCAGAAATAAAAAGGTGTTGGGAGATCTGACGTTGTCCCACAGCAGGAAAAAAAGCACCGCACTCAAATATGATTTTGTTTTTTGCTCTCTGATTAACGCCTTGTGCACTGAAGGATCACTTACTACCCTCACTCCCATCCTCGGTTTTGGCCCTACTGTGCATTGGCACTGGAGTTTAAAGTACGGCAGGCACTTGCCCCTTCAGTGAACGTAGCCAGACTGTGGAGTGCTGCAGAATTTTAACCCACATTAATATTAAACAGTCCCCATGGCAATTAAAAAAAAAAACACAAGTTTTGTCGGAAACAAAACTGCATTCGTTTCACAGATTATATTAAAAATATGAACCCATGAGTAATAATTTATCTTTGCTATTGAAGCACGGACATGCTGTTTTGTTAACACTGTGCTTTTGAGTAAACATTGTGCTTTTGAGTAAAAAGGTGGCAGGCTGAAACTCGCCTGATGCAGAAATATTTCAGGCCTCCTGGACTCGCCTCGGGGTCAATGTCAAACTGGTTAGTTTCAGCTATAGCTATAGGCTGTTGAATATATGGTCTGGGACTACCGAATTTCCCCCTCCCCCTGCGCGTAAAACACATTTCTAATGAGGGACATGAGAAGGTAATTACTTTTTGGAGGCGGGGGTCGTACAACCCCCGGCCGTATTTATTAAAAATATGAAAACAAAATTAAAATTTTGAAATAAACAATATTTACACAATTATACGCAGAAACATAACACAACATTTGATTACAATTCCTATGCACAGATATCAGATGGCTAACTTTAAACTATCACTAATACATAGTTTTTCTATCCGAATCTAACATCTGGACATAATCATACATTAATTATTTTCTGCGTATCCTATTTGGGCCTACGGCAAGGTCGCTAACCGGTGTCAGATCCTTATCAATTAACCACGCCCTCCCGTAGGAGTTGCGCATGCGCAGAGGGCCCGCTTACCGAGAGGGTACTTTCCCCCCCCGGTTACCCCCATACGTTCCCTGAACTCCATTCCAATTTGTGGGGTCTTGCACTCTGCGCCATTTAATGACGTCCATACCAGTGCGGGGTGGCCAACCAGCCCAAAGAAAGCGTGACTCCCCTCTTTCCCCGCACCCATCCATCCAACCGGATGTACCGCCCCTGGAGTTCTAGGAGAGACCCCTTGTCCCTCCTCCTGGGCGACCCCATCCGTGAATGGCGCCGCCCCCTAAGGACCATAAATTAACTGCTCACCAGTCATGACCTTACCGCCTGACCAAGGAATAGCAATAAATACGACGATAGATGACCTGTAAACGGGAAACCTAAGGAACAAAACACCACACCGTAATTCATTACCCAATGACCATATTGCAACAGGGGATGGTGGGTGGGCAAACAAATAGTTAGCAGCCTCCCAGGGGCTGCATCCGAATGCGTGCGAGCGCGGGACCAAGAGACCGCGTCTCGCGCTCCCCGACCTTTTATGCTAACACTGAGGGGCAGGCCAGTTCTAACTGGCCTCTCCCCCGCCGCCCCCTTGACCCGGAAGCACCTTAATTGCTTCCGGGCCAAGGGTACCCTGCCGCCACCCAATCCCGGCCGAGGCGCGCCCACCGCGTCACACTGACGCGGTAAACGCGCCGGGCCGGGTGGACAGGCGAGGGGGGGGAGGGGGTCGGTGCCCCGCCATATCCGCGGCGGGGCCGATACCGGCCCCGCCTTTCTATATGGTCTGGGACTACCGAATTTCCCCCTCCCCCTGCGCGTAAAACACATTTCTAATGAGGGACATGAGAAGGTAATTACTTTTTGGAGGCGGGGGTCGTACAACCCCCGGCCGTATTTATTAAAAATATGAAAACAAAATTAAAATTTTGAAATAAACAATATTTACACAATTATACGCAGAAACATAACACAACATTTGATTACAATTCCTATGCACAGATATCAGATGGCTAACTTTAAACTATCACTAATACATAGTTTTTCTATCCGAATCTAACATCTGGACATAATCATACATTAATTATTTTCTGCGTATCCTATTTGGGCCTACGGCAAGGTCGCTAACCGGTGTCAGATCCTTATCAATTAACCACGCCCTCCCGTAGGAGTTGCGCATGCGCAGAGGGCCCGCTTACCGAGAGGGTACTTTCCCCCCCCGGTTACCCCCATACGTTCCCTGAACTCCATTCCAATTTGTGGGGTCTTGCACTCTGCGCCATTTAATGACGTCCATACCAGTGCGGGGTGGCCAACCAGCCCAAAGAAAGCGTGACTCCCCTCTTTCCCCGCACCCATCCATCCAACCGGATGTACCGCCCCTGGAGTTCTAGGAGAGACCCCTTGTCCCTCCTCCTGGGCGACCCCATCCGTGAATGGCGCCGCCCCCTAAGGACCATAAATTAACTGCTCACCAGTCATGACCTTACCGCCACAGGCCAGCATAGTTGACCGACTATCTGGCCCCCCCCAATCCTACAACTCAGAAAGGTCATGCCCCTGCCTCAATTCCCTGACCACACCTATGAAAATTTTTTGCACACTATCCCATCACCTAACCTAGTCGAGTGCACCACGACTTCTATAAAGCACAATTCGCCCTGACACCCCATGTGACCAGACTATGCTGCAGCCCTGTTACTCCTGTGCTAACCGGCCAACCTCGAAGATTACCTCCTCCCGCAAGACCCTTCTACCTAGTGGTATCAAGTCATTCCCCCACTAACTATAGGAACTATTGCGGCAAAGGACTGTATCTCTTCAGAAGATCAGTCCTAAAGAAAACCCCGAAACTGACTGAGGCCAAGGACATATACTTGAAAACCACCCTGTTCTCAGCTCTGTCTGTCTAGTCTGCAGGTGTAAAAAACGCTAGCTAGCCTTCTCCCTACAGGAATCTCTGCACTCCGTGCCGAAGTGTACCTCGGCATATTCATGTCGCATTCCCAATCCCATGCAAAGTATTCCCCCCGTTCTACCCAGGGGTAAGGTACGCAACCCCATACCTAGTGTAAGGCAACACAAATCCCAGATCTGACTGAATCGGACAAAATTGACATACCGTCAAGGAGCCACAAAATGGTCTTGCTTGACGCATCGTGATGTACCACGTTGCAACCCAAACCCCTAGCATTATTAGCACCATGCTCTAAACCGACAGAGTTGACCAGCCACTCACATAACCCGGTACTCATTCCCGATGTAATTGTACAATTTGTGATACAACCCAGAATAGTGCCCCACAGGGTCCCGGATAATTCCCATGAGCATCCCCCTGGGCCTCATGAACCACTGAAACTGAACCACTATGCTCTAAGCTAGGTTCTGTGTTGGCTGCTGCCCCTACTCAGGAGCCTCCCAACCCGCCCAGTGACTAATGTAATTACAAGGTGCGTTGAGGGATAATTCCACACCCGGGCACTCCCATTAGCAGGACAATAATGCAATGGTGCTGGATTCATCATAGGGAGTGAACCTGCCATTTAGGACCCCTAAACCGTGAACTATCTGCATCCAAGCACAATGTTCTGAGATAGGCCCCGTGCCTGCCTATCCCCCTACACGGAGCATCCAAACACTACTCCATGTCCGCATCGAAAGGCGCCTGCGTGCACATGCGCCGTAATGGCAGTTAACCGTTCCATGACACAGGAGTTATGTGTCGCCTCTGCCCCTGATACTTGTGTTTTTTACCATTGGTAAAGGTATATACTTACAAAGCAGCGCACTGCCGTCAGAACTCGTGTGGCAAAATTAAATGGGTGACAACCATACCCTCTCACTAGAATGCATCAGCAGATCTGCAGGTACACACCTGCCAGACAGACGTACTGCCGACTTACCACGAATGGCAACCACAAACGAATGACAGCTATACAGTCCATTATGAAGCATATGAAGCGGCATCCAGGCTAGCACCACTTGAACCACTGGGTTGATCACCCATCCAACTTGACGGCGCCGCTTGCCCCTCGTGTTCCGGATCCACCTGTCCCCTTGACTGTCCGCCTTTTGTAGTCATAGCGGTACGTAGCGCTTCCAGGCACCAGGCGTGGATCCAGGTATACATAAACGAAAATCAAAGACAAATGATTAGTGCCTTACGCCGAGAGGTGCCCAACAACGATGTTTTACTGCCTTGCTACTCAGCGAGACTATAATCTCCCCCTCTTACCCCTACACCCCACAGGCTTTAAACGTGTATCGCGGCTATTCTTAAGCCCGCAGGACCCATCATTTGTACGCCAAAAAAGGATGCGTTGATACTGCCGATACCTCTCACCTCTATCGGTGTGACACTGCCAGGGCCGTGCGTTGATACTGAGTGGGTCTGACAACGTAGGCCCCCCCAAGCACCCCAGATGTGAACCAGCCCCCAGAGAGTGGGGCCAGCGCCACACCACACAAGAATAACCTGCTTATGTTACCAGTCCATTGTACCCTAATAATGTGTGACCCCACACCTACGTTACACTGTGTGCGTGCCCGGGCAATTGTGCATATATACAACCTGACACACCCCAGGCCTATAATGACGCCGTGTATACGTACTAGGGGAGCGACGGTACCATGTGCTGCCATACGACGTACAAATAACAAGTGCACAAGCCCATAAATGCAGGGATCCCGTGTGATACCATACATCATTGTGCACAAATGTGTTCCCTGGACTCCAGTGTACAGACACTGAGCAGACATCGGACTCCAGTCCCTACATGTATAATTGGACCAGGCGCAGAGGCGCCGTGTGACTGAACGCCCTCCTGCAGCTACTTCCCCTGCACATAGCGCCTAGGGCTTCCTTACCCCTCCTTCCTACCCACCCCCCCCCACTGCACATATGGATACCCTTGCCGATGTGACGACAAGGCCTATACCTGTTCAGATTTACCTAAATGACCCTGACCTCCCGCCAGTGCCTAGTGGGCCGCACCCCATAATCATTTAAAGACATTAGTTAACATGCTGAGCCTCACTTGCCAACTAAAAAATTGTAGCACACTGTGCAACCCAGTCACCTACCATAAAGGTACTTCATATGTAACGGAGTGAAGGCTTGCTCCAACCTGGCGAATTACCAACTGTTTGAGCAGATCCTACAATGATAGGTCTGACATACCGTGTTAACAAAAAAGGTGGGCCACCCCGGCGGGTGGCAATGCTGGTGGTACAGACCCACCATGTGTACTTGGCTTACATGCCATGGCTCCCACCTCTTGTATTCTTAACGATATTCCTCAATAGACCTGGTACCTCCCCCCTAGGACGCCGTCCTAGGCAATATTGACCCGCTTTGCAGGAACAAAACACAGACTCCTATTCTACATTTCCTATTCCTGCCCACTTTATTTCCTTTATCTATAGCTAATCCCCTTAACACTGCTTATTACAATGTTACCTAATAAATTTGACCTGCAGGCCAAGGCATTGGCTCCCGCCATCTAAAGAATCTCCAAACTGCCTGGATTAGCCCCCAAAAGCAAATGCTGACTGATTACTGACTAGCATATATCACCCATATGTGTTCCCCAGTGACCCGAAGCCTGGTGATGTTGTAAACTAACAAACTGCGGTCAACATCAGCCGCCTTCCTCAACTGTGCTCACCCGTAGGTGAGACCTACACAATCCAGGAACCTTCGCCATGGGCATCGCCCGCAATTGTTAGTCGGACTCAGAAAACGTCCCCTATGGATCATTCTAAGTAAAATCTCATGGCAAAAGGAACATTGATAACAGACAATAAAAATTAAAATGACGCTTATCATAACGCCAGGTGCCCCACCTCTGGGACACTAGATTCAGACTTCCAATAGGGAGAGTCTTGCATAGCACTGGTCACAGCCCCTCTGAGGATTTGTTAGTATGCCAGCCCTTCCTCATACAACTAACAGATTGTGTCCCGCTAAGGGACATAACACGTGAGTGTTCGTAACCCTGTGACGCTTTCTGCAAGTGTCACCCAGTTTTGGTTCTCAGTCGCACCGGCGCACATAAATTGCATTTTATGATAAACGAATGTATTGCATCCTCTTGCATGAAACCCTGCTTCCTGAAAAACAAGCATTGGTCAGTACACATGTACAAATAGTAAACCCATGCAAACGCTCTGGGACCCACTCACCAGCACTCCGCAACATTTGTGACGCCCACCTGCCTGCAATCTGTGGCCCCTTTCCACTTCCCCATCTGGAAAGCTATCAAGGGTGCTTCCCTTCCTTTTCTTTAAAACATTGTCTAAAGTCCGCCAAAGCACAAAATTGGACCACAACCACTGCCCCGGTGTGACTCATATACAGAGCAAAAGGAGTCTGTACGTGGCCCCGCGTGGATGTGAACTGATGCATGCACAGTGCAATACTTTCACGCGTAGGCCCAGCCAAAACACTCACTGCTTAACACGAAAGACCGTGACTCACAAGGTTATACAAGGGGTGAAATGGCCAAATGGGTGTGCCAAGCACAACGCTACAAATACACCAACTACAGAACAATACATGGGCAAGCACAACGAGAAACCCAGGGCATGACATGTGCAGGTCCCCTAGAATGGCAATGTACCAAATGCAATCAGAGGCAACCGCCCATCCCCGTTCTATACTCTGGTCGAGAGGTTAAAATGCACAAAGGCAATGGAGCAACGACGAGGGAAACCAATGAGCGAAATGCATAACCACTGTACAACGCAACACTACCGCATATTACGAAGAGATCCTCGCGGATCAAAGGCAACCCTGATCTACGGAACCCAAAACACAATCCTTCGTCAACCAGCAGAAACACAAACCGTTCTCAACTGTGCAGCTGCGTCTGTGCACAAACTGGCACAAACTCAAAATCACTGCAACTGAGCTCAAATCCACGCAACCTTCATAAAAGAGAATGCGGGCACTGATCACGCCGCCTCTCGCATGCCAAGCAATCGCCCCATTCCCCCAGCCAATCCCGCTGCGTGCAGCTAGCGCACCAATCAATCACACTGACCGCCATAAAACATCCTGAGAAGAAATGGAAGCATCGACTCCCAAACCAGAAAAACAGTGCCTCCGTGAAAAAGCCCTTCACAGCATGTGGACGCGACCTCGCGTCTCAATTATTACCTAAAGACTGTGATGATGCGTACACGTCTAGCGCATACTTGTACCGTTGGCGGCGCTGTAAATAACGAGCCCACCTTTCATCAACGTCATAAGGATGAAAGGCAGAGCAGGCAGGGATCGAACCTGCCGACTCCCCTCAGATCTGTGCAGAGGGCGCATTAACCCCCCGAGCCGTGGTATTGGCTGCCGAGATACCGTCAAGCCACAGCGACTCCGTATTGCCAGAGCCCCTTGAACCCGTGTGCAAAATGTACTTTGCATTTGCTACAAAGGAGCCAGACCACAGAAGGGACCCGAACCCACAAACCTCATTGGAAGTCGGCCACCGTAACGAGCAAGCTACACAGTCACGTACGCTTGTTATTCGCGCCAAATATATTCGCGCTGCACACGATGGCCACATTAAGGACAGAGCTACCCAATCACGGACGCTTGTTATTCGCACCAAATATATTCGCGCTGCACACGATAGCCACATTATCACTGCCCCTTTTCTCTTCTGGCACCGGGAGATTAAGAATCACAGCGTGCGTGCGCGATATGCGCCAATAATTCAAGACCCCCTCCCGAAGCCAGATTACGCTGCAAGCTCCCATTTCAGCTGCATGCTCACCAAACAATTTTTTCCCGGGCGGAAAGGCAGCCCCCCACATCACGGCCGGCCGGCACAGCCTCTCCCTTCGCATTCAACGCTCTTCTCGCTGACGTGCCCGACACCGGCTCTGGCCATCTCTCGAGTCCAGCGACGGAAACCTCCATCGACGATGCCACCAATGAGCCCTTGCCGCTCCAACTCTTCGTCGCCAGCCTGCTCCAGAATCGTTGAGCTATAGCTCCTGGTCCTGAAAAAAGAAAGCAAACAAATAGTTAGCAGCCTCCCAGGGGCTGCATCCGAATGCGTGCGAGCGCGGGACCAAGAGACCGCGTCTCGCGCTCCCCGACCTTTTATGCTAACACTGAGGGGCAGGCCAGTTCTAACTGGCCTGTCCCCCGCCGCCCCCTTGACCCGGAAGCACCTTAATTGCTTCCGGGCCAAGGGTACCCTGCCGCCACCCAATCCCGGCCGAGGCGCGCCCACCGCGTCACACTGTCGCGGTAAACGCGCCGGGCCGGGTGGACAGGCGAGGGGGGGGGGAGGGGGTCGGTGCCCCGCCATATCTGCGGCGGGGCCGATACCGGCCCCGCCTTTCTAATAATGGCGGCTCGCGGTGAGACCAGTGTCCTGGCGCAGTGGTGGGTGTCATGCCTGGCAGGGTCCAGATGGAAGTTAGCCTTTGTTTTGGGCACATAGAGGCTGAAGCGACATTTCTGGCCTTGGAATTCACTTAAAATGGCAGAGGTGGCGAGAGCAAACAGAAAGCATCCAGGTCCACATTCCCAGGGGAACGCGTGTGCAGCCAGCTCTTAGGTGCAAATCCATGGGTAAGTCACAAGTCACGGTGAGGCCATGGTTTAACTACTGGCCTGCCGCAAAGTAATGGGGCCCCTCTGCAGAATGTGGTGAGGGACCACCGAGACTCCAGTCTCTCAGTGAGATTTATAAGCAGGGTCGGATTGGAACACAGTTAGGCCCGGGCATTCCCCAAAAAACTGGCCCACATTACCGGATCGTCTGTTTCATTAATCACACCATCTAGTTAGTCTCATTGGAATCAGGCTGGCTTTTTTTGTTATTGTTTTTGTAGTTTTATATAGCGTGAACTCAGCCCATTGACACTGGGGCAGTGTACATGAGCACCAGTAACATTACAGAAGATCCAATTTATTTTTCTTTTAGGTGAGACGATCTTATTTTAAGGGAGATTTCACGATTTGCCCAGAATCACAGGAAGTTGAGCAGCTCTGACTATGAGCGACATCCAATTTGTTTTTTACCCTGGGAAAGGTGGTCTCACAGCGAGGTTTCTGCAAGAGCTCCCTATTCCCTCCCATCCCTCCCAAACAAGGCCCAAAAGAGGTGACAACACCCGGCTTAAAACAGGAGCCTCATGACGAAGGTGTTCACTGACGGAGAACTCCGCTGTGCTGCAAGAATGTGCAACACACAGATCACATTAATGTATTTTATGTGCATAGCTCTGTGGGTTACTACTTTTGTCACAAAAGATCCTATCCTTTTGTTTCTGTACAGTTCATATGTTACAATAGTAATCTAGCTCAGTGAGCTATGAACTGCCATTAAAGAGCTGCATGCAAACTACATGGTACAGGTTAGAAAGTTATTTTTTTCCAGTCTTTCATTATCCTAAAGTAATGTTGCTAAAAAGGGTTTGTTTGGGTAGAAGTAAATTCTTATTAGTAAATGTAACCCTAACCACTGTGTTACGGTTTGAATCCCAAGTTTGTGCTTCTCCAGCCCAAGCACTCTTAAAAAAATGCTTACACCTGGTAGTGCCCTTGGTCTTGTGTACATTTTCTATACACTGACTTACACATATATTATTCATTTCTTTATGTGTGTTTGATGTAAAGTGCTCCTACACCATAATCTGGTATGAGAAGCGCTATAAAACAAATGAAATACATAAGAAAGGGGCTATGGAGAGATGAGGGGCGGGGACTTCCTATCAAAACTTTACTTGAGGAAGGCTCCTATGCTGAAATTCAGATCGCGTATTACATCTGGCTTTCAGCAGTGCCAGTTGAGGATGTGGGTGGATCCAACAGAATGAGTGGGTGGAGCGGGGGAAAGTAGGTGTTGGCCTCCGACAAACAGTTGAGCACCTGGACTTCATATTTTACAAATTTAAGCACTGCCTATGGGTTCAGGGTGTTTCTATCCTGCCCCCTTTTCTTACATTTAATCCTTTTTTTACCTTTTTTCTTGTGACTCGCTTCAACCGAGTCTCAAGATGGCTGCCAACACTTCCTGTTTGGAACTGTTGGCAGCCAATCAGATTGCAGGCTCGAGATCGGAAGGGTTCATGGATCCTCCGCAGGGATATTTGTATATCTGAGAAATGCTTAACTTTTTCAGGAACTACTGAACGTATGTACAGCATTTAACAAAAAGGGTGCTTTCTGAACCAAGAGCTATCTTTTTGCCAAATTTGGTGTAATTCTGTTCAGCATTTCGGGCTGTAGCCATATCTAAAGTTTCATATTGAAATTAACATGGAGAAAACCTATTTTTGGGACCCTTTTTCTCGGCCCCCGCTTGACGGATGACCCCAAAACTTTCAACACAGGAACTGCCCTGACCGCCCATTAGTTTATAAAATTTTGTGAAGATTCGTCAAACGGAGCCAAAGATATTGGCAAAAGAAAAAACGCTTTTTGAATAGAAACAAGGTAGGATATAAATATATATATATCCTATGGAAAACAAATGTAAATGTTGTAGACTTGTAAAGCGCACAGCTGCCCCAGCAACGGGGCGTCCCGGCGCTGTAGACCGCTGGGGAACCCGTCCTGGCTATCCCTGTGAGATGGTCCCTTTCTGGGTATCTCCAAGGTGAAACCAGGCATCCCCGGCGTCTGTGGGGGGCCGTTGTAGAGATGAGGCAAGCTTAATGCCCAGAGTTGCCGAGTGTGTTCTTGGTTAGAGTAGGTACCGAGGCGAGAATTATCGAGTCCGTTTTGACCCTGGTCCACGACCCTGCCGCGTCGGGAATTGAACCCTGGTCTCTGGCCGATTCTCTGCTTACGGGTCTGCCGCCTCTAACCAGTGAGCCACACCTCTCCACTCAAACAAGCACAAACCATAGAAATGTGTATGCAAATGTATATGTTAAAGCCATGCCCCCTCGGCCTGATGAGTGTCATTTTAAGCAGTTGTAACTAGCAATCCGGAGTTAAAAAGTATAACGTATTGGTGTCCAGATATACTCTGATTGGCTAATTTTAAGAGGGCTAGTTAATGCTGATTGCTGGCCACAAAATAAACAATATTTTGTGGCAGCCATTACAAGAGTGAGGGAAATTGTGCCTGCAGCCTTAAAATGAAAAATATATAAGGGTACAGAATGAGCACACTCTTACCCCAAGGGGCATGACGAGAGTCCCAAAGAGACCCCTACTTGTTTGGCTGACCACACATGGATCACATGTTTTGACAGTCATTAAAGGACTCAGGGACATGATGTCCATTGAAATCCCTTGTATTGAATGTCAGATTTTGAGGGTCATTAAGGAGCAAATATAAAGGGTGATAACCCATTTAAGTCACAATAGAAATCATTTATTAGTGGTATTATATTAATTTTAGGAATTCTGGTTCTTACATGATTTTATCATGTGGAAAATTCTGACCATCTGCTGGGGTTTGATGAACCATCACAAACACAACAGGAGCAAAGGGGGAATAAGAAGTCAGATCGTCCCCCACTCAAATGATTATAAACACTACAAGATCTGACCCCTGTCGAACAGACAACTTTGTAATTTTGGGTCCCACAGGGAGTTTTCACTCACACACTTTAAAGCTTCCCTCGCAAGTCCAGCTCATTGCATGTGGCCTGCTGGTCCGTGCTGTTCAATTTAAGAAAACGTCAATAACCACAGCCGGTATACACAGCAAAAAGTGACTTCAAACCCTCACATTAATGTGTACTACAAATTAAAGACCAAAAAATGTGAGAGAAGGCCAGAAAGCACCTCATGTACGCAAACCCAAGGAGTAACTGAAAGGGGAAACAGTGGAGTTAGCTTTGGAGTCCGTGGCCTGGATTCCAGTGAAATATTGACACTTAGGATCCATGGGAAAAAGTCCAGAAACATTCAAGAGAGTCCAAGAGACGCAACATATTCCCTCTCAATCTCACACTTATCAGATTTGCAAGACAACTGACATTGCTAAAGTCTTGGCTCACATGCTCTTGATGTTCCGTAAGATTCTTTGAAAACACTAGAATATTATATCATCAAGTAGAGCGATACAATCTGATTCAAAATATCAGCGAATATAAATTCCCCAAAGCACTGAAACACGGCAGGAGCATTGCATAACCCAAATTGTGTGACAGAGTATTCAAACTGCCTAAATGGGTTGAGGAAAGACATTTTCTGTGTTTTGCTTTACTTTATATGCAACTAATTCTAAGTACATCATAAATAAAGTTTATTAAAGACTAGTGCTCCATGGACTGATTCCAAAATATCGTTTATAAGAGGCAAAGGATATCTAACCTTGACAGCGATATGCATCAAGTCTAGTCTATAATCAGGGCCTGACTGGGAACAGAAACTGGCCCTGGCAAACTTCTCAGCCGGCCCCCCTGAGGCGAGGAGGGGGGTCAGGCCGAGCTGATCTTGCCAGCCCTTGGTAAAAAAACGCCCCCCCCCAGGGCCTAAAACTGACCCCCACCCTGGCAGCCTACTGGGGAAACGCCCAGTGCCCGCTACAGCCAGTACGCCCCTGTCTATAATCAATACAAGTTTCAAAATCTTGAACTTTCTCAGGTACAAAAAACAAAGGTGCCCCTGTAGGTGATTAAACCATCTTGCAAGTTCTTCCGTAAATAGGCCATCAGCATCTCAGTTTTTTTCTCGATAGGGACTGAATAAGTACAAAAGGAGCTGTAACTCAAATTCGATTGGTATGCACTGTGAGGGAGAGGTCAATAAACTTTAGCCTTAGCAAAACCTGACGAAAATGCATGGTTCTGCAGTGACACTCTGGAAAGGTTAGACACTAGGAAATTGCATGTAGAGTCCTTTATCTCATCATTTGGTGCCCAGTTATTTCCTAAAGCATAACCATGATGATAACAAAACTGTGATAACAAAAGTAATGTTCGAGTACACCAATTGGCATGTGTATTATACCTCTTTAACAAAGGAATTTAAAAAATGATAGAGTAATTGAGGTGCAATAATGACAAACAATTGTCAGGAAGCATGGCCAAAGATAACGCTTACTGTTTCAGTCAGCGAGTGTAGGGTAGCAATACTGCAATTTCGCTTGCCTCGACTCGATCTCAGGGAAGACTTACACTGTTGCACTGTCTGGAGGGAGGCTTTGCAAGAATGGATAGTCGATGCAGCATTGCCCTGATAATTAACTCCATTTTCCAGCAGGCAATTAACTCTCACATAGTTTGGAGATGAGGCTGTCATCTTGGATTCTGGGTATTACTTCCCTCTTGGCGCATGGCCTCTTTGCTAGGTAATCGTGATACAAAGTTGTTGCGGCCCAGACCTTTCTATACAGATCTAGGATTTGCTTTACTAAGAAAAATTGCTTCCTTTGGAGTTATTTGAACAATATTAGGAATGCAGAGGAGCATTCAGAAAGTTAAGCTGTGTAGTGGATAAACATTTCAAATGAACTTTCTAAAGACTGTAGGAATGTTGTTTTACCTTTGAGGTTCATCCAGTGATGGAAAAGGAGGGATTCTTAAATAAGGACTATTTCACTTATGCTATGTAAATATTTCAATACATAACCTATTAAAGGTCCAATATAGCTCATAAGAATTTCCTAAAAGAGGAATTCTAGAATAATAATGTTTGATCATTGCCTTGCAGTGGCACAAAGATCAAGTAGAAATTATCACTCATCTCACAAAATACACAGTTATGACGCTTAACAAATATGTGAGATAATCCTCTCTTTTATGTTTAATTTCAGGAATTACAATCTCCAAATCAAAGTACAGCGAGTTGGTTACACAGAGACATTGCTAAGGTGTATCTGTTCACTGTTACAGTTAAATATAGGATGTTCATAGCAAGTTACTAAAAAGATCTCTTTGCCATTAACAACCTTCCCTGTTTTCATCTAACAATCAGTAGAATGAACAAATGAATAAATGATTATCAATATTATTCAAAGAAGATTCTATATATAGAAGCCAATGCACTTCTGTTCCATTCTTATGAGATAATTGGGTTCTTCCAGCATTCATCTTAGCAATTTTAGCTCTTTCATCATCATAATATAGAAGTAACTCAGGCTTTTGTGGGCTCTCCTTTTCATTTTCAGTCGAAGGACCCCTGACAGTTCCTAGTTGCATAGGCTCTTCTTGAATTGAATTGAATTGAAGAAGCTCTTATATAGCGCATGGCTACTCGAAAGCATCCCAGCGCTCAACAAGGGTAACCCAAGGAAAATAGGAAAGCCGTTAACTAGACCAGAAAACACGACTTAAGTCCTCGGAAAGAGCCAGGTTTTCAACTTCTGCCGAAACACAAGCAGACAAGGCTCCTGGCGAAGCATCAGAGGAAGGGAGTTCCAAAGTTTGGAGGCGTTTAGTGAAAAAAGACGCCCACCCGAACGAGATCTCTTAATTCGAGGGATCACTACCAAGTTCTGATCATTGGATCGAAGATTTAGAGGGGATTTGTGGGGAATGACCAAATTTTCCAAGATGGGAGGACCTTTCCCGTGGAGGAGTTTATGTGCCATACACAAAGATTTAAAGAAAACCCGCTCTTTCACCGGAAGCCAGTGAAGAGATTTCAGGGCGGGTTTAGCTGATGTGCGGTGATTGACGCCCATTAGAATTCTTGCCGCCGCGTTCTGAATGACTTGAAGCCTTTTGGTCGTGGAGGCTGGTACTCCCAAATACAAGGCATTCGCATAATCTATCCTGGAAAGGATCAGAGATTGTATTAGGATTTTTCTGGCCCTTTCCGGCAGTTGTGGGAGGATTTTTCGCAAGGTTTTTAGAATCCCAAAACAAGTGGCAGCAACCTTCCTAGCCTGAGTTCTGAAAGTTAGCTCCGTATCGAGCCAGAGCCCAAGGCTTTTAATTTCTGGATTAGAGATAGGGCCCGGCCCCATACACAAAGGCCAGAAGGTCGCGTTGTCAAAGCTGGCCTGCCGTCCCAGCAACAGCAGCTCTGTTTTCCCGCCATTCAGTTTAAGGTGGGATTGGTCCATCCAACATGCCACAGCTTCTAAACAGTTACGTAACTGCAGCGGCGACTGTCTGAACTGATTCAGGGAGAACACCAGCTGAGTGTCATCGGCGTAACTCACAAGCTGGACCCCGAAGGGGACCACTATCTCCGCCAAAGGGGCCATATACACATTGAACAATGTGGGGCTGAGGGACGACCCCTGCGGAACCCCACACTGTAACGGGACCGGACCGGAGCAATGATCATCTTCAAAGACCCTAAAAAATCTGTCCTAAAGGAAGGATTCCAGCCACTTAAGAGCCTTGCCCGTGATTCCCATATTGCTGAGGCGGGAAACCAGAATGTGATGGTTAACTGTGTCGAAGGCGGCACTGAGGTCCAGGAGGATAATGGCTGCGCTGCCACCATCATCCAGAATCCTCCTGGCATCCTCCACCACCCTCAACAAGGCAGTTTCTGTTCCCAGTCCTTTCCTGAACCCAGTTTGTGATGGATGCAGCAAATTATTAGTTTCCAAAAAGGAAGCCAATTGTGAATTGACGAATTTCTCAGTCAGTTTACTAATGCCCAGTAATAGAGAAATAGGACTGTAGTTGGAAAAGTCCCCTGCATCCAAACTGGGTTTCTTAAGCAAGGCCCTAATCATTGCTATCTTCCATTCTCTAGGCACAATAGCTGAGTTTAAAGATGCATTCACCATATTCACAATTGGTTTGCTGACGGTGGAAAGGGCTGCATTTAAAATGCTCATCGGAGCAGGATCACACGGGGAGCCACTCTTGATGGTATTCAGCAAAGTAGGCTAAAGATCCTCCCTATGAGGAGAGAAGAAGGAGAGCCTGGGGTGATCCGATAGATTCTGACTAACAGGTGGCATTTGAGAGGCGATTGGAGATAGTGGAGGAAGCGTATCAATGATCTTTTTAATCTTGGTGTAGAAGAAAGTCGCCAGTTCTTCGCATCGACTGCCTGCTTCGTCCGAGACAGGCCGTGGGTCAGGGACTTTAGTCAGCAATTTCACAATTCTAAATATCTCCCTGGGAGCATTAGCAGAGGACTCGATTTTACTGGCAAAGAAAGCAGATTTGGTATTAATCAGGGCGGTCTTGTATTTCTTTAGAACCGCTCTGTATCTGCTTTTTTTTCCCCATTAAAATCTCTCCTCCATTGCCTCTCTTCCCTTTTACACTCTTGTTTAAGAGCTCTCAGCTCCTGATTAAACCAAGGATGCTTGGTGAGGCCTTTCTTGGTTGTTATTGGTTTTTTTGGCATCAGACTGTCCAAGGACTGCTCTATCCACAGGTTAAACTCCTGATTGGCTCTCTGCACGTCCAAATGGACTGAGGGTTCATTGCGCTTCAGGATGCTTGCCCATTTAGAAAGGTCAAGCTTGGACCAATGCCTGGCTAGCCCTCTATGAGAATTTGAGGAAGAATTAGGCTGAGACATCTTCCAGCTAAAAGGGACCACCATATGGTCTGACCAAGGGACCGGAACAGGAACTTCGGTAATGAGGCCAGGAATGTTACAAAAAATGGGGTCCAGAAGGTTGCCCTTCGAATGAGTAGGATGTAATACCTTTTGACTTAGGTCATAGCTGCCCAGATCCTTTATGAATTCTGAAGCAGACAAATCCGAGTGTTTATTAAAATGAAGGTTGAAGTCCCCCAGCACCAAAAAGTTAGAGACAGTAGTGGCTACATCCATCACTGTTTCAGCCAGGTTTTCCTGAAAGAGCCCCAGAGGGCCCGGGGGGCGGTAGATCAGGAGGCCTGAGAAGGAGGTAGCTGGGGATGTTGTAATGACAAAGTGTACACTCTCACTATCCGAAATTGAAAGCTCAAGTAAACGACATGTGATGTAATCCTTATAGATGATAGCGACCCCTCCCCCCGCTTTCACGCCTCTATCCTTGTGCTGGATCAGATACCTAGGGGGCAATGACCGCACGATATCAGGGTCCGAGGTGGGGCTCAACCAAGTTTCCGTAAGAAACAAGATATCCAAAGATTTGTCGAGAAGTAAAAGAGAGATCTCGACAGCATGTTTAGGCAACGAACGGCAGTTTACTAGTGCCATTTTTAAGTCCCGTTCACATCGGCTACTTAACTTGTCACTCTCTGTGGTCCCAAATGCACAATTAGTACACGTAGATTGTCCACGGGCTAAATTTAACGAGTGGTAACAAGTCGGGGTGTGTAGCCCTTTAGTGATAGTAGAGACTGGCGTGAGTACACAAAAGGCAGCATACATACTGGGGCAGAGGGTCCGAGCCCTGAGCCCGACCGTGAGCGAACGGGCGCAAACGGGCTTACCTCTGGTGCACCTCCGGCGCATAAACGGCGCTCCCGCTGCGCTCGACCACTGCGCGTATCCATGAGTCGTTTAAGTAGGCTGCCGACCTGACCACCGGAGCGCTAGAGCGCTAACAACAATGGCGCTCCAAAACGGCCCTTCCTACCCCCAATATGGCGGCAATATCGAGCTCTACCGGGCAGGGACCCGCTCTAAAAGCGGTGGATACAACAATTTAGAGTGCAAGAGATGCGTGACTGGGGAAATAGCTCGAACATCCAATGCCACAGAATAAAAACAGGGCAAAACAAATGA
The DNA here is from genome assembly GCF_964204655.1 of Triturus cristatus. Lineage (NCBI taxonomy): Eukaryota > Metazoa > Chordata > Amphibia > Caudata > Salamandridae > Triturus > Triturus cristatus. Next base: position 870,097,157 of record NC_140583.1, on the reverse strand, counting down.
AGTAAAACACAAATGAAAAACGAAGAGGTAAGTTTAAAAAACAGCACATCAGAACTGTGCAATAGCAGCATGCACCAGTAGCAAACAGCGCTTCCAGCACCCAAGGGTACCATGTTCAGACAACGGTCACCCTGAAACCTCTGATTCATCAGAAGAAGAAACACATTGAATAATTTCCTCAAGACTTCCGTCTTTCCCTTTTTAGGTCTCGCCTAGCGAACGCAGCGCATGCGCTGTTCGCCTTGGCGAGACCTATAGTCGCCGGTTTCTCTGCCGAAGGGAGACAAGAGAGGGCACGCGCGGACAGGAGATGTGCACGCGCGGACAAGAGATGTGCACTCCGTACACGTGTCCCTGCGTCAACACAGCACGCGCATGGCACTGCTTTCACTTTCCCTCCCTCCCCTTCAAAACATGAACTCGGACATTCCACGGCCACGGCTTGAGGTATGCACTTACCAACCTTGCCCAGTGAGTGTTCTCTGAGGCAGGGAATGTGTGGTATGTCTAGGAGAGAGCTTGTGAAACATCACACTGTTGCGTACGTTGTGTGTACGTTGCTTGAAATAGAGACTTGGGGTTGTCCGTACCAAAGACACTTCGTATTTATTTTCATAGTTTAAAACTTGATTCTGCTCGCGTTCATGAGTAAGTGTCGTTGTTTCAGGATCTTGAAGTGCGACATCACAGTGCACTGCACACAAGAGAAAGGGGAAGTTTTTTTTTCTCAGAGACCTAACTTGCAGTGTTGGCATCTTCTTACGAGGGTCATAACTGATTCCCGGGGATGAGTAGCTCCACTATTTGACCATCTATACTATACAACCCAGTTTTATTTCTAGAAACTAACTGTGAGTCCGTGAATGAGTGAATAAATGATTCATACACCACAAACTCTCCAGTGTTTTCTAGTGTGGAAGCATGCTGTGTCGGCTCACCTTTTGAGTTGTCTGGGCGTTGCGCAATATCAGCATTCTTCTGCTGCCCAAGGCTCAGAACCTGGGGGAAGCTGGGGAACGAGGTTCGAGTCTGGCGGGAGGCTCAAGCATCCTGTGATTCTGGGCAAATCACTTAATCTCTCTGTACCTAAAAATTAATGTGTCCATGTAGTGCAATTGGTGCTCATGTAAGGCGCTCTGATACCTTGTATATTTTTACCTAAGTATTTGGAGTAACTTGTAACAAATAGCGCAGCGGCTTGTGCCAGAGCAAAGAAAACAACGAAAAGTGACTGACGGCTGTGTCTTCATGCCAAGTGTAGGGTTTTTTTTTTTGCCAAGAGGGTTTGTGTTAGTTTGGTCCAAAGTAGTCCTCTGGCTTCTGCCCACCCTCTTAAAGTGACAGAGCTACTACTCTGAGCATTGAAAGTTAGGGAGTTGTCATGATTGGATCAGAATTACAGGATCCGTGGCTGAAGTACTAAACCAAAGGTCTTAAGCCAGTCCCAAGGTTGACTCCCCCACAACCGTGGGGAGAGGAGTTGGCCTAACGGTTAGGGCGCTCGACCTCGGACCTGGGGGAACTGGGGTCGAATCTCGGTAACGACGCTTAAACATCCTTTGATTCTGGGCAAATCCCTTAATCACCCTGTGCCTAACAAAAAAAATAAATGAATGTGTGTCCTCATGTAACGTAACTGTTGCTGTGTAAAGCGCTCTGATACCTGATTGGATTCAGGTCAAGTTTGCGCTATATAAAACACCTGCAAAAAAAAAAAAACGTCCAATTACTCCTTCACATATCCTGGGCTTTCTCTCGGCTCCTCACTACCGCCCTTTCCTCTTTCCTCTGTCCTTGTTTATTTAAATCGGATCACCAGAACCCAAGCCTGCAAATGTTACAACAGCACTACACCCACAGCGAGCACCACACACCTCAGCAAGGACTGCAGCTTTATGTTATTAAGGAGACTTCGATGCTCACAGATCCCTCGGTGTTAAACTCTAGTACTAAAAAAAAAAAAGCATTTGCAATGCAGTAGGTCTCGCATTTGCGAGAGTTTGAGCTATTGGCATTGTAGATGACAGTACCTTTTATTTATGTTTTGAAAACCTGCAAGCTGTGCCTAAACACGCACTTTGTACTTGTAGTTGTTGCGTACGAGAAGCAAGGCTGTCAGTAACTGCGCCTCTTTTACTACCAGCCTTACTTCTTGTAAGCAACGATTATAAGTACAAAGTGTGTGTTTAAGCACCGCTTGCAGGTTTTCAAAATATAAATAAAAGACACTGTCATTTACAATGCCAATAGCTCAAACTCTCACAAATACGAGACCTATTGCATTGCAAATGCTTGTTCTCGTTTGTAATCTATATTTCACTAACAGCACCAAATTGATAAGTTCAAAAAATGAACTAGGTCACTGCAAAAGAGATCCATTCATCTGTAATTTCCTATTTCAAACCACTTTTATAGAGACTAGCCTGACTTACTTTCATGTTTTACATGTTTTTGTATATGCAATTGTGGCTTCCTAGGAAGAAATCAAATAAAACGCATTTTTATTTATTTTCAACCTTTGTAGTTTCTGCAGACAATTATCGAAAATGAGTCACATAAGTCAATACACCCATCCCACCTGAATATCACACAATGCTTCCTCGGCTGAATACTACAGGCCAGGACTTTCAAATATCTGAAATTCTGGTAGGAAAATATAAGATTGTAAATAAGCATATTTTTTTGTACTAAAGCAATTGCCTAGGCAAATGCAGATCTACTATTTTTTAGGAGTGCAAGGGAGATAGGGAAAAAAAGAAGGGCAAGAATAAACACCCCTCTTTTATGTTTTAAAGAGTAAGAGGCCCATTAGTATAGCGAGCAGATCGCCACCGCCCATATGGCGGTGCCGATCCACCTGCTAAAAACCTCCACCCGCATTCAATTTCCCCCCCGCCACATTACCATGGTGGGGGGGACCCCGGCGGATGGGAAGACAGTCCACCGGTTTTCCGCCGGTAGGCAATCCGCCAGATTGCCTACCGGGCGGAAAAGCAGTTTATATGGTGGGGGTGTCTGAAGGCAGGCGGTGTTTGACATTGCGGGCCCGTAGCGGGCCCCCAGGGATTCTAGGGGGTGGGGGGTGCACATGGGGGTACCTATGGTACCCTCCTGCATTTCAATGTACAACGTGGCAGGCACCGCGTGGTGCCTGTCACGTTGTGCATTGAAAGGCACAGGCTGCCTTTGTGGCAGTGCGGCGGGCGGTACTCTCTGCACCGCCCGCCGCAATGTTGCAGACGCGATATGCACCCGCCAGTGTGGCGGGCACATGCTAATCGGGAGTGCGGGACCGCCGCACCCTCAGCGGGCGGTCCTGTTTCCCGGGGGTATGGCGGTGGACAAAGTCCGCCCGCCATACTAATGGTGCCCTAAGTATTGAATCTGCTTACAGTCGTCCATGTCAGTTTATAATTTCCAGTTGTCCCTTTTTAACATTGCTATTCCCAGCAATACTCCTATCAAGTGGAATTATGTAATTATGCTGTTGTAGTGTTTTTAGTGTAATTGTGGATTTACCACCACACTTGCCACATATTCCACCATCTGGCTTATTATTCTCAGCATAAACAAAACTGCTTCTCGCTAAAATGGATGAAACGTTCCTGAAACAAGAGCAGCACCCTGCCTCAACACAGTAAAAGGCGCTGTGCAAAGGTTTAATGGTTGCCTTTCATTTGGTGATAGCTGTATTAAGGTGATATGCGGGTATTAGTGAGGAGACACTACCTAGACATTATGAAGGTCTCCAGATGATGGGCATGCAGGAGACAGCCAGAAGAACTTTTGCCTGCATCGTGAAATAAATAAGGCTTTGTGTTTTTAATGCAATTCAAACAACTTGGAAATAAAGAGTACCTCTTTGCCATGAAAATGATTTGTCTCATTAATAGTGCACATTTGTGTTTCACCATTACAATTGTGTATTACACCTTACAATGTCTGCTAGAGAGACACTTAGATTATATGTGTGTAATGTACAATACTGTTATGTAGAGTTCTTTCTTAATGAAAGGCAACGTTTATCAAGACCCAAGTGTTGTCACAGTTTTAAAGCCTACCTGAGATGTATTCAATAAAAGAGCCCTACCTTTTATTCTAACAAATTTGCAGATGTACATTTTACTGAATGTGCTCAGCAGAAAACAACAATTCGGGTGCTCATTTCTTGTCTCACACAACCTGTTTTAGATTTGGAGTTAGAAATTACTTTGTTAATTAATGAAGTAGGGTTTGCACTTTCAATGCAAGGCTTCATCATTATTTGCAAGTGAAAAGCAGTTTCAAAAGTATCTGGAAAATACGTATACATGTATAACTTAAGAAACTTTCATATTTTGAAAAACACATGGAATCCATTTCGTATCAATGTGCATCAAAATATCAAAATAGTAAGATAGAGAAGACATAGAATTTGCTACAAAATACACACCAAATAGGTGCGGTATAATTTAGTCAACTCAGTTGCATAATTTGGTTTTGCCCTACTGTATAATTTCAGAGGCTATGCTTATATTGTGTGGTTATTGTATTTTTTTACTCAGAAATTTCTGACTGGTTGAAATAATGACTATTCAGATTGCAAGCTGTTCAGCTACCCCTTCAACCAATTAGAATAGGTCCCTATGCCAGGCCCATGCTGATTGGCCGCAGGCAATCAGATTAGCCCTAGAAGTAGCTGTATATGAGTTATATGTAGGCCAGTAATTCCATAGTGGTCCATGGACTACTACAGGACTACCACGTACTGTTCTGTTCATTCGGTGGTAGTAGGAAGTGGATCCACTGAAATGGCAAATTCACTATGGATTTGCTTTCACTTATTGCAAACTGAAGAGGGCGAATTGCCTGGCTCTGATTGGATGGCACATTTTCTATTGTTGGAGAGTGGAGATTGTGGAATTGGTCACATGTCCTACCTACTAGTGGCCTATGAGAAACCTACATCCCTGAAGTTGAGGAAGTGTATGTAAAATTCCCTTGCTTTACTAAGGCATTGCTTTAATCCCCTACAACACACTGCGTACACACAGAGAGTTGTTTCCCCACTGTCACTCAGGGCGGTGCAAACCCTGACTGGAAGCACAGAAAAATAATAGCCCCCTCTCTAAAGCCCTCTTAATCTCCTATTCCTGCTTCCAGAAGAGACCTACCTGGGCGGGACATAACTTGACTAGCTGACTTTTTGAGCCAAGGAATTGATTATTCTGTTTTCATGTGTGAATAATAGTGAAAATGTAGACTTAAAATGTAATTGCTCTTGGAGATACTTCCCTCTGAGTATTATTTATGTGACTATTTTATTACCCAGCTCTCAGGGGGTGATAGGGTTGCCCTGTTTGCGTAAAGTTTGTATGGTGAGGCATATGTTAGAGTAATTTGGCAAGTGCTTGTGTCTGTCACTGTAGGGTAGTGGATCTATGCACTTTTTGGACCAAACAGGAAGTATTCATATCATGTCTACCTTTAGCAGTGGATACTAGGATGATGCAACCCTAAGGAAGTGGGTCTCAGGTAAGTTCAAGAAGCAATCGGTTGGTGGGTTGTGGTGACATCAGGCGAGAGAACTCAGTGTCTGCTGGGACACTTACATCAGCTGTAGCCTGAAGTTCAGTCATTCCCGCAATGTGAAGGGACAGCATTGCAAAGGTTGTTCGTGCTATGCTGGGGTGTGCAGGTGGGTGACGGTGGTGCCCGGGTGTGCAGGTGGGTGACGGTGGTGCCCGGCGTGTGGTAGTGCAGCGTCTACTGAGTGCTGCTGTCCTCAGCTGTAGCCTGAAGTTCAGTCATTCCCGCAATGTGAAGGGACAGGATTGCAAAGGTTGGACGTGCTGTGCTGTGGTGTGCGGGTGGGGACAGTGGTGCCAGGCATGTGGTAGTGCAGCGTCTACTGAGTGCTGCTGTCCTCAGCTGTGGACTGGAGTTCACTGCCTGGTCCGAGTTGAAGTACCAGACCTGGTGGAGGAATGTAGAGTCTACTGTGATACACTGGTGGACCATGGTTGAGTCTAGGCAATGTGGACTCCGCTGCGACATCCTTACATCACCCTTTTACCGAATATCTACTGGAAATATTACCATTGGGGCAAAAGTTATTTATTTAGAGGCAAACATTTTTTTTTTTTTTTTTAATAAGCTACATTATTTTGCCATTTCTGTGTGTTAATGATGCGAATGGAAGATTTGATTTGAATTGTTTTCACAAAGTATTCATTCAATGTATTAAAAATTAAACTCAGCATTACCATTATACGACAATGTTAAGATCACATCATTCTTAAAAGGCTGGTTACAATAATTCATCTACACAGAGGCTCTGATTCCTGCTAATTAGAGATATGTTGTCCTTCATCGAGCAGTTAATGAGAGGGAGCCTGAAATGTGAAATGCAGTATAATGTGCGCCATATGCTAAACAGAGACGGGTGCTGCTTGGAATTCTGCAGCACATTCAGTCATTGTTTTATACCAGTCTGCATTCATATTTTGGCACTTTGCATAATTATCTATTTTGTTGAAAAGGTGTAAAAAGCCACTAAACTGATTAATTTTGATTGACGTTCTCGCCGCCAATAATGGCATTCCATTGCTCATGATGCTAATTGAGATGCATAATAATTCAGTGCATGTATTGGATTTTCCTGTCAGCAGCGTAAGGCTGCCCTTCGAGCCATCGTTTGAAGGTCATGAGTGCCGGAGCATGCGCAGTGAGCTGTGGGCATCATTGGATTTCCGCGGCTTCAGCCTGCCCTCCCGCTGCGTTAAATGAATTTGCTTTGTAAAGCTGTGTCCGGAAGCGTGCCCCGCAGTGTGTCTGTACACTCATGTCTCTTCGTCAGTCCGGTGACCTTTGACTGAGGACACAGGTTTAGTGCTCTTGCCTACCATAGTGTCCAGCATTTTCCTTTTTTTTTCCAATTTCATAAAGCGCGAACTCGACCCGAAGGTATTACATTACACAAGGTCACATTCATATATTTTTAGGCACATGAAGATTACTTGATTTGCCCAAATTCACAGGATGTTGAGAGGACACGAAACCTGGTTCCCCAGTTCCAAAGTCGCCAGCTCTGGCCATAACGCCACACCCCCTCCCTTAACTAATTTAATTTAAATAGAGTGTTTGCAGAGTCAGGGCTTAATTTGAGCCGATGTCAAACACAGGCCCCTACAGAGGGCGCATTACCACACAAAGCCACCAGACCCGGCTCATAAGACAGCCTGGTCACAAATGGTTCAATGTCTTCGCGCCTGGTTTTCTTGGTTGTGGGAACATCTGAGTTGATTTTACTAAGCAGGAAAAACTAGCTAGTAATACCCCTTCAGGCCTTACTGCCCTGCCCATCTCCTTTTCTGGCGTTTTTTTCCTCCCGAAAAGGAGGTCGGCAGGGCAGTGGAAAAAGCCCTCAGAGCTGGTGGTAAATCGGAGCTTTAAACACCATAGAAGTGGTTCAATACATGGACAGTATATGATCGACATGTAGTGGCATCTTAAGGATTTTACGCGCCATAGGCCAAACGTATTTTGAGTGCCCCTGTTCAGAACAGCTTTGAAGTTATGTTCGAATTTCAACTGTTTTATGCCCACTTTGGTCAGGTCACTGACACACTCATCCAAATTCTAAACGTGTTTACATCTAATTTCAAGAATAGTGACGTGTGTTTTCAATATTGTAACACTGCAGCAGCTCTATAATATTACTGCAAATAATGTCTGTGACACCCTCCCATTTCTAATATGTGAGTTCCTGTTTCGATGCAAAATAAAGTTGTTAATGGATGTTGCATGAAATTTAAACACAACATTTCTCTGCATGTCATATAGACTCAAACACATCACCCACATTAAACAAATGAAAACGGTATTTAAAACCACCTGTTAAAGAATTATTAAAGGTCATCGGGAAAAGACTGGAGAACAGAGCTGCTTCTATCAGAGGGCTCCCTAAAAAAGGCTGGGGCCCTGGGCCAGAGCCCACTTTGCATGTCTTAACAGAGACGTTTTAAGGCATGGGCAATTAACTGTTTTGATAATGTTATTTAATATCAGTACTAGGAACTCTTGTCCTCAGTTATTGGTTTATTTATCACGATGAATCTTAGAAAGTAGATTACGGTTGAAACACGTCCATTTGACTGGAGGACATGGCATATATACCAACAAAAAATGTCCGGAGAATCTGTTATATACATTTCAGGAATTATCCTCCCATCACAATGTATATGCACATGTAAATGTATGTATTTTGTATCATATGAATATGAGTAAGGACCTTGTATATACGACCAAAATACATATTGTTTTAATACAATGTGAAATATATTTTCAATATAAAATGAATAATCAAATAAAGAATAATCTAACGTTAGGGTTGTTCTTTGGCAGAAAGATGAAACGATGAAATAGGATGATATGTACTAGTAGCTGCAGTCATTATTGAAATTCCAGTACACAACATAAATGTGCGAAATGGCTCTGATTTGAAAAGATTATCTGAATTATTCCCAGGGGGAACTCCTTATACCCAAACACGTACTTTCAGTTTTACATTTCCTGTAGTGTGAAGGGAATGCCCCCTGGTTTTTGGATTTTGAAACGCTGCCAGGTAGTGGGGCAAAACAATCTTTAACTCTGTCAGGAGCTGGGGTACAAGAACGTTTAGTACCCCAGATGTTCTATAAGGTGGTTCTGTCCATTTCGTCTCCTGTAGCAGAAATGATATTTAACAAGACATTGCGGCTGCCTTTTACCAAACAGTTCACCTGGGGCATATATAACTCATCATGCATCTAACCTGATTCTGCATTTAATTGAAAGCATACATAAGCATTTGGGCGAAGCCTTGGTTGCTTCAGCTGTCAATGGCCCCTTCCTGTTGTCGCTGCATGCATTTCTGCCCTAACATGTATAATTTAATCTCAGTTGCGCACCCCAAAAAAGTGACAAAACGGGTACTCGGTTGGTTACACGGGACTCAGGTTTCGCAAACCAGCTTATTTCAGAAAAACACATTTGGAATTTTATATTTTTTCAAAAGGACGAGTTTTTGTTACTCCCGTATTACAGTGGTGCAATATATGCCAATTTATATGCACACCGTTTTAAGCAGGTCTATTTTTACACAGTGTATGCTTCTATCGCTAAGTGGCCATCTTTTATTTTGCCTATTTCTTTCGTTTTCAATCCTTATCTACTTACACTATTTTATACGTTTTTAATGTGCATCACACTTTGGGTGTTTCTACCACATCCGACCACTTTTTTGGACGAAGCGGCCTTCCATTACACCCTGCGGGTGAGGTTAAATTGGTGGTCATTTTTGGATTTGAAAAATATATCCTTCTCCTGAGGGGTGAAGTAACTCGGTTGTTGAGGAGATGATGAATGTGGGTCGCTGGTGGCCCTCGCGGGGCAGCACGTGCCGCGTGTGACGCACCTGTTCAAGGCAGAGCCCGTTCCTGGCTCTCCACCGAATTCACACCAATCGGGAAGAGGGCAGGCAGCACCTTGTTTTCCTTTGGTAAACCACGTCCTTTTAGCATGCACGAGTGTTCCTGTTGGCCCATTAGCAGGGAGATTCTAGCTTGCATATGGAAAGCAATCTCTGCTGTCCAGCCCACTGAGCTGTTTACCTGCTTGACTGTCTGAAACAGAAGGCAGGCGGTCAGGAAGAGACTTTTATTTAGCATTTCCAAAGACTATTTCATGTGATGTTAACTGGCATTCCTTCGTTTTCATCCAGCAGCATGTCACATCATGTGGCCTGTAGTTTTGCTTTTAACTCTTCCATTATGAGCTCAAAAGCCCAATGCACAAAGTGCTGTAGGTTAACGTGCCAGAAATGGCAGAAGGTGCTATGCATGACATTGAGCCACTTGTCAGCACTGTTTTAAAAAATTACAAAGTCCAATCCATTTAAAAAACTGTGTTTTTCACACACAAATGAGGGTTTATTCTTTCGTTCACTTCATGTATTGAAGCAAGCATTGGTAAGGAGAGGTGTTAAAGGTCTGTTTTATGCTTTCTCTAAGAAGCCATAAACAAACATAGAAGAGGTACAAAACTGGAATAAACAGCCAAACCTCTTATGGAATTAACATGCTATCATGTACTCACATGAGATCATGAACCTTCACCTACCTAGTGTGCTATGCTTCGTTATTGGTTTCTACATCTAGCACTTGGAGGATTCTGAGAGAGACCTTCTGTTCACTCGCAATACAGTCTCCTAGTTATGGATTTCCTAGATTGGGTAAGGTTATGTTCCTTATGCCAATATTTGTATTCTCCCATCGTTAAGCTGTTGGATCTATACTTAAATTGTTTGTGGGTGAGTTAACATCTGCAATAGACTTTGGTTCTCCTTACTGTCGACATGTTTCAGTGTTTGAATATCGACCCTACGAAGTCAGGTGTCTTCCTCAGGACTATGGGCCCTGGTATCTCACATCAAATATTGTGAAACAATTCTTGGTTCACGGGACATGTTTTGAATGTACATTTATTATATAATTTGTTCTCTCATAAGGTGGGGGCAGAAGCAGGTGAAATACAGTTTCTTTATAGATTAGGTACATTGTGGGTAGAAACAGAACACGCTTGCCTCCTTCAAAGTCAAGGCACAGGGAGGACAGCAGCAAAAGCTTCCCTATCATAGGATACCTACAAGTTGAGCAGCAGTGGTGCAAGCTTTGCTTCCTCACAAAACAGGTACAATGTGGCAAAGCAAACCTTGGTCGTTCACCAAAGCTGAGTGCAGTCTTCCATTCCCTGAAGAACAGAACCAGCAGGGCAGAGTAGTACAAGCTTCAACGCTCACAGAACATATACGGGGAAGACAAGCGTGACACGTAGGTTACAGACCTCTCAGGAGCAGGTGTGTAACTCAATGAGAGGAATGGACAGGTTGAGGAGTTAGTAAATATACTAGTTCTGACACCATTCTCACTTTAAGGATGCTGATGTGGAATATCACCAAAGCCCTTCGGCTGTCATTAGAAGACTGCTTGTGTCGAGTCTTTGGTTTTCAGTGTATTGAGAAGACATTACTTAGGTCATGATTATGGAGCAGCCCAACCACAGTTTAAGTAACTATCTGGACAGACACACAGATGCCAACTCCTACCAAAGGGGTTTGAATGTGCACACACCAGGAGCTATGCAATCCTATCCTCGGGGCTGCAGCTGTTCAAACTGTAGAGGGCCCCCGCTGAGAGTCAGGGAGGAGAGGCTTTTGTAGCCCTTGTACGCCCCCCCCCCCCCCCCCCCCCCCAAACCATTGACAGGGCTCCCATTGAAGCCAAGACTAATGAATATCTGTGAATTATGAGACACGTTGGGGCCCATGACCACATTGCACTGAGGGCGGGCTCTTTACGCCATGGTCTGTGTTCTATTTTGCTGAAACTAAATTTCATTGTTAAAGTTGCCCTGTGAAATCCCCCGCCGCCTGAACTTTTCTGCAAGTTGACAGGGGGGTTTTACATTCCGTTCTCAGGTGCACTAGGCATAGGGAGCCCTGAAACTCACACCGCTCTCAACAGTGTAAACAACAGATGCCGACCCAGCACCTGGGCTCGGTGACCGGAAGTGTTTAGGCAGCCGGAAGTTGCAGACGAAATACCGCTTATCCCTGAAGATGCTTGCTCCAAAAGAAAATGTATCAAATAGGGGGGGGGGGGTTGGTTGGTTTTCTGCATCTCAAGTGTTAGGAGAACACCTGCCTGCTTTATTTACTCATTTCAGTTACAGAGAAACGATGTTAGCTCTTAATGACAAATGGGAATTAATAATTTAGCAGCCACGGACGTATTTTGTTGCACTGTAGTCAGAGGAACTCTGCACCTCGACTGAACCCCGGTAAACTAGACCTCTTTAGCAATGACTTCTTTAATCGACTGACTGCTGAGTGAGGACCCAGCCTCCGTGGCGTCCAATGCCCGTTGTAAGGGGACAAGAAGCAGCTTTTCGTGTGAGGAAATTGTAAGGGGACAATAAGCAGCATTTCGTGTGAGGAAAGTACATTCCAAGAAGCGAGGTAGGTGCTTAACAAAGGGCGCTGTTATTACCGGGAGGGTGGAACGGGCCTACAGGGTTCGAATCGTGACAGGACTACCGCACGTTTTCGCGAGCAGCTTCGTATTTTTGCAGCATCTGCTTTTGTGCGCGTGCTTTGTTTGAATCCATTCAGTTGTTTATTCTTTTGTGCAACATGGTATTCACTGCATAAAAATGTTCCTCACATTGTCCAGGGCGTAGATACAATTGATACAGCAGGTGCAGTGGCACCGGTACACAGAGGGCCGAGGGGCCCGTTGAACCTTCCTTCTCTGCTACGACTTAGCTGCGCCTGTCCTAAAATGTCTGCCTGTACATAGTGCAGGTTTGTTTTGGATGCCACGTGCTGATTCGTGGGTATTGCTTGCACCCGATGAGTCTGCTGAGTCACTCCGCGCACGTGGCAGGGTACTGGCCCTGATTGCATAATATGTCAATATAATGTTACCAAGGATCGGATGCTGTATACTTTAGTAACACGTTACATATTGGTCGTAAATGCTGTTTGGCTCCATTTGTTTGGGAGGTGGTCAAGGCAGTATTGGGCAACACAAGTTATAGTTTTTTACCCCGTGGTACATTTTGGAACTTTTCCGAATCATTCTTTTGTCAATTCTGTGTTATCACCGCTTGACGCCTATTTTCTACATATTGTCTGATGTAGGTGTTAGTAGGTTGCCGTGTAGGTGTTAGTGAGACATTTGCTTTAAAGAAAACAAAGCCATCATCACTTGGATATCTCTAGAAACGAAAGAGGTGGACGGATGGGGGTTGGAGAGTCTTCAGCGTAGCTTGATTGAGATGTTAATATGGTTTTTTTACATTTAATATACATTAATTAATCATCTTATTTTTTGCTTGGTTTGATTGAAACGGGCTGAGCAAGCAGACAAGACGAGCGCACACAGTCAGAGCAGATCAATTGAAGGCAGCTGTTTTATAAGTAGTGTTGCAAGATAGACGGATGCTCAAACATTTTAAAATGTACCCTCCTATAGAGAAAACATTGTCACTGGGAATGAATGTATTAGCTTTCGGCACATACGCAATACAAGCTTACAGGAAATTAGAGAACTCTGCAATATGTTCTCTGGAAACTTTACAGCATTCAATATTATTCAAACTTTTTTTTAGTCTGTGAAATTGCATTCTTTTTTTGACTTCTTTTCAACTATTTTTATTTTATTTTCTGTATGGTGCTTTTTCTCCTAGACTGCTTCCCTGTCCTGCCTTTTTCTTGTTTTCCTCATCTTTTGCAGACTGCTGCCCCTTCCATGTCCTCTACTTCTCCCATCACCGGCTGAGCCTGACAGGCCGCCAGTCAGACTTACCCTCATGGAGGAGGATACACGGATGTGGGAGTGGCCTTAATACCACAAGGCACGGATTTGCCCAGTGAGTTTAAAATGTCATCTTTACCCTCTCCTAGCACTTTTTACATATACTTTACATCACGTGGGTGGAGGTAAGAGCTAAAACAATCTTCTGCCACACATGAAAGGTGTGAATATCAGTATTATTGGCTAGTTTCTATGCTGATGACGTATCTAGAGTTCAAACAAATACAACGCTGCCTGAGGATATTATTTTAAAACATACCATACATAAGGTTGGGCTGCTGCTAAGCCCCCATGCTGGCCTAAGCAAGGATTAATTAAAACGTTTTCAGAAAATTGCCATGATGCTTTTATGATGGACTGAGTTAAAAAATGAACCGCACTTTGTTAACAAAAGCTCTAGCGCTAAACCTTTTCCCCTTTGTGATATGTTTCACTCAACAATGCAAATGTAGTGAAAAAGTATCACAAAAAAGAATGTTTCTTTTTGTCAGCTTATTGTCATAGAAACTACTGGCAATTTTAATCTCCTTTCACAAGACTGTGAAAAACAGTCTGCCCATAAAGCAAACAACGTTTTTTAAGTACTTTATTTAAAGGAGTGTCTTGCAATGCCCCAGATTCTTGATCAAAATTAAATGCATGGAATTTGGAACTGGGAATGTCTCAATAGTCTTTTCTAGGTGGCACAGACTTTGGGCAAAGTGGATGCTCACATGTAAACCATGTCTTGGAATGGAACGGTCAACGCATTTTATTGAAAGCAGTGAAATGTATAGCAAACACAACAAGATGATGGATGGAGTGCTGAAACTTTTCAACCAGTCAGGAGTCTGGGTTAAATCCATAGTTCTTTTGCTCACTATGCCACCCAGTTTGGACCCAGCCAAATGCAAATCAGTCTTAACCCTGCTCCTCCTGGGAACAGTCCAGCCCGAACTGCCAGGCTTGGTTCTCCCTGCACCAGAAACAAGCATCCTGGGACGGGTTTTGGGGCATCACTCCTCATCAGCCAGGCTAGCTTTAAACTAGTGGCTCAGCAAGTAAGGGACCCACGTCTGGGCATACCCGTTGCAACTTAGGGACACATTATGATGGTGGGAAAATAGCCACCGCCGGGCCGGCGTTGGTGATCATTCCGCCATCTTAATGAGATTTACCCCCGCCACATTATGATGGCAGTGGGTATCGTGGCGGACGGAAAGTACATCCGCCGCTTTTCCGCTGGTAGCAATTGTCACGATTGCCTGGTGGGGCTGTCAGCATGCTCACAATGGCGGCGGAGCCTAGCAGGCTCCGCCGGCACAATTATGATGCCGGCGGAAGCCAGCCTTTCCATGGCGGTTGAACTGCCATTGAAAGGCTGGCTGTGAATTTCTTCAGGGGCCCGTTGCGGGTCCCCCTTGTGTTGGTGGGAGGTGTGGCTGCACTGGGGGGTACCCATGGTACCCCCCTACATTTCACTGCAGTAGAATGCACAACATGCTCTTTTTGGCATCGCGGCGGTGCTGCTGTCAGCAGTCACTGCCGCAATGTTAAAGGTGCAGATCTGACCGCAGAGGTGGCGGTCCCATCATAATTGAATATGCAGGACCGCCACATGCATGGCAGTCGGACCCAATCACCGCTACGGTCCGCCTGCCACCAAAATGAACCCCTTAGAGCGGACATAGAGAACATAACAAGATGATGGACAGATTGCTGAAACTTTTCAACCACTCAACCCCAGTCAGGAGATCAGGAGAAATGTGTAGCACCATTAAACTGTGAGAAGTATTACACATCACTCAAAAATAAGTTTCGAGGGAATGTAAACTTTAATCATTCAAAAAATAAAGAAACCATCTGGAAATTATCACAAAGTGATGAAAATTGAAGGAGGGTTTAACACTGAATATGATATAAAGTAATATCCCCAAATTCATCAAGACATCTAGTGACTTATCTTTTTATAGGAAAACGCTAGTGTAGCTGTTTGGTAGGAGGTAGTGTGACCCCTTGTCATCAGTTTCCAACCCTCTGCAGATACAGACTGTCACAATAATTTAAAACTGTGTCCAGAAAGACACATCAGTTGAATTAGAAGCTATGGTCTAACCTTAAAAAGCGAATGAATCACTAATAGTGAAAGCGTAGAGAGCATCCAAAAATTGTTTGTCCAGGAGTGTGACCCAAGTGACAGCGATTAGTGGGCATACATGCATGTTTACATTTTATTATATTTATAGAGTGGAAATCTAACAAACTCCTCTTCAGAAGGCACATTACATGCAAGATCAAGACTGCTTCATAGCAAGTGAGCCTGTTCTGCCGAGGGAAGCTGCTCCTACCAGAATTAAACTTCAGATCCACCCCCAGGGTACTGGTGTTTTCTCATCTCAAAAGCTGACAACACTGTTGTCTGGCACCCACAAGTCCCACCTGGCACTCTGGAAGAGTTCCCTCCAGGGCAGGCCTGGAAACCTGAATCAGTCCTGGAAATATTGTCGTACCAGTCTCCAGGGGAGGGGGCGTGGAAGTGTGAATCACTGCTGCTTTTGTTACTGGGGGCCGATATTACAACACTGCTGCAAAATCGGCCCTAAGAAACGAAACCGGCTGTCACCACTGCAAAACCGGCCCACACTCTTCGAACCTCCCGGGGAAATGCCACATGACCGCTACGGCCAGTCCGACCCCTGTTCCCTTCATGGAGGGTTCCACCACATCAATGGACTTTGAAAATTAACAGGATGATCCATTTCTCGGGGAGCTCCCTTGGTTCTCTTTTCGTGCCCACATCACCATCAGTATCTGCTGCATCATCTATACAGCAATTGATGACATTACCCAACCCTACTTGGCAGCCGAGGTCAAAATGTCCAAAGGCTTCTCAAGCTGTAGAGTGGTGCATCGAAAGACTAGAATCCATGAAATACAAGAAAACAATAGGTACCAATCCTTCTCTTCTATCCTCTGAAGCTGTGGAACTGCATCGTATTCAAATACCGACGCACACCATCCCTCCTCTGATTCCAAAAGGTGCTAAAGACTTTACTGTTCAAGTAAATGCTCTTTGGGAAGTCCCAGAAACTAAATCTGAAAAGTGTGATTCCCGAACTCCCAGCTACGTCTGTAGCCTGACTCACCTACCAACCACTCTATTACCCATATCGCTCCCCTGATGAGTCTCAGTTTGTATTCCACCCATACTTACAACCGCCACCCCTGTAACCGTTTCAACATGCCATCGTCAGTACGTCCTGCCCACTACCGTTTGATGCTTTTTAGTGTCGCACCTACTGCACAGTGCTTAATTATTTTGTAGTTATATTAAAGCTTTACCAGTCCACACACAGTCCTAGATAGACACATACATACATACATACAGACACACACAGATCTAAATTAACAGCTCCTTTGACAAAGAGCAGTTAGGAGTCTGATATAGTCAGTATGGTCATGCAGAAGAAATTCACCAGATGGACCCGTTTCGTATTCACAATGAGTAAGCACTTGGTGAAAAACAAACGTTTGCTCTGGGAAAAACGTAAAGACTGTAGACTTTCTATGCAGTACCTGAAAGTTTACATTCACGAACATATCAATGTTTAAAATGAAAACTTACTCAACATAGAGTGGTTTCAGAGAACACATATAACAAAGATTAACAAAGGTTATGGGTGGAAACAGACAATACTAGAAGAAATGGGGACAACTCTTCTGAGCTGTGAAGCATTAAAGGTGCGCTGCTCCTCTAGTGCCACGTACTAGTTGTTCGCGTCACGTGATTGGCTGAGTCTGTTGCAGAGGTCGTGGTCCATTGGCAGGACTGAGGAGTAAGATCACGTGACTGGTCAATGGCACCTTTCAATGTTCTGCAGATGTAGTGAAAAGAAAAATATTCCTATAGGTTAGATGTTAATCTAGCAACAGTAAAAATACTTCACACGGATTAGGTTTGTTCCAACATTCAAAGTAAAGGTTAAGTTGTAATGAGTTTTATTAAACTGAAAGGCAAAGCAAGATTGCGAATCACATTGCATTGCTTCGGAAAGAGCTCAATTCATCATGCACCTGCCAAGTCCAGACACAAGCACTTATTCTTTTTATAATTTACACGTTTTTCTAGAACGGGTGTAGATTACATTTCAAAGTTCTGCTTCAATGTTCATTTTGTGGTACAACCTGCAGGAATAAATGGCATATGTTTCAATGATTAAATCTATCTATCTATCTATCTATCTATCTATCTATCTATCTATCTATCTATCTATCTATCTATCTATCTATCTATCTATCTATCTATCTATCTATCTATCTATCTATCTATCTATCTATCTATCTATCTATCTATCTATCTATCTATCGTTTTTTTCAATAAAAAACAAGAATAAAAGCTAAGCTATAGTTAGGAAAACTTTATTTAGTCTTTTGATACAAACCCAGCTTAAACCATACACACATTAGAAATTCTAAACTTATAGCTATAACTTAAATTTAGAATTTAAACTCGACCTGTAAATTACTATAAGTCGTGCAGTACATTGCCTTGTCACTTCACTCACCTCACTACATTAACTGTAACTCACCACTCTGCTATGCACTGTGTTCTCACAAATTATGTTATTTCAGATGTGATAAGCGTTGTTCTAAAGGCTAGAATTTCATATGCTATAAGTCATTTAATATGCAACCGTATAACCAGTGCATGGAGAAAGGGTGAGTTATAGTTAATGCAGTGTGGCGAGTAAGGTGACAAGACTGTGGGCGACTTATAGTAATTTGAAGGTGGTGTGTAAATTCTAAATAACATTTTAACTATAAGTTTAGAATTCCTAATTTTTGCATGTTTTAGACTGGATTTAAACAGAAAGAGTAAATAAAGGTTTCCTAACTATAACTTAGCTTTGTAACCTTTGGGTTTTTCATTGAATTTAAATGATTTTTATTTTCAAATAAACATGTGTTTCAAATCATAGTGTTGAGTGTCATTTGGTTGATTGTTGTTAATTGAAGTGTTGTACAATATAGTGGAGGCCATTGTCATAGACTGTAGTGGTGTAAAGTGGAGTGTTGTACGGTGGAGGAGAGTAGAGTGGGGTAGTGTAGCGTACAGTGGAGTGATGTGGCATATTGTGTCATATAGTGGAGTATCGTAGAGTGGAGTGGGGTGGGGTGTTGTATAGTGGAGTGATGTGTCATACAGTACAGTTCAGTGTCGTTCAATGGAGTGTCAACTGCAGTATTGTGGAGTTGAGTGTCGTGTGGTCGAGCAGAGTGTCATACAGTGGCACAGAGTAGAATAGAGTGCTGAACAATTTAGAGGCATAGGTGGAAGTTCAGTGGAGTACAGTGTCATATAGTTTTGTGTTGTTGAGTGAAGGTGGAAGTTCAGTGGAGTTCAGTGTCATATAGTTTTGTGTTGTTGAGTGAAAAGTCATACATTGGAGGAGAGTGTCATACTGTGGGGTGCTGTGTCATTGAGTGGAGTGGGATGTCATAGCAAGGAGTGGAGTGACATGTCCTATAGTGTCATACAGTGTAGTACAGTGGTGTAGAGTGGATGGGCATAGAGTGGAGTAGAGTATTATAGTGTGGAGTTGCATAGAGTAGAGTAGGGTGTCATACAGTGGAGCGGCGTAAAGTCGATTGTCGTACAGTGGCATAGAATGAGGTAAAGTGTTGTGCAGTGAATTCGACTGGAGTGGAGTAACGTAGTGTGAAGTATGATAGAGTGCCGTACAGAGGCATAGAGTGGGATACAATTTAATTGAGTGGAGTCAGATGGAGTGTCGTAGCGTACAGTGGATTAAAGTATCATAGAGTGTCGTGTCATAGAGTACAGTGCCATTAAGTGGAGCAGAGTGGAGTGGCGTAGCATACACTGGCGTAAAGTGTCATAAAGTGAAGTGGCGTGTCATACAGTGGAGTGGTATGACGTGTTACAGAGTGTGGGAAACTGTTGTAGATTGGAGTACAGTGTTTTCAAGTGGAGTGAGTGAGAGTACAGTAGAGTGTGATACAGTGTGGTACAGTGGAGAGGCCTAGAGTGTTGTATAGGTGAGTAGCATACAATGCAGATGAGTGGAGTGGCGTAGAGCGGAGTAGTGTGTAAAATGGAGTAGTGTGTTATAGAGTAGAGTTGAGTAAATTGTGGTGGAGTGTCATAAAGGGAGTTGAGTAGAGTGGAGTAGTGTGCGCTACAGTGGCATACAGTGGGCTCCAGTGAAGTACAGTGACAGACTGGAATACTGTGTTGTACACTGGAGCAGCATAGAGTGGAGTGGAGTTTGGCAAAGTCAAGGGATGTACAGTGTCATCGAGTGTCGTAGAGTGGAGCAGAGGATCGTAGAGTGAAGAAGACTGGATTAGCATAGCCTGGAGTAGCGTTAAGTACAGTGTCGTACAGTGTTGTGCCATAGATTATTGTGGCATAGAGTGTCATGGCATAGAGTGGAGTGGTGTACAGTGCAGTAGTATAGAGGAAAGTAGCGTACAGTTGAGTGGCGGGCAGGTGGGCCGCGTGTGCTCCTCCCCTTAATTTTAATCAGTGGCCCTAAGAGATGGGGTCCCCAAGGTTCCCCTCCTCTTTGGGAAAAAAATGCCTTGGAATCCCCAGCATCAGGCTGAGTTATCTGCCTTTAGGGGGTTAGCCACTAGCCTGAGACTTCAGAAACAGGAGGCAAGACCAACAAGCCCTTGAAGAACCTTTATAGATGCATGATATAGAGAGTAAAGTCCAGTCCTCTCCCTCCCAGGCAACAAGCCACAGGCAGCAGGCCAACACAGCAAAGCAAGCAGCAAAGTGGCAGTGTCCCCTGACAGCACAACAGCTCTTCTTCCTGGCAGAATGTTCTCAGTCCAGAAGTGTTCTGAGTATATGGTGTCAGAGGTCCAGTACGTTTATCCATTTTAGCCTTTGAAGTATGGAGTCTACAAGGAAAGGTCTTTGTGGTGCACAAAACCCTTCCATTCCTGCCATGGCTCAACACACACTGCAGGGGGGTATGCAGCTGTTTGTGTGGGACAGGCACAGCCCTATACAGGTGCAAGTGTCAGCTCCTCCTTCTCACTCTGGCTCAATAAGGACCACCAGCCTGGTGATGGGCGATCAGGATATGCAGGGCACACCTCCGCACCCCTTTGTGTGTGACTGTCTAGAGGGAATGCGCAAAGCCCAACTGTCCGCCAACCCAAACGTGTATCCCAGGGACAGGCACAGAATGGTTAAAGTAAGAGAATGCCAACTTTCTAAAGTGCCATTTTCAGACCTGCAGTTTAAACACCAACTTCACTGAAATATGTGTTTTTAAATTGTGAGTCCAGAGGACCAACCTCCAATGTTCGATCTGCTCCCAATTGTAAGTTACACTTGTAAAGTGTTACAAGGCAGCTCCAATGCTAACCTATGCAAGAGATAGGCATTGCAGTAGTGAAAAACGAATTTAGCAGGTTTTCACTACCAGGACATGTAAAACTCAAAAGCACATGTCCTTCCTATTAAATTCACTTCACCCTCCCCATGGGGCTACCAAGGGCCTACCTTAGTTGTGAGTTATATGCAATTAGAGGGAAGGTTTTGGCCTGGAAAGTAGGTGACCTTGCCAGGTCGACATGGCAGTTTAAAACTGCACACACATAGGCTCTGCAGGGGCAGGCCTGAGACAGGTTGAAGGGCTACTCATGGGGGTGGCACAATCAGTGCTGCATCCCCATTAGTAGCATTTGATTTACAGGCCCTAGACACATGTAGTGCACTGTACTAGGGAATTATTAGTAAATCAAATATGCCAATCACGGAGAAACCAAATCCCATTACATTTTAGACACAGAGCACATGCACTTTAGCAATGGTCAGAAGTGAAAAAGTGCCCAGGGTCCTAAAGACAGCAAAAACGAAGTCCAAAATAGAGGAGTAAGAAGGCAAAAAGTTTGGGGGATCCCTGCAAAAAGGGCAATTTCCAACAGATTGATGTGTCTTCCGACTTCTCCAAACACAACTGTGACCTTCCCTCATCTAAGGTTTCTCTGGAGAATTTAAATTTGGTTCCGCATGATATATACCCTGGCCCTGTGACTCCATATCCAACTGCTCATGGCCGTTGCCCTTTGGCAATGCCTAGAGTCCACTGTCTCCTGCACACATCCTATGCTCATTGCCCACTGCACGTGGCTTACTTTACTGTATGCAGTAAAGTAAGAGCACAAGATCCGATCTTGTGGCATTTATGAGAAAGCAACTAATGGCCAGTTCCTGCTATGCACAGTCTAAAGCCATTTAAGGTGGCTCCTTAGTGTGCGTTGCTTGGGAGCAGTGTATGACTGAAGGCAAAGATTGTATCTCCTGTGCAGTGCCTAAGTCAAGAGGTTGCAAAGGAGGAGAAGTGTTTAAATGGTTATCCCTTGGGCCCTTAATCAATGGCACAGTGCAAGTGTGGCATGTTTCTTAAGTTCCTTGTTCTCAGTTGGGGGCTGATTTTGAATGGAGACACTCACCTCCAGCCTAGACCTTTGGCAAGGGAGAGGAGCCCTCATGCTTCCAAATGCTGTTTAGGTAGGCAGGGTCATAACATTTCCTCCCAAATACAAGTGAAAGACCACAAATGGTTAATAAAAGCTTCTTCCTGACCCTTCCACAAGTCTGCAAAGAGAACGTGGTGCTGAAACATTCCTTCAGACGCTTTGGAAATGCTGGGGAGGTTTACATATTAGCACCCCAAATATATGTATGACAGGTTGCCTTCTTAACCCTTACCCCTCCTGGGCAAGTCTTGGGGTTTTTGAAGTGAATCACTATTTGCCCTGTTTTTCACAACACTTCCCAGCAAAGATTTCAGCATGGAAAGTTGTCACATATGGTCCCCGGGTAGGGGAAAGGAACGTCGGTACATGAGAGTATGGGGTATTCTCTTCTTTATTGTTTCTCTTTACAGGCACTATAGGGGAGTGTGTGACGGAATCTTCCTGCTTGCCCAGCCTTCTGTTGGTATGCTTCCTCCGGTTAGGGCTCCCCTCCGAGGCTCCAAAGTGGGAAAAGAAAAAGAAACACGGGGACACACGGGTGAGATGAGGATTTCTACACCAGAATTTCAAGGGGGCAAGGGAATGAGGAATCACCGGGCCTACCACCACGTCTCGACTATTCAGAAAAGAACGTTGTGTAGAAGAAGGTGAGGGGGACAAAGATAAAGAAACGATAGTGTCCACACACTCACAGCCCTGTGACCTCCCCAACTTAAACTACCCAGTCCCTCCCCGTGAAAAAGAAAAGCGCAGGACTCGGTACCGCACCTTTCCCAGCCACGCTCCTCCTGGAACGTGGCGGGGCGAATCGCGTTGTCGTTGGCCTCCTGGCACACCAGTCCCCTCGGTTCCGCTCTCTCCGGTCACTCCAACGTCTACTTCTCCCTCCGATACGCGCTCTCGTTCTCCTCCTCCGACTCTTCCTCCGGCTTTCGCGCCGCTCCATTCTTACGGGTCTCCTTTACTTGCCTGTCCGTCCGCTGATTGGCCTACGGCTGCTGACGCCGGACCTGCAAATCCCGCCTCCGTGAAGCTCCAGTCCAATTTAAAGGAGCCGTCTGTGTCCTGTGGTCGGGGTGGAAACGAATATTCGCTAATGTCTCCACCCCGACCTGCCTCCTCGATGACCTTGTGACATATCCCTCCCCCTGGAGTACCCCGATCGGGGGAACAAGGAAAACGGGAGAGAAAGTCAGCGTTCCCCTGGTGTACCCCTCTTCGATGACGAACGTCTATCTTGTATGGTTGTAAAGCCAAAAACCAACGGAGAAAACGTTCATTATGTCCACGGTTCCGTTGCAGCCAGGTAAGGGGTGCGTGGTCTGTATAAAGAATGAAGGATCTGCCCTCTAAATAATAACAGAGCTTGTCCACCCCCCACTTCACTGCCAGACATTCTTTTTCCACCGTTGAGTATGCCTGTTCTCTCTGAAACAATTTCCGACTAAGTTAAAGAAGAGGTCGTTCTTGTCCCTCCCCGTCTGTTTGG
Organism: Triturus cristatus; assembly: GCF_964204655.1. Lineage (NCBI taxonomy): Eukaryota > Metazoa > Chordata > Amphibia > Caudata > Salamandridae > Triturus > Triturus cristatus. The sequence continues at coordinate 870,073,769 of NC_140583.1, read as the reverse complement.
GAGAGGAACGCCCCTATCCCAACACCAGAGGCATCTGTCTGTAGAATGAATGGTTTAGTAAAGTCCGGGGTCATTAGTACAGGTGAGGAGGTAAGTGCATCTTTTAGGGCCTGAAAGGCATGTGCTTCCTGATCGTGGGGGCGTGTAACCGGGGAGAGGGGTGAGCTTTTCACAAGAGATCGGTAAGGGGTCCCGCTAAATTAGCGAATTGAGCTATGAACCTGCAGTAGTACCCCACTAACCCTAAAAAAGCCCGTAAGTCCCTTTTAGTCTTGGGATATGGGACGGCTTGTATAGCGACTACTTTCTCGGTTTGTGGTGTGATGTGTCCCTCTCCCAAGAGATACCCTAGGTACCTGACTTTCCGAAAAGCCACCCTCGACTTTTTGGCGTTAATGTGAAGCCCGGCCTGTCTGAGACTGTCAAAGATTTCTCCCAAGTGTACTAGGTGGTCCTCCCAGCTCTTGCTAAACACCACAATATCGTCTAGGTAAGCTGCTGAATACTGCAGGTGTGGGGCCAAAAGAGTATCCATGGCTCTTTGAAAAGTGGCGGGGGCCCCATGCAACCCAAAAGGGAGAACATTGAAATGGAAGTGGCCGGAGGGAGTGGAAAATGCGTTTTTTTCTTGATCAGTGGGAGACAACGGGATCTGCCAATAGCCCTTGGTGAGGTCTATTGTTGTTATGTAATTGGCCTCACCAAGCCGTTCTACCAGTTCATCTACTCTAGGAAGGGGGTAGGCGTCCTGTTTAGACACCCCGTTTACGGCCCTAAAGTCAATGCAAAACCAGATGCTGCCATCCGGTTTTGGCAGGAGGACCACGGGGGAACACCAATTGCTACGTGACGGAACTATCACCCCGGATTCTAACATTCGGGATATTTCCTCCTGAAATGCTGCTCTTCGAGCTTCGGGTATCCGGTAGGGTTTTTGTTTAACTACGACCCCTGATGGAGTGGGAATAGAGTGTTCTGCAAGGTGAGTTCTCCCTGGTTGATCGGAGTATCTTAATAGTAAAGAGCGGATTTCCTCGCCCTGGGAGGCCGTTAGATCCGGATTAGTGGGGGTTTCATTGACGGTGTGGTGTATATAGGAGGCCATAGACACCGTATGTGTTAGGGATGGAGGGGGTCCTAACCACTTTTTCAAGAGATTAATGTGGTACATTTGTGTTTTATTTCCTGCTAACTTTAGGACATAAGTGGTTTTCCCTATTTTTCGGACAACCTTTAAAGGGCCTTGCCACTCCTTTTTTAGTTTGTGGGAGGAAGTAGGCAACAATACAAGTGTCCAGTCACCTACGTCTAGCTCTCTCCATTTTGTACCACGGTCGTAGAAAGTTTTATGTCTGACTTGATTCACGGCTAACTGGTTCTGAGCCAAAGAGCGGAGCTTATGCAGCCGGGTCTGTAGTTGCTGGGTATAGTCGAGTAGGGCTTCGGCTTCCTGTAGTCCCTCCCGTTCCCAACTGTCTTTAGTGATTTCGAGTAAGGTCCTAGGTTTGCGGCCAAAGAGCAACTCAAAGGGAGATGCTCCTAAGCTGGCTTGTGTTTGGCTACGGAGTACAAACAGAGCCAACAGGAGTAGTTGGTCCCAATTTTTCCCATCCCCAGACAGAAGTTTCTTTCAGGTAAGCTTTAGGCTACCATTATACCGCTCCACCAACCCATCTGTCTGGGGATGATAAACAGATGTTTTTATATGTTTGATCCGTAGTTGTTCGCATACCTGTCTCAATAGTCTAGAGACGAAGGGGGTACCCTGATCTGTAACTATCTCTCTGGGGAACCACATTCACGAAAATACCTCCACGAGTCTTTGAGCGATGGCGGCGGAGGTAGCAGCCCTGAGTGGGAAGGCCTCTGGATATCTTGTGGCATAGTCTATTACTACTAAGGCATACTGGTGTCCGCGTCCCGAGTTAGGTAATGGCCCTATAAGATCCATCCCCAGTCTATCGAAGGGTGTGCCAATGATGGGCAGGGGCTGTAGGGGTATTGGAGGGGGGACGTAGGGGTTACGTCGTTGACAAATCTGGCATTCTTGACAATATTTTTGGACTTGGGCATATACTCCAGGCCCAAAAAAATGTTGTAATATTGCCTGTCCCGTTTTTTCTGCTCCGGAATGGCCTGCCAACAGGTGAGCGTGAGCAAAAAAAAGGATTTGGTCTCTGAACCCTACATGGACCAACAGTTGGGGTACCGCATCCTGTTTAGATAGTCTATACAACAGTCCTTTCTGTTCTATGAATGTGGGGTGTGCTCTTTTTATAGGGTCTTAGTGTTCTCGTGCTTTTTGCCACGCATAAGTGAGGCTGGCATCGTTCAATTGGGCCGTCCGAAAATGGTTGTCCCTCGCCCACGGTTCAGGGGTGAGAAGAACGTTATATTTTGTTTGTTTCAGGGCGTCTTGTAGCAGGGGACCAAAACACGGGTTATCTACCCCTATGATCAGCTGTTCGGGCAGATATTCCAACACCCCCACCACCACCTCCGACTGTACCCCAAACTCAGTCTCCAAGGACAGTGTAGCTAACGGGTATTCCTTCACATCCCCATGTATGCATCTAATATGTACGGTTCTTCCAGGCAACAGACAAGAGGCATTTATCAACTCCTGCTTCACAACTGAATGTTTGCATCCTGAGTCCAGGAAAGCCCTTACAACCCTCCCGTTGAGAAAAACACTTACGTAGAACACAGGCCCGGTTTCTTGGGCGAAAAAGATAGAGCGGGGTGCATAGCTCACATCCATAGGCTCCTCTTCTTTTTCTCTTTTCTTACGGCAATATCTCGCTATGTGTCCCCATTCTCCACAATCATAGCATTGGGGCCCTGAGTATGTCGGGGTTTCTGAACGAAACACACGGGGATGTGGTGGTAGGGATTTCATGCTTTTTTTTCTGGTTTCCCGGGGATAGCTATCCGACTGTTTTTCTCTGGTTCTCGTACGGGGGGTCGTCCTTGAGCTCGGGCGAAAGAAGTCGCCATCTCAATGGCTTGCGCCAGAGTCAACCCGGCGTGTTGTTTCAGCCAGCGCTGGGTTGCATAGGGGAGCACCTCCAGGAATTGTTCAAGATAGATTTTGTTCATTACTTCCTCCATGCTGGCTTCCTGAGGTTTAAGCCAGAGGTCTGCTGCTCCTTTGAGTTTGTAAAACAGTGTCTTTGGCAAATCCCCCGCCGTGCCCCGTTCTTGATGGAACCTTATCCGATGTGTTTCTTCGTCAACCCCCAGCTGGTCTAGGATGTACGGTTTTACCACTGTGTAGGGAGTGGTCCCGTCTTTGTTTATCATCTGGTAGGCCGCTTGTGCTTCTCCAGTCAAGAGAGGAGCGAGATAGAATGGCCACCTTTCCCCTGGCCACGCACTGGCCCTCGCGGCCCTTTCAAAGTTAAGAAAGAATGTTAATGGGTCATCTCCCGGTACAAACTTTTGTAGAGGGACTATGGTTCCAGGCGGGTTGCTGGACCTACCCTGTCCTAACGTGGCTAGCAGCTGTGCATGTCCTTCAGCCAGTTTCAGCATCGTATCGGCTTGATTCTGTATCGCAGATGTAAACACAGCGCGGTCGGCCTCTGCTTGACTGGAGGTTTTTTCTACAGCCCACTCCAGTTTGGTCTGACCCTCCTTCATCTGATGTATCAGGGCCACCATCCTTTATCGGACGGGGGTTCTTCATGCTCCTATCTGGCTCGCCACTTGTCACATATGGTCCCCGGGTAGGGGAAAGGAACGTTGGTACACGAGAGTATGGGGTATTCTCTTCTTTATTGTTTCTCTTTACAGGCACTATAGGGGAGTGTGTGACGGAATCTTCCTGCTTGCCCAGCCTTCTGTTGGTATGCTTCCTCCAGTTAGAGCTCCCCTCCGAGGCTCCAAAGCAGGAAAAGAAAAAGAAACACGGGGACACACGGGTGAGATGAGGATTTCTACACCAGAATTTCAAGGGGGCAAGGGAGTGAGGAATCACCAGGCCTACCACCACGTCTCGACTATTCAGAAAAGAACGTTGTGTAGAAGAAGGTGAGGGGGACAAAGATTAAGAAACGATAGTGTCCACACACTCACAGCCCTGTGACCTCCCCAACTTAAACTACCCAGTCCCTCCCCGTGAAAAAGAAAAGCGCAGGACTCGGTCCCGTACCTTTCCCAGCCACGCTCCTCCTGGAACGTGGCGGGGCGAATCGCGTTGTCGTTGGCCTCCTGGCACACCAGTCCCCTCGGTTCCGCTCTCTCCAGTCACTCCAACGTCTACTTCTCCCTCCGATACGCACTCTCGTTCTCTCCTCCGACTCTTCCGCCGTCTTTCGCGCCGCTCCATTCTTCCGGGTCTCCTTTACTTGCCTGTCCGTCCGCTGATTGGCTGACGCTGGACCTGCAAATCCCGCCTCCGTAAAGCTCCAGTCCGATTTAAAGGAGCTGTCTGTGTCCTGTGGTCAGGGTGGAAACGAATAATCGTTAATGTCTCCACCCCGACCTGCCTCCTCGATGACCTCGTGACAAAAGTAATGTGCAAATATGGGCAGATTTTAGGCCTCATGTTTGATTCAATTATTCTATCAAAGATTTTCAACTTTTTAATACCAATAAATACTTTTCTAGAGGTTGTTTCAAATTGAGCATTGTTCAACAAACAATCTCACTCTCTAAGTTCCTGTACTACAATGTTACAAACTTTCTCTCTAGCAGAGGAAAGATCGGGAGTCACTCATGAAATGCATTCATGGTTACACTGTTATCTTGCATGCTGAGCTTTAGTTATAAATGCTAGACACCAGAGTTGGACTGGGAACCCAAAACAGCCCAGGCAGTTTTTGTCATGCCTCCCCCTGTATGGTGTGGAGAGAGCACAGCCAGCTACAAGGTGGGTTTGGAGGGTTTTCACCCTAAGATAATTTGGGATAAAATCGCAAAAATGTTGCATTTTACAACACATTCTTCATGATAGATTCAATTGTATTAGCTTTTGAAGTATAGTAAGTGATGCCATTAGAGTGCACCAGAATACCCAGTCATACCCACAGACTTTCTTACGGAGAAATCGAAAAATAAGATGTCCATCATGAAACATGAATTTAAATAAAACATAGTTGCATACTTTCACCGTTAAGCACAGCCAAAAAGGTGAGAACACAATGAAATACAATTTCAAGGACTGTCAGCAGCCTCCACCCCAATAAGCAGCAGGGCAGGGGCGGCTTTTGCAATGGTGGTGCCCAGTATGTCAATATTTATGGGCGCCTCCCAATGACCTCCTCTTCTACAAAGTTCCCTCACCTTCACTCTCCATCAGTGCCCCTAATCTCTCCATAGTCCCTCTCAAATATATTTCATTTGTTTTATAGCACCTCTCACACCAGTGTATGGTGTTGGAGCACTTTACATTGCAGACACATACAGAGACAATGAATCATATGTGTGTAAATCTGTGTATAGATAATGTTACATAAGACAAAGGAGACTGCAAGGTGTCGGATTCAAATGCCATTCATACGGGAAGGCATTTTTGACGAGAGCTTGACCTGGAGAAGCACAGGTTTCAGTACGTAACGCAGTGGTTGGGATTGGCCTTACTAATAATAATTTATTTCTTCACAACAAAACCTTTTTTAGCAACATTATGATAATGAAAGAATTGGAAAACATAGCTTTCTAACCTGTATGGGACAGTTTGCATGCAGCTCTTTGATGGCAGTTCATAGCTCACTGTGCTATGAGTTGCAAGTAACAAAAGGAACTCCGTGACAAAAGCAATATCCCACTGAGCTAGCCACGTAAAATATAGTTCTGTGATCTGCATGGTACACATTCATTGCAGCGGGCATATAAACCCCCTGTGCCACTTTAGATGAGTCCACACTGCCACTAGACAAAACTCCATTCCCTCTTCAGCAGGACTATTAATCACCAGCGTTATCTTGACATTTATATTGTTGTCTGAAAACTGCTGAATATAAAAGGAACTCTGCAGGGGGTGCTTTAAAACTCATAACAATTTGCAAAACACAGTGCCCCCCAGCTCACCGATAAACCAGCCCCCAGAAACAAAACCGGCCCCGGGAACAAAACCTTTGGGAGTTCAAGTCAACTTTCTTAGACCTGTAGTTTGGCAAATTCAGACTTTTTCTAAACTGCCTGGAGATTTAATCCCAGAAAACTCCAGATAAGAGCTTCTCCTCAATAGTGTGGCACAATCATAGCTCCATCTCACGCTGTCAAAGGCTTTTTCGGCATTGATCGGCAATATTACTCCTGAAAGATTTGTAGCACTGGGGGGACCTGAGACTGAAGTATGTGACTGTGCAAAGATCTGAAGATGCAATATACCCCTTTTCCTTTTGGTATATAATCGAGAGATGCACTTCATTAAGTCAGTGTGGTAAAATTTTAGCTCCCAGGTTTGAGCTACAATTTATTACAGAAATTGGTATGTATGACTGTAATCTCGTAGAGTCCTCACGCGGCTTAAAAATTGTAATGACCACAGCATGTCACCATGATGGAAGATTTTATGATCAGTACAGAACAGATATTCATCAATCTCTTAGCAGACAACCTCCTAAAAACATTACAGATTGTCATCTGAATTCCATCAGAGCCAGATGCTTCTCCCCATGGCAATTCTTTTAATGCCAAAGAGTGTCTCTCTGACGATACCTTGCTTGAGACATAAATAAAATAAATCCCAAAGAAGTCACAAGACAAAGAAAAACCTTCCTGATGGAGCTCAGCATGTAAACAGTTCCAGTTCTCCTGATATCCCATTCAGTAATGAGCTGCGGTCCTCTCTGGTGTCTTCACTGTTACTGTTCTGGCTCTTACCCCTGACATGCCAATACTTCCTCACAGAGGGCATTACCTCACCTCTACATCAGAGTCTCGTCTCCATGTTCCTGTGCATGAGTATTCTATACATTACTGCTGCTCTCACACTTGACCAATCCTGCTCTCACAACAGAAGAACATATATGTCTCCATCTGTCGGGCAATTCTACACCTCTGTGCTAATAGCCCTCCCACCTTTGACCCTCTAGTCCCTGCATGCGCGCATCCCATGTAGGCTAATTATATCACCTGTCATGGGGTCTTCAGATTCTTCTTCTACAGATAGCTATGGGTGTGCTTACCATGACTCCTGTAAACATATCACCTCCTTATATGGTACACATTACATTATATATGTGCATATACATATAACCTCTTTATTTGTTATCATAAATACTCTGGCTTGCTAGTGCATTTACATGGCCCTGCCTATCCTGACCTGCAACAGTGACTAATCTCTGTATGTTAACTAGTTCATAGATATATGTCTAGTCTTAGATAAGCCCGGGCGGAACTGGCGTCGTGCCTCTACGCGGAGTTCCACGGAGTTGAAACAAAACTCAGTGGAACTCTGCACCGCTCCCTTCCCCCTCCCTAATTAATTCTATATTTTTTAAAAAGGCACTTACCGGCCATGGCCGCTCTCCTTCCTTATCCTCGCCATCGTTCTCCATTGGAAACCCCTACGTTTTACGTCTAGCGTATGCGGCCATGGCGAGGAGGAGGCACCCACAGCAGGTAAGTGCCTTTTAAAAAAAATTATAATTTTAGGGAGGATTGACGGGCCAGCTAACTCCGCTCCCCCATGGAGTCGATAAACTCTGCTGGCAGAGCGGAGTTATCCGCCCGGGGTTAGTCTTAGACCACCTAGCCACTGGAAAATATTCCCATCAACATATCTCGTGTACCCTTGAGTTTTCTACACTTCAGGCCTTATTTACTCATTGTAGTATTTGTACATTCTTTTTCTTTTATATCTCATTGTCTGAATTGTGTTAACTTCATTCACTCTTAAATACCCCTTTTTATGGTGTTTATCTTTTTGGGACATAACTGCCTTGCTTAAACAGTAGTTCCATCAGTTTATTCATGTTACCCCTCCAAATATTACAGTCATTAAATCATTTACTTTTACTTGACTTCAACGCCTCGTCGAGGGTAGTAAGTGCTATATAAATGCAATTACAGTTCCAATTACAGTCGTTTGTACAGCGCTCTGAAACCTGGCAGGATGGATGTTGTGCACCAGAATGCAATGTATAAATAAATATAGAAAACAATAAAGGACAGGTTTATAGGTGAGTCTCCTATGGCACCCAGATCAGACCCAAATCCATGCGATGGTAATACAACCACTTGATCTTTTTATACAAATGGGACCCATCTTGTGTTCACCCATGCATGTAACCTATGTCAGTTTTGTCCTATGCAAGAAGCCGTTCACCTGTGGCTGTTGGCAAAAGGCGTTCTGGGTATCCGGGTGTCTGAATTCGCAGTGGGGAGCACATCATGTTTTACCTTTCAGCAAGTCACTTGCAGGAGTTTGTCAAATCTGGGGTTGGCGGCATTAACTCTACTGTGCCCTCGTTGTTTCTGTGTGTGCGTTGCTTCGTCATTAGTAAACAATGCCGGCCCTTGAATATTTCATGTTATCTCAAATATCGCTATACAATAGAGTCGAAATAATTCAGTAGATTAAATGACCCGCGTCTGGTTAAAAGGCGGACATAGCAAAGAGGCAGCAGGACAGGTAGAGCAAATGAGGTCGGTTTGAAAGATGTTTCCTTTCATTGTTCTTGGGCTACCCGGACAAAATTAAACACGTTTGTCTTTCCTCTGTCCTGTCAGTGCCCCAAGCCCGCAATTTACGTATTGGCGGCATATTTCTGTGCGCTTTATTGCTACAGGCTAATTAATGTGCCCGTTTGGGCGTACAAAAAGTGAGGCAAAACACGAGTAAACACCATCAATTGGTTTAAGAGCCATCCTTAAACTAGTCTCAGTTTACTGAGAGGCATTAGAGGGAAATTGGAATTGTAAATGTATTTATTTATATAGCGCTTACGTTGAGATGCTTCAGTGATGAAGTTTACTATAACTCGGAATACATTGCAGAGCCCGAAATGTACATTTATGAAGACGCCGCATGTTTCACTTCTTTGTAGTCTGCATGATCCAGTTTCTGACTGACCTCTCTTCAAAGGTCTTGTATCACTGAGACAGTCCTACAGAGATAGAGGGCATGGTGGAGTTTTCTTTACGATCTGTAGTTCTTCTTTGTACTGAGTTTAAATCGCATACTGTCGCGACCGATACATGAGGATAATATTGTGAAAAGTGAATGGTAAAGCTATACTTTGCATGGTGGCGCATAGGCTGACAGTACACCCAGTGGAGTAGCTTGATTGCTAATATAAGGAGGGTGTGAGCTTCCCACAACCATGCTTGCTTAGCATGTTAAAAAACATTCTAAGAGAAGCAGTACAGGAGGGGAGTTTAAGGGGTGGTAGAAAGTGGGCTGAGTGCGGATTGTGAGGGGTACTTAAAACACAATATTTTGTACAGTGGCTAACACTTTTTAAGAACTTAATAACAGAGTTGACAGACAAAAGACAGAATGTGTGTAGGTGTGTGCGCATTCGTGTGTCTGTGTGTGATTTGTATAGAAATCCCAGGTGAAATCGGACAGGTTCCTCACCATACCAGACTGAAAACCCAACAATTTACTAGAGAATAAAATGATTAAGGGGGAGTAACACCCCAATTCAGCCCCCCTTGAAGCTACACCCCTGAGTACAGACAGTATTGTAAAATACACATGAACAGGTATACACATAAACCATGGGGTGGATAGGAACACTTTACAAATACCACCAAATAAATACAAAACATACAAAACATTCCAATTCAATCCCATCCCAAAAGTCTTAGTAACTAAGCAATCATTTCCTGTAGGTGTGCGCTCTGATGCACTCTTGTTTGAGGAGTCCTATTAAATTCTGGCATTTTATTTAAGTGGCCTGTATCATAACAAATTTTCACTTTAAGCAAAATAAATCTCAACATGTATGTTCCAGCCTACATTGATATTTGCATTTCAGTAACAGTTGTTCAAGTTTAGCTATAGAAGGAAAGTGAGGGACGAGAAGAACAGTTAGGATGTACATTTGTTGTGTGTCACTGTTTTCCAGGGCTAGTAGGTGTGTTTTAGGGCTCTTTAAAACCCTTGCAGCAATGAGGTAGCTCATTATTGGAGAGGACAGATGCTGCAGAGGTGAGGACCAACCACTCAAAGGATGTCAGCCTGGAAGAGGAGATATAATTAGGAAAAGTCAGAAATGACGTTTGGTTGAACAGGAGGAGCAGGATGGGTTGAGTGGTGAATTATATTAATTAGTGTTATGTTATGTGGATTTATCTAGTGTGGCTAATCACCAGTGAGGGTATCCAGGCTTTGAAGCAGGAGTGTAGGCGTGAGTTTGTCTCAGTGAGTTAGTCGAAGAGCCAGGTCTTCAGCTTCTTGTAGTATTCAAGAAATTAGGAGGTTCTGATGTGTTGCGGGAGGTTGTTGCAGATCTTGGGTGTGATGTAGGAGAAAGCTAGACGTCCCGTTCTGCCTTTGCAGACTTGGGATGTGGGTGCACAAGTAAAACTGAGCGCAGGTGTCCGGTGAGTTGGTGGAAATGAGTGGTTGTCCAGGTATGTTGGTCCAATGTTGAACAGTGACACACAACAAATGTACATTCTAACTGTTCTTCTCGTCCCTCACTTTCCTTCTATAGCTAAACTTGAACAACTGTTACTGAAATGCAAATATCAATGTAGGCTGGAACATACATGTTGAGATTTATTTTGCTTAAAGTGAAAATATGTTATGATACAGGCCACTTAAATAAAATGCCAGAATTTAATAGGACTCCTCAAACAAGAGTGCATCAGAGCGCACACCTACAGGAAATGATTGCTTAGTTACTAAGACTTTTGGGATGGGATTGAATTGGAATGTTTTGTATGTTTTGTATTTATTTGGTGGTATTTGTAAAGTGTTCCTATCCACCCCATGGTTTATGTGTATACCTGTTCATGTGTATTTTACAATACTATCTGTACTCAGGGGTGTAGCTTCAAGGGGGGCTGATTGGGGTGTTACTCCCCCTTAATCATTTTATTCTCTAGTAAATTGTTGGGTTTTCAGTCTGGTATGGTGAGGAACCTGTCCGATTTCACCTGGGATTTCTATACAAATCACACACAGACACACGAATGCGCACACACCTACAGTGCCTTGTATGCAATTGTGAGGAGTTTGATTTGGCTGTGTTTGTGTACGGGGAGCCAGTACTGCTCTCGGAGGTGTGGTGCAATGTGGATGCATCATGGGAGGTAAAAGATGAGTCTTGCTATGACTTTCTGGATGCTCTGCAGTTGGTGGAGGAGATGGTTGGCAATCCCAGCTTAGAGTGCGTTGCTGTAGTCTCCATGTGATGAGGGCTTGCATGTCCTTGCGTCTAGTTTTCCGGGGTAGCCATTTGATGAACTTGCGGAGCATTCTGAGAATATGGAAACTGAAGGAGCTGAACCTGTGCTGTCATTCCCAGGTTCCTGGCATGCTTGGTTGGTGTGGGTCTGAGCTCTGATGGCCACCAGGTGGAGTGCCAGGGAGAGTTCTTGTTCCCAAAAATCAGCACTTCCATCTTGTCGGTATTCAGTTTTAGGCACTTAGCTCTCCTCATCCAGTCTTCTATGTTCATAATCCATTTGGAGAAGTTGGTTCACTTATCAAACAGAGAAAGGGTGTATTGGGTGTCCTTAGCGTATGTTTTTTTTTTAAACAGACTTTATTAAGTTACATACAACGAGCATAAACCGTGGCATCTTGCCACTGCGAAACATACAATTGAGCAACAAGTTACTTGTAACAAAAGTAGCATGAAACAAGTCCCACAGGATACCATACCACCTGATGTTTAAGGTGCACCCCATGGCTAGCTGGCACTGTGTCAGTTCTAGCATTCGGGTCCTGTAGCAACTGCAGCAAATGCCACCTCTGGCTCCCAAGTCCTCAGTGTATGATTAGACGGAAATGACCACATGGCATGTGATCTGAAGACATTACCGAGTGGTGTCATGTAAATGTTGAACAGGGTTAGGCTGAGTGATGAACCCAGATTCTTGGGTTTTGATGTGTAGGGTGGAACTTTGACTTGCTGTGTTATTCCTTTTTGATTAGTGGCGCAGCCCTGTGGGTGGCATACTCGTTGGCACAGGGGATGTCCGGAGAAGCCTAGCTTATTGCAAGTACAGTCATCCTAGGATCAATTCAAGAGGTAGGTTTTGGGGCACGGGCTGAGGCAACCACAGGTTTTTCCTGATCAGGTACTTCAAGATACTTTAAAAAAATGCAGATTATGCCCATGACTTACCAAACAGTGCCTGGCCAGGTTTTGAACCCTAGCCAAAGAGTGAATCATTAGGATTTGGCAAGCCACTGGGGTCTCTAAAGTTGGGGACTTATATGGGTCGAGGGAAATTTACACATTAAAGTATATCCAATGAGAATGTGGGTTTCTGAAGGGACAGTTCACGGAATTATATGTGGGATGTCTCGAGCACCAATGGACGGGATACTAAACATTTTCTTGTGTTATATTCGACATTGAGAGACATCACTAAGATGGACTGGAAACACTGAGGGAACAAGGCAAGAGACCTGTACAAAGAACTTACCAACTCAGAATGCGATGTGGCACTGGTAGATGCTGACAGAGTCTCCAGGAATACTCAATTTCACCTGATTCAGTTTAATAATCTATATCAAGTATACGTAATCCAAAAATACTTCAATAAAATTTACACAATAGTGGACATTGAATACCCCAGGTGTCAACAGGGACTGGTTAATTTTTATCATATGGTATAGGTCTGAAAGATTTGCATTGCTATCATTAAAAGATAACAAACTTGGTCTCCTCACCAACAGGCAAAACTTGACCTAAGAGCCTTTAGGTGAGTCTATTGGGAAATATACACAGGACCTTGAAGAGGAAGGAGGAACATAGACTCCCTAAACTCCCTTCCTATTCACTGAGAGATTCGATAGGAGTGAAATGGCTCCTAAGAGCACCGAATATGCCTATCTGAATGGACAGAGATGACTCCTCTAAACTCCCTAGAACATGAACGGTGGGGGCTGTGTGCATCGTCTTTGATACTACAGTGTCAAATCCTGCTTGAGTGTCAAATCCTGCTCAACAGGTATGCTGGCTTTACATATAAGTCTCAGGGCATACTTCAAAGGGGAGCTGACAGGCTGCCAAGACAATTCTTATGGATCCACTGTCTAGTGGCAAAAGGACTGTGCTTTTGTTTTACCACACTTCTATCTCTGGATTTATTGAAGGTACAGTGGCTGCCTGAAACTGGATTTTAATGTTAGATGTGGAAGGACACTAGGATTAACATAGGACCCACACCACACACACCCCCAACCCCCAGAGCCTAATTTTTGGGTGTCTGAAGATTTTCTCATCTTAAGAATGCCCAACGTGGGTTGGCCCCAGGATCCTTTACCCCTTTGGTTAAGAACACTAACTGGACCTGTGACTTCCTGTTAAAGCCACAGAGATACAACAAGTTACAAGAGGCTTTTTCCTGGAGTACCCTGCTGTTGAGTTGCAACTGGATCTAGACTGCACCCTGCTGCTGGCCTCTGCCTAACTCCATGAATTTCTAACTGCCTCCCCTGAGGTTCCTGGGGGGTGGGAGGGGTGCTTTAGATGTGTTCTCCTGTGGTGGATTAGAACTTAAAGGATTAAGTATCAAGGTAAAATCTTTGACTAGGATGAATCCGATCGTTGTATTTGACCCCCGCTCCATCGCGGCCAGCCTCTAACTGAGCCTAGGGCCTGGTGTACTGTGACCATTGACTATCATTGGCTTGTTGTACTCTTTAGTTCTATTTCTACCTAACATTTTGAAAATATATATCCCTCGTTCGCCTTATTGATTTTTTTTGTAATGTTGTTCATTAATTCTTACTCTATTTTTCAAATTCAGTTTAGGGCTTCTATTATTTTGCATTTCGACTGTATTACTTTTTTGGTACTGCATTCATACTTTACACATCACCCTAACTTAAGCCTGTCTGCTCTGTGCCATAGGTACCAGGGGTGAGTACAGGTTAATTTAGTGACTTTGAGGGTTCACCCTGATAAGGCTGCTGATTATTCCTTGAGGTAAGTAGTCACCCACCCCAATTAATAATCTAATTTATTACACATGTACTTTGTTCAATTTACCCCTCTTTACTTTCTATATGTTTTTTTATACATATGGGTATTAGCTTTGAAATGAGGGAGCTTTTCTGCTTTTGAGCTAAAATGTGCATTAACATTAGTTGCTCTATACTTGAAATCACATAGAGCTATTGCAAGTGAAATAAAATAATTTTTATGTGTTGGGTGTTTTTCTGGCTTAGATTTAACTAGGCCTCAGTTAGGCCTCGGAACCCTCTTGTTTAAAATGGATTCTGAAGCACGATGTTCATTCTGTGTTTACATTTTTCGCTTGACAGTCCATGTAGCAAGACATGAATTGTTTATTTTTTTATGACACACAGTTCTTGAAGAATTCACTAGAGGAAGCGTTTTGAAATATTCTGAAGGCTCTTCCTTCTAACACACTGTATTGCATTCATTGCATTGCTTCTAAACTCTGGAATTCCCTTCCATTTTCCATCCGCAGCATAAAGCTTTATCTGCCTTTCCGTAAAGCTATTAAAACGTTCCTTTTCCCTCCGCTATAAGCTGTTCAGTTGCTACTAGCTGCGCCCATCTGGTTTCAGCGCCGGGACGCCCCTTTGCTGGGGCAGTCGTGCGCTTATAAATCAATCTAACATAACATAACATAACATTCAAAATGCTTCTCTGTTGATGTAACTAGTTTGTTCTCACACCTCTGTACAGCATTAAGTCGGAAGAAGCAATCAATATTCTTGTAGTGGGTTAGTGCCAAGATGCAACTTTTTTGTGATTCGTTGTAATAATGCTTGTACCATGCTGACTTTGCAGTTTCTGTAATATTCAATGAAAGAAAACTGTATATAAAGCCTTCACTTCTTGAGGTGAGTCAGATTTTTATGAGAACTTTCCTGAGCCTCTAGGGACGCTGTTCGATTTCTCACTTATTTTGCTGCATTTTTGAGATTTAGTCTATTTCTGATGTTGCCTAATATTTTGTACTATTCTAGCCTTCATGGCAAACAATTACTATGTATTTTAATGATACCACTACTACATTTGCCTTTTCAAATGTCGGATTGCACTTTAACCTTTATTAAATCTACATGTTTTTCCCTTTTCCTACATTTTCATGTCAAACTCTCTTTTTGAGCCAGACTTTTCTTACTGACTGTATTTTGAAATGCTGTTTTGTGTCTTAGGACTTTAAGGGTAGCACCGTCTTGTATCCATCCAAAGTCGGGTGCACAACTGTCATGCAAGTTTTCTAGGGGTACTGCAAGCCCACTGATGTTTTTGGTAGCAGAGGATGGTTAAGTAGATAAAATAAGGAATCTCTGTTGTAATACTTTTTGTCCTTTGTCTGGATTATTGTCCCTATTACTACAAGTGCTAATTTGGATTATTTGCTGAGTCCCAATGCCCCAGTGCTGTTACTGACCAAAAGATTGTGAGTATCAATAGGGCAGAATCATTCTTGAAATTAAGAGTGTTTAAGCGTGTGGTGATGCATTGTGGGATTTGTAGTGGAGAGTGCAGGTTTATGTTGAGTCATGAATTGTTACATTGCATGTGACATCTTTGCTTTTGCGTTGTTGATTACTGGCACATTTGGTCGTTTGATTACTGTGATTTTGAGGAATATTTAATATTTGTTAAGTATGTTGAAAAAGTTTTGTTATTTGTTGATTAAGGCAATCTCATTTATTGAAATCTAAGATCTCTAGATATTGTTGAACTTGTCTGCAAAGTGGTGATTAGCAAGACGCTGCAGTCACACTTGTTAGGGATTTTTCAGAATTAACAAAAGTTTTTTCAGAGTATGTGTCTAATCTAGGTTGGTATAATTTGCTGTATGGTGCAAGAGAGTAAATGTACCAATCCAGGGTGGACTACCGATAGACGGGAATCTGTCTCAATGTGATTTGTGAACCAGTGCCTTTGTACTGCAGGTTCTGTTTTCTGTTCCATTGATCATGTGATCATCATCACCTATTTTTGGTTTTCCCTCTTGGGTTGCTGGTTGGCAGGGGTATGCACCCTGTCCAAGCAGGAACCACAATTCTAATCAGGATAAGTCAGATACACACCATAAATTAACTTGAGCTCACCCAATGGTAGCTTGGCACAGAGCAGGCAAGCTTAACTCAAGAGGCAATGTGTAACGTATTTGTGCAACACTTCAAAAAGTAATACAGTGAAAACACCACAAAAAGACTCCACATCAAGTTAGAAAAATAGAGTATATTTTCATAAACAAAACAAGACAAAAGCATCAAAAATCCAATAAGTATAGCCACAGTAATGAATTTATTTACAAATAAATGAAAATGTAGTGCTTAAAAGCTTAAAGCACAAAACAGGGATATCTGGTCGCACTATACTGGGGTAAATCCAAAAGGTCAGGCCAACCGTGATGGAGCATGGGTCAGATACAGGGATTAGCCTTGGCCCACTAAAAAGTACCTTAGATGCAAAGACGTGATGCGTCGTCATCGAAGTGCTGGGGTAGATGCACCAGTTCCGATCAGCAAAACGTCGTCGATGCATGGATTCTAGCAGTTTCAGCACTTTATACACATTTCCAAGGGTCCAGGACTGGATTGACACCACTTGGCAGGGCAAGAATTGCAGTGCACACAGTCCAGGTGCTGTTGCAGGTTGACAAAGTCTTTGATGTCCCTGAGACTTAGAACAGGGTGCAAGCCAACATGCCCTTGGAGTCACTCTGCATTCAAGTGAGACGTGTCCAGTCCTTCCTCAGCAGGGCAACCCAGCAGAAAAGCAATTCTTCCAGAGCAGCAGTCAGGCAGAGAGGCAGTCTTTGTAGCAGCACAGCAGTCCCTCCTCCTGGCACTGTTCTTCACAGGTCTAGTAGTGTTCTGAAGAGTCAGATTAATGTGATTCCCTATGGGGAGATGTTGAGGGCCCGTAGGAATTGCAGTAGGGATGAAGATTTTCTAAAAAACCTGAGTGACATTGAAATGAGATTTCAGACGAGGATATCCTCAAGACATAGTGCGTAAAGCAGGAGAGAGAACATTAAGATTGCAACGTCTTGATACTCTAAAATTTGAGCCCGAAACTGTGAATACAAATTTAAAAACTACTGTACGATTAGTGACCAATTACCACCCATGGTCACAGAAACTATTTCCCATATTGAAACAGAACTGGCCACTTCTTATGGCAGATACATCCTTGGAAAAACATAACTACTTCCCCTAGTATAAAGTATACAAAGGGGAAAACTATACAGAATATTATTAGCCCCAGCTATCCATCTCAACCGCAGACGAGAATGACTTGGCTTAAACAATTTAACATTGGATCTCATGTGTGTGGAAGTTGTAGCATGTGCCGATTGGCAATGAAAGGAGTGAAGGAGTTTGAATATGATGGTTCTCGCAAATATAAGATTCACGACCACATAGATTGTTTGACTAGATATGTGGTCTATATTATTCAATGTAAATGCATGAAAATATATGTGGGTAGTACCATTCACCCACTTAAAGAACTTATAGCTGAACACTTTCGTGTATTACAAAACTTAGATGTAAGATATCCAATAGGAAACCATGCTAACTCTTGCCCAGAACAAAGGGCATCACTTGGATTTCAATTCCATGGCATAGAAGTCACTCACACTGATCCTAGAGGCGGGGATAGAGAACTTAAATTGAGACAGTGTGAATCATGATGGATTTTAAAACTCCGGGCTGTGGAATGTGGAATCAATGTAGATAAAGAACTACATTACTTCCTACACGCATGAATAATATTTTCACATGTGATCAATTCTGTATTTACAAACTGGGGGCTTGTTGCTCTCTATATGCTAGTCTGAATTATTACAGAACTTGTATCGCTGTGTCTATTTTTCCTTGACATTTGCCTTTTCTTTTCAATATGTGCTTTTGGGCTATGTTATTAATTGGTAAATTGTTGAAATTGTGAGAATAATTATGCTGAAATATAGTCTATGTCTTGGTAGTCCTCTCTAAAATTGAATCTGGGACTCACATATATGTATAGATAAGTTACAGACATGCTTTAATGAGATTCCTTTGATTTGACTGTTATCAGTATTGTACGTTCATATATATACTCGGGTTTTCTTTTCACACTATATGATTGTGTAGTATGCTATAGTGGCTGAAAATGTACAGCCCATGAAGTAAAATGACTCTTTGATCAATTTGGTGATCTGTAGAGTAAAGTCATAGTATACTAACCTTTTCCTCTCAAACTAATACCTTATGCGGTGGCGGGACACACATAAATCCTTGATACTGTAGTGGTTTTTACATTTGGTCCCTACAGTGGTAGATTTGCAGTAAAATGTAAATAACTCCTCAATTTGATGGTCGTGTCGCTCTAGTATAGCATATTGCATATATAACGTCACTGATTGTGTGACACATGAGAAGAATGCACAGTTATACGATTTAATAATCACTTTGATTGACTTGGATAAAAATATTGGGACTGACCATTTAAATATGGCTACCATATATTTATCTTTAGTACGGGCTTAGGTTGTTTCTTGTTTTTATATCGAGTAGGATATGCAATATATGATACATCATTACATCTAGCCTACTGCCTAAATATCATATGAATATCATCTAATGGTGGCGGGTATGGTATCACATTACCGCATCGAGCATCTTATGTGGTGGAGTAATGATGGATTGATCATTTTAATATGGCGACAGTATATTCCTCGGAAGTTTAGGTAATAGTCCGTTTATATTTCGATGCGAAGTGGGATGGGCAATATATGATATATATTGCCGCTCGGAGCCAAGACCTTTGTTTGTGGGCTGTGCGACGTTCTTTCTGATCCACCGGAGGTGACTGCTGTTTGTAAAAGGTGCGGGAGCATTGAGGACGATCTACCAACTCACCCGGGACTGCGAGTACCAGCGGCCCCTCTGTTTGATGGACATTGGCCGCAGCTGCTGACTCTTCCCGGCTCCTCCCTCCCTCCATCACTACATAGCGCCTCGCGGCCCCCGCTTCCTGGGTGCCGCTCGGAGCCAAGACCTTTGTTTGTGGGCTGTGCGACGTTCTTTCTGATCCACCGGAGGTAACTGCTGTTTGTAAAAGGTGCGGGAGCATTGAGGACGATCTACCAACTCACCCTGGACTGCGAGTACCAGCGGCCCCTCTGTTTGATGGACATTGGCCGCAGCTGCTGACTCTTCCCGGCTCCTCCCTCCCTCTATCACTACATAGCGCCTCGCAGCCCCCGCTTCCCGGGAGCCGCTCGGAGCCAAGACCTTTGTTTGTGGGCTGTGCGACGTTCTTTCTGATCCACCGGAGGTGACTGCTGTTTGTAAAAGGTGTGGGAGCATTGAGGACGATCTACCAACTCACCCGGGACTGCGAGTACCAGCGGCCCCTCTGTTTGATGGACATTGGCCGCAGCTGCTGACTCTTCCCGGCTCCTCCCTCCCTCTATCACTACATAGCGCCTCGCGGCCCCCGCTTCCCGGGTGCCGCTCGGAGCCAAGACCTTTGTTTGTGGGCTGTGCGACATTCTTTCTGATCCACCGGAGGTGACTGCTGTTTGTAAAAGGTGCGGGAGCAGTGAGGACGATCTACCAACTCACCCGGGACTGCGAGTACCAGCGGCCCCTCTGTTTGATGGACATTGGCCGCAGCTGCTGACTCTTTCCGGCTCCTCCCTCCCTCTATCACTACATAGCGCCTCGCGGCCCCCGCTTCCCGGGTGCCGCTCGGAGCCAAGACCTTTGTTTGTGGGCTGTGCGACGTTCTTTCTGATCCACCGGAGGTGACTGCTGTTTGTAAAAGGTGCGGGAGCATTGAGGACGATCTACCAACTCACCCTGGACTGCGAGTACCAGCGGCCCCTCTGTTTGATGGACATTGGCCGCAGCTGCTGACTCTTCCCGGCTCCTCCCTCCCTCTATCACTACATAGCGCCTCGCGGCCCTCGCTTCCTGAGTGCCGCTCGGAGCCAAGACCTTTGTTTGTGGGCTGTGCGACGTTCTTTCTGATCCACCGGAGGTGACTGCTGTTTGTAAAAGGTGCGGGAGCATTGAGGACGATCTACCAACTCACCCGGGACTGCGAGTACCAGCGGCCCCTCTGTTTGATGGACATTGGCCGCAGCTGCTGACTCTTCCCGGCTCCTCCCTCCCTCTATCACTACATAGCGCCTCGCGGCCCCCGCTTCCCGGGTGCCGCTCGGAGCCAAGACCTTTGTTTGTGGGCTGTGCGACGTTCTTTCGGATCCACCGGAGGTGACTGCTGTTTGTAAAAGGTGCGGGAGCATTGAGGACGATCTACCAACTCACCCTGGACTGCGAGTACCAGCGGCCCCTCTGTTTGATGGACATTGGCCGCAGCTGCTGACTCTTCCCGGCTCCTCCCTCCCTCTATCACTACATAGCGCCTCGCGGCCCCCGCTTCCCGAGTGCCGCTCGGAGCCAAGACCTTTGTTTGTGGGCTGTGCGACGTTCTTTCTGATCCACCGGAGGTGACTGCTGTTTGTAAAAGGTGCGGGAGCATTGAGGACGATCTACCAACTCACCCGGGACTGCGAATACCAGCGGCCCCTCTGTTTGATGGACATTGGCCGCAGCTGCTGACTCTTCCCGGCTCCTCCCTCCCTCTATCACTACATAGCGCCTCGCGGCCCCCGCTTCCCGGGTGCCGCTCGGAGCCAAGACCTTTGTTCGTGGGCTGTGCGATGTTCTTTCTGATCCACCGGAGGTGACTGCTGTTTGTAAAAGGTGCGGGAGCATTGAGGACGATCTACCAACTCACCCTGGACTGCGAGTACCAGCGGCCCCGCTGTTTGATGGACATTGGCCGCAGCTGCTGACTCTTCCCGGCTCCTCACTCCCTCTATCACTACATAGCGCCTCGCGGCCCCCGCTTCCCGGGTGCCGCTCGGAGCCAAGACCTTTGTTTGTGGGCTGTGCGATGTTCTTTCTGATCCACCGGAGGTGACTGCTGTTTGTAAAAGGTGCGGGAGCATTGAGGACGATCTACCAACTCACCCGGGACTGCGAGTACCAGCGGCCCCTCTGTTTGATGGACATTGGCCGCAGCTGCTGACTCTTCCCGGCTCCTCCCTCCCTCTATCACTACATAGCGCCTCGCGGCCCCCGCTTCCCGGGCGCCGCTCGGAGCCAAGACCTTTGTTTGTGGGCTGTGCGACGTTCTTTCTGATCCACCGGAGGTGACTGTTGTTTGTAAAAGGTGCGGGAGCATTCAGGACGATCTACCAACTCACCCGGGACTGCGAGTACCAGCGGCCCCTCTGTTTGATGGACATTGGCCGCAGCTGCTGACTCTTCCCGGCTCCTCCCTCCCTCTATCACTACATAGCGCCTCGCGGCCCCCGCTTCCCGGGTGCCGCTCGGAGCCAAGACCTTTGTTTGTGGGCTGTGCGACGTTCTTTCTGATCCACCGGAGGTGACTGCTGTTTGTAAAAGGTGCGGGAGCATTGAGGACGATCTACCAACTCACCCGGGACTGCGAGTACCAGCGGCCCCTCTGTGTGATGGACATTGGCCGCAGCTGCTGACTCTTCCCGGCTCCTCCCTCCCTCTATCACTACATAGCGCCTCGCGGCCCCCGCTTCCCGGGTGCCGCTCGGAGCCAAGACCTTTGTTTGTGGGCTGTGCGACGTTCTTTCTGATCCACCGGAGGTGACTGCTGTTTGTAAAAGGTGCGGGAGCATTGAGGACGATATACCAACTCACCCGGGACTGCGAGTACCAGCGGCCCCTCTGTTTGATGGACATTGGCCGCAGCTGCTGACTCTTCCCGGCTCCTCCCTCCCTCTATCACTACATAGCGCCTCGCGGCCCCCGCCTCCCGGGTGCCGCTCGGAGCCAAGACCTTTGTTTGTGGGCTGTGCGACATTCTTTCTGATCCACCGGAGGTGACTGCTGTTTGTAAAAGGTGCGGGAGCATTGAGGACGATCTACCAACTCACCCGGGACTGCGAGTACCAGCGGCCCCTCTGTTTGATGGACATTGGCCGCAGCTGCTGACTCTTTCCGGCTCCTCCCTCCCTCTATCACTACATAGCGCCTCGCGGCCCCCGCTTCCCGGGTGCCGCTCGGAGCCAAGACCTTTGTTTGTGGGCTGTGCGACGTTCTTTCTGATCCACCGGAGGTGACTGCTGTTTGTAAAAGGTGCGGGAGCATTGAGGACGATCTACCAACTCACCCTGGACTGCGAGTACCAGCGGCCCCTCTGTTTGATGGACATTGGCCGCAGCTGCTGACTCTTCCCGGCTCCTCCCTCCCTCTATCACTACATAGCGCCTCGCGGCACCCGCTTCCCGGGTGCCGCTCGGAGCCAAGACCTTTGTTTGTGGGCTGTGCGACGTTCTTTCTGATCCACCGGAGGTGACTGCTGTTTGTAAAAGGTGCGGGAGCATTGAGGACGATCTACCAACTCACCCGGGACTGCGAGTACCAGCGGCCCCTCTGTTTGATGGACATTGGCCGCAGCTGCTGACTCTTCCCGGCTCCTCCCTCCCTCTATCACTACATAGCGCCTCGCAGCCCCCGCTTCCCGGGCGCCGCTCGGAGCCAAGACCTTTGTTTGTGGGCTGTGCGACGTCCTTTCTGATCCACCGGAGGTGACTGCTGTTTGTAAAAGGTGCGGGAGCATTGAGGACGATATACCAACTCACCCGGGACTGCGAGTACCAGCGGCCCCTCTGTTTGATGGACATTGGCCGCAGCTGCTGACTCTTCCCGGCTCCTCCCTCCCTCTATCACTACATAGCGCCTCGCGGCCCCCGCTTTCCGGGTGCCGCTCGGAGCCAAGACCTTTGTTCGTGGGCTGTGCGACGTTCTTTCTGATCCACCGGAGGTGGCTGCTGTTTGTAAAAGGTGCGGGAGCATTGAGGACGATATACCAACTCACACGGGACTGCGAGTACCAGCGGCCCCTCTGTTTGATGGACATTGGCCGCAGCTGCTGACTCTTCCCGGCTCCTCCCTCCCTCTATCACTACATAGCGCCTCGCGGCCCCCGCTTCCCGGGAGCCGCTCGGAGCCAAGACCTTTGTTTGTGGGCTGTGCGACATTCTTTCTGATCCACCGGAGGTGACTGCTGTTTGTAAAAGGTGCGGGAGCATTGAGGACGATCTACCAACTCACCCGGGACTGCGAGTACCAGCGGCCCCTCTGTTTGATGGACATTGGCCGCAGCTGCTGACTCTTCCCGGCTCCTCCCTCCCTCTATCACTACATAGCGCCTCGCGGCCCCCGCTTCCCGGGTGCCGCTCGGAGCCAAGACCTTTGTTTGTGGGCTGTGCGACGTTCTTTCTGATCCACCGGAGGTGACTGCTGTTTGTAAAAGGTGCGGGAGCATTGAGGACGATCTATCAACTCACCCTGGACTGCGAGTACCAGCGGCCCCTCTGTTTGATGGACATTGGCTGCAGCTGCTGACTCTTCCCGGCTCCTCCCTCCCTCTATCACTACATAGCGCCTCGCGGCCCCCGCTTCCCGGGTGCTGCTCGGAGCCAAGACCTTTGTTTGTGGGCTGTGCGACGTTCTTTCTGATCCACCGGAGGTGACTGCTGTTTGTAAAAGGTGCGGGAGCATTGAGGACGATCTACCAACTCACCCGGGACTGCGAGTACCAGCGGCCCCTCTGTTTGATGGACATTGGCCGCAGCTGCTGACTCTTCCCGGCTCCTCCCTCCCTCTATCACTACATAGCGCCTCGCGGCCCCCACTTCCCGGGCGCCGCTCGGAGCCAAGACCTTTGTTTGTGGGCTGTGCGACGTTCTTTCTGATCCACCGGAGGTGACTGCTGTTTGTAAAAGGTGCGGGAGCATTGAGGACGATCTACCAACTCACCCGGGACTGCGAATACCAGCGGCCCCTCTGTTTGATGGACATTGGCCGCAGCTGCTGACTCTTCCCGGCTCCTCCCTCCTTTCCTACTATAACTATTTCCACGTCCACGCGTACGCGGGACGCGTCCGGGGCGTGTCCCGGGCGAAGCCCGGGCCAAGGGCGGGCCCGTTTAAGCCCGTTCAAGCACGGTTAAGACCGGACCGGGCCAACTCTATGAGGACTGTAAGTACTTATACCGTTATAGACTGTCCTTCTTACCATGGCTGCCTCACAAACTAGAAGCAGGACCGCACCAAAACCCGCTGGTCTAACAGGAACTCTTGACAATTTCATCACAAGAGCAAATTCTGTAATTGACCAGGGGATAATATTAATGGAGCGAAGAGTTTCACAAGATTTAGCCTTTGCTAAAAGATCCTCTATGGGTCATATTGCCAACGCACGCACCCCAGATGCTTTCAGGAGGGAAACTTTAGTTAATGCCCCTCCAAGTGGTGACAATGCATATTGTAGAATAGATCCGCCTCAGTCCCTTACACACGAACGAGTTCTAGATTCCACCACAGCATCTACAATGCCAAGTTCACCTGATAGATTCAGTCTCCCCCAGCTGCGAGGTAAACGCGAGGGGGCTTTGCCAAAAAGAAAGAGGAATATGGCTCCCGGGGCTGGGGGTAGTAAAGCTAAACTTGCTAAAGGCCACATGGGCAGTGAGATAATAACCAAATCAACCTTAACTGCGCCACCTATTGTGGCTTTAGTTCATGCCCCACCCACACCCATTGAAACCCAGACAGGAATATCCAGCAGTAGTGATACTTTAGTGGAGACACATGCTACTATAAGTGCCCTACTTAGTGCTATCATCAAGCCCCTGGAAATGAGATTATCTCGTATTGAGCAACAGCTTCTGCGGATGGAACATGTGGCGTTGGATTTACAGAGTAATCTAAAGCCAGACTCCGCAGATCCATGTCCTGTCCCACCTGATACCAGACATATCCAGTCCGACACAGCCATAACTAATAATATCCAGCCTGCCCCATCAATAGTACCAACTATAAGTCATATCTCAACCGGAGTGCCATCCACTATACTCCCGAGGGGGGATATTAACCCAGATATAAGGCTGGGGGGCCAGACTGAGACCAAGGGCCATTCCTATAAGGAACGTTCTATAGCCCTGCCACCTGAATGCAGCCCTTATCTGGCCATTCTGGTGGGTGTTCCTGAGCTACCAAGCTCAACCATAGAACCGTTTTCGTCCCTTAAAAACAAAGTCACAGATTGGCTTAATAAAAACCGACCACTTCCCCCCTACATCACGAGTGAAATTCTGATGGTATGTAGAGTTGCGTGGGTGGGCCCTAGTCCTAAAACTATTAGGGGTGACTGCATTTTAGTTAACTTCAAAGATCCCCGAACTGTTGAACATATCTGCAATTGGAGACATTGTAATCAGGGAGCGATGATTCAAACACACTCTCTGTCCTACTTCTACCCCCCAACTTGCTGGAATAGTTTGGAGAATGGGTGGACCTTGGTACAACATAGAGGAGGAGAAAGGTCTGGCAGGGTTCAATATGATCAACTGTTAGCAGTTGGTGAAACACCAACTCAAAACAGATTTAGCTGTTTGGACCAAGTGGATTGACTTGGCCAAGGAACGGGTAAAATTCAAATGCACAATAAAAGTAGGGGCAAGGCTATCTGCGAGGCTGAGTGCTTGCTAAGCATGGATAGCATTACAAATATTGTTTTAGAGCACTGTACCCCCACTGTTGAATTCCATCCTGAAATCCATGAGGTTGTATCTGATGCCAGTCGTCCTGAAGTCCCAGCGGTCACAGAGCAGCAACTGTGTGAAGCTAGTATCACAAGTAGGAGTGACTGCAACTTCAGGGAAATCACGAATACCAAATCTCTGGTGATTACATCCTGGAATGTTGCGGGTCTACACAGCAAACTATCGTGTGATGATTGGGGCAGTTTCATTGATGGGATGGACATTTGTCTATTTCAAGAGACGTGGGCTAGGGTAGAGGAAAGGAGAGTGGGATTCGCGGGTTTTCACACACCTGCACGTTGGGGGGGGAAGGGACGACCGTCTGGGGGTCTTACTACATGGGTGGCAACTCACCTGGGTTGCATAGCTGAGTTTGTTTGTACCCACTCGGACGACATACAGTGCGTGATTCTGAAATGGCCTAATAGTTTTAAGCTCGCTGTTGTGAATGTTTATTCGAGACCTGTTGGTATAGCCAGCGAGTCCACTACGGTGGACGAGCTATCAAATTTCTTGTATTCCATTCCAACGGATACGTTTTTACTAGTAGCAGGAGATCTGAATTGTCACTTTGAACCCCTTCCGGGGATGGATTACGGTGCACTTGTGACTGAGGATGATTATTGGTCCATCCCTCCAACTCAATCTCCACATTCCAGGTCATGGTCCCCCCTAGCAATTCAAATAACGGCCCTCACATTAAGCCATTCAATTAGGGCCTGTAACGGACGCACCCGCTCGGATATACCTTCCAGGTGTACATACAATAAAAAGGGCCACGAATCACGTTTAGATTGTATTATGGTCGGGACAAAGTTGTGGTCGAAGGTTATCGACCTTGAGGTTATCACTAGGGACGATAGCGATCACAATCCTTTGAGGCTCGAGTTGGTTTTTCCGGTCTCACAAGCAAAGGAATCTGGAAACCGGGATGATCTAGGAGATAGGGCAGTCCTAACGAATGATCGGCGTAGGGTTAAGTGGGACAAGGTGGAGGTGTCTTCCGAGGACCTGGCAAAGCTATATAATTCAATTTTGCCTTGGTTCATTGAATTAGATGCCCTAACCTCCCAACAACCTCCTCCTGATTTTAATATTAAATTGCAGACTCTGCACATGAATTTAGTTAGTACCCTACTCGCTGTCTTTAATCCAGTGGTAACTAAGAGAAAGAAAAGGATTCCTCTCTCCTCTTGGTATAACGATGCATGTCGCCTGGCAAAAAAAGAGCTGATTCGGGCACTAAAACTCTGTAGTGATAAGACCCTTATTTCTGAAAAGAGAACACACTATGCTGAAGCAAGCCAAACATGACTGGGATTATGTAAAATGGATTGATCTATCCCATGCTTTAAAGCAGAACGACGCCCGTAAATTTTGGGCTTTAATCAACACAGGAAGCTGTGATCTTAAACCCGCAACCGAACCCAATATAGAGGCAAACGTTTGGGAAGATCACTTCAAGGCCTTGTATGCTGCTGAACCTAATATGGACACTTACCCGGTCTTAGCAGCACCGAATGATCCCCATGACACCCTAGAGTTCTCGGTGGAGGAAGTTGTTAATGCTATCTCCAAAATTGCATTCAGAAAGGCACCGGGGCTAGATAAACTGCCGGGAGATCTATTTAAACACCAAACGGGGATATGGGGACCTTATCTGTGTATTTTATTTAATGCAGTCTTGAGAGGAATGAAGGTTCCCTGTACCTGGTTGGGTGCAGAAATTGTTCCCATTTTTAAGAAGGGCTCACCTCTGCTACCGGTAAATTATAGGCCTATTAGCCTTATAGATGTCCCGCAAAAAATCTTTGCGCGGCTTATCCTTGATCGACTGCAGGAATGGATGGAGGAGCATGCAATACTGAGCCAATACCAAGCGGGGTTTAGGAGGAACACTTCTACCATGGACCAAATCTTTCGCCTGCTATTACTATTCTGGAAAACGGCAAAGATTGAGGGTGGCAGCCTCTACATGGTATTCGTGGACCTCCGCTCCGCTTTTGATTTGGTGCCCCGGGGAAAACTTTGGTCTGTGATGCTCAGTTTGGGTGTTCCACTACCAATCCTGGCAATATTGATGAAGCTGCATGAGGGGAATTTTGCCCGGGTTCGATGCGGGAGGAATGGGGCACTGTCAACTAAGTTTCCCATTGACAGAGGGGTTAGGCAGGGGTGCGTATTAGCGCCTACCCTGTTCTGCCTATATGTCAATGGTGTGATTTCCCATCTTAACAGTGCCCCTAACAATGATGCCCCAATTCTGGCAGGTAGCAGGGTGCCCGCGATTATGTTCGCGGACGACACTCTGCTACTTTCCAAGTCACCAATGGGAATTCAGCGTGTGCTCGATAGCTTCGAGGACTTCTGTAAAGGTCGTGGCCTGGAGATTAATGTTAATAAAACAAAATACATGGTCTTCAATCCCTCGCCTTCTACACGGCCGAATCCCAAATTAGACTCTTCAAGCCTGGAAAGGGTAAAAACCTTCGAGTACCTGGGAGTAACTCTAAGTGAAAGTCTCGCATGGGCCCCACAACAAACAAAAGCACAACTGAAATTAACCCAGCATGCAGGGGGTATCTTGAGGCTCTCTAATGCGTCTACATATAAACCTATTAAACCCCCGCTGGAGATCTATAAGAGCCAGGCTAGGGCTGCAATTCTCTACGGAGCGGAGCTTTGGGGGCATTTAACAGGGTCGGAATTTCTTAAAATAGAAAACAAGTTTATTAGACAGCTACTGACACTCCCACAAAGCACCCCGCTGCAACCTTTAAGGATGGATTTGGGCCTGAGGTCCATCGACAATGAATTAGCCCTGAAACCCCTCAGGTACTGGCATAGGTTGTGGACTACGCCGGAACTATTGCACTATAGAGCAGAATTGAAGGAAATATTGGCTAGCAGTGGCTCACAAAAAATTCCTTGGTTTATGTTTTTAAAATCCCAGTTTACCCCACTTGGGTTGCCTGACATGTGGCATGACCCTGAAAGGAGTTGTTTGGCGACTTCACGGAAGCTGCTTACTAAGATCTATGCGGCTGAGCAACTTACCAGAGTACAGTCTGCTACCAAGCTTGGAGTTTTAACCAAATCATTTTTAAGTTTTAAGGATTTTTATCAATTTGAGAATTTTATGGATATTATTTATCCTATTGCATCAAGAAAATTATACCTTCAATGGAGATATGGTACTTTACCCCTGAGAGTTTTTACTAGTAATTGGTCACACAACTCTACTAGCGCTTGCCCTGGTTGTAGTTGTGACAAAGAGGATGAGCTCCATGTATTGGTTTTTTGCCCCGTATATACCAAAGCAAGGAAATATTGGTTGGTACCCATCTGCAAAAATATGGGTTTTCGTCAGTGTAGCCATGCTTTTAGAATCCTTAAAACAGACACATCTGAATGTATAGTTTTTGCAGTTTCCCAATTCTTACTAGCAATGTGGAATAAGAGAAGGGGTCTGATCAATAACAAATGAAATGGCAAGATATATTATTATACAGTGTATGGTCTGTTTTTGTATATGTCTATTTTTGTACTCTTTTTAAGGCAAATTGCCGAAATAAAGGAAATCTTGATGATGATATATAACCATACAAGATTCATTGTGTGGATAAGATATAAGAGTAACGGATACAATATCTTATTAAATAAGCCATATGATGAAGTAATTGCAGTGATCCAATTATGGAGTAATATTAATACTGATGATTCCAATATGGTGGCTACTCTTCTCTGGAGATACTGATTTATTGTCCGTTTTCACTTACCATATAATAATTAAGCGGGTTTCCGTTTCGCATATAAACGTGAGATTGTAACATGCCCGGTTGCATTCATGTACGGGACACAGATGATGGTGGGAGTACTCTCTTTTACTAGGTAAGAATGTTTGGATAGTGCGGGGATTTACGTACGTAGTGATATACCGCTAGAAACATATTCCAATTATCCATGATCGTCTGTTTGCGGTAACTTTTATATAAATAATCATCTCCACAACAATTTTTACTCTGGTGAACTTATGTATATTTTGTTCTAAAAAAATTAAATGTGTTTCTTATTCAGACACTTATGAGTGAGTGATCTGAGTCAAATACATCGGTCGGATAAGTGCGACATGGAAACGATATGTTTCTGATTGTTCTAATGTATTATGAAGGATTAACATTTTTTTTTTGGAAGCTCACTTAATGGAGCTGCTGTTTCTCTTTATGTTAGAAGACCGAAGGACATACTATAAATGAAACTTACTTATGATCTTAGGTAAATATTTCTTGTCCTCTTAAAGATTATTCACTTAGTAATTGAGGGATTATGGTTTATTGTTGTAAAAGAGCGCCATCGGCATAAAATGCATGTAAGATGGATAGGCGAGAATATGCGCCTCTAGGCCTATTAATAAAAATGTTATATTTTTATAATTTTTGTTTTCCTTTTTATAGACTATGGATAGTTGGGGCCACATACAGGTTGTACCTGGAACGTGGTGTATTTAACTACAGATATTTCGCTTGGTGAGTGATGTTTTTATACTCTCTGACACTATTTGGAGTATATTAGGATAGTGCTAATGGTTACATGAACTGTTATTTTACAATGGGAATCACTCTTGTGGCACATTTACTCTCACATGGATTTACATTCTTCTTCTGCGACTATGTACATTTGCTGCTTACTGGTGCAGGTTTCTCTTTCTTTTCTTTGCACCATATATCTTTGTAATTAATTACTGGCTGAAATTGTGGTAATTTCATTCTTTTGGCTTTCTTATGGATATTTCTTTACAGCCCTCACATATATGGTTTCTTCTTTTTCTAAAAGGAACCTGGTTTTGATTGATGGTTTAGCTTATGGAATGGGCTGTATATTTTCTGAACATGTTTTCATATTTTTTGTTGTAGCCCTGAGGAAGTCATTGGGTGATTCATCCCGAGATGAAACACGTGTTGGCTATGGCTATTGGCTACATTTGGTGATGCTGTTTATCTTTCATCATTAAGGAGTGGTGATTTATATATCGACAGATGTGAATAGAAGGAGTAAAGAAGTTTATAACTCAAGAAACATTGGAACTTTGAATGAAATTTTTTTTTACTTTGGACTGACCAAATGATATGATATGATTTGGGAAATCTAATTGGTAACCTGCTCGGGACCAATATTGTGTTTAATGTTTATCCAATGTGTACTCTTTAGTCACATAGGATTATTGATACGTGGGTGGCCGTTTTTCTTTTGTTCCCTGGAGCAAAATGATAAATGTTGATTGTCATTTTGATATTGGTTTTGAGCAGATCATAACTCAGCCACGCCTCTATGTTGAAGTGTACTGAAGTGGTAGGGCCAGGGACCCAGTACTTATACCCAGTTGTGCCTTTAAAGTGGGGGTGACTTCAAAGAGTGGTTTGAAGTGCACAGAGGTCCTCCCTCCCAACTGTGGCTCCAGACTCACTCCAGGGGGCTATGCAATCTTTGTGTGTGGGGAACAGGACACAGCCTATTCAGCTGTAAATTTCAGCTCCTCCCTCCCATCCTGCCCAGTAGGATCCTCCAGGATGTTGATGGCCATTCATTTACACCTAAGCTCTCTTTGTGTGTGACTGTCTAGAGTGAATGCACAAAGTTCAGCTGTCGCCCACCCCAGACATGCATTGGAGACAGGCTGCAGGCACATAGGGCTAAGAGCAGAAAAATGCCATCTTTCTAAAAGTTACATTTTTAAAAGAGTAATGATAAAGTCAACTTTACCAGTAAACATTATTTATCATCACCATTCCAATGATATGAAACATGACAGAGCTACTCCTTCCCAATCGGGAATTACAGCTTATAAGTGTAATAAGGCATTCCCTATGTTAATCTATAAGAGGGGTAGGCCTCACAGTGGTAAACAATGAATTTGGGTGTTTTTCACTAACAAGACATGTAAACTTAAATGTACCTGTCCTACCTTTTGATTACACAGCACCCTGCCCTATGGGCTACCTAGGGCCTACCTTAGGGGTGACTTAGATATAATAAAAGGGGAGTTTAAGGCCTGGCAAGGGGTTTTAAATACCAAGTCGAAAAGACAGTGTCAACTGCACACACAGGCTCTGCAGTGGCAGGCCTGGGACATGTTTAAAGTGCTACTTGTTTAGGTGGCACAATCGGTGCTGCAGGCCAACGAGTAGCATTTAATTTACAGGCCCTGGGCCCATGTAGTGCACTCTACTAGGAACCTATAGATACATTAAATATGCCAATTGTGGATGAGTCAATCAAACCATGTTTTAGGGGAGAAGCACAATCACTTTAGCACGTTAGCAGTGGTAAAGTGCTCAGAGTCCTAAGGCCAACTAAAATTCAGCAAAATGGGAGGCAAGTAGGCTAAACGTTTGGGGGAGTCTAACGCCTCTTTTGTTTAAGTTGCTAAGGCAAAATTTTCATTTGTGTATTTGCATGATTTATAGTGGCTAGAAGAATTGTGTTGATTTCTTTTCACGGAGAAATCTCGCTGCACTTGGTTAATAAGGAGGCAAACACAACCAATTCATGAATATAGTGAGTTCAAGAAGTTAATAAATATAGGTGCAGATCCTGGTTGATGTTTTGGCTTCTTCTCTTTATTAATTCTTAATTTTCTCACAGAAATTGCACAGCTAACGCATTCCACCTTAAAGAAGGCTTCATCAGGTCACATAAATGAACAAGTCACTCAAAAAAAGACACGCAAGTTTTCTCTTCAAAGAATGGTCTGTCTTATTCAATTTCTTTTATGATTGTTACAGGTTGCAATGTCACAGTTTCTCAAAACGTCCACAATTCAAGGATATGGGCAGAGTAAAGCCCATGTATATATCATCACATCCCCATGGAAGTCAAACAAACAACACATACGCTTTTGTGTTCGGAAGCATAGTGAAAATAATATTCTTTCTCACATAAACCATGACCTGTACCTATATTTATTAACTTCTTCAACTTACTATATTCATGAATTAGTTGTATTTGCCTCTCTATTTGCATATATATATTAATGTTTAAAATTTGGTCAATGAGCAGCTGACCATAGAGGTGGGCAATGCGTTATTAAAATACACTAATTTTGTGACAATTTTAGGTAGTGCGGCTGCCTATCCCTGGCTGCTTCCCTATCTTGTTTCAGAAAGTTAACAACATAACATGAGTTTTGAGGGAAGTTGTTAAGCTGATTTTGTTCTTGCTTTTGAGAATGTGTTGAGGTTTAGGTTTTAAAACCTGCAAATGAATTGGGGTACTTTTCACCTCTTAGTATTATTGTCACCAACAGAATGGTTGGGGTAAAGATAGGACATTATGCATTATGAGGTCTAATGGCCAAAACCTCCTTG
The DNA here is from genome assembly GCF_964204655.1 of Triturus cristatus. Lineage (NCBI taxonomy): Eukaryota > Metazoa > Chordata > Amphibia > Caudata > Salamandridae > Triturus > Triturus cristatus. Next base: position 870,040,678 of record NC_140583.1, on the reverse strand, counting down.
CATTTAAAAGAGTAGTAGTTAATTCTATGAAACTAGTGAAAATTGTATGTTGTAAAGCACCTTAGGGCCAGTGACATTGGAGAAAACAGATTACATTTACATAAAAGTTAGAATTGTGTTGGCGGTCCTAGTACAAAGAAATTGTGGGAAAAGTGTACATTTTAAATCGTATTGAGCCAAGCTCATTGGAATCGTATGGAAAGAGACCACACATGGAGAAGTGCTCTTATCACTGTGTGGGACTGTAAGAGATTTTTACAAAGCCAAGGTAATCGAGGATAGTGAGCAATTTGTTTGTGTGTGATGTCAGTGTTTTACAGTCTCAGGTTAAAGTCTGTAGAATTATGTGTTATTCAACTATCTAGATAACAGATTGTGTTTAAAAATTCGTTTTACAAGAGTAGTCAATGCAAGTTTGTGAAGGAATGAATAAAGCTTTATTCGATCATTAAAAAAAATCATAAAAGCACACAATAAATATACATACATACAGTAAGCACAAGAGTATCGCACAACAAAGTTCCCAATAATTAATTCATGGATAAATAGGCAATCAAGATTACAGTAGCATGTTAAAGCGAAAGCTTTTTCTGTAACACAAGGCAGATTTAAACAAGAAGCAATACTAACATACACTAGTGGGGAACTAAGATGTTGATGAAATTGCAATGCAGGCTTACATTTTACAAAACCAGTCCTCAGTACTGAAATTTCGAATCTTATTGTATAAAGAAAAAGTAAAATGCATTTGGGCTTGTTCAGAGTGTTCATCACAGGAGCATATCATAATAGTTGACCGAACTAGCCCAATAACTTCTAATAATCCCAGAGCTGAATTTGGTCAGTAAGATCCAATTCCATGTGTTATATACCATATCCAGATGTGCCTCCACACCTAAAGTTGTACATTTCTTAAGATGTTCGAGCATTGCTGTCTTGAATAATTCCAGATCTTACCTATCTTCCCTCTTCAGTGTTTTGAAGTTCACTTTCATACACCGTTAGCTTTGGCATTTAATGCACTGGGATTGGAGAAGATTGATGGTCTGCTTAATTTATTGGCAATTTATTGGATCTAAGAGGGCCACAGGAAATGACACCCCCAGTCAAAAGACGAACAATCCTCTAAGAACTCTGTTCAACATTGTCTGCGAGTCACACCAGATGAAACATCATAACAACATAGGAGCAAGGTTAATATAGTCTTTCAAATACACAAGATCCAGATCCACATTAATTGCACATCCAAAATACGTCTGCAGACCCTGTTTTCCTCGATCTGCAGAGTCCTCATAGTCTAATACCCCCATACTCATGAGTCAAGTCAAGTCAATTCAGCTTTATTCGGTGTAAATAATACCACCATAAAAGCATTCTATTCAAGGGAAACAGTTACAATTACAGTTTTAAAGACCTAAAAATATACAGTAAAAAGATAAAATCAACATTTTATAATCATACAGTATGTCGAGCTACAATACAATTTTAAATGAAAATGCAATCTGACCAATAGCAAGAAGATATACAATCAAGGGGTACGAGCAACGATTCATTAGCATTTAGGTACATAAAATGCATGGTGTTCAAGTGTATAAGAATAATTCTGTCTCCATATCTTCATATGCAATGGAGAGCAAGCAGGGTAGCCTTTGTCATACAAATATATAAAGTGCATCGTGCTATTGTGTGTACCACAACTACGTGCAGTCATCTGGTGTTTCATACAACAGTGCATCCAGATGTGCATAGACCTTTCTTCTCCCCAATGCCAGTTGTATATACAAAATAACTGCATTCATGATTTTCTGGTTTTCCAGGCTACATACAAAATTAAAGGCATGTTTATAATAAAAGAGCATCTTAGATAAAAACAGAGGCTTTAAAATGGATTTCCGGATAGCCATATAAAAACTACAAAAAGTAAAAAGTACAACGTAGATTCGGGGGACTTTCCATCACATGGGCAATTCCGAAGTTTATGGCACCACTCATGAGTCATAAGTTAAAACTGGTAAACACTTTCTCTTGTAAACTTCTAGAAGCATGCTGACTGGTTTCCTTCCAATGGAGTATGCCAAATTAAACAAAACCCCAGCAGCATTTGAGAAACTCTGTATCCTTTGTGTCAGTCATAGTACCCAGCATCCCTGAGAGTCAAATGTTACACCCAAATAGGGAAAGTCATGAATTCTGGCAATGGACTCCCTGTATAGCCAGACAACAGGACTTGAGATTTCGAGGCCCACATGTCATAACAAAAGTTTTGGTCAAGTTAATTTGAGATTCAGTTGGGCCATAAGGTATGATGATCGCACAATGCCAAGTAGGAGGGAAACCAAACTCAGAAGTTGCGTTTATGAAGTTAGCAAGCAGTGGTCCCCAAAATTCTAGGTTAGCCTTATATAGGTCCATGGGGACTCCGCCCTGCCGAGGGGCCTTATTAGCAGTGCTGTTAGTTAGAGGTCTAATAACCACATCCAAAGTAAAAACAATATCAATGTGAAAAAAGGAGTGGGGATGGTTGGTGACCACAGCTACAAAGTTCGTTAAGTTACATATTTTCCGAAAATGCTCTACCTATTGTTCTGGACCTATATTGCAACAGATACTGTCGTTAATGCTTGTGGTCAGCTTATTTTGATTGACTACATGCCAGAACAAACTGATATTTCGGGTGTTACAGGTAGAAACCAGATTATGGCAAATATCAGCCTGCACTTCCAGTTTTCTTCTCTGTAGAGCCCGCTTATACGGCCTCCGACAGTCGGCAATCAACCCTCTGTCTTCAGGGTTGGCCTGTAGTGCTTCTCGAAGACGTTTGTTTGATGACCTAAATTTGCCATCAAACCACGAGGGATGTATATTACTTCTAGGCCTCTGTTGCTTCAGATGCATCTCCCTAATTACGACCCCCAATTTGACAAAGGCCTGAGTTTCCTGCGTTTGATCCGGCAAAGAACTAAGACAGCAGGGCCAGGTGATTGGCATGGACTTTCCGTAAGAGCTCATCCATATTGGCCGTGTGCCAGACTAATCTCCTGTGATCTTAGTGGAGATGGTCCCAACATCACCCACAACTTTCTTGGGGCTATTATTGGACCTCCGTAGGGTGATAGACAGGGGGTTATGGTCACTGAAAGCTGAGTATTGGATGGATCTGTCAATGATCTAGTTCAGAAAATGCTGTGTTACTAAAATGTAATCCATAATGGTGGTACCTCTTCCCCCACCCCGTGTAGTCGGCATCTGTAGATTGTGGGGTAGTCACTGCCTCCATAAGATTACTAAAATCATAATCTACCAAATGTGAGTAGAGCACATGACCTCTTTGATCCACCCCTTGAACTGCCCGTTCTGTCCAAGCAAGCTCAAACAAATGAATCCCATTACCCAGGGGAATCTTCCGCAATGTCACATTAAAATGACCTGCCACAATCAAGTTAATTCATTGTCCTTTATTGATGTATTTGCAATCGAGCTCACATATACATTTAAAAAGTGATCTAAAATTCAGATTATTCTTATTTTTTAAATTAATATTCTAGAAGCTGATAATGACAATACTAAAATGTCTTGGCCAATACAGATGAAAAGCTTGGATTACGTCACTTTTATGAGGCATGGGAAATATAGTGCAAACCATGTTGGTCCTAAACCATGGAATTAGACCTGTCCTCAACAGACAAGCCAAGGCGATAGTTGCAGGAACATAATAGCAGATATAGCCCTCACAGAAAACATCAAAGCTTCCCCAGGCCAGGTTTCCTGCATTAGAATGGTATCATATGACTGAATAAATTCCACCTAGTTTTCCAGCCAAAATTTGAGATGAATACCAGAATATTCAGTTTTAGTAGTTATATTATGTTGTTAAATACTGCATCCAGGATAGGAACACTTGTAATGTTATATTTCTTGAAAGGGTTGGAGAGTAACATTATTACAGTGTCCACAAAGCTGGTTTAGCCTGTAATGTGTACATGAACTCCAGCAACAAGTTGGGAATATATGCCACAAAGGTTGCTGAAGTGGAAGGCAGTCCAAAAATGGAAGACTAGTCGTGAAGGCCCTGAGAGAAAGTGTGAGGGTGAGTTGGGCCTATGTCTGAAATTAGACGTGATATCCCGCACCCGACCCTCGGTCAGGGTCATGCATAACCTTGAAACTGTTTTCAGTTTCTACTGTTCCTCCTATACAGTATGAGTTTGTATTTTCCAGTGCCTCATTCTAATATTGTGGTGCGGTCTTCAGAACTGCAGGCCCACACCAGAAAATGACATTTCATCATCGCTGTCGTAGGACATACTTCCTTTGTTTTTCCTACTTCCTTAGTTTAATCTCTATATTTAATTCGGGAATTTAATGGTCTGTTTCAATTCAGATGCTTATCTTACCTGCTTCCTTTGTATTGCTAGTTGTCCATTTATGATTCAATAAAGGTGCATATTTAAAAATGAAACTCCCCAAAACTTGTTATATCACAAAATGTGCTTTGGTGGTGATCTTATTCAGGCTACTCCTGAAAATATTGTTTGAGTTCAGAGTCCTACCTTGTTAAATACAGCCTGACGTATGTCTTAATGCTCTTTTCTAGAGAATAAAACAAGAATAATGGGTCATTCTAAAACCTGCACAAGTGATTAATAACCACTGGGGAGAGCTTTCCTACACAGTCAATGGGGATCAAGCGGCCCATTGTATTCCCTGTTATCAATTGGTAATAGGAGTCTTTCACAACCAGCCGTTTGATGTGAGTTGCAGGGAAATGGCTCTAGCATCTGATATCCCATTAAGTATGGGCTTCAGCAAAGACCCCCTTTGTTTAAAAATGGTTGGCTAGCACAGTGATTGTATGTCGTAGTATTCATCATATATCAGTTTGTACAAATCCAAGACAGATGTAGGCGCAGCCTGCTGCAGGGAGGCTCTCATGAGTGGAGGGCGGTGCCAAATTCAGTGCCTAGATAGGCACTACTGATAAGGCTCTTTTTTAAGTTCTTCTGTCGCTGCCATCTTGTGGGAAAAGAAAATGCAGTGCGCTATGTACAGGGTGTGGTATTTGCAACGCTAACCCCCTGCAGGAAAACATCAGAAGAATACAACAAAACCTATTATGCTCAGTGCCAAATTTAAAAAGAAGAGAGTGGCCTAAAGTGTTTCTCCGGTACCTGCTATCAAGTTCTGCCTGCAGAATACTAAGGCTGCCTAGTCTTGATTCCTCTTTATTTCACAACCCTACGTTTCCTATTGCTTTTTCTCGCTTTTGCATGTTCTCTTTCATCCTTTTTTTTTTTTTTTTTTTACCTTAGTCACTGTTCAACTAACTTTCTCCTTTTTCTGCCCCGTTCTCGCTCTGGTTCAAAGTCTGAGGTTGAAAAATATATCCTGGTGCCCGAAAATGAGTGCCACCACCCGCAACCACCCCACAAATCAACCACTACTTGCCCTGTTTTTCAAGTATATGGTATCCCTTCTCTCTGTGGTTGACTGTATATTTAGAACAATCCTTCGGAAGGTCATTTTAATCTTATACCACCTAGTTATATTTCATGACAGTGTTGTACATAATTAATTGTGCATCGTAGCACTGTACTGGGCAACGTTTGGAACAGAAGCCGGATTAGCGTTTTCCTTGCTGAAATAACCATTTTGCCCAGGCTTGTGGGAGATGGCGTGTAAGAACAACATTGGATTTATTCCATGTTTACATTGCATTAAGCTATGGGCCGATTGACAAAGCTAAATGCAAACATAATTGTAAATTAGATGTGCAAATAGCATTTACAAGGTCAAAAATGCCTGAGAGAATCGAGGATGGTGATCGTCCTACATGTATTTTCTCAGACTAAAACCTTCTCTGTAGTAACATAAAAAACACCTTTCTCTGTAGCAGTTAAAATTCTGACAGTGTAGCAGACGTTTATGAGTATGTAAATCTACTTAATAGAAAGCGTTAAAGATGATCCTGGCGGAGGACACCTGCAAAAGGTGGTGACTATCCGGGATGCTTCTTTTACTTCTAATGGTCCAATTGGGAGTCACTACATTGCAAAGGTCACATCGGGAATACTTACATTGCAAGTAAGATTTCAGTATTTTACATCACAGTTGTTTATTTCTCAAGTAAGTTACTTTTTTATTGGTTTAAGTGATGTAACTGTAATAGTATATGCGTGTGTGCGGTCGCCACTGGGTAGTTAAAGTTAGGACCATGTTTCCATAGGAAATGGAATTTTTGGGTTGGTTATAACTTTGGTGCCGTTAGAAGAATCTTCACAATTTTTTTTTTTTAAGTCGTATCCACCTCAGCATCTTCCTGGAAAGTTTTAGGGTGATCCATGAAGCGGGGGAACCCAAAGCATGTTTTCCCGTGCATTTTTCAATAGGCAAATTAAACAATGATTCCAAAAAACAGAACTAAACAGAATTACACCAAACTTGTCAGAAAGCCATTTCTTTACCCAGAAAGTGTGCTGTTTTTTGATTTAGTGTAAATCCATTCAATAGTTTTTGGAACTTTCCATATATTTCACACCACGCTACAATACAATACCAATGCGGAGACCCGCGGTGCTGCGAGCTGAAATCACATCATTTGATTGTCTGTCCACAACCTGAAGAAAATGATGTGGCTGCCCTGTTTGGACTCAAGGACTTGGTCCACATGTCCAAAACAAGTCAAGTAAAAAAAAACAACATAAGGGGGCAAGGTAGGAAATAGGGGGTGTCGCAGTGAGATGGATTTTACATTTGTTTTTTTTTGGCAGTGCGGTGGATCCACAAATCTGTCGTGGTACCCAGCGTGGGCCCCCAAGTAATTTTGCAGTAGTACCGCAGTCCATGCATACAACCCCACGCTGCACACCCCAGAGGCTGCCTGGTGCAGTTGAGTGCAGGGCCTCGCTCTAGGACCTGGGCAACCCCATGCTGCGCACATCCAAAGTTGCATGCACTGCTTATTACCTCACATATCACATCACTCGTGAACATTGATGACATGACGTGCATGGAGAGGGTGTGAGTTATATTTACTTTAGTTATCTATAACTATAATCACATGTGACAGAAGATGAAGAGAAGTAGGAGGAGCTCTGTCACAATGATGTCTGAGCAGGCAGAGAGTGGGTGGGGTTTTGTTAGCCACCACTAATAGGGCTACAACTCAAGTGGGTGAAGAAGGGTCGGTGGGATCTGAGCACTCAAGGATTGGAGTTGGGGTCTACCAAAGACATAGTCCTCAGCCACGTTCTGGACACAGGACTCAAAGCATGACTCAAAATCTGGTGGTATTCTAAAGAACAATGACCCTGTGGGACGCTTTCAAAGACGTCAACGTTATGTGAAACTCAATGATAAACAATTTCAAATTAGACTTGTATGTATCACTGAATGGGAGTGCAGGGCTTCCTTCTCAAGAATTTGATTGTATGTAGTTTCTTCTGTTTACCTTATTTTGTAAGTTTACAACATAATAAACATTTTGTGACATGGTGCAGACGACGCAGTGTGTGAACAAGGTGAACAAGTGTCTTATATACATATAAAAGAAGAACTCTTGTTGACAATCCGTGGTTCCAATAATTGTCTATACAAATGCCTATTAACACTTTTCAGGTATTTCTCCTAAGCCATAGTTCTTATAAACCAAGGTATTCTCTGTCGACGTTTCGACCCTGGGGTTACTAATAGGGTCTCATTAGGACAAGTCATCTAACTGTTGTAAGCACCTACAAGAGAGAATATAGGGTAGAATAAGAGGCTCTCAGGAGTAAGTCAATCACACTTCGAAATTAATTCCACAAGTAACATTGATGAGTACTGACCAACAGGTTTGTTTAATAGACAGCTGAAGACATTCAAGAATCAACAGTTTGATCCCTGAACAGGGAAAAGAAAACATGCCAATCTCCTTTAAGTGTCATTGTAATTATACAACAACAGTTGCATCCGTGTGTATCCATTGTGTTGTACCCTTAGAACAAAGGTACTACAAAACATGGTACCAGTCAACCAATCCAAATACCTAAAGGCAGTGTGGTCATGCGAGTGTGTGTATATTTCAAATTACATGAAGGTGTATTCATACCTATGAGCATACCGCTTCAGCCATGCATAGTGCCATCACCATACTTCTGGATAGAATGATTCTCCTAGGTCCGGACGTTCTAGTATATATCCCAAGTGTTAATACTTGAATCTATATGTAGGAAATCACTAACCTATGTATCAGGGATCAATTTAAAGAAATTAGAGCTCGCTATCCAAGTCAACCATCTCAGAGGCAAAAAACAAGATTTGTTTATACACTGTTTTCATCCGTATCGCAACAGTGAATCAAACCCTGCTGGCATGCATGCAATTGAAGCTGACCTTATTTGCAATGGGGGTTCGGATATCTCGATTACACGCCTTAATTTCCTGTTAGTTAAAATCGGTAATGTATCACTTTCACAAGCCCACCTTAACCTACTATACAATCCCGGAAAATACTGGATAAATACTTACTCGACTCGGAGTGGAGGTTGCACTTCCTCCATTACCTGCTGCGCTTTGTCAGATATGGACGAGCGGGAAGAGTCAGACTAGATACCTTTCTGTTCCTAGGAAGCTAGACCTGCAACTCAGGTTCCCAGATGCCATCTTGGGATCTTGCCAGCCAAAGTGATAACTTACATTTCCTCATAATAATGGAGATGTTAGACCTGGCACCATTGGCGTGGGTCACCCTTCCATTTTTGTCTGTGCCTCAATGTGTTTTGTGTTGGTGTTAGCGGCTCAGGGCACTGTGCCACTGCCATCCAGTGCCACAGTGCAAGTGCTCCCTATGGTAAAATGTATTATGTGAATTGACTTCCACGTTTGGTTTATTTGGTTTACTATCAGCCCCTAGTAGAGTGCACCAGGGGTGCCAAGGGCTTGTATATCCAAATGCTGCTAGTGGGCTTGCAGCACTGGTTGTGCCACCCACCGAAGCAGGGGGGTAAAATGTGTCTAGGGTCCGCCACTGCAGACCCTGCGCGCGGTCTGGTACCGTCGCGCTGACTGAGCAAGTGTCCCCACTTACCAGTCCCTAAACCTTCCCTTAACTACATGTTAGTCACCCCTCTGGTAGGCCTGAGCGCAGGGTGCATTGTAGGTATAAGGTAGGACATGCCCTGATGGTGTGGCATGTCTTAATAGTGAATTACAGCCCTTTTCGTTTTTCACTATTGAAGGCTACCTGCTCTCCATAGGCCAGAATGGGCTGCTGGGATCGCTACACGCTGTGACCCCAGTGGACTCAGAGAGCATGGTAGAAAGTCATGTTTAGTATGCCTGAACTCAGGATAATAAAATACGTCTTTTAGGAAAGGTTATTTTAATATCCTGGGTTTGCAAATGCTACTTTTAGAAAGTTAGCCTTTGCGTGCCTAACCATCTCAGTCTGCCTCTGCTGTGTGTGTGTGTTCTGCCTAGCAACAGTACAGGAGCAGGGCTGGGGAATTCCAGGAGACAGTTTGGCTGCCAGGTGGTGGGTAGGGAGATTACCCCAGGATGGGTGGGAGGAGTGCACCCTGACTCTTGAATAGACCTGTGCTCTGCCACCACAAAGCCGGCGCCGCCCCCTGTGGAGCGGCTGATGTCTCTGCCCTGCTGCTGAAAGGAACAAGCCAAGTCACCACAACAGAGTGCTCCAAAACTGGACTGAGCCAGGCCCAGGCCCCCTGGCGCTAAAGAACAAAAGAATCCCTGTATAAAAGTAGGAGCCTGGCTCCTAAGAAATCAGATCCAGATTGAACCACGAAGGAACTCTGCCGGACTAGAAGGACCTGGAAGAAGCTGAAGGAGGAGTAACTTTCCCTGACCTGAGGGACTGGCCTGCAGTAGGTGCCTTGCTAAGAAAGGAGAGGAAAAAGACTGAAAGAGACTTTTGCACTTTGTTCTTCAACTATCTCCAAGGGCTTGGAAGAAGAGCTTGCCCCCTGAACTGAACCCCAGGACCAGTGGGTTCACCGTGTCTCCGCTCGTCTGAGAATTCGAGCCGTGTGCTTTCTCCCGCCGGAGTGCCCTGCGCACCTTCGCATCCCTCCTAGGGCCGTGACACCCAGAAGCCTGGCCGCCTCCACTCGCCGAGAGCCCCGCTCTACCTGAGTCGCTCTGGACCCACGAGTCTGGCCGTCCCGCTTCCCTGTCACCTGCCTGCTACTGGAGCGCGCTTGGTGCCCTTTCGCCCTCCCGCCGGATTTCTAGTGGGGAAGTGAGATCCAGCCTCGGACGGCCGCCCGTACGTCGTAACGTATCCGGCCGCCCCGCTTCACCTCCCAGCCTGAGTCTGACCGTGCTGCCCTCCGCAGTGACCTCCCGCACAGTCCGTGTCGGAGGCCCTGGGCCGCACCTGTCTACCGAGAGCCGCCCGCTGAATTCTTGATCCGGAAGACCCACGAGGTGCAGAACCTGCATCTCTCCTGAAGACTCGTCCAAGCACATCGCACGTTCCCAGGTACAGTGAACTCTCTATCGGACTCGGGGTCCGCAACGTTCTGATTTCCCCGTATCACTGTACCCTGGGTGCCCTGCGCATCATCGTGACTGGACCGACTCAACCGAGCCCTGTGAAGCGCTCGTGATCGAATAAGTTACCAAAGACAAGAACAGTGCCTAATTATCATCTTGGGGCTTCCATTTCGTAACCGTTATTGATGGTCTTGTACATGCCTGCGTAACAAAGAATCTTTTATATAAAGCATCCGTATTTTTGATACAACTTACGCCTGGTGTCCGTTTGTGGGGGATCCTTGTGGTTTACTGTGTGTGATCATAAATGCTTAACTGACTAGCGCCCTGAAGTTTAGCCCTGACTGCTCGCGCCACACTACCTATAGGGTGAGCAGGGGTTGTTCTGAAGGGGTAATTCCCTCGCCCTGAATAGAAGAAGGGACCGCTGCTTGTCACAAGTACCTACCTGTGCCAACTAGGGGTTCCCCATTCTAACATTGGTGGCAGCGGTGGGATTTCGAATTTGCATTTATGATTTACATACAGTGAATTATTGATCACCACGTAGAGCAGACCTATAACGCAGCCACAGATTGAGTGACAGTGGTTGCTAAAGAAAAATCTCCACCTTAAGAAACCATGCCTAGCTCCGTCAACGGAGGCGGAGCGCCCTCTGTATTCTCTGGAGTAGATGACATCGATTGGGAGCCCGAGGCACTGAGGAGGTGCACAAATGATGTCCTGAAGGGATATCTCTCCAAGTACAGAATCAAGCAAAGTGGACTAAGCAACAAGGATCAGTACGTGACAGCACTGAGAGCCTGGCACGAATCAAAGTTCCCAGAGAATGCCCGGGAGGTGATACCCCCCGAAGGTGTGTTTGAGCCTAGCAGAGGCCTGTCGCCAGAGGAGTTGGCCGACAGGAGTGCCGCCCGAGCACACGAGGTGGAGATGGCAAAACTGCAAATGGAGAGAGAAAGGCAGAAACTGGCCATGGAGCATGAGGTAAAAATGAGGGAGTTGGATCTCAAGGCCAGGAGTTTAGACAACTCACCCTCTGGTGGCAGCAATTCAACAGAGTCAAGGGTGCACATTCCTAAAGATGTAGTCAAAGAATATTATAAGCAGGATGATATTGGGCAGTGGTTTAGGGCCTATGAAGTAGCCATGTCCTCCCACCGGGTCCCTGAGAAGGATTGGGGAGCGGGGTTGTGGGGAAGGTTCCTGAGTGAGGGGCGGGACACACTGCTAGACCTCCCCTCTGATGTCCACACATCCTATCCACACATGAAGGAGGCTCTTATGACAAGGTATGGGTTGACTCCTGAATTGTACAGACAGAGATTTAGGGATTGCACCAAGAAACCTGGTACCACTTATGTAGAATATGTGACCTTTTTTTGCAGAGCGCTGGATGGTTGGGTGAAGGGTAGCAAGGTGGATGATTACCAAGGGCTGTTTGATTTAATCGCATGGGAGCACTTGTCGGATAATTGTTTTCCTGAGCTACGCCAACACCTGATCGATAGCAAGCTGTCCAACCCGAGGAAGCTTGCTGAGGAGGCGGACCGCTGGATCAGCACCAGGGTCCACAAGGGTCCCGTGGGAGGCCCCGCCAAAGGTGTTCAGGGCCCCCAGCAGAAGAGTGGGGGGGACAAGGGTAAACAGAGGGAGTTCTACCAAGGGCCCCAACGTAATTCCCAAGGGAACCAAGGGAAAGGTTCTCAGCCACCCCCACCCCCGAAGCAGACCGGGGCCCCGACAGGTAACCCTGTTCAAAGAGGGCCCCTCAGATGTTACAAGTGTAACAACCTGGGGCACATTTCCGTGGATCCCAAGTGCCCCCTGTATGGTAAACCAGCACCCTCTGGTGCCCCACCCCCCAAGCAGGTGAATAGTGTAGCCTTGGGGAGGGAGATAGACATCCAAGGGGCGGGGGATCCCGTACAGATGACCCTAGTCTCATTAGGAGACAGTGAGATGGTCGCTGAGGCCCAGCTGCCCCCCAATACTCAAAAGTATGGGCAGTGGGTGACCATAAATGGCAAGAGGGTGGGGGCTCTTAGAGATACTGGAGCCAGTGTGACTGCTGTCAAGCAACACCTGGTGTCTCAAGAGCAGGTTGTCCCGCACGCATTCTGCCGTGTTGTCAACGCTGACAACACAGAGAGTCAGTGTCCAATGGCTCAGGTTCCCTTTGAGTGGGGGGGGGTCTCTGGTACTCTGCAAGTGGCTGTGAGAGAGGCCATGCCTGTTGATTGTCTCCTAGGTAACGATTTGGAGAGCTCCCCTTGGGAAAAGGTGGAGAAGACGACTCACCTGCGGATGGTGGGCTTGCCTGATTGGGCGTGTGTGACCACCCGGTCGATGGCAGCCGGTAGGGGTGTTGAAGGAACCCTGGAGCCTGAGGGAGAGGCCCAGGAACCGGCCTTAGAGAGAGGGCAAGGGAGGCACGGGAATCCGGCTCCTGACGTTCCCACGGCCCAGGAGGAAGCAGACCTTGAGGGGGATGCCCTGGAGCCTACCGGGGAACAGATAGCCGAACTGGGGGACCTGCCTGAGCTGACCCATTGGCAGCAAGAAGGAGGCCCCACCAGGGAAGAATTCTGCAGGGAGCAGAAAGAGTGCCCCTCTCTAGAGGGTATGCGGCAGCAGGCTGCAGCCCAGGCCAATGGTGATCAGTCCGGAACTCACTTGATCTACTGGGAGAACGACCTCCTATACTCCGAGCCTAAGGTTGCTGAACCTGGGTCAGCCCGTGCGCTGGTGGTACCCCAGAAGTTCAGAGCCTTCCTACTGGGGCTGGCTCACGACGTACCGTTAGCAGGACATTTGGGGCAGGACAAGACCTTTGAAAGGCTTGTCACCCACTTTTATTGGCCCCAAATGCGCAGGAGTTCTGACACTCACTGCAGGACATGCCAGACTTGCCAGGCAAGTGGCAAGAGTGGAAGGAAGCTGAGAGCTCCACTCCAACCTTTCCCTGTGGTCAGTACCCCATTCCAGCGGGTGGGGATTGACATTGTGGGGCCACTGGACCCCAAGACAGCCATGGGCAACAGGTTTATCCTGGTCTTGGTGGACCATGCCACCCGGTACCCTGAAGCCATCCCTCTGAGGACAGTGACGGCCCCCGTGGTGGGGCGGGCACTGATGGGAATTTTCTCACGAGTAGGATTCCCTCTAGAGGTGGTGTCTGACAGGGGGACCAACTTCATATCGAAATATATGAAGTCCCTTTGGCAAGAGTGTGGTGTAACCTACAAGTTCACCACACCTTACCATCCCCAAGGAAACGGGTTGGTGGAGCGCTTCAACCGAACCCTGAAGGGCATGATTATGGGTCTCGAGGAACCCATGAGGCGTAAGTGGGACGTCCTCTTACCATGCCTTCTCTTTGCGTACCGCGAGGTGCCACAAAAGTCTCTAGGGTTCAGTCCCTTTGAGCTTTTGTATGGCCACCCAGTACGAGGACCTCTTAGTCTGGTCAAGGAAGGCTGGGAGCAATCTCCCAGGAAACCTCCCCAGAATGTATACAGTTACATGCTGGCTTTCCGGAACCAGACTAGGCGTTTCAGGCAACTTGCTGAGGCAAACCTGGAAGCCAGCCAGGAGGAAATGAAGCGGTGGTACGACCAGAATGCCACTCTGGTTGAGCTTCAACCTGGCCAAAAAGTGTGGGTCCTGGCCCCTGTGGAGCCTTGTGCACTCCAGGACAAGTGGACAGGACCCTTTGAGATTGTGGAGCGCAAGAGTTCTGTCACCTACTTGGTGGACTTGCGGTCTCCTAGGAACCCCTTAAGGGTCCTACATGTCAATCGACTGAAGCCCCACTTGGAGAGGTCCGAAGTGGGCCTGCTCTTGGCCACCGATGATGGGACGGAAGAGGAGTCCGAGCCTCTTCCTGACCTCTTGGTAGCCTCAGAGCGAGACGGGTCAGTGGATGGGGTAAACCTCTCACCCACCCTGACCCCTGAGCAACAGGGTGACTGCCGCCAGCTGCTGGGGCAGTTTCCTGACCTGTTCTCCCTGGTTCCCGGTATCACAAATTGGTGCGTCCATGATGTGGATACGGGAGACAGCTTACCTGTGAAGCACAAGGCCTACCGGGTAACTGACAGGGTCAGGGCCTGCATCAAAGAGGAGGTCTCGAAGATGCTTGCCCTAGGGGTGGTTGAGTCCTCCCGCAGTCCTTGGGCCAGCCCCGTGGTCTTGGTCCCAAAGGCTGCAGCGCCGGGTGCCACGCCCGAACTCCGGTTCTGTGTGGACTACCGAGGACTCAACTCAGTCACGAAGACTGACGCGCACCCCATCCCCAGAGCTGATGAGCTCATCGATCGGTTAGGGGCCGCACGGTACCTCAGCACGTTTGACTTAACGTCTGGGTACTGGCAGATCGCCTTGACTGATGGGGCCAAAGAGAGGTCCGCATTCTCTACGCCAGATGGGCATTACCAGTTCCGGGTGATGCCCTTTGGGATGAAGAATGCCCCTGCCACCTTCCAGAGGTTGGTCAACCAGGTGTTGGCTGGGCTGGCCGAGTTCAGCGCCGCCTACCTGGATGACATCGCAGTGTTCAGCGGCACATGGGAAGGACACCTGCAACATCTCTGGGAAGTGTTGATGGCGCTGCGCAAGGCAGGCCTCACGATCAAGGCAAGCAAGTGTCAGATCGGGCAGGGTTCGGTGGTGTACTTGGGACACCAAGTGGGGAGCGGCCAGGTGGCGCCCCTCCAACCCAAAGTTGAAACCATCCTGGCTTGGGAGCCCCCAAAGACCCAGACGGAGGTGAGGGCCTTCTTAGGACTCACCGGGTACTACAGGAGGTTTGTCAAGGGGTATGGCAGCATCGTTGCCCCCTTGACAGAGCTGACTTCGAAGAAGCAGCCCAGAAAAGTGATATGGACTGACACCTGTCAGAAAGCCTTCGACACCCTGAAAACTGCCATGTGCACGGCGCCCGTGCTCTTGGCTCCTGACTTCTCCAAAGAGTTCCTGGTGCAGACGGATGCATCAGAGCATGGTGTAGGGGCTGTTCTCTCACAGATCACTGAGGAGGGCTTTGACCAACCCGTAGCCTTTATTAGCAGGAGGCTACTTCCCCGGGAACAAAGGTGGAGTGCGATAGAACGAGAAGCATTTGCTGTGGTCTGGGCGCTGAAGAAGCTAAGACCCTACTTGTTTGGGTCTCACTTCCGGGTTCAGACCGACCACAGGCCCCTCAGATGGTTGATGCAAATGAGGGGTGAGAACCCAAAACTGTTGAGGTGGTCCATCTCCCTACAGGGTATGGACTTTACGGTGGAGCATCGCCCTGGCACAGATCACGCCAATGCTGACGGTCTGTCCAGGTTTTTCCGCCTTAGTGATGCAGAACTCCCTGGGGTAGGGTAGTTCTCCCCACTTTTCAGCTGGAGGGGACACGTGTTAGACCTGGCACCATTGGCGTGGGTCACCCTTCCATTTTTGTCTGTGCCTCAATGTGTTTTGTGTTGGTGTTAGCGGCTCAGGGCACTGTGCCACTGCCATCCAGTGCCACAGTGCAAGTGCTCCCTATGGTAAAATGTATTATGTGAATTGACTTCCACGTTTGGTTTATTTGGTTTACTATCAGCCCCTAGTAGAGTGCACCAGGGGTGCCAAGGGCTTGTATATCCAAATGCTGCTAGTGGGCTTGCAGCACTGGTTGTGCCACCCACCGAAGCAGCGGGGTAAAATGTGTCTAGGGTCCGCCACTGCAGACCCTGCGCGCGGTCTGGTACCGTCGCGCTGACTGAGCAAGTGTCCCCACTTACCAGTCCCTAAACCTTCCCTTAACTACATGTTAGTCACCCCTCTGGTAGGCCTGAGCGCAGGGTGCATTGTAGGTATAAGGTAGGACATGCCCTGATGGTGTGGCATGTCTTAATAGTGAATTACAGCCCTTTTCGTTTTTCACTATTGAAGGCTACCTGCTCTCCATAGGCCAGAATGGGCTGCTGGGATCGCTACACGCTGTGACCCCAGTGGACTCAGAGAGCATGGTAGAAAGTCATGTTTAGTATGCCTGAACTCAGGATAATAAAATACGTCTTTTAGGAAAGGTTATTTTAATATCCTGGGTTTGCAAATGCTACTTTTAGAAAGTTAGCCTTTGCGTGCCTAACCATCTCAGTCTGCCTCTGCTGTGTGTGTGTGTTCTGCCTAGCAACAGTACAGGAGCAGGGCTGGGGAATTCCAGGAGACAGTTTGGCTGCCAGGTGGTGGGTAGGGAGATTACCCCAGGATGGGTGGGAGGAGTGCACCCTGACTCTTGAATAGACCTGTGCTCTGCCACCACAAAGCCGGCGCCGCCCCCTGTGGAGCGGCTGATGTCTCTGCCCTGCTGCTGAAAGGAACAAGCCAAGTCACCACAACAGAGTGCTCCAAAACTGGACTGAGCCAGGCCCAGGCCCCCTGGCGCTAAAGAACAAAAGAATCCCTGTATAAAAGTAGGAGCCTGGCTCCTAAGAAATCAGATCCAGATTGAACCACGAAGGAACTCTGCCGGACTAGAAGGACCTGGAAGAAGCTGAAGGAGGAGTAACTTTCCCTGACCTGAGGGACTGGCCTGCAGTAGGTGCCTTGCTAAGAAAGGAGAGGAAAAAGACTGAAAGAGACTTTTGCACTTTGTTCTTCAACTATCTCCAAGGGCTTGGAAGAAGAGCTTGCCCCCTGAACTGAACCCCAGGACCAGTGGGTTCACCGTGTCTCCGCTCGTCTGAGAATTCGAGCCGTGTGCTTTCTCCCGCCGGAGTGCCCTGCGCACCTTCGCATCCCTCCTAGGGCCGTGACACCCAGAAGCCTGGCCGCCTCCACTCGCCGAGAGCCCCGCTCTACCTGAGTCGCTCTGGACCCACGAGTCTGGCCGTCCCGCTTCCCTGTCACCTGCCTGCTACTGGAGCGCGCTTGGTGCCCTTTCGCCCTCCCGCCGGATTTCTAGTGGGGAAGTGAGATCCAGCCTCGGACGGCCGCCCGTACGTCGTAACGTATCCGGCCGCCCCGCTTCACCTCCCAGCCTGAGTCTGACCGTGCTGCCCTCCGCAGTGACCTCCCGCACAGTCCGTGTCGGAGGCCCTGGGCCGCACCTGTCTACCGAGAGCCGCCCGCTGAATTCTTGATCCGGAAGACCCACGAGGTGCAGAACCTGCATCTCTCCTGAAGACTCGTCCAAGCACATCGCACGTTCCCAGGTACAGTGAACTCTCTATCGGACTCGGGGTCCGCAACGTTCTGATTTCCCCGTATCACTGTACCCTGGGTGCCCTGCGCATCATCGTGACTGGACCGACTCAACCGAGCCCTGTGAAGCGCTCGTGATCGAATAAGTTACCAAAGACAAGAACAGTGCCTAATTATCATCTTGGGGCTTCCATTTCGTAACCGTTATTGATGGTCTTGTACATGCCTGCGTAACAAAGAATCTTTTATATAAAGCATCCGTATTTTTGATACAACTTACGCCTGGTGTCCGTTTGTGGGGGATCCTTGTGGTTTACTGTGTGTGATCATAAATGCTTAACTGACTAGCGCCCTGAAGTTTAGCCCTGACTGCTCGCGCCACACTACCTATAGGGTGAGCAGGGGTTGTTCTGAAGGGGTAATTCCCTCGCCCTGAATAGAAGAAGGGACCGCTGCTTGTCACAAGTACCTACCTGTGCCAACTAGGGGTTCCCCATTCTAACAGGAGATCATTGAAGTTGCCACTTAAGGTCACCACTAATATTGCTCGTATTGTATTGCTTGTCTGTAAAAACAACTCCACATCTACATGAGAAAACACTGGTTAGTTCTACATGATATATTATATAAGACTTCTACATTTCTCACAGTTATGATGGGAGTGAGTATTCTTGGCAATGCAAAAAGTGTTTCAAACTATCAACACCCACATGAATGACCCCACCTCATCAACATACAACCCCACTGTCCTGTCAATGACAATGATATATATTCAGTCCTTCAGATATACTACCATAGTTGCCAACATTTGAAAAACAATTCCAAGGACACTTTGCAGCACAGGGCTGCTGCAGATAGTAAGTTCTTGTTTGCGTACCTGTGTGTAAAAAAGATGAACAGTTTCTGCAACATTATTACCTGTGGCAGTCTCCAACTTTTAGGGACTATCCCTGCAAAAACGGGACAGTTGGCTACTATGTACTACATTGGTTAGGTCTAAGAATACCATGATCAGTTCATATGCTTAAAGTCGCCAAACAATTATGATCAAAAACATAATTTAGTCATTTGGTGGTGCTTTGCACAATGGCAATCCATTTGCATCCTCTCTGATTGAGTCTGGATGTGATAATACTACCTCTACTATCCATTCTCACCCCCTCTCCAACTTACCAACTGATGTCATCTGTGGGTGTTTCTTGTCCAGTAAATGCTTCACCGCCTTCCACTCTGCATCTCACATCGCTTCTGTGTTGCCAAATTGGTTATTTGACCATTTGTGTTGTTTGTTCTACATAGATAAAGTTACATTAACATTGAATAACATAAATCATGTTTCTGGGGATACAAGTTTGTTGTTCGCCTGCCCTTCAAGATGGTGACTCTTCAGAAGGCCATGGAGTCCGACGAACCACAGAATTGTGTCCTAGTGGTTTGTTGTTGATGAAATGAATGCTGGTGTGTCGCTTGTGCATTCTCACTTGTTCTGAAAGGGATGAGGACAGGAGGGACCTGGGGTTAATGCTCTATTACTTACCATTAATCTTCATTACTTCTGACCCCTTGGTCCTCGTCCCATTCATTACTCCCCTACCTCCCTCCCGGCCGGCCGGCCTTTACGTGGGGCTTGGTAGTCCAGAGGGAATGCTGGGTAACTACACTTATGTACTCCCGGAGGGAGCGGGTGGGGTAAGGGTCCAGCATTACTTTGTTTTTTGTTGGTGTGTTATGGTTATCTCACATGTAATGAATGGGACGAGGACAATGGGACCAGGAGTAATCAAGATTACAGGTAAGTAATAGGGCATCATTCCAAATGTACTTATAATTCGAAGTAATTCACACCTCCGTCCTCAAATGCCTGCAATACCAGCGATTACAGGGGAGCAGAAACTACTGAGTGGAATTCCAACCAGGTTGTAATGGGACCCTAAATGAAATGAAAATGTTAATGAAACAGCGAAGTAGCTATATATAAGATTGCTATCCACGTTCACCTCCACCCAATTTTGCGAAAAATTGAGGAACTGATTTACAGTATATTATTTTATTTTAAAGTAAAATGTATATGGCGAACTCTGTTTATTTGAACTATTCACTTGGGTGACGAGCATGCGTTTGAGGAATACCTAGAGAGCTCCCTACACTAATAATATATGCGGGGAGTCATTCACATTTTTAAATCCGCTGTTCCCAGCTGCAATTGACATTGTTTTAGTAGTATCCTCTATTAAGAGTGATGAAAACATTCTTAACTATTTTGGAATGATTTACACTCTATAAATAGGATCTGCAGGCGAGAGTGTATGTATGTAAGTTGTATTTCTATATGTAGTGCGATCCTAGCCAAAGAAAGCAGAGAGCTGCATAGGCTCAATGGTAAGGATGTCACCAAGTGATTGGAGAGGTAGCTGGGTTGTGGACCATCTCTCCTGGATTGGAGCAGGGATGGGGGGGTCACAACTGGTAAATATTTCAAGAAATCATGATCTGAAGTGACATGTAGGAAATACACACATCTTTTTGATTACACACATAATGACAAAAAACTGAATCGTTTATAAATAAAGGAAATAACTCAATTGCAATCTAAGTCCGAAAAGAAACAGATAGGCAAATAGATATGTGTTTGGGCATGTTTCTGTGGCAAATGGTCTTTACTGTCACAGTCAAGCAATTTCTTTGCTTTTAATTATGGATGACTATGCCATAACTCTGTTCTCTCGCCTCAGGTTTAATGTGATGTGGCCTAGACATTATGATGTTTTCGGGGTGCCTTCTTTGGGTCATGTCTGGGTGTCATTGTGGAGCAGGGGGATCCTGAATGCGGGTGCAGACATTGTGAAATCTTGAAAGAAGGAGATAGCAGATGTATGAGAGCGATTTATGAGCATGAAATGTAGAATCATGCTGGTAAGGATAGGGTAAAGACCATGGGGCAGCACATGGATATTCAGTTGTATTTAGCGGCGAGGCAGTTGGTTGCCTTTCCCGTGATGTGGGAGTGGAAGGGGGCGAAAGTAGAAAACGAGACGAAAATGTGGTTGCCCTTGCGGAAGAGTGAGGAAGAAAACCCATTGTAGATATGCCACCAAGCTAGCTTCAGAAAATGAAAAGTGCAAACACTCAGAAAACATGATTGCTGCAGTTCAGGGAAGAAAGATCCAGGGGTAAGAGGATTGCTCAACAAAGAACCAAATATGGGCATCAGTTTTCATTTTGTGAGGACTTTGTCCTTCACAACAGATGCAGTCATCGCTAAGGTCCTGAATAGAAGTAGGGGTTTAAATTTCTGCACAAACACGAGCTTGGCAGGGACTGAAATTGTGGGGGATAGGATAATGATTTCACCCCTACTAAGGCTCCCTGGCAGATTTTACCAGCTAAAGCCTGGAATAATTGATCAGGAGGAAAAAGCCTTGTAAAAAGGTGGAAACATGCAGATATTTGTGCTATAAATACCGAATCCGCATGTTATACTTCATTTTCAGGGTCAAAACTTGAAATATGTGTCATTTATTGCACCCAGTAAAATATTCACTAGGGTGTTTATACCATATTACAACATACATTGGAATGCTTGCCCCGGTCAATTGGTGAAGGGCAACCCCAAAAGAATCTTCCTTTCCTATGGCGGGAATTGAATGGTAACACCTCTGCGCCCATTGATTCCCGCGCTGCTAAAGAGGCGCCATCTGCCAATATGCGACAGATAGTAATGAACCCTGCCTTCTAAACCCCCCCTTTCCCTCGACGTGTTAGCCTCTGACGATAGTGTCAGCGGCATATGAAACATAAGGCGGATCTCCCCACTGCCTCTCACTGCGCAGTTTTTCAAAGTCTGCGACAGAAGAGAGATTATGTAAATTCGTTCCCTGCTTTGCTGCTACAGACGTGAAGTCAATGCATAATAAAATGCTCCACAGCACAGTGCTTCATAGCGCACAGCGGCGGCTGACCCTCTTTTGTGACGTACTTTACAGTTGATGTGAGAAACAATGCAATGCAGCCACTTTTACTTAGTAGCTGAAGGTTTAAAAAAAAAAAACATAATAGAAAGTCCCTCACATATGAAACAAAGTATAGTATTCTATAAGTACTTAAACTGACATTATGTGAGGGTTAATTTAAACAAACATGCTGTCATTATGCATGGTGGGTGGGGACGGTGTTGGTGAAATGGGGCACATTTGTTCATTGTTCCACTGTTCATTCTTAGTTCCCTTTTGAGCAATGCATGAAATTAATGATCTTTCTAGGCGTACATGAGCTAGTCGGACAATGTGACATGACAATTAAGGTGCTGTGTTTTTCTGGATTGAGTTTGCAGGTCCCCTATGCCATTTGGTGATGAAACGAGTTGATTTTTTTTTTGTTAGTAGTTTAGTTTTTTACAAATGTTTCAGCTAAAATCTATTACTTAAAAATAAATTGCAACCAAGCATAGAAAGATAAAACTATTAAAAGCATGCTAAAAATAAAAAGATACAAATCTAGTACAACCATGTTAAAGTCTTGATGGAATCAGCAAAGCTCACCACCAAAAATTCATTATAATGATAATGCATAAAAACATTTCGTAATCGTTTGTGTAAGAATAATCAACCTGCCAGGCAGGACCTGCATATCTCCTCTCGATTACTTCTTTTCTCAAGATATGCCAGGCTGACTATAAATAGGAAGTAACAGTGCAGTCTATATCACTATCATATGTCCTGTAACACAATGATAGGACGTCTGATAAAACCTTATTCCGAATTTATTGAACAGTGGGCGGAGCCAATTACGTCTTGGTTCTATCGTTTTTGTATCCGTGCCGCTTAGTGTGTATGGGCAGACTTGGTACAAGTTTGCCACCCATTTATAGAGATGCACTTTAGATGGCAATATTCTGATCCTTAACTTTATGTATAGTATAAAAAATCTAGGCATATAATTTGTCTGTGAGTATAACGATTAAAATAATGAGTGGTTAGGTAGTTTGTTGTAATGCTAGCTGCAGTAAATTTTGAGTGCCAATCAGGGACGGACGGGAACCCAAAGAAGCAATGGCAATTTTGTGGGAGCAGCCCCCCAAGGAGACAGGGGGTGCAAGTGTGAAACACTGCTGCTTTTGTTACTGGGGGCAGATATTTCAGCACTTCTACAAAACCGGCCCTACCCCTGCGGAATCGGCCCCCACCCTTCTAGCCTTCCGGGGAAACATCCGATGCCCGCTACGGCCAGTCTGGCCTTGGTGCCAATATGCCTTCTTAATGGCTGCACAGCTTTCTCTGTTTATTTGACTAGGGTCCCACCAGAGATAGCCCAGGCCTAGATCAGTGAGCACTTCACTGGTCTGGTGGCTCTGTGGACTAAAGCAGCCACTGCAGGTGCCTGTGTTTGACCTCATGGTCACAGGTTCAAATCCCAGCGGGTCCACTCAGCCTTTCATCCATTTGAGGTCGATAAAATGAGTACCATTGAGTTGGGTAACAATAAACATGTTATTCAGCGCCAGGACACCTTTAGGTAATCGTGCGCTTTACAAATACACCTGTTATGTTATGTTATATTTCTCCAAACTGTGCCCGTTAGTGCATTCCATAGCTAGTAGTTCCATGACCGATTGTAGGTATACACTTGGCAGATGGTTCCTGTTTAATCGATTCCAACATAAGCTAGGTCTTAAGGCAACTATATCTAAAAATGGGTGTGTACACCGTTCTGTGTACAGAGGGAGCAGAGGTGGCCCAGGGCCTAGTTATAGCAAGGTACAAAAAAAGTTGTTTTCCACTATTTGCAGGTCCCTAGCTCTATTAAAACCCCATACCACTGCACCATAAAGAAGAGTTAGTGGCTGTCTGCCTGCTTTGTTGGCAAATCTAAATACTGCGTTCTAGCATGCTCTAAATGTAGCAGTGGATTTCTGCAAGTGTGACTTCCAGCTAAGGAACGATGGAAGCCAGACCCAGATAATCAAGCTGGTCAACATTTTCTAATGTGGCACCACCTATCTTGAATGTCCTCCTTACATGCAAGTCTGTTTTCATCCCCATGGCCTTCTTTTTCCCTACGTTAATTGCATTTAAAGGGAAATTGCTTTTAGAAACTTTAAGGAGGTAACGCTCTGTTTTTCACACATTTTACTGTGTGATATGACTGTTTTTTGGAATTTAGTGGCAAAATTATCTCGAAAAGGCATTACCATGTTTACTGAGAACTATGTAGATGAACAATAGGTGTTTATCTGAAAAGTCTGAACTGGATTCACATTTTCATTACTCTGGTCTAATTATGCAAACTACAGCAAGATTACTCAGAAGGCTTCTCCTGACAGGGTGGATGGAAGGAAGCACTTAATACAAGTGAAGAGAAGAGGATACAGGTGCAAGATTAATTCTTTTAATATGTATGTTGCTAGTACGAGGTGCTGAGTGGAAGAATAAATATAGCATGCACGTTTCCTCTTGACATTCAGAAAACGTGTGCCTATAACCCCTTCGCCGCGGCACGAATTTTGCCGCGGCGCTGGGGGGGTTTGGGGGGTTTGCGGCGCCGCCATGCTCGTGACGGAACCACTCCGTCATGAGCCACGGGCGCGCTGTGCTCATGACGGAGTGGTTCCGTCACGACTCCGCCCACTTGCATTGTTCGCCCGCACAGGCGGGGAATCAGTGCCGCGTGGGCGGAGCAGCCACCAACTGCCGCAGCATGACGGAACCACTCCGTCATGAGCACACGGCGCCCGTGGCTCATGACGGAGTGGTTCCGTCATGAGCAGGGAAGGGGTTAAAGTCTTACATGATGCATATAAAATGGCAAATGACAGCAATCAAGCATGAAGGTGTTGTGGCTTGACAATAGCCAAAACGTTTGTCATGAAGTTGAGGAGAACAAAAGGGGGTGCATTTGGTCAGTCCATTGCTTGCTTAGGGTGAGCCCTCTTCAGGCATTGCTTGAAGATGGAGACGCCTACATTTTGGATTGACCCAGAGGATTAGTTCTCTTTCAGCAGCTTATAGACACTTCACTGATGGGTTAGGTGTATCACTCACCTATGCAATGCGTATATTGCATTGCATGTGCTGTAAATATTCGATCTGAAACTGAAGGCAGTGTTTTTGTTATTTTTCACATGGGCAGTTCTCGTTATTTGGTTTTTAAGGATGTGGTTCATCATGTGAGACTCTCCGTCTTACAGCAGACCGAAGTGTAATCAGTGCCTAATTTGAGCTGGTGATTTCTGGTGCTAGCATCACTGGGCCATTTTTGTCAATACTGGCACTTATGACAGCCGTCCACATGGTGGTGATGTTTGTCTAATTTTTTTGATGAGCGCAACCACATTTGTTTAATAATTCAACAAACATTAAAATGACTAATAACTGCCACCGAAACCCTTAAGAAATGCCTGGGTGGCAAGTATTAGTCACTTTTAATGTATATTAAAAGTCTGAATCGTCACACTTGTAGGAGTGTTGGTACTGACATTGGCAGTGCTGGCAGGGGCAATGGGTGGTGCAAGCTACAGTGGCCTCCCGACAAGGGCCCTGGTGCTTATTTGTTTTACAATTAAAACACTGTTTGTAATTATGTTGGCCATCATTTCTGTGAGGATGAAACAGAAATTTGCGTACATCAGCATATATGGTAGGGGTGGTCAAAATATTCCGTTGTGTTGGCGTAATTGGCAGAATTTTGGTGACTCTGCGTTACCATTATAACGCAGAGTTACGGGCAAATTCCGCCAAATGGCGGAATATTTCTTCCTGCACAGTTCTAGAACGGTAAGTTGGAGAGCACGAGTGAGATTTTGCATCCCAGAGCACCGTTCTGTTTGCTAAGAGAACAACCTGCGATATTTTACAACGCAGGCGATCGTGACCATTAGAAAGTCTACTTGGAAGGCAGCAAAATCAACTCGAGTAGCTGGGTTCTTTGGTGCGCCGCTTGGTGCCGTTCTCGCTGATTTCTCAGCGTGGTGCATGCTCCGGCACTAAATCACAGCGGGCCCGATTCACAGAACTAACTTAAGACAAAATACTAAACTTACTACTTTTGGTATTCACAGAAGGCATTTAGTAGTATTAAAGTTAGGATTTTGTCTTAAGTCTGTCTTAAGTCTGTCCTACTACTTTTGGTATTCACAGAAGGCATTTAGTAGTAGTAAAGTTAGGATTTTGCCTTAAGACAGTCTTAAGACAGTCTTAAGACAGTCTTAAGACAGACTTAAGACAGACTTAAGGCAGACTTAAGACAGTCTTAAGACAGACTTAAGCCAGTCTTAAGACACACTTAGGACAGACTTAGGACAGACTTAAGACAGACTTAAGACAAAATCCTAACTTTACTACTACTAAATGCCTTCTGTGAATACCAAAAGTAGTAAGTTTAGGATTGTGTCTTAAGTTAGTTCTGTGAATCGGACCCAGCATGAGCAGAGCAACGTGCCTATATCTGCCCGTTGGAGGAACACCATGGAATTCCACAGAGTTAAATTCCGCGAGTTCCACCCACCCTTAATATTAGGGGGTCTAAGGGCTGTCATTTGCTTTGCAGTCATTTTGTCTCTTATTGTGCCGGATGATTTTAGGAAATAAGAAATCCACAGCACTGGGGCATGGCAGATTCTAACTCTTTACTCCATTTCTGAATCAAAGACATGAAGTGAAAGCCTCCACCACTGTGCTATTCGTGAGTATTCCATGTGACGACATTTGCATGTATAGACATATTCATTTATATTGAACCATGATGTAGGGCCGCAAAGTACCACAAAAAACGGAATATGCTGAAACTATAAAACGTATATGTCCCATACACTCCTCTGAGAACTTTTACTGAAACATGTTATGATAAAATCATTTGAATACATGGAAATTATGTTATGTGTCATCATCGAACATTCAGATTTGTGCGAGAATTCTGATTAAATGATTTATAATTATAACTCGGGAGGTACTTTATTATTTGAATACTTGCTAAAAGGGTCTAGTGTAGTCTAATTTTACATGCACCCACCCCCTCCCTATTAACATTTACTCAGCGCATCAGGCAGTCCTTTTGCCACTGCTTTTTAATTAAAAGGGCCGGTATCTGCCCCGTCACTGCTTACAACTCACCAGCGTTTGCTCTGTGAGCTCTAACTTGGATTCACTAGGCTAGAAGTAATTCCAAGATGTCTACCATTGGTAAGCCTTTGTTAAACATGGGGTTTCGCCAGGTCCAAGATGGCCACTTTGGAGCTGCGGTTTCTCCAGTGCATAGTACGGGGGAACCTTTGCATTCCAATGTGTTGCACCCATTAATGGACTATGCTAAAGTGATAGATTAAGAAAAGCACAATGAATTCTGAAGAAGTGCTACAGTGGATCTCCGTCATCACCTGTGCATATTGACCCAGAATCAACATGTAGTTAGAGCCAAATAGTAAAATAATAATTAAACAGTAAATTTAAATTAATAGTCAAACAGTAAAATAATAGTCAAATAGTAAATTATGAATTTAAATGAATGCATTGTATAAATCTACGAATCGCAAATTGGTTAAAATAGTAGTATAATAATAATAAAATGAAATTACAATACGTGGAGCTGGCAGAAACATACACTAAATTACGCATTGCAGCACACACAGCAATTAAGAATGAAGAAAGAAGATCACCAAACTCGGCTTCTTACCTCAATGTGCCACTGCCAGTCCAAGGGGTCGAAACATAGTATTTGGGGCCCAGGTAGAAGGGATGGCTCAAAGATGCATGCTGTGCATATTTTAATTCCAAGGGAAATGGCGTGCAGGAATGTCACATCGTCAACTCCGTGTGCCAGGACCCGGGTGAGTTCGTGGAAGCTTTTGAAGCAAGGTTGGAAAGCTTGGTAGAGCATTGCACCTTCAACACAGTAATAAGAGTTGATGACAAATCCCAGCACACATACAATCAATATTTACAAAAGAGTCAAATGTTTTGTGGCAAGACAAACAATTTAAGACATGTATATTGTAGATTTAATCTTCTTGAAGCTCCAGCCAACACGTGTTTCGTCGATTGGAAGTAGAACCCGCGATTTCCTCAGGGCTGGAAAACATCTACATGACATAGTGTAAGCCCATAAGTATGGGCAGGTTCATACATACTGGATAGGTGAACAGTAAGTGGCCCCAAATGTGACATTGGATATCAATTTTCATCATATTCAGGCTTATAATAGTGCGTCCATCAGTTTATCACGTACGTGCTTCATCTGTGCAGGACACGCATCATAGTTTTTAACAGGCAATTACAAATGCGTAACCCAATATATCAAATTCGTGCTCAATCTGTGCAGTACAAGCATCATAATAATGGAAGGTGAGTATTTCAGACCGTTGTCATCTGAGGGTGTCTGGCGTGGTGAGCGGGAAACAGCCTTTACCACGAAGCATTTTCCAGGCATTACATTTACAACGATACACTTACCTCGTAAACGTCTTCACAACGGTTAATGCTTCAACGACCATCTTCACCACGCAAGCAACGTCATCACGAAACAACGTCATCCTAATCTGAAAAAAAGCATCAGTCCGTTTTCAGTGTCGGCGGAGACCTGCAGAAAAAGGAAAAAAAAGAAGAAAGGGGGCTTGGGGGGGTCTCCCCCCCCAAAAAAAGAAAAAGCGGAGTAAAGGTAAAATCGCGGTAACGGCAAAGCGTGGAAAACACATTCCGTTGTAACGCATGCGTGGTAAAGGCATGCGTTGCAACGGAATGCGTAGTAACGACATATATTCGTGGTGAGCACCCATCCTATTGTGTATGTTTCACCAATCTTTCTGTTTCTTTCATTGTATTCACCGCAGTGCTTCCCATTCTCTCCGGGTTGTCCCTCCATTAGTGCTCAACTCTCTTCAGTTTGTCTCTTTCTTTTGTTCGCATGTCTCGCTTTGCTTACTTTGCTCACCTTACTTCATATTTTCTCTAGGCCATCTCCTGGTTTCAATTGCTCCCCTTTGATCTCCCCGGAATCAATCAGCTCATTACGGGGCCAATCCATTACATTTCCCTATCCGCGACCATCTTTAACAGTCCCCCCAATCTTTCTGCAAAACAGCGCTGTTCTCCGGAGAAGAAAGCGGAACACTTCGATGAGGTAGGCCTCTAGGCCGGCAGCCCGGCGAGCCCAGCCCACGGCAGCTCAGAAGGGGCCAAAGGAAGGTCTATTAGCCCAACAGTGGTTGCGCCGCGCGCCTAGTGCACGCGCCAATTCGCCTTGTGTTGAAGGTAGCTTATTTACAAGCCCCTGCCCCGCCAGGGCGTCACTTAAAAATGGGAATAAGTGACGTACCACCGGCGCAAGTGGCTTGTAAATAAGCCCCCATGTATTCAAAACGAAAACTGAGACAACTTCACGCTTTAAATTAATATAAAAGCTCTGCGCTTTCCCAGCAGCACCATAAGCAGAACCCCGTGAATGGAACATTTATGATATGACCCTGACAGGCCTTCCAATGTGATGTCACGGGGTCCAGGGTACGTGCAGAGAGGAGACCTCCGCCATAGCAGAGAGAAAAGGAGAGGCCATTGATGGGAAAGAAAGTCTGGTAGGATCGGATCGTCTTTTAGTTTAATCGAAGGATCATTTTGTGATTAAATAGTTTGTTTTTAGGAAATTTAATTAAATCGTGTCTTGCCTGCCCCCTCATTAAACAGAAACGTATGGAATCACCCGTAAACCGATGACGTGTGATGGATGACATGTTGAAAGTCTCCATTGTGACGTGTCCTTGGTATAGAAGGCTGGTAACCAGGGAGCTGCAGCAGTGCACGCATGGACACCAGACAGGGAGGACCACTGCTGGCGACTGGAGCTGAGGCCAGCAAGTGTACGAATTTTGGGGCGGCAGCCTCCCCTCCTCCCCCCCCCCCCAAACACGGGGGACAAAGTGCTAGCTACGCCACTGGTACGAAGTTGCAGGGGGCCTATCAGGCTCCAAAAAGGAAGGGAAAGAATGGGTTTAAGGGCACAAGGTGAGTAAATAAACCAAACGAAAAGTGAACTAAAATCCGACATGAAACAGAACTGAAAACTGCCCTCCCCTGCCCTTCTTTTCCCTCTTATCTATCCCTTTCTCTCTTGCTTTCTATTCCCTTAAGTTTTGTCCTTCTCTTCCTTACATTCTTATCTCTCCTCTTCTCCCTTTTCTTCCCAACCATTACTTTCTCCCCTACTTCTTCTATCCTTTACCGTTCTTTTCACACCTTCCTCTCCTTACCCGTGCCTTTCGCCTTCCCATCTCTTTCCATCTCCTCTCCCCTCCAACCACCCTACCCACCGCTGCCTTCCTTTGCCACCCTTCTTCCCTTTCTCTCCCTTCTCTTCCCTCAGCCTTCCCTTCCCTCACCGACCCCTCACCCTTCCTTTCTCCTTTACATTCCCGCTCTTTCCCCTTCCCTTCCCCCTCGCCCTCACTTCCCCTTCCCTTCCCATCTCTTCCCATCACCATTCCTTACCCCTCACCATCACCTCACCCTTTGCTTACCTTCCCCATTCCCATGCCTTCGTAATCCTGTTCTCTTCACCACCCACACACTCCACTTCCCCTCTCCCTTCCCTCTCCTCCTACCCTTCCAATCACTACCCTTTCTTCATTTACTTTCCCCTTCCTCCCCTTTCGCTTTTCTTCCCTTCTGTTCCCCTCCCCACCCTCACACTCCCTCCCACTCCCTATCCTACCCTTCCTGTTCCGTCATACCCCACTGCTTCCCTTTCCCTCTGCTCCCCTAAGCACCCCTCCATTCCATTCCCTTCCCTCCCTTCCTTTCCCTTACCTTCCCATTTCCTTCCCTTTCCCTTTCCCATTCCCTTACATTTTCATTCCATTCCCTTTCCTTTACCTTTTCCTTCTGTTCCCCATCCTTCAGACTCCCTCTTTCCCTTCCCCTTCACCATCCCCTCCCCCTCCCTCCTCTTCCTTACCCCTCCTCTTCTTCCCTTACCTTACCTTCCCTCTCCTTTCCATCCCATCCCTTACCTTCCCTTCCTTTATCCTTCTTTTCCCTTCGACCTTCCCTATCCCTCACATTTTTCTTTCTTACCCATCCTTCACCCTTCCCCTTCACCATCCCCTTCCCCTCTCCCCCTCCCCCTCTTCCCTTCCCATCCCTTCCCTACCCTTCCTTCACCCTTCCACCTTCCCTTCCCCTCCTCTCCCTTTCTGTCCGTTCCCTTCCCATCCCCTCTTCTCCCACCTACTCCCAACCCCACCCCACACCTGCCTTCACTTCCCATCTTCCATTCCCGTCCCCTTCCCTTCTCTCTCCCCCTTAACTCTCCATCACACCCTTTTCCCCTTTGGTTTCCCTCTTCCCTTTCCCTTCACTGTTTCCCATCTCTTGCTTTCCCCTCTCCTTCCATCTTGTTCCTTCAATTCTCTTCCACTCACCCACCACCTCCTCTTCGCTTTCCTTCCCCATCTCTCTCTTCCATGTCCTTCCCATCTCTATCCCCTATCCTTCCCTTCTCCTTTCCCATGACCATTCCTTGACCTTTTCCTTCCCTTTCTCTCCCCTTACCTCTACCCCCCTTCTCCCTCTCCTTTACCCTTCCCTCCCCTTTACCCCTCCCTTCCCTTCACCTTTCTTTCCACTAAACCTTCCCTTCTCCTCCTTCCCGTCCCTCCTTCCCTTCCCTTCCCTTCCCTTCCCTTCCCTTCTCTTCCCTTACCCTACTCTCCCTTTCTGTCCCCTTCTTTTCCTTTCCTTATCTTCCCTTACCTTCATCTTTCCTTTTTCCTTCCACTTTCATCTCCCATTCTTCCCTTTCCTGTCCCCTCCACTCACATGTCCCACCCTACTCTTCCCTTTCCTTCAATCCTTCTTTTCTATGTCCCACGTCTTTCTTTCCATGCTCTTCCTTATCCACTTTTCCCTCTCTTCCTCAAGTTCATATCTCTCCACTTCTGTCCCCTTCTCTCCCTTTCCATTTCCCTTTCCGTCCATTAGTTTTTTTCCCTAACTCTTCTATCCTCACTCCTTCTGTCACCCTTTCCTTTCCCTACCCCACCCCTTCTTTCTCCCCCTCTTCACTTTTCCCTTTCCTTCCCCCTCCCTCCTCTAACCCTCCCCTCCCCCTTTCCATCCATCTCTTCCCTTCCATTTGCACTCTCCCTCCACCTCCCCTTCTCCCCTTCCCTTCCCTTCTCTTCCCTTTCCATCCCATACCTCACCTCTCCTCCCCCTCCTCCTCTCACTCCTCCTCTCCCTCCCTTTGTGTCAACACCTTCCCGTCCTTTCCCATCCCCTCCACCTCACGCCACTCCTGCCTTCCCTTCCCTTTCCACTCCCTTCTCCTTCCTAATACTCATTCCCTTTCCCTTCCCTTTCCTTCCCCTCCCCTCCTTCCCCTTTGACATTTCCCTTCCCTCTTAATGGTCTCCGACAACAATTAAAACAAGCATTGGCATAGCCAATAGGTCTCGCCTTTGGGACCTTATAAGTGTTTAGCCATTCAACAGTTGATGTTGTTGCACCAAGGATATTGTGCTGGATAACTAAACACTTATAAGGTCCCAAAGGCGAGATCTATTGGCTATGCCAATGCTTGTTGTAACATGCTATCTAAGTCGTCTTTGAGGGGTGTTGTACTGAACCATTTTGTGTTTGCTGCATGCGAGATATGTGATAATTCAGGGTAAATGCAGCTTCAAACTTCACTATCAAAAAGATAAAAACATTACCACATCCCTGCCCTCCTATCCACGACCATCCATTGCTCTGTCAATGGCATCTCCAGAATTCCCAAGTTAGCTTATTTTTTCAGTCTTGCCCAAGTCCATCCATCTATCCTGCTCCAACTTTTTCATCTCTCGAGATATCTCCGGTTATCCCATGACTTATGTTAGTAGATCCTCACATCCAGTATTTGTTTTGTTTAGTATTTTGGCATTTCTGGTTCTGCATTTCGAATGGAGCAAACTATCAGAATACAAAAACAAAAGGGCTCTGGTTAATTTACTCACCCCTGATACAGGGAAATGCAAGTTGTCCATATCAATTATGCAGTCAAAAATATCGGTATGTGCTTTTGTTTGAAACGCACGATTTCACTGCTCCAAAGAAATAGCAGTCGAAGTCTCAAAAAGAAAGTAGACTGGAGCCTAACATGTGACAACTTTAGAGATCTCAGTCTTTTTGTTTTCCATTCCATCTACTTGTACTTTGATATTTTCATTAGAAACCTAAAACGACACATCTATGAATGCAAACAAGAAATAGGACTGCCACTCTCAGCAATGCACCACATCTCTGCTTGCAAAACAGTGTAATGCAAAGTATCATACATTAGGCAAAAATCACCCACAAGCACAATACACACAGAGAAAGATCAAACATATATATGCAAAATAGGTGGCAGATAGGTCTGCAAAATGATTTCTCTCTCTCTCTCTTTCTTTGCCTCGCATTGCCCTGCAATCTCTCTTTTTCTCTCCGAACCTAAAAAGAAGGGCTGCATGATAAAGAAATCAGCAGTACTTAGCCCACGCACTCCACAAACGCATGCTTTAACTATTGTGCAACTCACCTGGCCAATTCACAGAGCACATGACTACATACAGATCCACACATGTTCAAGTCCTGGAGTACATCTCTTTAGAAATGGTGACGTTAATCACAGCCACCATTCTAGAAAACAGAGACAGAGCACGTGTGCTGGCCCACACTGGGCTGTCCATCTCCCCTAAAATCTGATTAGCAGTCCTCCCTTTCACAAGTTAATTAAAACAAGCATTGGCAAAA
This sequence comes from Triturus cristatus, assembly GCF_964204655.1. Classification (NCBI taxonomy): domain Eukaryota; kingdom Metazoa; phylum Chordata; class Amphibia; order Caudata; family Salamandridae; genus Triturus; species Triturus cristatus. The sequence goes on along the minus strand of NC_140583.1, from coordinate 870,007,250 downwards.
CCAATTGGTCTCGCCTATGTGAGAGGTATTGGAATTGCCAAATTCATTTAGACTTGTTGCAGAGCAGCACAACTGCTGTGTAGCTTGGCTAAAATTTAGTTAAAAAGTTCTAGCATGTGCCCAACGCTGACCTCATCATAGGGTTTTTTTTTTTTTAATGGTGGATGGAGTTTGGCAACATGGACAACAGGAGAGAGGATGGGAGGGAATGGACAATGAGAGGAGGGAACAAGCAACACAGACAATTGGAGGGTGAAAAAAGCGCTATGATGCCACCAGCGTTGGCTGCGTTCAGGTGCTTTTTTTTCTTATGGCAGTTGGGGGACAACACAGGCAACAGGAGAGTGGAGGGAAGAAGCAAGACAGACAACGGGATGGTGGAAGTAAAGAAGCAACACAGACACTGGGAGGGTGGTATGGAAGAAGGAACACAGACAACTGGAGGGTGGGAGGGAAGAAGCAGCACAGACAACTGGAGAGTGGTAGGGAAGAAGCAACACAGACAACTAGGAAAGAAGTAACACAGACAACAGAGGTGGGAGTGAAGACGAAAGATTTAAGAAGCAACAAGGGCAATGAGGAAGAAGAAACAACATGGACGACAAGGAAAAAGAAAGAAAAAAGTGCCTCAATCACAGCACGAGCTGCGGAAGGACACTAATCAAGATACTTGGTCCATTCTCCACATGAAAAAAGAGAAAGGGTAGCCTGCACGCGCTGGCCAATTAGGCGGCAGCAAATAAGAGTGACAATGAAGTCAACGAATGTTAAGCAATGGGCAGGCTCCAAGCCCTATGTAGTATACAATATCTCTCACATGCGACATGCCTGCTCGCTGCCTTAGGCAACACCTAAAATGCAACCCTACAAAGGTGAGTGGAATACAATTTCCATTCGTACCTGCTTGAAGTTTTTGAATTTACTTGCACTGTTTCACTGCTGAATCAGCAAAATGAGTAAGGGCAGATGGGCCAACTTGTTCTTTTTGTCCTGCTGCAAGCAACTCCTCCTCTTCTACCATGTGGTCTGTGAGTCCCTTTTATGGTACCTTCCTGATGATATCTCCAGTACCCATGCCAGACTTGTGCCTGTCAGGATCTTCACCCTGTGCAGCTTGGCTCCTCAAATGCATATCTCGATACTGTCCAACCAACAGCAATTTGTTCATCTACTGGGCCCAACCTTTTGCGCGGTGCTAATTAGCTTCCTGTTTGTATTTAGACAGATCTGGGCGAGGTGCATTGAATAGAGTCTGAACAGTGCTGTGGGGCCAAGAACTAGGGGAGGAGGAAGGTGGGGAAGGTGAGTGTATGGCAGCTGGAGGTTGAATTGCACTTTCCAACAGTGCTTCACTTTACATCATGCACCATCATGATGCATGCAGCCTTGTCCATGGTGATACTTGCTATGATCTGCATATGTGTGCAATTCCAGCCCACATCAGCCTGCTGCTACAGTGTTGCTGCTGCCTAACGAAACCTTTTTCAATCATGGCCTACACATAGCCTCAAAATCAGCCTGTAAAGCAGCAAATGAGCAACAACCAAAACACTGGCACGTACACCGACCTGTTGGCCTGGCTCTCTGAAACAGACTGAATCCCTTAGAGGCCAGCTTGATCCTGAAGTGTAAGAATATTAAATAATAGACAAGCCCTATACTTGCATCCGTATCACGCGTTCTTCTCTGCATCCGCAACACCTGGATAGTGAGGAAAGTATTTAAACAAGGAAGAGGTGGGAATCTGGAATAGAGGGGAACAGAGTAGCACAGTGGAGCCAATAGAAGGTGATTTAGTTGAAGATAAGTGGGCAGGAAACCTTGTATCCTTATTTATTAAACTCAATAGGCCTTTAAGGGCAGATTGTTAACACACTGTGTTGAAGGTTGTAGACTAGAATTTTGCTACATGGTTTCTCACAGATTAACTGAATAAGCAAGGGGTTAGGTGTTGTTGACCTCCTCGAATAAACCGTTTGGGATAGAAGATTAGCACAGTGGTAATACCTATTAGATCTTAATAGGGGTGGGGAATGGGACCCTTGCAAAAAAAACTAAAACACACAATTATACAATTATATGTACATACCTGTATATACACACAGAGGGTCTTTGTGCACACTATATTCCATCTGTTCAACGGTCATTCTGTCTCTTCCAATGACAGCATTTTACATAGGGCAATCGGTTAGCCGATTTCCTCAATTGGGTTTATTACCCTGTGAGTAATCGCATTTTTCCTCATAACATGTGTACATCTGCCTGAAAATGAGTGCACTTCATTGTCTGGTGACCAGTCCTTTAGTTTTTATTTATTTTTTCCTTTTTATATGTTCCCTTTCTATTGTTCTCCTGTATTTTAGCGCCCAGCAGCCCCCTAGACAGTGCTACTGGTCTGCTCAATCGCCCCTCATTTAATCTGCAGTGTGGTGCAGACTGTGCACCCACTATTTCAAAACAGAACAGCCATCTTGAAATGGTATTGTTTATAGTGTATTGTTTCACCGTTCCAAGAGGGCCATATATTTAGAAACATCATGTTGGCCACATTGGCTTAGTACAACAGTGATGTGCAACTATTTTCCTCTAAATGCAGCAGCTACATCGGAACTTTAAGACAATGATACGCTATGGACAATACCATTGGAAAATGGCCACCGGTTACTATCCTTGAATTTTATTTTTGTGTTGTAAACATATGCCCATCAAATTGAGGTTGCGGCATACTTTCTTTTTTCTGCTTTTATTCTTTTACTTTATCTTCCGTATAGGGGTGGCTTTAGAGTGATGTAACCGCACCGGATGATGACCTTAAGGGGTGCTGCCTTTAGAAATAACTTGTGGGTTTTAAAGACCTTGCAGCAGAGTTTCTTGTCTGACCTGCAGTTTTTGGGCAACAATAGAAATATAAAGATAACCCTGGTGATTCATGTTCTTACTGGAGAGAAATATGAGTTTTGTCCAGTGGCGGCTTACACTCAAAATACAGTATTGCAGAGGGCTAACTTACCTGCTGCAAAGAATGTGCACCATGCAGATCACAGCACTGTGTTTTAAATAGAGAGCTCAGTGTGTTACTGCCTTTGTCACAGAGATCCTTTTGTTACTTGCAGTTCACAAATCTAATATAGCACAGTGAGCTATGAACTGGCATGAAAGAGCTGCATGTAAACTGCAAGCTATAGGTTAGAACTTCATGATTTTCCCCCAGTCTGTTATCATCCTAATGTTGCCAAAAAGGGTTTGTTTCGGTAGAAATACATTTTTATTGTTAAAGACAACTCCAACCAGTGTGTTACTTTTAAATCCTGTTTTTCACAAGAGAGAGTGAGAGAAGCAGCTCAATGGCAATCTCCCAGGTCCTATAATATCACAAAAGGCAACTGCTGTTATCTGTTCTCTGAGAGGATATACAGATTTCCGGAATCAGTTTTTTACCGAGGGATCCAGAACAAATGGTTTGTCCTAGTACATAACCGCTCTGGGTGTTGGAATATCCAAAGATATTGGAGAAGACGCCTCACTCACTAATAGTGACATGCTTCATCATTGGCGTCTTTCCACACCCAGGTAAGATGGTATTACCTGGGTGGACTCAACTAAAGATGTTATGGGAGTTCTTATAGAAAGTATTTACTGGTTATGCAGGGAACCAGATGGGTGATATATTTAAAAATACCTACAGGTATACCCAAACGCTATGCTTTATTCCTAGGGTACCTGGGGTATAAGATAAAATCCGTGCAATCGATGTGGTTCTTTTGAATTCAATTGATTCAAATATACCCTCTTTAAAATGCCAACATGTTTCAGCCCTCAACGTGAGCCCTTCCGGGTCTGGGGCCTTCTTCAGGGCTAGATTGTCTGGCAATTTATTAATGCAAAAAGAATGAGGCGGCGGGCGGTGAACCTTGGGTAGTATTGCGGTGACCGATCTTTGACGAATGTGAGACTACAAGATGGCACCCTAGTTCACAAGACCTGTATGGTGCATAGTTGCACCTTCCAGTAGAAAAACTACTGGACCAATAAGGAATATAGGTGAGTGCAATAGCCTCATTCTTTTTGCATTAATAAATTACCAAAGAAAGGCAGGGATACATAGGAGTAGACAATCTAGCCCTGAAGAAGGCCCCAGACCCGGAAGGGCTCACATTGAGGGCCGAAACATGTTGGCATTTTAAAGAGGGTATATTTGAATCAATTGAATTCAAAAGAACCCCATCAATTGCACAGATTTTATCTTATACCCCAGGTGCCCTAGGAATAAAGCATAGCGTTTGGGTATACCTGTAGGTATTTTTAAATATATCACCCATCTGGTTCCCTGCATAACCAGTAAATACTTTATATAAGAATTCCCATAACATCTTTGGTTGAGTCCGCCCAGGTAGTACCATCTTACCTGGGTGTGGAAAGACGCCAATGATGAAGCATGTCACTATTAGTGAGTGAGGCATCTTCTCCAATATCTTTGGATATTCCAACACCCAGAGCGGTTATGTACTCGGACAAACCATTTGTCCGGGATCCCTGGGTATAAAACTGATTCCGGAAATCTGTATATCCTCTCGGAGAGCAGATAACAGCAGTTGCATTTTGTGATAATATACTTTTAAATCCTGAACATGTCCTTCCCCAGACCAAGCACTCTTAAAATATAATGCCATATGGATGGCAAATGACTCGTACACATTGTAGTCCTATTTGTCTTATGTGACATTTCCTATACGCTGTTTTTTAGACCTATGATTCATTGTCTTTGTATAATGCAAGTGTGATGTAAAGTGCTTTGACCCCCCCCCCCCCCCCCCGTGCCCCCCAATTCCACTCTACCTACTGCACAATGATAGCTAGGCCTATTTTGGTTGAATGTTTTCAGTTCATAAAAAATCTACCGCGGGAAAACAATATTTGTCATCTTGTAAAATGCTTTCATCCACTAAATAACTCCAGTTACATTTGTTTCGGAGGTTAATCATAAGGCAGGGAATGAGACCCTGTGAAGTGCTAATGGATAAAAGGCATTAATCCTCCTCCTTCCCTGACATCCCAGGGTCTGGGGGATCAGGCTCAGGGCTAATTAGTGTGACGTTAATCCACTAGTAGCAAGGAAGGGAACCTGCCACTGGTCTGTTTGCTGAGTGCCCAGTGACACTAACCTGCAGGAAGCACAAGATGTGCTGCCCTGCGCCCCGGAAGCAGCAGGCAGGGCACGCGCCGAGGTCAGCCGTGAGAGACGTGAGAGCATGTTTAGAGCCAGTCATAATCATAAGGCGTTCTGACGCAGCTGAGCGCGCGAGACATCCAGTGTAGAATAAACTCGGGCGCAGAATACTCGTCACTAATGTAAGTTCATTATTTTGTTTACATTTCTTCTACGCCTGATTCTGTTTTTTTTCATCGCATATGGCAGGCCAGTCGTCTTAAAGATACTTATCTGTAGAGCTTGGTGACAGGATGCGTCGGTCAAAGGGTCGTTGTTTTATCTTAGCATTACATTCACACTGGACCCACGTGGGTTTTCTCTAGGCTGTTAAAGTGCTGTCTCGGAAGGCATGAAAGATACACAGCCCTCCGGCTATTGATTTTTTCACGCACACAAACCATGCTTCTTCGTCACTTGATGTGCCACATGCTGCTAATCACTGGTCGCTTTCCCCGCACCGTAAACAACTTTATTTTTAGAGCAGTGATACTGGTGATTTGGGGTGTTTGTCAGCTGAGATTTGCACATTTCTTTGTGTACTTTTGTCTGGAGGTGAGCTAGGGAGCCAAAGACGGACATAATCGGTGATACATTTTGGATATTTTCGAGGGAGTAGGTGTTCTAGTCTCTTCTTTCTTTTTAAACTGGTAAACAATATTTGTAGGTTGTAATGGTGAATTGATTAGGCATTATGAAGATAATATATTAGATAGAGAATTACAAATGGGCAGTTGTCAAAATCTAGGTCATTTTCCATTCAGGGGTTACAAGTGGCAACAGTAAACAATGAGGATAAAAAGTTGAAGTTGTCTTCCGAGATAGCAGCCACCTGCAATATTTTATGTTGTATATTCCCCCGCCTCTCCTGTCCTCTTCCCCTGCTGAGATCAGCTGCACAGTGCTAGAGGAGCCATGATCAAGCCTTGCACAACATGACCTCGAATGCCTCAGTCCCCTCTTTCTGTAGATCGAAAATTCCACTCTCATTACAAGAGCTAAACACTGATGCTGACAAATTCTGTGAATGAGGCACTGTCAATGGGGACTTCAATCTCTGGCCAGCAGTCAGGGCAGGCTGGTCGTAGCGGGCACCGGGCGTTTCCCCGGTGGGCCGCCAGGGTGGGGGGCCGGTTTTGGGCCCCTGGGGTGGCATTTTTTTGTTACCTGGGGCCTGCAATATCGGCCCGGGTAACAAAATCGGCCAAAATCGGCCGAAACCGGCTTTTGCAAACAGCTCAGCCGCACCCCCAAGCCTCCCAGCGGGGCCGGCAGAGCAGCTTGCTAGGGCCGGTTTCGGTTCCTAGTCCGGCCCAGCCAGCAGCAAGACTAAACAGAACCGCAGCTGACCTGGGAAGCAGCAGTTGGTAACACAAGGATGCTGCCAGGGTCGGATTGGCCTATAGGGCAATCTGGCAGTGCCCAAAGGGCTGGTCTGACAGGTCAGTGTGCAAGCTGTATTTTTTTTAACTGTTTGATGGCCTGTTTTATAGCCTGGTGAACTGTTTTAATGGTCTGGCTTAACAACACAGTCTGGTTTGACAGCGCAGCTGCCGCCAAACACTTTTGGGAGAGCACCAAGGCAGGGGCTTGGGCTCAGCCCACATGTTGGGAGCCAGGAGTACATACTATGAATGGGCAGAAGTTGCATGCTTCTACAAAAATAGTGCATGTCCTCCACATACCTGTGATAATTTTGTTTATTGATCCAGCTGCCTGAGATTGAACTTTCAAGGGCACACAAATCAGATTGTAATGCTATTAAAGTGTTTTAGATAACTTGATAATTTATTTGTTTTTCTATGGAGGCAGCACAGATGCGAGAAGGGCAGTCATTTACTTACATGGGGTTTTAGGTCTGGCTTTACAGTGTTACTACCACCTGCCCTTTTAACCTACACCAATATTGTTCTACAGTTCTTTGCTTCCACACAACTACATATCCATTTCCATTCTATTTACTTGCAACGCTTCACATTATATTACTTTAAAGCCATCGAATCTCCTGCTTCATTCAGGACTCTGGAGACCCAGGTGAGGGACTGGGGAAGCTGGCGAAATCAGATGCTTCCGAGAGTGACAAACCAGTTGAAAACCATGTTTGTTTTTCACTACTTGCCACCTAAGAGCAGTGAATAGCCAGATTTCAGCTACAGACTCCACGCTAATGGCTTCCAATGGAATGCTGACAAGCAAGTATATTTCTTTAACCTGTCCAGGTGCATGAATTTAGAAAATTAGGCAATATTGCTTCTTGAGTGACAGTGAATAAAAGTAATAGTATTGAAACTCAAACGCACAAATATTACAGAAACAATGCCCCTTACTCAGAATACCTGGACAATTTTGCCAAGAAACAAATCTATGTGTGTGTGTAATGCGCACAATATAAATGAAACTCCAAATCCAAAAAGAGTCACCCTTTCAAGCGAAAAAGGACGGGGCAGGTTATACCATAGACAGGGGATTATCTTTTGTGCAAACCTATTCCATGCATGAACCCAAATTTATATCCCAATTGTCCAGTGAGGATGCACTAAACACTGTATTACAGCAATACTAATAATGCATAAAATTATATATCACTCTGTCTCCTTGTTAAATTTTTACAAATATTTTTTATGGTTTTCATACAAAACAAATACAATAATCTTCCACTGTTCACATATGCAGGGTAGTACACAATTTAAAACCTTAAAAACATCAAACATATACATAAATTGTGTGTAGGTCTCAAAACCAAATATACAGAGTATATCTCATATGGTAATAATTATCCAAAACGTTACATTAATAAGCACATTGATCCTTATAGATGCTCTTCATACACTTCTAAGATTCAACAAAGCCCAGAACAATAAATACTGATTGCATAAAATCGTAACACCCTAATTTCTAAAGAAATGTTTGTCGACGTGGCGTTTTGGTGGCTCTTATGATAGATTCCCTGCGTTCTTCAGGACAAATTTATTTAAAAAACTTTTTTCATGCAATATAGCAATTCTTACCCATTAATTATTTGATCCCTCCCAACAGGGATGGTGTTCCAATGGTTGTATTCCGGAGGATTTCATAAAGCTTTCCGAAATTTTGATGACGGGACATCAAGCCGCCACGTACCCATTGGGTTATAAGTGACCAGTGGGTTAGTAACGTAAAAAGTCACGAAAGTTAAGGACACCTTACCAATTGTTAGCCAACATGTAGATTTATTCACAGAATGGAGAAACATTATTGGAAATAATTGGAGAAGCTTGGTACAGACACCAAGTTGGAATAACAATTAGGACCTATGAAATAGTCCCCAACGCACACATCAGAACATTAAGTTGCATAAACCTCTGGAGGTATTGTATCTATCCATTGGAAATAAACCACTGGAACACCATTCCTTTTGGGAGGAATCAAATGAATAATGAGTAAGAATTGTTTTACTGTATAAAAAAAGTTTTAAAAATAAATTTGTCCTGAAGAAGACGGGAAATCTATCATAAGAGCTGCCAAAATGCTGCATCAACAAAAACAAATCTTTAGAAATTAGGATCATTTACATAAGAGAATAAAACTTTGTTCGTATTTGTATATCAAGAGCTAAAACCCAATTAGACAAACCGATTAGAATTTTGCCCCAGAAGTGTGTAAAAAACAAAACAACAAAATGCAAATTTGAACATAATCAAGCCATCAAACCACACTGATTACAAATATATGTGTTGTTTTCACTAATACGAAGTTAGGTGTACATTCTATTTATATATTAATTTAAATGGTCTCCCCTTGCCAAAGGAAGAAGCTGTTTCTTGAGAAGCCACCAGCTTCATAGAGACAAAGAAAAAAAGACAAGATTCGCAGAAAAGGTGCAATTTTAGAGGACAAATTTAAAGTACCAGAACATATTTTGGGGCTTGATTTATGCTCTTTTTTTAAGGCACTTTATCACGGTGTTTAACAGATTACTTATCTTTTTTGTTTTTCTAAAGCTGAATTAGGGAGAGGAGAGAATGGGCATTAATCTGTATCTTGAGCTCACCCCTTGAAGAGTTATCTAATCCCCTAGGACAAGGGCCGAGCCAGAAACAGGACTTTTACTCAACCAGCCGCGGTCCGTGCAGGTAAGAGCGGTGGGGCCAGGTGGGGGGCGGATTTCGACAGAGGCAAAATTAAATACTTATTTAATTTTTCCTCGTCATCAGCTGTCGAAATTCACACCACCCGGCCCCACCGTTCTTAACTGCACGGGCCGCGGCTGAACCCAACCCTTTACAGACTTGTCTGTCCTAGAATGGGGCATCCCTGATATCTATGACTAGAATTACCACCTCGTTTGTTTTTGTTGTCCGGCTCCTGAGCATAAGACTGTGCAAAATCCTCATATTTTCAAAATCTCAGCATCTCCGTCCACATTCACCATAAATTGCTTGCTCTCACCACCTCTAGCACAAACCAACATGTCCTCACAATCTGTGATTTTGGCATCCATCTCTCCTCATAAATCTCTAACATTAAGGTAAATCTGTCCACAGTACTTAAGTCCCACCCCGGTCCTCTTACATAGCCCATGCACGCCAGCACGCCAGCAATACCTGGCACCACTAATTCATTTCATCATTACATGTGCAACCAAATTCATCCCTATCATCAAGGCTGCTAATTTATCTTATGACATTTGTGACCCCTTTAGTCCTCCTGCCATCACCCCTTGCACTCTTACCCAACACCCTACACTGCCTCTTTACATTGTTCAACCACTGGCTCAACACGAGCAATTTTCCCATCATGTTTTAAATCAGCAGTGGTCTTACCTCTCTTAAAAAGCCACTCCTTGTACCTCCTCTCCTGCCACCTGTTGTCCAGTATCTGGGCTTCATTTTTCTCAAAGATACTAGAATGTCTGTTTTTCACCGATTCACCAACCACCTTCCCTCCAACAGCCTGCTATGCCACTTCTACTCTGGTGTTTGTACTCTTCACTTTGCAGAAAGAGGTCATACATGTATCCGATTTCATACTTGTCGCTCAACACAGTTTTATTTTCTTTAATTCTTTTTCACTTTGACCTTTCTGTTACGTTTGAACCTGTTGATCGTACCTGCCCAACCATTATTACTCAGTCGCTTTGCACAAAGAATCATCAACCACAAATTCACTTCCTATAGGCGACCCTCACAGCTCAGTCCTGAACCATTACTTTATCTCTTTTTACAACTCCAACCCTGGCAGCATCATCTCCTAATTTGGTTTTCTTATCACCTCTGCACTGTGGATATTAAAAGCTTATTTTCATTACCAATTCTTACGCCCCATCTCTAGTCACTTTTCTCAGATTATCTCACTGCTGTCCACCACTGCATTGCAATATGGTTTCTGATGCTGAACAGACGTAATCTCCTTTCCTACCTCTATGGCACTCTCCCTCATAGCAGTGCCATCTATGTTGCCCCTGACTCATTGCATTTGCACAATTTGCCAGAAATCTAAGTATTGTATTCAGTGCATCCATGAAGAGATGCAGGCCACCAACTTCTTACTTAACGTTAATAGGATCCATTCACATGCCAACACTACCAAACACTTACTAACCAATTCACTGGTGTTCATCAGGAATGAATATTGCAATATCCTGCTAGTCGGCTTACAAATTTACCCCTACGCACTGCTCAATAAAGTTATAAACTTTCCAAAGCAGATTCCCCTCAACCTATCTGGGCACAACTCCACCTCTTCAAAAACTGAAAAAGAGCAAAACCCTCTACAGTCTACTAGAACTGGTGGTCTAACTCATAATCATTGTAAGACCCATCTGAAGATCTCTCACATTACACACCAACTTGCAACCTCAGAGCAGCAAACCAAAACCTCCAATCTCATCACCCAAACCACCTAATGCATCCTCCAAGTCCCACGGCATCCACCAATTAGGGCCTCTCCATTGGAACTACCTACCACCCAACATTTGTTCTTGCCACAGTTTATAGAACTTTGAAAATGTAATGAAAAAGTACCTGCTTCAAAATAAGGTAAGAACCGACTAATGTTCCATTTACCTGTAAATACGTTTATCTTGCTCATGTCACCAATGCATTTGATAGGTTACATTATATCTTATGCTATATGTTATGTTTGTTAATTCTTATGTTTAACCCCTTCCCCGCTCATGACGGAACCGTTCCGTCATGAGCCACGGTTGCCGTGTGCTCATGACGGAACGGTTCCGTCATGCCACGACCGTTGGCGGCCGCTCCGCCCACGCGGCGCTGTTTCCCCGCCTGTGCGGGGGGACAACGCAACTGGGCGGAGTCATGACGGAACCGTTCCGTCATGAGCACAGCTCAACCGTGGCTCATGACGGAGCGGCTCCGTCATGAGCACAGCGCCACCGCGCTGCCCCCCCGCACCCCCCCGCGCCGCGGCGGAATTCCCGCCGCGGCGAAGGGGTTAAGGATGAGCAAATGGGTATGTATAAACTGTGATGGAGCCATACACTGCTACATACCTCAGATAACCAGCTACCATACTTATTAGTTAAATGACAGCATACATTTTTTAGGTGTTGGGGAGCAAAATATCAAGCATAGTTCAATATTGCGCAAATATGCATGTCAACTAGCAAATATCCCATGAAAATTGTAGAACGCTCGCTTTTTATGTAGTGTATCAAAATGAGGTACACTATATTGCAAGTCCAGATGACCTTTATTGGTTTACAGGGCTTAAATTAATAATCTCAAATGCTCTCGTTTATGGTAGTGTTGGCGAGCAGTTTAGGCTTGTCAAAGGGTAGTGTTAAGTATTTGTTGTACACATATATAAATAAATAGGGCACACACTCAAGAAGAAACTCAAGACCAATTTAGAAACATAATATGTATTTTTATACAATTTTTAACACCAAGAACTTCGTAATCGGGTAAGTACTTTTTGAGTTATCAATTATTACAGTTAGCAAAAATGTCACACAAATGCATTTTTATGCGGTAATGCTTTCCTATAGAGAAAGAAACATATACTGCAAATTAGTAGTTGCAATCGAATTTTGGGTGTCCAGTTTAGGACTTGAGGTGTTGGGGGGGGGGGGGTGTCAAGGTCACAAGATCCTCCAGCAGTTCGCGTTTACCTGCCCTGGTGTGTCCAGGTGCAGGGGTGCTGAACAGATTGGTAGACTTGTGTGCTACACCGTTGACAAGGGAGGGGGGCAGCTTGAAAAAGGCGGCAGAGGGGAACTTGGGTCAAATCTGGGCTCTCCCAATGGGGGGCTCAGTTTGTTAGGATCTTGGGAGCAGGGGGCACAGTTGGTGTTTGTGGACCCAGGTCAGGGAGCTCAGGTGTAGAGGGTTTTAGTCGGCTGTACGGGTACCTAAAAGGTGCTCATGGTGCTTGGTCAATCCTGCAGAGGGGGACAAAACATGACAGCTGGGCCAATCTATGTGCTGGCCTCTGTGATTCTTATGTCTCTCTTTGGCTTATCAGTCTTGGCAGTGTCAGAGTCTGGATTGGACTACAAACAAGCCTTGGTTGTTGCAGGGAGCCCTGTACCTTTGGTATTGGTGCAGGGCGGATCCTACTGGACCTGGCAGCTCCAAATTTGGCGTAAAGACAGATCTGACCCTCTGGAGCACATTGACCTCCTCCTGGGTGGCTGCTGCAATGGTGGACCTGGTGGTCAGCAGAATGGTGAACCAGACATTGCGGTCGGTGCCTGCAGGATGCAGGAAAGTAGGTCCTCCACTTCAAGGGAGATGCTGGCTGGTTGGTGAAGTGCTGGCCACCCTTTGTGGCTTTTGGAGGATGCACAGCTGCAGGACGAGTCGAGAGGTTGCGATTGTCGAGACAGGAGCAGGCAGGCAGGGTTTGGTGCCAAAACTCCACAGCTGGTCCACAGTTCTCGCTTCTTCGGTTCTTTTTGGTCCTTCTTCTTCTTTAGTCAGGTGTATCTGAGTTCCAGGTGTCAGGGGCCACCTAAATACTGAATGTAGGGGCATTAAGAGGAGTGAAAGGTTGTAGCCAATGGGCTACTTACCCTAGGGGTCACTACACCTCCTATATGACCACTTCTTGTGTAGAGTGGGCATAACCCTGTCCCAGAGTTCCTAATTCCACCAAATCAAGATGGTGGAATCCTTCCTTCATGGAGCACAACAGGCGGCCCACCTGAAGTGTGTAACTTGCCTGGCGATGCAACATGCCTACTTGCATATCTAATTTCCCTCCTGTCCTGGTGCCAGATGGGCCTCAGGGCAGAGGGTGACATCTCCCAGTTCTGGGGGAAGTCGGTGGCACATATGAAAGGTGGCAGAGGCTTTAAAGACTCTGGCCTTGGTATGCAGACTTACTAGCCATCCTGCTGGAGGAGGTATAAACACCTCCTGCCACAGCAGACATTTTTACTGACCCCTGAAAGCATGGGCTCTCACCTCCAGGGGTCAGAAACATGGTTGTGGTGGCAGGCTGGAAGATACCAGTCAGCCAGTACACTAAGAGGCTAGTAGGTTTTCAGGGGGAACCTCTAAAGTGCCTTCTGGGTCCATATCTTAATAAATCCACATATATGGGAGTGGTGCAGGACATTCAAATGCGTGGGTGGAGCAGCTTCCTGGTAACAGCGGCATCCGACGAAGGCAATTCTGCCGAAATGCATCACGCCCAAGCTGTCTATTAAAGGACTTCCATGGATTTCCCCGAGTGGCCTCTAAACTTCTTTTTATCGGAGGGGTTCTGTGAGGATATTAATATCTATCTATCTATCTATCTATCTATCTATCTATCTATCTATCTATCTATCTATCTATCTATCTATCTATCTATCTATCTATCTATCTATCTATCTATCTATCTATCTATCTATCTTCTGGCGGTCGCCAGTAGATAGTTATAGTTCGGACCTATTTTCCATAGGAAATCTGCAACATTCTATTGGGAATTTCTTTAGCGCCGATTGACGAATCTTCGCGAAATTCTCCAAACTTTTGGCCAGCTCCGCTCCGCTCCTACCCTGAAAGTTTCGTGGTGATTCGTCAAGCAGGGGCCGAGAAAAAAGGGGGGTCCCAAAACGCATTTTCGCCATGCAATTTCCCATAGGATCTGTTGTCGCAGCTACAGCCCGAACCGCTGAACGGAATGACACCAAATTTGGCAAAGAGGTAGTCCTCAGTTCGGACTCGTGCCTTTTGCATATTTGGTGTGAATCTGTTCAGTAGTTCCTGAGAAAATTAGGGTAAAAAGTTAGTGATATCTATGGCCGCGGAGGATCCGCGGACCCTACCCGCACCGTACGCGAACCCTCCCCGAACCGAGCGCGCACCCTCCCAATCGCACGCGGAATGCTAATTGGCTGTCGAGCGTCTCTCTACATTCGAAACCAGGAACTGTTGGTGGCCATTTTCTGCCTCGGTAGAAGCGAGGCTGAAGAAGCAAGGGGAATAAGTGCGTAAAACATATAAAGGGGGCAGAGTGGAAATACTCTGACCCTCTAGAGGTGCTTAGGGGGTCCCAGAAGGACCCCCTGGGGCCCCCCTTTTTAAAAAAAAAAATAACCGGCGAAATGCGCGCACGGTGCGCGCCTCCTATCGCGTTGGATGCTCGGATTCTCTCGCGGTGGGTTCGCGGATCCAAGGAAAAAAAAAAATGAAATTGTTGGGAGATAAAGATTAAGCTTAAGTGTTTTGTTCTTGAGTGGCTCTAAAAAGAGCCATTGTGTTCATTGAGAGTTTTTGGTACCTATAAATAAGTACCTATACAGAGTCTAAAGTTGTTGAGGAAGACTCTGTTTCCTTCATCAGTAAAGTGTACTCCATCTCTCCTATACATCTCTTGCATATGAAAGCGCAGATTGTTATTGTAAATGGATCCCATTCTGTAGTCTCGGAGAAAAGCAGAAACAGATTTATTCACATGTTTCCTAGCTTTCTCTATCTGTGGACAAAAATGATTGGACCAGTTCCATTTCTGCCTTTGCCATATGTTAGAATACACAAAGGCAGTTTTAGGGAAAAGTGAAATCAGTTGTGCAAAGGTGTCCTTCATAAGCATTTCCAGACCTACCCCAGTCAAAGTGCCTAGGTCATTGCCACCACAGTGCACTATTATGAGGTCAGGGTGTTGCATTTGCATGAAGGATTTCACCAATGGCATCAATTGGTGCCACTTTAACCCTCTCTGTCCAATCCATTTAATGTCTACATTTGGCAAACCTAGGTCTTTGTGAATGCCTTTGTTTTCTGCATACCTTTGGCTCCAGAAAATGTAGCTGTGTCCCACAATCCACACTGTAAGCATCTTGTAAGGAGGTCTGGATGCACTCAGATGGTCTCTGTAAATGAAATGGCAGTTTGGAAAGTAAGATGTTTCTAAAATGGTGGCTAAGATGCAATTTTGAAAAAAGACAAGAAATCATTGGTTGTTTGACAACCTTCTACACTGAAAGGTAGGGTGCATATTTCTGTTTTTTAAACGCTTGATTCTTATTGGTTAACAAAAACAGATTGTAAGGAACATTATATATGATAAGCTGATATGTTGAGAAGTCAAGCACACTTGCTGTTTTGATTAGCAACATTGTGTGTGCTGAACTGTGTGCTCAGTACAGTGTTCCATGACCTGTTTCTATGGGCAGAAGGCAGATTGGGGGAAGGGTTGAAGTTTATGTCATTTGGAAAGGGTTGAAATGTTTAACCAATAGAAATGTGTGTTTGCTTTTGAATTTATGTGGGAAGGAATGTGATTTGAGGTTTACATGTATATGAGGGAAAATGAGAGGGAAACTTTGCCATTCTTTGGTTTTGCTGACAGGTGCACAGTGCAGAGATTCTGTATAAGAAAATCTGGTGTGTGACTGATATCTGATGTGTGACTGATATACTTCTTAATCTACAAAACATCTTGAAAGGTGAGTTATTTAATTGTGAGGGGATGTATGTAGACTATTTTTATTTTAATCAGACTAATGTATTTTTTCTGCTAAAGTGTAGGGAGTATTTTTTTTTCTCTACAATCTTATTGACAGTGTGTGTGCATGTAGAAACCATTTTGTGATAAGCATTTGTGTTTTTCATGTATTTGTAGAGAGATAACTGTGCAGTTTTTATATTTTGGTAGAATTAGAAACCAGTCATTGTTTATGAACTTGTGAAATGAGTTATGTTATGTTTCTATACTAAAATGTAGTACTACTTCTAGATGAAGAAATGTGTTTTGATATAGTGCAAGGGATAGTGTTTGTCTAGAACAACACAGTGAGTCTGTGTGCATTTGGGAACCACTGTGAGAGAAGCATTTGGTAACATCGTGAATTTGCTGACAGAAAACTGTTTTGAAACCTGTCATGTTGTCAAGTTTTAGTAGCATTAGAAGCCAGTCTTTGCTTATGTGTTGATTAAATTAGTCAGGCATTGACACTAAAGTGCAGTCGTGAAATATGTAGATTGTGTGCAGTTCCCTTATCCCTTCCAGTGTAGTGAATGAGTTTTGGTAAACTCCTAGGAATACTGGTGCTTGTCTAGAATCACACTGTGAGTCTGTGTACATTTGGGAACCACTGTCAGAGAAGCGTTTGGTAACATCGTGAATTTGCTGACAAAAAACTGTTTTGAAACCTGTCATGTTGTCAAGTTTTAGTAGCATTAGAAGCCAGTCTTTGCTTATGTGTTGATTAAATGAGTCAGGCATTGACACTAAAGAACAGTCGTGAAATATGTAGATTGTGTGCAGTTCCCTTATCACTTTCAGTGTAGTGAATGAGTTTAGGTAAACTCCTAGGAATACTGGTGCTTGTCTAGAATCACACTGTGAGTCTTTGTGCATTTGGGAACCACTGTCAGAGAAGCGTTTGGTAACATCGTGCATTTGCTGACAGAAAATGTTTTTGAAACCTGTCATGTTGTGAAGTTTTAGTAGCATTAGAAGCCAGTCTTTGCTTATATGTTGATTAAATGAGTCATGCCTTGACATTGATGTGCTGTACTTAAATATGTAGATTGTGTGCAGTCCCCTTACCCCTTCCACAGTAGTGAATGAGTTTTGGTAAAGTCCTAGGATAGTGTTGATTGTCTAAAATCACACTGTGAGTCTGTTTGCATTTGGGTAAGGATTGTGAGAGAAGCATTTGGTAACATCGTTTATTTACTGACAGATAACTGTTTTAAAACTTGTCATGTTGTCAAGTTTTAGTAGCATTAGAAGCTAGTCTTTGCTTATGTGTTGATTAAATGAGTCAGGCACTGACACTAAAGTGCAGTCGTGAAATATGTAGATTGTGTGCAGTTCACTTACCTCTTCCACTGTAGTGAATGAGTTTTGGTAAACTCCTAGGGATAGTGGTGCTTGTCTAGAATCACACTGTGAGTCTGTGTGCATTTGGGAACCACTGTCAGAGAAACGTTTGGTAACATCGTGCATTTGCTGACAGAAAACTGTTTTGAAACCTGTCATGTTGTCAAGTTTTAGTAGCATTAGAAGCCAGTCTTTGCTTATGTGTTGATTAAATGAGTCAGGCATTGACACTAAAGTATAGTCGTGAAATATGTAGATTGTGTGCAGTTCCCTTATCACTTCCACTGTAGTGAATGCGTTTTGGTAAATTCCTAGGGATAGTGGTGCTTGTCTAGAATCACACTGTGAGTCTGTGTGCATTTGGGAACCACTGTCAGAGAAGCGTTTGGTAACATTGCGCATTTGCTGACAGAAAACTGTTTTGAAACCTGTCATGTTGTCAAGTTTTAGTAGCATTAGAAGCCAGTCTTTGCGTATGCGTTGATGAAATGAGTCATGCTTTGACACTAAAGTACAGTACCATGTAGTATTGTCTTTACTGCCCCAGAACTGAAATTTTAATATTTTTACCCAGGCACTGTCCTAGAAGTAGTCTGATGATTTAGTCAGTTTCTAAGTACTTTATGTTGTGAACCATTCCTTACCAAATAGACTGCTTCAAATGTCCATGCAGTATGCATGTAGTTCTCTAACCACCTACACAGTTGTTTTTCACACCTTCGATTCTCTAGACAGTTTCCATACACTTCCAGGAAACACCCTATCACTCTCTTTGTAGTCTTCTAGTGACCCATTCTGCACCATGTAGTAATTCATTCACTGTGCCAAAACCCAAACATTTATAAATTAACCAATACACTCTCTTTCCAGTACTCTAATGATTCAGTTACTGTCTAAGTATTCATGCACTGAGCCAGCACTTAGCACATGGACTGCTTCAAACCCCTATGCACTATGCATGCAGTCTTTTAACCACCTAGAGATTTCTCTTTTATACTTTCAATTCCCTAGTCAATATCCATATAGTCCAGCAAACACCTTGTCACTCCCTTTGCAGTCTTTTAGTGACCTTTTTAGTACCAAGTACTAATCTGTGCGAAAAGTCTACCAGTTATAAATTCATCCAGGCAGTCTCCTTGCTGTAGTCTAATCATTCAGTCAGTACCCAAGTACTCATGCAGTGAGCCGGGCCTTAGCATATGGACTGCTTTAAATGCCTATCCAGTATGCATTCAGTTCTCTAATGAGCTACACAGTTGTCTTTCGCAGCTTCAATTCCCCAGTTAGTATTCATACACTTCTAGCAAACACCCTGTTACTCACCCAGTGTGTCTCTTTTTAGTACTGTAATCATTCAGTTAGTTAGCATGTAGTCTTTTTGTGAGGTAGGCTTTAGGGCATGAACTGCTTCAAAGTACTATGCATTATGTATGTAGTGTTTTAATCATCGTCACACTTGTGGTTCAGGGCTATAGTTTTTTAGTCTGTTTTTATATAAAATGTGTTTGTACAGTAATGGAATATTGTAAATTTGAAAGTTATTAATATACATTTATTTGTGACTCTTTTTTGCAGATACTGTTTTTCAACGTTAAAATCGAGAAAGTATGCCAGAAAAAAAAAGAAAAAGAAAAGAACAGAGACAGGAGGATTATTTGAAGAAACATCAACCACAAGTATTGAATGAAAAAGATAATGTGGCTAAAAGGAAAAAATCTTCTGGTAAGATCACGAAGCAATTTATTAAAAATGTTTGTAGGAGCAAACAGAATGTAGATAATGCTGCAACTTCAAATAATTTTTTGAGTAAGAAAAAAAATCAAATAAGAGGAAAAGTAAAGAAGCAAATGTTCAGTCAAAGGAGATAAAGTATGGTAAAAGAAGACAAAATCAGTATAAGGAATTACGCAAAAAAATATTTTACAAGAGAGTAGTGCATAATTTGCTGAAAGATGTAAAGAAATATAAAAAGAGAGCTTTATTTTATAAAAAGAAGAAGCATATTGAAAGCATTGTGGAAAAGGCTTTTGAAGTAAAAAGGAAACTGTTTATTTTAGTGTTGAACAGAATTCGATCACTAGATAAATCAATATATGTAATGAAGGCCAAAAGTAGGAGGAAAAGAGTTATTAATAAAAAAAAAAAATAGTGATGTTTTTTTGGGAGAATGGAAACACAGTTCTAGTTCAGAGCCTTTTTTTAATGAAGAGAGTTATCCACTAATTGAAAAATTATTGTACACAGTTGACACCAGTGGTAGAGGTTATGGGGTTAATGATGGTTGTCCAATGGAGAAAGAGAAAATAGTTGAAAGAAATGCAGAAGAAGTGATAGCTGATGAAGTTTTAGGGAGACGTGCTAAAAACCCTGTGTACACTTGGGATTGCAGTAGTGTTTGTAGTGTACGACAGGAATCTATTGAAAAATTATGTAGTTTTTTACTAGTCTATACTAAAAAAAGTGTAAAACAAAAGATTAAGCTGTTGCAAGGACTAGACCCTTGCAGAGTGAGAAAACATACTGGTTTGCAAGGTCATTCTCTGGCTTGTCTTTCTAGGAAAGTTTGTGAAAGTGTTTTTCACCATTTCAGAATGCTGGCAGTACATCATACTCAAATGCGGAAGTTAGTGAGAAGGTTGTATTATGCAAAAAGTCCAGCACTAAAGTTAAGTGAGTTGAACAGTGCTCTTTTGCGTGGGTCAGTTTCAGATGTGAAGCAGGTCTGTGAGGCTATTGAGTTTTGTTACTTTGGGCCTCAGCAAGAGAGTGAAGAAACTGACACATTAGTAGAAGAAAATGTTGAAGACAATGTAGAACCTGTAATTACAGAAAAATTTGAGGATGAAATGACAAAGTTTAAGGTAATTTCAGGTGAAAGACCAAATGTTTCTTGTATTTGTTGTCGGCGAAGTCACTATAAAAATCAGACTAGGGGTGTCAATCTGTATTTAAAAAGTGAAATAGAAGATAATGAGAAGTGGATGGAATTTGCAACTTATTTGTTGGTAGAGGATTGTTTTGATTTGGGATGTGAGCAGCGTATTTGCAAATTTTGTTATAATAAATTACATGAGAATAAAATGCCTGCTAGAGCTGTTCGTAATAATCTAGAGTTGGTTGCTATTCCTCCAGAGCTGATAGATTTAAATATGGACGTGTCTATTCTGATACAATGTGTTCACCCTTTTCAGGCTATTGTTCGTATGGAGCCCAATACAAGTAAATTACCTCCATCAGAGTTGCAAAGAGGATTGAAAGGAAGAGTTGTGTATTTACCATTAGATTTAAGGAAAAATGTTGAAACTATTGGTGTAGATCATGCAGAAAATGAGCCACTAGTCATTCTAGTTAATGGTGTTCCTACTAAGAATAAGAAAATCTGGCAAGAGTTAGTGGATGTTAGAAAAGTGCAAAAGGCATCATTGTATCTGATAAAAAATAATGAGTACTATAGAAATGTGTTTGTTGGAGAAGAAGAAATATATTTAGCAGAATATAGTGAAACATTATGTGGAAAAATTGAAAAAGTGGACATGTCCAGATGTGAAGAGATCTATGAACATTACAGTGTACATCCACTTCATTCCAAAGAGGTGATGGGGAATACAATTGAGTTGTTTCAAATGAAAAAAGCAACAGGAAGTCCCATGAGTGTATGGGAAGAGAGTTTGGAAGCTCGTTGTTTCCCGCAGTTGTTTCCAACAGGAAAAGGTGGACGATATGATGAACGTCCTGTGCAGATTCCTGCATCTGAATATCGGACAACAAGATTATATGCAGAAGATCCAAGATTTCGACAATGTATCCCTTATATGTTTCATCTTCTGTTTGAAAGTGACTTGTCTGGACTTTCATATGAAGTAAATCACATTTTAAAAACTGGAATGCATCTGCAAAATGTAACTGCAAAGGATTTTATGGATAAAGTGCATCAGAGAGATGATCATTTAGAATCTCAGTTGATTAATCTGATGGCATGTCAGCGTGGGACTAATGAATATTGGTACCGTCGACATGGAGAACTGAAATGCATGCTACGGAACTTGGGAACTCCTACATGGTTTGTTACACTAAGCTGTGCTGAGTATGCTTGGGATAATTTACTTGAATTTCTTCGAGAGGCAAATTCCAATATAAATAATATTGAATACAAGACACCTGGAGTATTGTGCTCTTTGGATCCTGTCAATGTATGCAGATATTTCAATCATAGATTTGAAGCTATGATGTCTTTCATCTGCAATAAAAAGAATCCTCCTCTTGGAGAAGTTGTGGATTTCTTTTGGAGAAAGGAGTATCAAGCAAGAGGTGCTCCTCACATACATATGTTGTTATGGGTCAAGGATGCCCCCAAATTTGGAACAGATTCAGATGAAAGTGTTTTGTCTTTCATTGAAGATTATGCTACGTGTGCTGTACCAAATAGCAGAGAAGACAAAAACTTAAAAGAACAAGTCTTACGATTTCAAAGCCATAGGTGTGGAAAATACTGTCGACGAAAGTACAAGTCAAAGGATAAGTTCTATACCAAATGTCGTTTTGGGTTTCCACGTCCTGTATTAGCCAAAGGAAGAGTGAACAGTTTCCTGTCAGCTGTACGACATACCATCACAAGAAAGTCTCCGAAAAACACCTACAACTTAAGAAGAAGCGAAGAATCGAAATACATAAATGACTACAACCCAGTTATTTTATCCATGTGGAACGCTAACATGGATATTCAGTATGTTGCGGACAATTCTATTGCTGTTGCTCGATATGTAACGTCTTACATTACTAAATCAGAAAAGACTGAATTGAAAGAAATGTGGGAAGAGATTTCTCACGAGAAGAGTCTAAGTAAGAAATTATACAGTTTCAGTTTGAAAATGTTATCGCATCGTGAAATTGGAGCATATGAATGTTCAGATCGGTTATCATCTGCAAGTCTATATTCCAAAAGTAGAAGAATCATTTGGGTGAGTCTAGGTCTTGCAGGAATGCAAAATCGGGTACTGAAATCTGTTCAAGAAATTGAATATTTAGCAGAAAATGACCCTGAAAGTAGAGATATTTTGAAAACCAATATGTTGGACACATACTATCCAAAGAGAAGTCATCATCTTGAGAACATGTGTCTCTATGAAGTGTTGCAAAACTACACTTTTAATCAGAATATTACAGAGAACATCAACGATGGAAAATATGGAGTGATTGGTTCTGAAGGATGTCTGGTGAAACAAAGGAAAGGAAATGTAATTAATCACAGAAAACTGAGTTGCAACACTGTTGACAAAAGGGAATTTTACTATTTAGCCCTTTTGCAAATGTTCAAACCATGGCGTTCTGAACTGGAATTACTTGAAGATTTTCCCAGCTATGAAGATTCATTTAATGCTTGTAAAGATAGCATACAATGCAGTGCTTTCGCAAATTATGTGAAAATGTTGAATGATGAAATTGATCAAGAAGCTACAATTGCAGCTGAGATTGCTAGAGACAGTTCTCAAGATAGTCAAAGTTCTACTGCACTGAGTCAAGATCCACTTGGACAACCAATTGTTGAAAATGAAGCAGCGATTGCCATGAATGAGGTGGAAACAGCAATGTATCAAGCACAAGAAGATGCAATACAGTTAGGAAACTTGGAAGAGCAACTAAATGTTGAACAGAAACAAATATATCAACAAGTGAAAGAGCAGATTGACCATGGATTACTTCATGAAAAGAAAGACTGCTCATGTACATCATTCTAACCTATCCCAATGTATGTGAGTGGTCAAGCTGGAACAGGAAAGAGTTTCTTAATTAAAGTAATTACAAGTTATCTGCAAAAAAAAACTGAGTCGCATTTGTCTTGTGTTGTCACTGCTCCAACTGAGTTGGCAGCACATAACATTAAAGGAATTACTTTACATCGTTTACTAATGCTGCCAGTAGAGCATGAGAACAAATTGGAATACCACAAGCTATCTGGAGAAGCTTGTTGTGAAGTTTCAAGAGTCCTGAAGAAAATGAAACTTCTCATTATTGATGAGGTGAGCATGGTCTCAAACTTGATGCTTGCCTTTGTGCATTTAAGAATGCAGCAAATTCTTAAAACAGACTATGACGTGTTATTTGGAGGAAAACACATCATAGTTTTTGGAGATCTACTGCAACTGACACCGGTAAAAGGACAACCGGTATTTAACCTCTTCAGTGCCCCGCCCTTTCCACGCCCTGTGCCGGGCGTTTCATTAGCGGGCGGGGTTCATGACGAGATGGTCTCGTCATGGGCACAGCGCAACCGCGGCCCATGACGAGACCATCTCGTCATGGGCACTGAAGGGGTTAAAACACTTGCCCATGAAGATACCAGAAAGACTCTTGGCAGTGTTGGTAATGTGAACATTTGGAGTAATTTTGAATACAAAGAACTGACAACAAATATGCGACAGGCAAATGATGCTGAATATGGAAGTATTCTTCAAGATATAAGAATTGGAATTCTTTCAAAAAAAGGGAAAGAAGCTCTGGAGAGTCGATTACTTTGCAATGTCTTTCCAAATGAAAATGCAGTTGCTGCAAAAGTGTACGTGGAAATTGCTAAAAATAAGTAAGTGATTTGCTTAATGCCAACACTGCGTGAGTGTTCAATATTCAACGAAGAATTATTAAAATTGGAAAATGAAGAAATTGTCAAAATGGAAGCCATCGATAAAATACTACATGAAGGAATCACTATTATTTTAACGGGTAAGTTGAGTTCAAAACTAGATTGTTTAGAAAAAAAAATATCTAAAACTGCTGATTTGGAAAAGACACTGTATGTGTGTGTAAACTGTCGGGTAGTTTTAAGGCGTAATTTGGATGTAGAGAAAGGTTTAGTTAATGGTGCAATGGGCAAAGGGGTGGATTTTGTGAATTATCAGAGAAAAGTAGGAATTGAATTTTTAAAAATTAAATTTGATCAGATTGATGAAGTTAAAGAAATTGGTCGTTGTTCAGTTCATTTTTTGCTTGTTAAAGATTTATATGTCCGTAGGAAACAATTTCCATTTTCTCTGGCATATGCAGTGACTATTCATAAATCTCAAGGATTAAGTGTAGACAGTGCATTGGTGAACATTGGATCTACTGTATTTAAAGAGGGTATGGCATATGTTGCTTTGTCGCGAGTCAGAACATTATCTGGTTTGTTTTTGATTGATTTTGATGAGACAAAGGTTACTGCAGATGCAAACTGTGTAAAAGAGTATAATAGGTTAAGAAGGGTGTATGCTCCAAATTTAGGTCAATATCCTGTATTTGAAAAGCGTGTGGTTGGTCGAAAAAGAAGGTTAGAGAATATCTGTTCTGAAGGTATCAAGAAAAGAAAAGAACAAGATAATGTTGTGATTGCAGGTAAAAAGAAATTGGACACTGTTGAAGAGATTGTTGGTTATCAGTTTGAAAACAGTTCTGGTGTCAACTGCTATGCTAATGTAGTGGTCTATGTTGTTTTTTTATCTTGAAGATTTGCAAGAGCAAATTATGGAGAATCGGCAAAAAAGATGTTGTTCTCTGTTGCAGTCTGTTTATGAAAAATTGACAACAGATAGAAGTAAAATACAATCTGTTTCAGATGTTCGTAGTCTTTTGGATGTGAGTTCTGGTTCTACACAATTTACACAAAATATCCAATAAGATGCTCAGGAATTTTTAATGTATATGCTTACCATTTTTGAAAATGAAGGTGTAGAAATAGAAAATATTTTTGGCCTTTCTTACAAATGGGAACATCATTGTGAAAATTGCATGTATACATGTAGCACCAATGTAGACACTGAGAGATTTCTGTATTTAACATTACCAGACTGTAAATCAGTGGCTTTCAATAAATGAGTGAAAGGTGCAAATCAAAACATGGAGTGTAGCCAATGTAAATCAGAAATGTTATCCAAATTATTGTTAACAAAATATGGAAAATACATAATTTTAATGATACAACGTTGTACAGCTGATGGAAGAAAATTGGATACTTTAATAAAACAATTTGTAGCAGCACAAATATCAATATCAGGAAGGACTTTTGTAGCAATTGCAATGATTTTCCATGATGGTCCTTCCACCACATCTGGACATTACACTGCCTATCTAAAATGTGACAAAGGCTGGACACTTTGTAATGATGCCCAGTTGGTTTTCAAACAACGTTTGCCTAGGGAATTACAAAATTCCTACCTAATATTTTTGAAGCCAAAGTTTTAGGAAGCTAATTTACTCTCTGAGGAATTTATTATTATAATTTAATAGAACTACCATTGGACAGTTTACATAAAGAAAAAGTGCAAAAATACCATTTGGCCTCAAGGAAAGGTATATTTTTGAATTTTGGACTTTTTGGTGGTCATTTATTCGGTGATTATTTTAATGTGGCAACATTTACAGTTTTTATAAGTTAAAGTTATAAAATTTTGTAATCTGTAAGCATTTCATATGTGTATGATTTGTATTTTCTGGTATTTTACTGAGAATAGTATGTTGTTTTTTTTTTAACAATCTTTCTGATTGTTTTTTTTTTTGTGCCCGCTGTTAAGTGATGAGTACCATTGAAATCACTATTTCGAGTGAAATTCAATATATTCTGAGAACAGCAAAAAAGGCAAACAAATTACTTTGTGGAAATTATGTTGTGTTGTAAAAAATGTATTATTATATGTTATAATTTTTATTTTATTTTCTTTCACAGATTCAAATTTTAAAATGAACAATTTTTACGAATTTATATTTGAAAGAAAAATAGGCAAAAATGAATAACATTTTTTATTCCTATTACTGTGAAGGTAAGTTTAACTAAGTCTCAATATGGAGAATGAAGAGGCCTGCAAGAATCTACAAAGTTGAAACACGTTTCTTAAAACACTTTGTTTATGTAGTTTTGAAATTTGACCATAATCAGATATCAAATCACCTGCAAAAAAAGAGATTTGAGGGGTTCATAATATTTCATCTTTTTAGCTGTTGAAGGACCGCAATTATTTCAATCATTCTTCTTTGAACATCTTTGCAGTCAAAATTCTGTGCTTACCTTCTATCATTCGCAAGGAAATTTTAAAACGGAAATATGTCACTTTTAGTAACATAGTTATTGTGTAAGATATTCTTTCATATTTTCAAAGAGAGGAAAAGGCACTCTGTGCACTTTTTATACTCCATGAAAATAAAACTTCATCCTGCAGACCACTTTCGGATGAAAGGGTGTTCTATAAGTGTTGTTGTGCATGATTGCACTTAATACTCATAGAACAAGACAGAGGTCTAGATTTATTAGAAATCGTAAATCTCGATATGTGTGTGAATGGTGCACCATTCTACAATTGGTGTAGGAAAGCACAACAAAGAGAATTGTTTTAATTTCTCCACATTTTTATTTCTTCAATGCATGCTGAAATGTTCAGCATACATTGAAGGAGAAAAATGCATTTTCTCATTGTTTTTGTACAGGAAGCTGTGTCTTCCTGTAGAAAAACAAACAGCACATGACACAGATATCCTTGCACTATTGTGCAAGGGTGCCTGTGTCACCACATGGCTGCAGTTTAAGCAGCCGTGCAGAGGGAAGCATAGATTTGCAACATATTTATGTACATATGTTGCATCCCTGTGCTTCGGAAGTACTACAGCACACAGCAGTTAAAGAGGTTACTGTGTGATGCTGCAGCACTTCCTTATAGTTCTGCACTTATACATTCACCATACGCTACTAATGCATTCATTCAGTCAATTACATACTACACATACATTCATCTAAACTTTCACACACTAACAAAGAAATTTAGCTCTTTTTTTAAACCAGGAAAGTTAGTTCTAAAAAGAACTTTTTTTTTTCTTCTTTCTTCTTTTATGTTTGTTTGGGGGGTTATTGAACAATTTAGTGTTTTTTTGGGTTTTCTGAAAAAAAAACCCCAAAAAACAGGAGAAACCAAACAATGAACTTCAGGGAACAGTAAAAAAAACTAAAAAAAAACCTAGCAAATATGACTTTCCTGCCGGCGGCAGATGAGGTCGATTGACTGCTCGCCATAGCACAAAGTCTTATTGCACTTAGTGCAGAGCACTTTTAAAAATTGAAATTGAGGACGGATGTCCAAGGTTGAGTCTGAGGGATGCACTCTTGACGTGCTCGGCTGCGATGAGGTGGATGGCACAGGAGTGTCTCTCATGCGTCGGCACTCTTCACGTGCAAGATTGTTTGGATGAAGGCTCCTCATGTGCTTCATCATACTTGCCGTGCCGCAAGAGTATTTCTTGGTGGGATCCCCTCTCGATAAGACTCTTTTGCAAATCTTACATGTGACCAAGGTGGCATTGGTCTTATTCTGTCCTTCGGGAAAAGTAAAAAATTTCCACACCACTGAAGCAAAATGTTTTTTCTGTGGTTCCTCCGGCAAAAATTCATCCTCAGAGGTTTGAGGTGATGCAGGTGATGCCTGCTGCCCTGAAGACATTTTTGGTTGCAAAAAGTTAGAACTAAGTGTATACTTAGTCTAAAAAATCTTCTTCTGTCCAAAGAGATGGTTCTCCAAAGAAGCTCAAAGAAGAATGATTGAAATGGGTGGGGTCTTTCAGTAGTTAGAACAGGAAGTGTAATGAACCAATCAAATCTCTTTTTTTTGCAGGTCACATGGGATCCGCGCACCGTGCGCTTACGCAACACGCACCCAGCGCGCATCCGCGAAATTGAATTAAAAACAAATATAGCATTAGATGTCAAAATATATTAGTTTTAAGACTAGTTTAGAGTTTGTCTTCAATTAATATTCAAATCCAATACATAAATATGTGTTTTTAAATGTTAAATACTTCGAGGGATCCGCGCAACCAACACGTCAAAGACGCATATGACGTATCGCGGAAGCGCGTAAACGTCGCGTTACGTACATTGAACGTGTCGCGTATAGGCTGGGAGTCGCGTACCGGTCGCACAGCGATCGCGCACTAAACACGTACCCAACGCATACCATGCGCGGATGCTATCGCGTACGGCTTGTGAACGGTGCGCGGATCCAAAAACATTTGAAAAAAAATATATCTAAAATAAAGTTTTGAATAATATAAAAAAATATGTTTGAAAAACACATTAAGTTCAAATAATATTTTTAAATTTTTAAAAGAATTAATTGAAGAAATATGTTTAAAAAGTGATGATAAAAAGTATTTAAAAAAAAATAAAGAAAATAACACACTGAATTTGAAAAATATAGAAATGCAATCAAAATCATTAAACATGATATCTTTAGAGATAAGTTATAGATAGGAATTAGCATTTAAAAAACCTTTGAAATTCACTGAAAAAAACGTAGATTTCATGCATGTTATAGTTAGGAATTGGCATTTAAAAAACCTTTGAAATTCACTGAAAAAACCAAAGGTTTCAGGGGCGTTATAGTTAGGAATTGGCATTTAAAGAACCTTTGAAATCCACTGAAAAAACCATAGGTTTCAGGGGCGTTATAGTTAGGAATTGGCATTTAAAGAACCTTAGAAATTCACTGAAAAACCCATAGGTTTCAGGGGCGTTATTGTTAGCTGCACATTTCTCTCGTACAAAACCCTAGAAATTCCCCTGTTATAGTTAGTTCAGCTAACTATAACTCGCGCCCCCACAATGCACTGCTGATGACGTCACATATTACATCACTCATGACATGGTCAGTGACATCACTGATGACATCACTGATGACATCTCAAATGACATCACTGATCACATCACTGATGACATCATCCATGTGATAAATTAGTGCATCTTCTCACACCCTAATATAACCTTTGATACACCGACTCAAAATTTCAGACGGCCATTTTGACAACCATAGATACTCCAATACCAATAACTACTCACCCACTCATTGACTCTTAGGTCTACATACATCTCCACTCACTCACCTGTACTGTCACTCATACTTACAGTCACTCTGTGCGTTTATACACCTATATAGACACTCACACACCGCCAATCATCCATTGAGGTACTGACACATCTAGTCAGTCATGCAAATAATTAATCACAGTAAAATGTACTCACCTATACAGTTAAAAACACTCAAGTTCACTTACTCATAAAAATACTAACAAATTCTGTGTCTTCCTGCAGAAAAACAAACAGCACATGACACAGATATCCTTGCACTATGGCGCATACAGCCACTCCCAAAATCACACACTCTCACATATAGATAGTTATATACTCTTACACACATATACACTGCGTTTCACATATGTAGTTACTGACACATGTACAACTGAGATATACATTCAATCACTAACACACCCATACATACACTCACCAAACCATACAGTCTATCACAGATGCACTCTTAAAAACATGCACCCACTGAATCACCCACTCACACATCTAGTCACAGAGTCACACACACCCTACCCACACAAACACTCGGGCACCCATACAGATACTCAGACAACCAATCAATAACCCATATAGACACTCATATAGCTATTCACAAAACCATGCAGCCACTTATACACCAACACACAGACACATACAGACATTCACACAGTTTAGTCACTAGTCTGCAGTAAGATACATTTAATGACTCACTTATAGACTCAGTTACGCACCTAGAAAATCATCCATTCACACACTTGTACACCCACTTATTTTTCAACAGGCCTTTCCCTATATGTATTAAACATAATAAAACTGTTCAGAAACACATACTCAATGGATGATGTCATCAGTGATGTCATCAGTGATGTCATTTGAGATGTCATCAGTGATGTCATCAGTGATGTCACTGACCATGTCATGAGTGATGTAATATGTGATGTCATCAGCAGTGCATTGCGGGGGCGCGAGTTATAGTTAGCTGAACTAACTATAACAGGGGAATTTCTAGGGTTTTGTACGAGAGAAATGTGCAGCTAACTATAACGCCCCTGAAACCTATGGTTTTTTCAGTGAATATATATATATATTTTTTTTTTTACCAAAGTGCCCAAAGCAACGAGAGTGCACTCGACATCAGAAGAACCTCACGGTTTATTAACGAGCAAAGCATGCTCCATTGTCTGTGTCAAAGTTCTCATCCGACGCCTTTCGAGGCTGTGTGCCTCTTAGTCATGGATTCCCTTCTTTTCAAAACCAGCAGATGGCTCCGATAATAGCCTGCTCATTTACATAGCCCTCGTGGGCCTCACGTGATTTCCTCAATGCAGGTCGGGCATTGTGGTTCCAATCGGAGTTACATTTTTCACCCTCCACGGGGCTCTGCTGCATGTAGAAATATTAAAAGGATTTGTTATACTCTAGTAGGCCACAACACTGAATGTGTGCTGATTATTCCGCTTCTGAGGTGCTGAAAGAGTTTTGGCATAGTTCCAACTCACAGCCTTTCCTTTAAATATTGGGAAATGGTGCACTCTCCATGGCAGGGCTGCCGTGCGATAATTTTTCCCCCAAAGTGCCCAAAGCAACGAGAGTGCACTCGACATCAGAAGAACCTCACAGTTTATTAACAAGGAAAGCATGCTCCAATGTCTGTGTCAAAGTTCTCATCCGATGCGTTTCGAGGCTGTGTACCTCCTAGTCATGGATTCTCTTCTTTTCGACACCAGCAGAAGGCCACGACACTGAATGTGTGCTGATTATTCCACTTCTGAGGTGCTGAAAGAGAATACATACATGTGTGTGTGTGTGTGTATATATATATATATATATATATATATATCTATATATCCATACAAAACTGCTCTCACAATGAAGTCGCAGCACACGACGTTTGTTTCACCTTGTTTATTCAGCAGGCAGCAGCCAAACAGATCGTGCCTTCCCAGCGTTGTGTCTTAAGGCCTTGAGCCAAACGCGTTTCTGGAAATGTTTCCCTTGATCACTGGCTGGCCTATATATATATTGCATCAAATTGAATCTAAGTATATAGTTGACTTGAGAACCCTGACCCCGCTCGGTTTAAACAGTGAAGAAGAGCTATGGGTCCACATAGGACAGATCAGTTCATCTACACTGACACCTATAAGCCCCTTATAGAGTCGTTCTCTCTTCTCAAATTCTTGTTTAGAGCTCTACTTTAAGTGAAATCATGATGTTGGTGTTTTTTTAAGGGTGGTAGGCACTATTTAATACATTTGGGTTTTTGAATATCAAGTGAGTTTTCGTTACCCTAGTAGGAGCTAGTGCCCAACCATTACATTAGCATATCTGATATGCATTTTTCCCTGCGCTGTGTATGAGTAGAATGCCTGACTAGGGTTTTATTAATCACCCGGTGTGCCCATTCAGGGCTTTATTTACCTTGGTCAATAGTAACAGCTGATCAATGATCCTCACAGTATGGAGGTATGCTGGTTTGACAATAGGCGGGAGACTGATTTGCCTATTCAGCGCTCAATATTAGTGGCACCCCACTGATGTCATCAGTGATGTTATCAGTGATGTCACTGACCATGTCATGAATGATGCAATATGTGACATCAATAGCAGTGCATTGCGGGCGCGCGAGTTATAGTTAGCAGAACTATAACAGAGGAATTTCTATGGTTTTGTATGAGTGAAATGGCCAGCTAACTATAACACCCCTGAAACCTATGGTTATTTCAGTGAATTTCAAAGCTTTTTTAAATACTAATTTTTAAGTGTGATAGTAGTTATGCCTATTTTTTTGCACTGATTTTCTACAGTTTTTTAACTGTTTATTTATACATATTTTATTCATTAAATAACATATATTTTTCTGAAAATTGCAACATTTTTTTTTTTAATTAAAACTGAAATATTGATTAATTTTCTTGTTTTCATTTTTTATTTTAATATATTTATATTATCTTCTTTAAAAAAATCAAATTTTTTTCGGCGTCGCGCACTCAAAGTGTACACATCGCGGTGGGTGCTCGCATTCTAGCTGCCATTTAAAAAAAAGTCATGAAGGATCCGCTTATGGTGTGCAATGGCTGCGTGTTTTTCAGTTACATCATATACATTTAATATCACGTGATGTGCACGATTGGTATGCGACCAGTCCGTGACTCCTGCTCCCGCACATTCGCGACACATGCACATTACGGTACGAGATGTTTGCGCGGTTGCGTGTCCGGCGTGACGTCATATACGTGCTGGGGCGCGCTGGGTGCGCGACTCCCGCAAAAAATGTGTATGTTCCAAAATGATATGTATGTGTCTTTAATATACATATTAGGGCAAGAGATTATGTAAGATATTCATAAAAATAATATATTTGTACTTATAATAAATTTATATTATTTTTGAATATATTTTCGCGAAGTCGGGTGCATGCATCGTGAGTGCAGAAAACCAGGTCAGCAGAGCTGCTGTAGAGCCAGAGAACCAGGTCAGCAGAGCTGCTCTAGAGCCTAAGAACTAGGTCAGCAGAGCTGCTGTAGAGCCAGAGAACCAGGTCAGCAGAGCTGCTGTAGAGCCAGAGAACCAGGTCAGCAGAGCTGCTGTAGAGCCAGAGAAACCAGGTCAGCAGAGCTGCTTTAGAGGGAGGGAACCAGGCCAGCAGAGCTGCTTTAGAGCCAGAGAACGAGGAGGCCAGCAGAGCTGCTTTAGAGCCAGAGAACCAGGTCAGCAGAGCTGCTTTGGAGCCAGAGAACCAGGTCAGCAGAGCTGCTCTAGAGCCAGAGAACCAAGTCAGCAGAGCTGCTTTAGAGCCATAGAACCAGGTCAGCAGAGCTGCTTTAGAGCCAGAGAACCAGGTCAGCAGAGCTGCTCTAAAGCCTAAGAACCAGGTCAGCAGAGCTGCTCTAGAGACAGAGAACCAGGTCAGCAGAGCTGCTGTAGAGCCAGAGAAACCAGGTCAGTAGAGATGCTTTAGAGGGAGAGAACCAGGTCATCAGAGCTGCTCTAGACGGAGAGAACCAGGTCAGCAGAGCTGCTCTAGAGCCAGAGAACCAGGTCAGCAGAGCTGCTCTAGAGACAGAGAACCAGGTCAGCAGAGCTGCTGTAGAGCCAGAGAAACCAGGTCAGTAGAGATGCTTTAGAGGGAGAGAATCAGGTCAGCAGAGCTGCTCTAGACGGAGAGAACCAGGTCAGCAGAGCTGCTCTAGAGCCAGAGAACCATGTCAGCAGAGCTGCTTTAGAGCCATAGAACCGGGTCAGCAGAGCTGCTTTAGAGCCAGAGAACCAGGTCAGCAGTGCTGTTGTAGATCCAGAGAACCAGACCAGCAGAGCTTCTCTGTAGCCTAAGAACTAGGTCAGCATCGCTGCTCTAGAGCTAGAGAACAGGTCAGCAGACCTGCTGTAGAGCCAGAGAAACCAGGTCAGCAGAGCTGCTTTAGAGAGAGAGAACCAGGTCAGCAGAGCTGCTTCAGAGCCAGAGAACCAGGTCAGCAGAGCTGCTCTAGCTGACACTGACTGACTGACTGACACTGACTGATTGACACTGACGGACACTGACTGATTGACACTGACGGACACTGATTGACTGACACTGATTGACTGAAACTGACTGACTGACACTGACTGACTGACACTGACTGACTGACACTGATTGACTGACACTGACTGACACTGATTGACTACTCTACTACTCTACTACTCACAATCTACTACTCTCTACTAACTCTCTACTACTCACTCTCTACTACTCTCTACTACTCTCTACTACTCACTCTCTACTACTCACTCTCTACTACTCACTCTCTACTACTCTCTACTGCTTACTCTCCACTACTCGCTCTCTACTACTCGCTCTCAACTACTCTCTCTACTTCTACTTCTCACTCTCTACTATTCTCTCTACTACTCACTCTCTACTACACACTCTCTACTACTTGCTCTCTACTACTCGCTCTCTACTACTCGCTCTCTACTACTCTCTAGTACTCACTCTACTACTCACTCTCTACTACTCTACTACTCACGCTACTACTCACTCTACTACTCTCTACTAGTCACTCTCTGCTACTCTCTCCTACTCACTCTACTACTCACGCTCTACTACTCTCTAATACTCTCTCTCTGCTACTCACTCTCTACTACTCTCTACTACTCACTCTCTACTATTCACTCTCTATTACTCGCTACTACTCACTCTCTACTACTCACTCTACTACTCACTCTCTGCTACTCTCTCTACTACTCTCTACTACTCACTCTCTACTCTCTATTACTCGCTCTCTACTCTCTACCTATCTCTACCCCTCTCTCTACTATTCTCTACCTCTCTACCTCTACACCTCTACCTCTCTACCTCTCTCTACACGCACACATATGCACATATATATATGCATATGCATTTATATATATGTATGTGTGTTTATTTATATATATACATACATATATATAATCTGCATATCTATATAAATATAAATGCATGCATACATATACATATACATATATGCATGCATATGCATGTTATTTACATCAAAGTTTGAAAAACACTACTAAAAGCAAAGCTAAAAAGCCACCTAATTACAAACAGAATTGCTTTAACTTAAACGAGGGCGAGACCTATTGCATTTTCAATGCTTGTTTACTTTGGTTCCATCAAGAAGGCATTCAGATGTGTCACACATTTGTCATAAATTTTGAATGGTAGCACTCTAGTTGCTCATTAGATTACTGTAGTAAAGCTACTGCTCACCAGGGAAGTGTGCTGCTGGTATTCAAAGTGCATGTTTCAGTCTGCATGTCAGAATTGTTTAATGAAATAGAAGAGGATTTGAGAAGTCAAAATGTGCTCTAATTTTTCTTTCTGCAGCACTAATCATAATTTCTATGGCAAAATGAACCCCCTCATGTTGTTCCTTTGCTAATTAAATGTTTTAAGTGTTATCACTTTATTCCAATCAAGATGGCTTCAGGTGTGCCATACTTTTGTCATAAGTAAGACTGTTAGCGATCTACTTGTTCCTTAGAACACTCTGGGACATTCTGTCATTGGGCTATACTTGGGCTACATCTGGGTGATATTTGTGCTACATTTGGGCTCTTTTGTCTCTGGTGGCCATCTTGGGAGACTTATTTGTTATGGAGTTTCCTAATTTCCTCCTTTACTACAGTCTCCTCAGTAGGAATACTTTCGGGTTTTTTACTTTGATTCCATCAAGAAGGCATTCAGATGTGTCACACATTTGCCATAAATTCAGAATGTTAGCACTCTAGTTGCTCATTAGATCACTGTAGTAAACGTACTGCTCACCAGGGAAGTCTGCTGCTGGTATTGAAAGTGCATGTTTCAGTCTGCATGTCAGAATTTTTTAATGAAATAGAAGAGGATTGGAGAAGTCACTCAAAATGTGCCCTAATTTTTCTTTCTGCAGCACTAATCATACTTTCTATGGCAAAATGAACCCCCTCATTTTGTTCCTTTTTAAATTAAATGTTTTAAGAGTTACCACTTTATTCCAATCAAGATGGCTTTAGGTGTGCCATACGTTTATCATAAGTAGGACTGTTAGCGCTCTAGTTGTTCTTTGGAACACTCTGGGAAGCTGCAGTAGAACACAAAGGAATCAACTGACAGTCTCTGCCCTTGTTGGATGTACATGTTTTACTGAGAATATGAGACTTCATTCTTACATGACTGAGAAAGATAATGTGAATTTACAGAAAATATGCTCTCAGTTTAGCTTATAGATCACCTTCCAAACCTCTGTGGGAAAAGCATGTGAAAATAGTTTTCTCTCAAACATGATTCATGATATCCCAGCAGAAGGCTTTTTCACATGGTAAAATCACCTTAGAACATACCACAATTCCTAAAGGCAGTATGGTACCATCAACAAATGATTTATAATGTAACTAAAGTCTTAAAACCTTCTATTAACTGCAATGCTTTTTAATGAGGTGCTATCATGTATATTGGTCCCAAGATGGCTGCCAACACTTCTTGGATGAAGTGCTGACAGCCAATCAGATCTCACGATGAGATGTGCGGTTAGGCTCCGCCCAGATATATATGTGATTTTACTTTTGATTTTCTCAGCAACTACTGAACGGATTTACACCATTTAAGCAAAAGTCACGACTCTGAACCAAGGTCTACCTTTCTGCCAAATTTGGTGTAATTCCGTTCAGCAGTTCGGGCTGTTGTTCCGGCTAAAGTTCCTGTGGGAAATTGCATGGGGAAAACACGTTTTGGGACCCCCCTTTTTTCTCAGCCCCCGCTACACGAATCATCCCGAGACTTTCAGGATAGGAGCGGACCGGAGCTGGCCAAAAGTTTTGAAAACATTGCGAGGATTCGTCAATGGGCGCCAAAGTTATTCCAAATAGAATGTTGCGGATTTCCTATGGAAAATAGGTCCTACCTATAACTACCTACTGGCGACCTCCAGTAGGTTATATATATCTATATCTATCTATCTATATCTATCTATATATATATATATATATATATATATATATATATATATATATATATATATATTTTTTTTTGCATGTTGTCTCTGTGTGCAAGGCACACTGGGTGTATTCCATGTTGTGTTCCCACGTTTGTTTGCACCAGTTCATGCAGTCTGCAACAGCAGCCTGCATGAGTTTGGTGGTGGGTCCTTAGGGTGGCACAATACTTGCTGCTGCCGATGGGTGGACCCCACATAAACCGCTGATTGGCACGTTGGATGCCATTTCTAGGACATCAAACATTGAAATGCTGCCTAATGGAGCTGCAAAGTTCTGCGGGTTGCACAGCTGGAAGGTAAGTCGAAAAACTGTCGGAATTTATTTCCGGTCCAGATTTATTGAAGTGTTGCGGCATGAAGTGGCTTGCCGAATGCAGCAAAGGATCTTTTTTATGTGAGCAGCATGGGAAAAGCTGCCAGGTTTCACGCCAGGGGTAAATGTTTTGACTATTCCATTAGGCACTTGCAATTTACTTGGTAGTGGATTTTTATGAGGGAGTAAGCAGCACGGGAAAAGCTGCCAGGTTTCATCCCAGGCAAGTGATTTGACTGTTCCATTAGGCACTTGCAGTTTACCCAGTTGTGGGTCACTGGGCAGGGTTTCTCCCAAAAACATCAGGCCCGAGCCCTCCTTAACTGGGCTTACTATTGGCAACTCGAATGAAACAATAGAGCGAAGGTTGTTACAAACATGGGAAACCATCTTAAGGCTGCCATTCTTGGTGGAAATTTGAACTCTGCCTCAATGCTGACCCTGAGAGTAAAAGAACGTGCTGCACAAGTGAAATCTACGTCTGCAAGAGCAGACCGCAGCCTTCAGTTTCGCCAGGGGTCAGGGATGGCGACAAGCCCATTTAGCTCAGAAGACCTGACTACTGCCTATAAAGAAGGAGAAGTGGGAGTTGTAGATGTACGCTATTGTACGGCCTGGCAAAGTTTGGCTTTCCTGCCCAATTTATTATAATTCTTCAGTATCTGTATCAAGGTGCAAAAGCAAAGGTGTTTGTAAATTCAGTTCTTGCAGGGGCAGTTTATATAAACAGGGGAATCCATCAAGGGTGCTCTCTGTCTCCAATCCTATTTACCTTCTTCATCAAGCCCCTGGCAGTACGGATTCATAGGAATGAAGGGATTGACCAAATTAAAACTGTTTGCGAATTATATCATCCTATATCTTAGACTAGGGAAGCAGATCATCCAAAAGATGGTAGATGTGTTTGTGCAATTTAAAATGATTGGGGGATATAAAATTATTGAGAATAAAACTGAATTACTTCTTTTTAATACTGCAGTTAGGCCAGCTCGCAAAACCAGATTCGCCAACTGGGCATTTTTGTAATGAATCGCTTCTCCCAGCTCTATCAATTAAATTATGTGGCTATGATAAAGAAGATTAAGGAACTGTTGGATAGATGGGCACTCCTTCCCCTTACTCTAGTCGGCACGGTAGCCCTTATTAGCTGGTTCGGTGCGCATGATGGAATGGTTCTGTCATGCTCTACAGTGCTCGTGTGCAGAGGACGGAACCATTCCGTCTGATCGGCTCATTTCATTTTCACTGCCTAAGTGCTCACAGGGCTATCTCAGCCTCCCAAGCACATAGGCAGATGGGAGAGGTATCATTGGAAAAGGCCTAGTCTCCCCTTTCCAATGGTACCCTTCCCTAGTGGATCCATGCTTGGGGTTCACCGAGGGAGGGCAATTCCCAAGCAGGGATCCACTCACTAGACACCAGGGAGGGGGGAGCGGCCCCTTGGGCAAGGGCTTTTGCTCCCCCTATATATTATGGCGATATTCAGTCTTTCTGCCCTCCTGATCTGCCCTCCAGGGGGGCTGAAAGCACACTAGATGCCATGGATTATTTTGTTTTGAATACTTAGGGGTGGAGGCTGCCCTAAATGAACATTATAATGCCCCCCACCCTTCCCAAAAATTGACATAGTCTTTCTGCCCCCCCTGGGGTGCAGATGGGGACAACAGCCCCCGATCTGTTGCCCGGGGGGGGGGGCAGAAAGCCCACTAGGCACCAGGGATTATTGTTAATTTTTTTTAATAAAAGAGGAGTGGGGGCTGCCCAGAATGGGCACGCCAATGACCCCACCTGCTCATACCCTAATAATAACAGTATTTCTGCTCCCAAGAGGCAGATGGGGGTTATTACCCACGATCTGCCTCCCTCGCGGGGGTAGAAAGCCCACTAGACACCATGGATTTTTTTCTTATAAAAGAGTGGTGGGGGCTGCCCAGAATGAGCATGCCAATGCTCCCACCCCCCCAAAAAAATGGGCACAGTCTTTCTGCTCCCATTGGGGGCATATTACGGCAATAGCCCCCGATCTGCCTCCCGGGGGCCAAAAACCCACTAGGGATAAATTATTTCCTTGTGCGTGGGTGGGGGCTTCTCTCAAGGAGCAAGCAGATGCCCCCCAAAAAACAGGCACAGTCTTTCTGCCCCCCTGGGGGACAGATATGGGCAATAGCCCTCGATCTGCCTGGGGGGGGGGGGGGTAGAAAGCCCACTAGACACCAGGGGCTATTTTTACTTTGTGTAGTGGTGGGGCTGCCCAGAATCATCATGCCGATGCCCCCCCCCAAAAATGGGCACAGTGTTTCTGCCCCCTCTCTGGGGGAAAGACTGCCCCCTCTCTGGGGTTATTACACCCGATCTGCCCCCCCCCCCGGTGGGGTCAGAAAGCCAACTAGGCACCAGGGATATGTTTATGGGCATGTCAGAGAGTGACCCCATAGTCAAGGGTCGCTTCCCTGTTTTAAAGCACACATTTTACCCATCAACGATATGTTTAGTTTCATCCAACCACTAGATATCAGGGAAAGTTTCTGTGTGCGTGTGTGAGAACTAGAGTTCGCTGACCGTCCGAATGCACTGGCGTTTGGCTGGCGGTGTGTGGACTAGCGCATGGCTGGCTGTGTGCGTTGGATGGTGCTTGGCTGGAGGTGTGTGTGGACGTGTACTTGGCTGGCGGTGTGGGCGGATTTGGCTTGGCTGGGGTGTGGCTTGCGTACATCTCCCAGCATTTTCTTACCCAGAATCCACTGCAAACCTCAAATTTAGCTAAAAAGTCACATTTTCCTCACATGTCCATGTGGGAAAGTTGAAGGATCACCGCACCGGCACAAATCTCCTACCACCCAGCATTTCCACCGATCTCCTGATAAAAATGATACATCGCTTGTGTAGGTGCCCAAAGCAGAGTCAGCCTAAAAACGTATTAAGAAAACTGCCCTTATGGACATGCTTAGGTTCCCCCTCAGTTTTTCATTTTATATGTTTTTAAGCTGACTCTGCTGTGGGCCCCACACAAGTGAGGTATAATTTTTAGCGGGAAACGGAGGCGAATGCTGTGTGGTAGGAAATTTGCTCCGGCACACTGATCCCGCACAGACATGTGGGGAAAATTAGATTTGTTTTAAAAATCTGAGGTTTACAGGGGATTCTAGCTAAGAAAACGTTGGGGGATCCACGCTAGCCACACCTCCCTGGACTTCCCCGGGTGTTTAGTTTTGAGAAATGTCTGGGTTTGGTATGTTTACCTAGATGGCCGCCAAGCCCAGGAACAAAAACCCAGGTGTCCTCTTATCTATCACAAAACAACCTGTATTTGCAAAAGAGGCTCCTCCGTGTTAGCCCCGGGCTCGGCAGCCATCTAGGGAAACCTACCAAACCTAGACATTTCTGAAAACTAGACAACTGTGGATTACGTGGATCCCCCAAAGTTTTCTTACCCAGAATCCCCGGCAAACCTCAAATTTTGCTAACCAAATTATATTTTCCTCACATTTCTGTGTGGGAAGGTTGTTGGATCACTGGGCTTACACAAATTTCCTACCATCCAGCATTCATCCAGGCCTCCCGATAATGATACCTCTCTAGTGTGAGTGGGCCACATGCCTGCGACAGGGAAGGGCCCAAAATGTATTTGGGAGATATCAAAATTATCTATCACAAAACAACCTGGTTTTGCAAGGGGGCACCTGCGTTTTTTGTCCCAGGCTTGGGAGCCATCTAGGGAAACCTACTAAACCCAGACATTTCTGAAAAGTAGACACCCGGGGGCGGGGTGGGGGGCTAGTCCAGGGAGGTGAGGCTTGCTTGGATCCCCCAAAGGTTTCTTGCCCAGAATCCCCTGCAAACCAAAAAGTTTTTTACAGAAATCATATTTCCCTCACATTTCTACCCTGGATCATCACGCCGTCACAGAAGTCCTAACACCCAGCGTTCCCCTTGGTCTCTCGATAAAAATTATACCTCACTTGTTTGGGAGTCCAAAGCAGAGTCAGCCTAAAAATGTATATAAAAAAAATTAATAGCGCTTAGAGCTCGCTGTTCTATCCCCTCAATCTCTAAGTTTTTGGTATTTTGCAGGTCAAAAGTTTTTTAGATAAAATCAGCCTGTCCACACAATGCACTTTTTCGGAAGTAGAATAGCAGTCTATTTCATTATTAGGCCATAAGGCTTTAAGGGCAGCAACTTTTAAGAGGATGTTTTTTCTATCTCATTGGCTTACTACACCCCTTTGGCTCTCCACAGAATGTACCCAGCAGTAGAGGATCTCTGCTTTTGTTGTCAGCAACAGGGAATGGGAGGTTGGGTGCATATTTTTTTTACCTGCCAAATGGTGGCACAGTTTTGGGGAACTGTGTTTTATGCTCTCAGTCTTGGTCTCCAGATTAACATTGATCCAGAGCACTGTTTGGGTTTATTAGTAAGAGTGAGGGCTCTTGATTGGCAAGTGGGGACAGGTGTTTATAGCGATAGCTTCTTTGATTGCTCGCTCACTTATTTTACAGACCTGGAAAACATCTAGGGTTCCTACATAACAAGAGTGATAATAATAAAATGATTAGGTCAAAGAAGTTTGAAGAGATGTATGCAAGGCGGGTAGGAAGTGTAAAGAGATTTAATGCTTCATGGAAATTTATGGATGTAATTGAAAAGGCAGCCCCAAATGCTGTACTAGTGCAAGTTTAAAGCCTATTTATTTTGGTTCATGATGGGGAAAGGAGGTCATTTTCATTTCGGGAAAGGGATTCAAAAAGGCACAATGGTACTTTTTTTTTTTATGACTGCTAATTCAATTGTATTGTATAATTTGTCTTACCACTTTATCAATAAAGGGCTAGGGAGGTGGAAATCTAATAGGGCACAAGGGCACTTTATTGTGGAATATAATGGACTATATAAGTTATCTTTTAATGCATTGTCTGTTCCTGAACCTGTGATTGGTAGGAATATTTTATTGTTATAATATGTTTTTTATTATCCTGCAATTGATCTCTGGTTCTACTGAATCTAAAATATTTAACAAAAAAATCCCGCAGCCCTTAGGGACCCTCTTTAGTAGCCCATGACCTAGGTACAAGGGGTGCCATTTAATAGGGACTTACAGAGGTGCTAAAGGTCTTGCCAATTGGAGAACAACAGGAGTTACCTTGTTTTAGGGAAAGGCACTGGCACTGGGGACCTGGCTAGCAGGAACCCAGTGCACTTCAGTCAAAATTGCATCAAATAAGAGGCAGAAAGTGGGGGTGATCATGTCAAAAAGGGACCCTTTCCTACACACATCATTTAATAGTGCACACAACAAAGTACATGACATCAAACGTGGTGTTTCAAAAATCTGACATTATCCAGTCACGTCTTTATTCTTCATTGGATTCAAGTCAATATTCAATAGACACACATTGTACATGTTTCATATCTTGCCATATCTTCCCTCGATGTACTGGCTGCCCACCATATTGCCTACTTATTGTCTACTTCATATCACCTCCATTGTGTGGTAATGTAATGCAACTCTGCTTCATCGTTCTGCAGAAATATGGGACTTGTGTAATTTTTAACAGGGTAAATACCATATAATATTCATACACAATATCAAAGCACTCAATTCACCAACTTGTACAGATAAAAGGCTTAGCCGGCATTGTTGGGATTATGACATTTGACCAGAAGATAACTGCATTTCTCATCAGTGAACATTTAACTCACTGAACCATACTACCAGCAATTAACTTTATCTTTTATAAATCTTTGCTGAAAA
The DNA here is from genome assembly GCF_964204655.1 of Triturus cristatus. Taxonomy (NCBI): domain Eukaryota; kingdom Metazoa; phylum Chordata; class Amphibia; order Caudata; family Salamandridae; genus Triturus; species Triturus cristatus. The sequence continues at coordinate 869,964,373 of NC_140583.1, read as the reverse complement.
ATCCCTGTGTGCCACTAGAGTGGAGTCATTGTCACCTGTTCTGCTTGTTAAGGAAATTCTGGCCTCAGAGCTGGATTCTACTCAATATCCATGACCAACTCCTTTGGTGAGGGTTTTTGATTTTTATGGAATGTAATTGAAAAAATGATTGATTGTTTGGAGCTGTTATCACTGGTGTGGAAGCAGGTACAACTGTTATGTGATATGTTCTTCAACACCATGAGATTGATCGCCCTGGCTGCGGTAGGCTCTCACAGGCTTCATTGGTTCCACGCTTACAAGATTGATCATAGTCTTCCTTGTTTCATTTTGAAGTTAGGCCTCTGTGTCCTGCCCTCTTCAGTAGATTGAAGATTGTTCGCCAGAGGGCCAACAACATGCTCTGTGGCGGCTTGTCAATCTCACTCTGCTACTTTGTAAGGAGGACCGAGGGGTAGTGACACATCCGAAACAATGGACATTCATCTTTGCTGCAGCTGCTTAAGATACTTTTCTGTATCTGTGAACACTTCCTTGTGTAGTGTCTTGTAAATAAAAGAATGAGGGAACTCTTTGGTTCCCACTGTACACCGTAGACCTATGACAGAAGCGTTGGAGAGATGAGTTGAAGGCAGGCTTAGAATGTTGAGTTCTAACATTCACACAGTGGAATGAAGATGTGTAAAAGTACTCTCTGTGTGGGGCCTGGTTATTGGCGAGTACCTGGGCTGGCAGGACACCACGCCTTAGTCACGGAGAGGTTGCAAGTGGGTTAGATTGGGGTTTGGATCGAGCAGTTATTCAGAGGGATCTGTTTTCTGTCTTTCGGTGCTGGCCATAGTATGATATGCTACCACCAGAGAATTTTCTAATCTACCTCTGGTGACTGGGTCATGTGAAATGCTTCTGTCCAAAGATCCATTGAAGAGGCTGGCCCATTTAATGGGGGCGGGTGATGCTCCAGGAAGGGGCTGTGTGTTCAATTCCAGATGAAGCAAAAGGCTTTTACTCAATTCTGTTCTTTTTCTTGAGACCTTCTGGGTAGTCCCCTCTGGTGTGAGACTTCAAATACGATTGTGATGACCGACTTATTCAAAATGGAAAAAATAAGATCATCATTTCTCTGCGCCCTCCCCCCTTAAATGCATTGTCTTCAAGCCTATAGAACACATCAGTTGCTATTTTTGCTGTCCTGTGGGAGGGATTGTATCTGAAACTTGTGGTCCAGCACATTCTACTGCATGCGGACACAATTTCACAGACTGGTACCATCCCATTTCCCTCTAAACTCAGCTGTTGATATCAAAACATTGATGGCTGGTCTCATCCAACGTCGACCCAGATCCCAAAGTTTCATGTATCATTACTACTGATGTCAGCCAAAGTGGTTGGTGGACAGAATTGCATAATGAGTCAGTGCAGGGGTAGTCTACTTTAGAGACACCAATTGTATATCACACAGAGATGGGGATCAAAGCATTGGTGTCTGCACCAGTCCTGACGTCCCACATAATAGTGTGCAACAAATTAGGTGCAAAAAGGCTTAGGACACAATCCCCTAGGTCCTAACTAGAGAGACAAAAAAGATTTCTTGTACACTCTACAACAATATATACAAAATAGCCCTGCACTCTTATGATAATTAAATAAACATATAAATCATTTTTTGCAATATATATCCATAATGTAGGTGATTTTCAGTAGATGGTCATTTTCCCAAATGAAATAATTCGATCAGATCTTGCAATATTAAGTTATTCTTAATTCATGTTCTTTAAAAAGAGTTCAAAACAGCCAACGCGTTTCGTCTTCAATCGGACTTCTTCAGGGTTTAAAATGTAAAGGATATTAATTCATTCAGTTGCTGTCAATAAATAGAACGCAATCGATTTGAAATTTATATATTCAACATTATAATTTGTGTCAATTCAATAAGTTACGCCAACAGAAAGAGTGTTATCGACGAAGGTAGCGCCCGTCCTCATTTGGTCGTCTGGTTCAGCAAGGTTTCACCGTGATACAAGGTGTGTGTCTAGGGATTTCTCAGATTTCATGCTTATTATTTAGAATAACCTCATAGCAAAGGTTAGTCAGGCTACCATGTGGACATCATTCTGAGGGTTGGGATGCACACCATTTTGTTTCATAGCATGTCCATACTTAGTCCATTAATCAAAGAATCCGTGCAGACTGGTATGCCTTTGCCCAAATGACACTAAATGAAGAGGACGCCCCCCACCATATTTGTACCATGTGGACATCACCACACTATTTCATATCCTTTCATAAGCATGCCAAATGTTTGGAAGGTGGTGTCAGATTCTGGGAGAATTTAAGAGACTACTCTTTTTTAGATTTCGACTGCAGACAGCTTTTAGCTGTCTTTTGTAGAAAACTAATGTGGACAGTGGCAATATTTATAATGGACTTTGGATCAGGCCACTGCTGGCCATTGGTAGTGTTCATCAATCTCAATTGCTTGCTTTTGATTGCTTTTTATTCAAAGGCTTTCCTTCCTCTGCTTGTGTTTGTCCTCCCCTTGAGCATGGCTTCTTTACTATCCTTTTGTTCAGGTGACTTGTATTCTGCCACTGCTTACATTCAGGGAACTACTTGTTTAGTTTATTTCAGCACCCCATAGGAGTGCAAGAGTTTTCTTGTTTGCTGCCTCATGTGATGCATCCCCTAAATTCTAGCTCCCCACTCTCTGAGTTGATCCACCTCCCTGAGCTCATCGTTGCTTCTGCCACCTACTCTTAAAAATTCTAGTTTTAACCGCCCACAGGCTCCTCGTTTGCTCCCCGCTCTCCACTCTTGCACTGACTGTCCCCCCATCACCCCACCAGCTCCCCCGTTGCTCCTCTGCTCCTCACCATTCCATTCTTTTCCCCAGAAATGTTTTTGGGAGGGCTTGGCAGCTGTAATTTGCTGCTAGTCTACTCCTTTGTAACATACACAATAATGTAATAGTAAATTAAAAGACAAATTCCAAATGATTGGTGCATCATTAAGCATGCACACATATGCTTGGTATTATATATGCATGCATGTGTAATGATGTTGGAGCGACTTAGCATCATGAAGAATATACATGTGTGATATGTGTGTTTATGCACCATTGTGTTTTTCCTATTTGTGTGGATAATGTTCAGCATTAGCTAGATGACAATAATCATTCTTTTATTTTGCTGATGCTTCAGCATTGCCAAAATCAACAGGGGGCACTGGCAAGAAAAGGTGAGACCTATGGCTTTGCCAGTGGTTGTTGATGTTTAATGTGTTACAACATATATGGTTTATTTTCATCAGCAACGTGGTTCTGCTTTATGAGAGATCACTGTCATATGTAAAGAACCGGGATACTAAAGTAGAAAACTTATTTTGAACTGACAACCAGAAAACATAAGTGTATATAACATTCAAGTGCTCTTTAAATTAGATTTGCATTTTGTTTTATTTTGCACTAATATGATGCACAAGGGCCCCTGATATTACCGTCACAATACCAGTGACTGGAACATTGCTATAAAGCTAGATGCATGGTGTCCATTTAAATGTTTCAATAGGATTATACATATTTTGAAGTTGCACCTGTCTGTACTGTTCATTACTGTGGTTTTGAAAATATGCATATTTGTCATCTAGTCCTTTGCCTTGTGTGACATCATCTGCCAGTCTTGGCTTTACAGGCGGCAGCTATTTAAGCAAGCTTGGGTTAGAAATCTATGTGATCTATGTCCTCTAACCCCCAGGATATTGCTTTTGTGCAATCCGTAGCTTCCCCAATCATTCAGACTTCTTTGATAATTGGAGATGAGCAGTAAATAGCCTTATAGGTAAGGAGAGCCACCGCATGCTGACTGGATAACCGTCAATGCAACCTTGTGTTCTGGTCAAAGCTCCCAAGAACACCGGTCAGCCTGACTGTAGAGGGCCTCATTGTTGTCAGACGTAGACTGGATTTTGGTTTGCCGGGCAAAATGGTGCTCTTCAAAATCTTATCTGTGCAAAACTGGGCTTTGTACCCGGTCCAAACATGGCCTATGACATGGGCTTTGAGAAATCCGGACCTCAACGTTCTTCCTTTGCCAAGTCACTTAGATTGACCCTGGAGAGCAACCACACCCTGAGGCAACACACTGCCAAGAAAACCCATGGTGACTTTGTGCAGTCTCTCTCAACTAAAGAAATTAAAACTTCTTCCAGAATGTGACTTCAAAGCTATCATTCACGCCCCTGGACTCTTGTATCTGGACGGTAGCAACACCCTACTTCCCAGACCCCATGCAGGTCCCATTAACAGCATCCTAAACACTACAGCCTACCTCATAAGGGCCTAATGAATTATGGCTACATACATCCTCTCAATCTGAATTAAGCTCCACTGATGCCCTTTGCCTCCAAATCTTCAAACCGCACAGCATCATCTACTAAGTTATCACAACCAGCACCACAGCCTGGCTCACCACCTCTGATGGCCCTAGGCAGGACACAATCAGACTGATGTCAAAAAAGTGCAAAAAAGAGATTAAAGAAACAAGCAACGGCAAAGCCAATAGGTATGAAGTTGGCTGCCAGCCTTTGCAATTTGTCAATACCTGTTTGTTTTCTCATGGTTTTTGTAAAACTTTATTTTTGAGGAACTGCCAAGCCCTCACCAATATACAAAGTAAAGATTGGTTAAAAGCACAAAAAAGCACAAATATTTTTTGACTACTCAAAGCACACTTTTTTCATAGCAATCCCTTGTAAAAAAAAGAGCAGAATGCCATTACTCACAGTGAAGATACCCAATGGCTGAAGTGGGCTTACTGTTTGCCCCATGATGTATGCTGTAGTGAGTTGAAAAATAATTGAATGACAAAACAACAGAGGTCTGTCTGAAATCACATACAAATTAGTATTGTATATATCTAATTCTAGCAAACTCAAAAGGTCTTGGCTAACGCCAGACCTACAAGCAAGGCAAGATGCCTTCTCCATCTGTACACCCAGTTTCTGGAAAAAATCCCCATTTCCAATTTAGGAAAGAACTGGACAATCCTCTTAAAAGAACATGACATTATGACAGAGTAAAAGTCCTCTTTCGCTCTCAGAATCATCCAGCTTACCCCACAGATCATTTGTTGATTGTATCTTTGACTTTGACCCTGTACAGTGCTCACCTTTCTTTCAGCTAGGTTTGTGCTATACAAATACTACTTACGCACATACATACAGTGAGTGAAAATCTGCAAAGGCATCAGCACTGGAAGGCTACAGATCGGGGGAAGATGAAAACTTGTGACATACATTCTATCATTAATATGCTGTTTTATGAATGGTATAGAAGCATTAAATACTGACATTTTGTAAAACCGGCAAAAAATAACAATTGACTTAGAGCCTCAATCGTGACAGATATCCAGTCCACTTTAATTCAAGTGCATTAGTATATAATGCACTGTTAATAAGATGGACTGGATATTGGTAATGTTTGTGATGGATATAACCATCTGCCAAACTCTAAATCTGGCTCTAAGTTGGCAACTTGCAGTCACAGTTTTCTAGTAATGGTAATTCCATCTTAAGTGCTCTTGTTGGTTCATTGAAGTAGGCGCAGGAGCAGCACCACATGAGGCATACGCAAATAATTCTTCTTTTATTTTAGAACACAGATAGACTGACTTGTTAGGATAAAGTCTGATGTCCCTTTCATCAATGCTTCTCTTTATGTGGGCCTTGTAGAACACCTACACAGAAATGTGATTCACACTCATATCTTAGGTCATCTAAGGATTTCCGTGGACGTGAATGGCATTATCTAATTCAGAGATATATTATTGTGAGTAATCGGAATTGTAGTTGAGGGGGGTGATAAGACACCTCAAATAATAAGCACAAGTCTTGTCAGGGTGAACCACTGAAGTCCCTAAATAACCCAGTGCTTAACCCTCTGGTAGCTTGGCACAAAGCAGAATTTAGAATCAATGTTTAAAGTATTTATGCACTATTGAAACGGTAATGCAGTGAAAACACAATACAAGAAAAATCCCAAACCAATTTAGTAAATAAAGAATATTTCAACCAATAAAATACAGCAAAAACAACAAAAATCCTATGAGTAAAAACGTAGATATGAATTTGTATATTTTAATTAACAATAGCTCCAAAAAGCACAAAGCAACAACCGTAGTTATCTGGTCATGCTAGACCTGTTCAATGTCAAATGTTAAGGCTGACCACGATAGAGTGCGGGTTGAATACAAGGACCAGGTTTGTCCAGTTGGAAAATTTACCTTCGGACTTAAGAACTTTTATGGAGAAAAAGTGGTCGTCAACGAGTCGTTAGTTGGGCAGGCTGGCTCTAAAGAGTGGCTCGACGACGACAAGTCACTGAAGAGTAGGGCCTGGATGCAGTCCTCGATGAAGGCTGGAATGCTCCGAGTGAGCAAAGTCCAAAGTTTGTAATCAGGAAGTCCTCAACATTAATGGATTGCTGATTAGCGTTGGCCCCGATGAGGTGGTCTACATTCTTACTTATACATTTTTCTGGAAGTCCAATCTGCTTCATCAGGGCGAACCAGTAAGCTAATGCCGACTGGTGATTCAATGCCAACAGCCGTGGTTTCAACGGCGATCCCAGTTTCCGATTGTTCTCCAGGCAGGAAATTGCCAACAAGTTTTCAGAATTGCTTATGGTCCCTTCTGGAAGGCACTAGCAGGGAAATTTGGTTATAATAATGTTGCTTGTTAAGGAACTAGATTAAACGGTTTTCCTTTGGAAGTTAGGATAATCCTCATATATAGAGCAATAGATACATGTATCAGTAGGACTTGGTATAACAAAGATCTCCAGTAGTGTTTCAGGGATACATTCTTCTTCCTGCAAGCCATGAAGGAGGCAGTCAATGAGCCACGAAATTGTTTTCATGACAGCCATTAGTTTGACTTCCTATGATTATCAATTCGGCATGCGTTAGTCAGTCTTTCAGGCAAAAATGTGTCATGCTATGAGCCAACAGTTTTGCAACTCATGCCACGAATGTATATAAGCTTGAGCCATTAATTTACCACTTGCTGGGTTTATCACCCATGAAGATGCAGTCCTGATTAAGTTCCTATGTGAACATAGATACCTTGAACTGAGATGCTTTCTGGATTAGGAAGTAGTAGCATGAGAGTTAAAACAACTTCCTTTTCATTTTCCTTCAGATGCACAAGCACATTTTTCCTGACTGTGGATGTCAGCAGAGAGCATGTTCACAATTGGGGCAAATTGCCAATTTTCGTATTTGGGGAGAAGACCAGTGTTTTTCGTTTATGCTTTTTATTTACTTCAATGGATAGATCTGTGGTGATATCTTAAAATTGTTGCACCACATTAAGCCATGGGTTTTGTAGTTTGCAAAACAGGACCTGTTATCCTATGAGCTATTCATTTGCAAGATTGTCAACCAGTTTGCTAAACTCTGAGCCATGCATAATGTTTGATGTTTTTCATGGACTGGCAGTGTAAGAACCAGAGACTTGCCAGGACGTGAACTATACATTTTGCCACAGATTAACCAGCCTCTAAGCCATGAATGAACTTCAGCATGTGAGCTGTACCATATCTAACTCTGTATGCATGCCTTTAACAGCATGTTCCCTACTAGTCTGCCAGACTGTGAGTCAAATGTATAACATAACTTTGGACCATGAGTGCTATATAGGCAAACCTATTTAAGCCTTTATGTCTTGTTTTTAAGTCAAGAAACCATGTATATGAGACATGGATGTGTCGGCATGTGAGTCATGAATTCCACTGTAAGATACGTATTTACCAGAATCTAAGCTGTGAAATTGCCCGCGTAGTAACCTTTACCATTTCATCACGCTGAATTTATTTGAATTATTTGTATGGATACCCCAAATGGCACCTCCAACTGTCTACTCATGATTATTTCTTCTTCAGTTATATAATTCGGCATGCTATGAGGGTGAGTCCAACTGGCCAATGGACTCTGAAACTGTTCAGCAACAAAAACGACCTACTGTAGGCTCCTGTCCCACTCAGTAGCACTATTATGAATGTCTTTAAACAATTTCTTATTAAACAATATTTTGTTTTTCCTTTTACAAATATTGATGTGACAATTATTTTGTATTGATAAAATAATTCATTTTTACTCATCCAACATACGCCCATGTCTACATTATCAATTTCTATGTGGTTACATTTCTTTTCCACTGTTCTCAAGGCATTATGGCCTGATGGTGTGCTTGTTCAGGGTGGTCAATGTATACATCAGTTTCAATGTGTAAGTCAAAAGGCCTTGACTTTTGTTTAGTGGACACGTCGCCTATAGTTTCTTTTTGACCAAAGAATATCCCTCTCTTTACTGTCTGGTAGAATGCCAACAATCACAGACTGCAGCACTAGTCAGAAGGTGTTGGGGAACAGGGATTAAAAAAAAGATGTATTTGATTACATAGCAATAATGAATACAAGTGATTATGCTGGATGAACACACACATGAATGGTTTTATCACTTCGGAGCAAACACTGTCCAGTTTAATATTAATGAAAAGAAAACATATTACTTAATGAGAAGGAAACAGTTCACAAATCACATTATTAGTAGGGCTGCCCGAGGTGGACACAAGATAGGTCAAGCTTAACGATGGATTTAGGCCAGTGTTTAATTTGTACCTTTGGTTGCAGGTCAGGGGCACCGTCACTCATTTTAGAGACTGAGGGGCAGATTTATCAAGACTTTGCACCTATGCAAAGTTGCACAGTGGTGTTAAGTCTTGGAAGGACATTTACTTTTCAGCATAAAAAGGTATATTTGTGTTGGAAAGGTGCCCTTTTCTTGGGGCAAATAGTGCATTGTGCTGCTGTGCCACTTTGCGTCAAGGGAATGTTATATGAGTGTAACTTGGTTGGATCAGTGTAAGCACCCATCATTTTTCATGCAAATTCCAATCTAAGATTGGCTGACCGGGCTTTGGGTAAAAAAATTCCACCTCCTAGAAACAGGCACTAATTTGGAAAAATATTTGTATTTCCCCAAACATTTCACACATTTCACGTGTGCTGCACTGTAAAGTATACATCCATCATGTCAAATGTATTAGAATTTGTTTAGGCATAGGATTTTGTACTTGCAATGTGTGCTTTGAGTAAAACTCCTAAGCTAGACATCACACGGGCACCTCTGCACAACGGTGCACATGTTGTGTTTGGTGGTAGGCAGCCTGTTTGTGCATCTGCACTGGGGATGACATCATCAGCCCTTGCACACTAGAGCAAACCTACCTTAGTTGCTCTACTGCATTGTGCAAAAAAGTAATAATTCTGGCCTGGGACATATTTTCATCATCGGACTTTGACTCAAAGCAAGGAGACAAGGGCAGAAAATATTGAAAGTAAGACGAGGAGAATTATAAAAAACTATAACAAATGTAAAACGCTGGGCTTAAACAGAACCTGTAAAATTGAGATAAAGAGACAAGCAGTGTAGTGTGATGGTAGAAAGAGACATTAAGTGGATTTAAAGCTACACAGCCCTGGTTTTCCGCAAGGTATCAAGACAAGGATAGGTAAATAGCCTTGAAAGCAAACATGAGGACTGGGAAGTAGGCTCGTGTGGCATTAGATAGCCAGAAAAGCAAGTTGACAGTGGTGGAAGGCGTATCAGGTATGCTTCAGATATAAAAACACTCTTTATGCCTGGAGACTGACCTTGTCAACGCAGGAACAAATGGCCCCTGGAGATCAGTCAGTAGGCCTGCAGCAGTCTGAATTACACCTCACAGATGTATTATGAGTAGCTTAGTGGTGTTGAATAGGGCATGAGGAGGAATCATCTTGACATGGAGTAGTTGAAATCGATATATTTCAACTGCAATATGAAGTACTGAGTACTTAAATTGATTGTTTTAAAGGCAACAAATAGAGCACTAAGTATACTGCTAATCGTAATAATTCCAATAATTTACCAAAAACAGTATAAAATATACTGAGTGTCTTTTTTCCAATTAAAATGCAGAACTGATGATAAAGAACGCGTGATCTGAAACCAGGGATAGCGATACTAAGAGCTCGATTAAGATGTGTGCCATAGGATACAATGCATTTGTAATATGTCAGAAGGGATATCCGCCAAGCTCTAACTCAGACCCTAAGTCACTAACATTCATTAAACTTGATACAAAAATACAATGGAGCAACACAGTGCAATTTTTAACAAAATTACAAATGGCTTGAATGCTAAATGTGCATTCCAAAATAAAGGTTTACATAATTGATAAGGCAAAGCGTTCTGTAAGGAAATTAAAATGGGCACATAATATAAAACCTGCACTGTTTTTAGCTATATCTGCTTTGAAAACGAAAACCAATTAACATTTTTCATTGACAGTTGCCAAAACCAGTGCTCTCTCTGGGTGGGTGTACAGGTCTCAATACGAATGCCCTTCATCGTGGGTTCAGTTAAGCACGACTTGATTTATATGTACAGCATGATGGCTCAGTGAGATGAATGCTCGCCGCTAACAAATGTGGTAATGTTGTCAGAAAGTTCAATTCTAGCAATGCAGACTGGGTGGGCATTACAGTCTTCTGAGGATATCAACCTGCATACCAACAATTAGGAAAACGTTGTAAATCTTAAATAAGCAGATAGATTGGAGGTCAAAATAAAGTGCAAAGTGAAAACACCAACTAAAATAAGATAGGGTGTAAACGGGAGTAAAAGACCATGAGTAAAAATACAGAAAATACATCAGAAAATGAGATGAAAATTAGAAACGAAAACGAAAAACAGAAAGGGAATAATTGTGCTAGGCCTCCATTTAATCATCTAGGTATATTAGCTAGTTTCGCCTTAAAACTTCAAGATCTCAGTTGGTTTATTTGGGACGTAACAAAAAGACACACTTTTAAGTCCCACCATTTGGGATCAGAGTAATTTCAGGCACAATTGCATTATATGTTAAGCATCCTTTATGTCTGAGATTTCCAATTCATACTCGTCTGGTTGATATCACTCACTTGACCACTGCCCTGAGGAGAACAGTGAATTACAATGAGATGTGAGGAGAGTAGATGATAGGACCCCAGTAGTGAGTGTAATAATAAGTACCTTTATTAAGAATCAAAACACTGAATATGTAATAAAATAAAAAACATTATTTCTCACTGTGTGTTAAATGTGTAAACAAGGACCTCCTGTTAATAAATGGCAGTTCCAAGGGCAGGGAAAAGAAATAATGTACTGAAAAATCTCTCGACAACTTACAAAATTATGATTTACAATGTATCATAAAGGGCAAGCAAACATGAATTTATGAAAAAAGAAACGTATTTATTTAATTGGTTATATCATGAATTACATCCCTTGAATAACATTTTTTAGGGGTTTAGACTTAATCAATCGCATTACAATTTTTAAAAACATACAAAATCACAATCCTGCCTTCACACACCCAGTCAAGCAACCTACATATGAAAACAACAAAACAAAGGTGTTTAGTGTTAAACACCCAACATAACTAATACATAAGAGTGGTTTCAGTCCTATTCATTAATGAGACCAATGCAAACATTTTAATTGCAGAGATATTGGCTTGTATTATTAATTATAACATTCAAAGGTACATTCTTCAAGGTTCTGTTTGTAGCAAGACAGAGTGAAGTGCTTGTGAGGTGTGATTTCAGGGTCATGGTTGATCAAATGATTAGATATCAGCTAATTGTTCAATGTCCAAAACAATGTAAAAATAATATGCAGGAAGGACTGAGGGCAGCAAAGACTATATAAGAGGCTATGGGCCAGATGTAGGAAGCCAATTTGCGATTGCAAATGCTGAAATACGCAGAATTTCAGCATTTGCTATCGCAAATTAGCAGTGTTCAATGTAGCACACACAAACTCCCTCGCAAAATAAGGAATCTCAAAATTTGAGATTCCCTATTTTGCGATTGCATTTAAGGAATCGCAAATTGCGATTCCTTAAATGCATTGTAAGAAGCACAAAGGAAAGTGCGATTTGGCCTTAAGGAAACGCAAATTTCCACCAACTTCAAGTTGGTGGTAATTTGCGATTTCCTTTAAAAAAGCACCTTTTTGCTTTTTTAAAAGTGCCATGTGGCACACATTCATGCCCTTAGGGCATGTATGTGTGCCACATTTGCACACATGCACATTTCAGGGGTGCAACAGGGTGTCCCTCTGTAACCCTTGCACCCTTGAAATTGCGCCCGCAATTTGAGAGTACCTATTGGGTACTCGCAAATTGCGTGCGCAATTCCCATTCATTCCATTGGGCCTCTTGGCCCATAGGAATGAATGGGAAGATATTCCTTGATTGCGAATCGCAATTTGCAATTCGCAATTAGGGAATATTAAGGAATCACAAAAAAATTGCGATTCCTACCTACATGGCATTTTGCAAATCCTTAATAGCGATTCCCTAAAATTTGCTATTAAGGACTCCCAAAAGTGCTTTTACCTACATCTGGCCCTATTTGTATAGCGATAGCGAAAGTTGTAGAGGGACAAGAACAATGTATGAAGGGAAATGGAAGAAATACTCTGCTTTAAACTTTTCACATTTTGTATCTGTGCTCTACAGTGCAGCATAACCTATAAAGTTGGAAAAATGTGGAGAGTTGTAAAAACTTGCTCCACAATTACATCTGTCTCGAGGAGGCGTTACTTTATGGTGCGAATCCCTATCTACCAATGTTAGTAGACAGAGATTTGAGTCAAAATCCATGGGTGGTTGCATGGCAATGCCTACGTACCACTGATGGAATGCCACCTTGATGCAAAGTAGTACCTAGTCCTACTTTGCATTACTTTGGCCACCTTTCCAATGTAAATCTGCAAAGTGTTAATAAATCTGGCCCTGCATTTCTCCAGCATACAGCCTATGAACACTCTTCTGTGCAGAGCCACTAAGGCCTGATCAGCATGTGAAGGTGAAGAGTAATTCAGTGCAGCTTTCGATATTTTGCATTTTACTTCAGATGCCACTTATATTTCGCTAAGCTCAGAAACGGGCGAGCCTTGATTCAGTCTTGGACATTGCACTAGTTAGGCATGCTTCCACCTTTCCCGTTCTAAATGGGAGAAAGACCTTTGTGTTACAATGGTTTCCAGTTAAACTACAATGCATTTATTTCTGCCACCCGTTAATTGGTTGTCAGTAACTTTTTTTCAAAATGGAAGTAATGGACGGGGGAATTAATTGTATTATTTTGTTGCAAGCTTGATTAATAACCATTTAGAAATCTATAATTTGATGTTTGCACATTTATTATGCAAGTGTAATTTATCATTACTTGACATTTACTTTCAGAATGCCCTTTTCTCAAATTGATTGTGAGTAAAATGTTTAAAAAACTTCGATAAACTGCAAATAGCAAAGCAGACTTTCAACGCTCCACTGACTATAGGTGCCCAAGCGGGAAAGATTGTATAGCCCGGAAATCAGTATGTTGTCTTGGGTATTGTAAGTGCCCTTTCGCCTCTCTTGCTTGTAGTTTGTGTAATGCGATTCAGTCATACCCATGTTTGTAGAGTCTTCTCTGTAGTTGGTACCTGCCTCTTAAGGGTGTCTCTGTAGTAATGGTGCTATGGGACAGTGTGCAGGTGCTGAACATTTGGGTCTATACAAGGATCATTCAAACACAGCCATTCAATAGTTTTATACATACCAGTGTTTTAAAAAGGCACATGGCGGCTTCAGAGGGTTAATTTCAGTGATATTGTGATCATTACAGTTCTGAATATGTTCAAATGTGAAAATGCTGTCAATTATAATCAAACGTTTCAAGGAATGTGATTGGCTAACTGTTAAAAATTGGGTCTCTAGTTGGCAGAGGTTCGCACCCTGTCCAAGTAGTTACCACAATCCTAGAGCGGCTGCACTTCCAAGCCGTACCAGCGGCTGGGAGCAGTCTCGCTGAGGTGAAACTGCACAATGGGCCATTTGACGAAGTAAGTGGCGTGTGCATGTGTGTTTGTGTCCCCATGGGAGTTTCCTCTTTTGAATGTGAATTTTAGCCCTACAACCTGATATAAGAGAGCTTTTGGTTGTGTGTATGCACCCTTACATATTATCTATTAGGAAGCAAATTTGAATGAATCTGTACATCGCATTTGTGATGACAGGGTATATATGTTCTATGACGCATATTACTTGAGTTGGGTAATGAATACATCAAGTATAGCTATATACTACGCCTACAGTAACCAATGGACACGTTACCGTGTGTCGGTGCGGTGTCATCCTCAAACCTATACTAACTCCAGCAGATGTCTCATTTTTCCATCAAACGATATAGTGAAGACAGACCTTGCACCATATAATTAGAAAGGATGCACTTTTGATTATTCACTGTTAATCCTCTTTTTTGATGACCTGACTTGGGTTCAAGTTCTATTTCCACAATCGCTAACTTTACTTCTTAGTAATCACTATGTTTACTTTGCTATAAGATGAATACTTGTTCAGCAGTCATTAGTTACTCCCCTCAAGGTATAACTTGTGTATACTACACCAGAATTAATCTTTTTACCCTCCCTCACTCTACATCAGTGTGTGACTATAAAGGACATTGTTACCCTCCCAGACCAGAATGCCGGTATCCCCTAAAATCTAGGGTGAGGGATAGCCTCTTGTTTTTTAGGAAGCGTTTACACCTTCATATGAAATTACTGAATTGTAATGTTTTTAGTGCATGTGTGTCATATATGCATGTGGAATATTCCTTCTTATCCCGCAGTCTTTTTCCGCTCAGGGAATCACAACGCGGTCATTACAACGACCGCATTGTGATTCCGCATACCATTACTCCGCAAGTCGGAACAACGACTTGCGGAGGGGGGGGGCGCAGGATGTTGGAATAGTATAATTTACTATTCCAAATCCAGTCTGTGCGGACAATAGGGAAGGAGTTGGATTTTAAATCCAACATCCCCCCTCCCCCCTCTGCAAGTCGTTGTTCCGACTTGCGGAGTAACGGTATGCGGAATCAGAACGCGGTCGTTGTAACGACCGCGTTGTGATTCCCTGCGGGGAAAAAGATTTGTGGTAAACGTTGCTTACCATTCATGTGCTATTTCACCAACCATGTGTGTTGTTTTGCAGTGACTTGCTGTGTAATGTCACCTGCTTGTCCACAACATGTTTACAAATGTAAATATATGTTTATGTATGGAAGTCCGAAATTCTTTTTTAAAATGTTTCTTTATTCTCTTGTTACTTACCTCGATAGGTTAATATACCTAACTTCACACTCGGGTAGGGCTCACCTGGGGTTCTTTGGTTATTAATATATGTAACTTGGTGATTTGGCTGCCTGAGTAAGTTAGGTATTCACAGCCCTGAAGAATGTCCCAGACATGTTAAGGCTAAACATTAGGGCAGAAACATGTTGGCTTAGAGAGACAGGTTGAGCCATTGCCCTCAAAGATACCGTCTCAACTCAGTTTTTGGATACACCTGTGGTCCCCATTATTAAAGGTGATATACCGGGGAATCACAAGGTATTTTTAATTGATCTGGATCCCACCTTTTGTCCAGTTGTTTTTATCTAATAACTCCCTCCTGTCAGGGTCCGTCAGGAGGTTGAGTCCGCCCTGGTGGCACTGTCATACCAGAGTGGGGCGAGTTTGCCGATCATGAAGCATGACACAATTATGTGTGTGAGGCTTCCTCTTCCATAAAAATGGTCTTCCCTTATGTTCTGGCAGTAGTTCTGTGATGTCCCTATGTTGAACATGGACTTGTTTACCCCAATAGGAAAACAGTTTATTGTTTATCCTCAGAAGCTACCATACCCTTTTGTGAATAAGTATACTTGTGTGGGTGGCACAACCAGTACTGCAAAGACACAGTCGGCGATTTGTATTTGGAACACATGCATCATTTTGCCTATTTTGTAAATTTTTTCAAAAATTCAAGAATTTAATCATAAACTTAAGGAGTTTTGAAATTTTTAAAGCCGTCAGAGCTGTCTTGGGTGCAGGACATGGAGCATGTATGGAGAGTGGCTACAGGCCTCGCAGCCAACACCCACCGGGTGTGGCTGAAGGTTGGAAACAGAGCAAAGTGTGTACATTGCATGTGAATGCAGTATAATATAACATAACAACACAAGTAATTGAGAGAAAAATACTGCTAGAGATTAGTTATGGTTCAGTGAATAGGAAACCTAAAAAGCAATTAAATTCTTAGTTATGGTATGCGACGCACAACATACATTGTAACTCATTCCATGCTCCATAAAACCCTTTGCTGAAGGCACATAAAAACAAAAGCTGCCTGCCAACAGCAAAGCACTGTGGGGAATGAATTATGGGGTGTGGCACAGTCCCATTGCCCACGTCCGTAAGATCTAGAGGAAGGGTATCCATAAAATATCTCCTGTAGTGTGGTAAAACATTGGATTTCACCTATGTACTGTAGTAATAAATGTCTAAATCTACATTTTTTCACAACATTTGCTCTAAATAACACATTCATTTGCCCACATTTATTTTCACTGGAATTACATACATAAACATATATTTTGAGTAGATCCACCTATTGGTCCAGCACACACAAAAGAGTAATCAGTATAACCATATTACTGGTAATCCGGCATGAGAATAGTTCACAAGTTTGTACTTGAAACATATCGGGCAAGAATAATGAACATCATATAATCACTGCATTCAACAACAGATATTATAATTCAAGATATTCTTTATTCTTTGTTTCTTCATCTTTAAAAGAAACGTCATAGTTTAAAGATAGTCGTAGCTAACGCGTTTCGTCCTTTCACGGACATCTTCAGGACTCCAAGTTGTGTGTTAAATGCATTCTTCTCATTACCCTGTCAATCAGTGTAGATATTTTGACGAATTGATTCTTTCTGTATCCAAAAGTGCATTGTACTCGCTATCCTTTCACACAGTGTGGATATTTTGACAGAATGTAACCTTCTGTATGGTAGCAGAAAATTGGGTCCATGTGCCCCGAACGCCTCCGCCTCCCTCGCGTTGTCGTTTTTTTTTTTTTTGCTGTACAACAACTCGAGAGTGGCGGGGGCACTCGGGGCACATGGACCCAATTTTCTGCTACCATACAGAAGGTTACATTCTGTCAAAATATCCACACTGTGTGAAAGGATTTTTTGACTGGAAAAACAGTCGCAAGCAATTGATACATTTAGTACCCAATTCCAATTTGGATGGAATGCCTCTTCCATGCCCCTTCCAAATTTCGACGTATGGGTTGTAGAGACCATCTTATGAGGAGAATAACTATGGACTTGCAAAATGGATTTTGTACATTAGTAATGGCCCTTTTGCAGTCACAAAATCAGTTTTCTTTTAATATAATTTAAAAGAGCAAAAGCTTTGTCCACATCCAGTGCTACAAGTACTTGCTTGTTGATAAATTATGATGCCATATATAACCTATGACTCATGCGCGAGGCAATTAGACATATACCTTCTAGGAATTCATCCACTTTGGTCTTCTTGGATTGTTTTTAGAATAACCCCTCCATTCTATTTTCTAGTATTTTAATAGACAATTTAACAGACATTATGAAGATTTTTGGCTCATGTCATAATCCATATGTTTATTCCATATTGTATGCATTAAAATAATTTCATATTTTGGCAAAGTTCTAGGTATGTTATTTTGCTGTAAATTGTCCTAAAGCACTATTCAATTTTTTGTTTTAATGATGCATTTTATAAAATGCATCATTTAATCAATCTCGACAAGATAACTTCATGGTGTGCAGATCCAAAATTCTTCAGTTCTTATTGACTGATCACCATCGGTTCAAACATTGGAGCCTTATCTTACAGCTGTAGGGAGCAATTATGACTGCCTTTTACTTACTAGATTCAGGCTGAATCTGTTAGCCTTTCCAGTTACAACTGTTGTGTAACAGAACTGGTGGAGAAGGGCTGAGGGGGAAGCAAGACAGGAAAAAAAAGAAAAAATTACTTACCTGCCGGCCACCACCTTTCCTTTGTCCTAACGGACTCCTGGCAGCCCACAAGGTCCCAGACTCCCCTAAGCCAATCACAACGCTGCTGTCATCCTGTTAACAGTATTACCACCATGACAGCAGCGTTGTGATTGATCTGAGCAGCCTGGTTTGCCGCTGAGATAGTGCCTGGGACTGTTCTCAGTTGGGTGGAGAAATGCTAAGTGCACATGACCAAATCAGCCAGACCGTCATGCGCACTTATGTTGCCCGCCACTCCTCTTCCCTGCTTGTCACGTCTAGACAGCCCAGGCCCGCCCCACCCTAGACTGGCTCATATCGCAAATGTAGGAAGATGCTATCCTTAAGTTAAATACAGACTGAGTACTGAAAAATAAAATTGTGTTATTATCATTTTATTTTTCCTTTCTGCACTGCTCAGAGAGCAGTTGGCGATGCTCCTCCGCCTTAACGGAGGAGCCGCCGCTGAGCCTTTCCTCATGAAAGGCAAGTTGCACAGACACTGCGGTCCTGGGGCTGTGACAATCAGTCTCTGCAGGACACTATGCATTTTAGAATGTTTTGTAACTTTTATGCTGTGCTAAGGATGATATACATTATCCATTTGTTGAAGTTTAAAACATTCACCCAAGTGCAGCCAGCTCTTTCCTACCTACAGCTGTTACCTACAGACATTATTTATAATGTAGTTTGCTTTTTAAAAGCTGCATTAAGACTGAGAAATAGATGTGATGTGTGAGTATCTGTAAATAGAGTGTCTTGGATTTTAGATTATGTTTTATATTGCTGGAAGTCATCTTTTAAATGTATGGAATTTATACACTTTCTAACTTTTTTCTTTTTATTGTTGTGCTGTTTATATGTATATTTGTATTGCTTTTAAGGTTTGTACAGAAACCAAATAAAGCTTGCTTTGATGATGATGACGGAGATTTTACTGAGCATGTGATGGAAAGGAGAGTAAATGTTGTTAAGGTTGGGCATCACTTTCAGTTCCGTACCTAGAAGAGTGCTGCATCTATTTGCAAAGGGCCAACATAAATATAATATTCTTATACAAAGGACATTGCTGAAAGTGGAAAGTAACGCATTATTTATTTAAAACATATACAGAGGCCATTAGGTTTTTATACATTTGGTGCAAAAAAAGTAAAACATTTCTCAACAACTATTACCAAATGCCCCAGTGCTGGCCACCACACTAACACTATTCTATGCCAACAGGTTGTCTCCATATGACCATCACTGTCTTTCATTCATATGTGTCACTTCCTCTCCTCTATAACATGTGGCGCGTCGTCAAGTGCCAGCTGCAAGTGCCCTGCCTAATAGACAGCAGTCACGAATGTTATTAACAAGAGTCCAAATTTAATAAAGTAATCCATTTTGATCTATTTTATCCATATTGCTTCCAAACTTCTTCAATGCTGCCGCAATTCACAACAAAGGCAGCGTGATCCAAACATTTTCGAATGCTAAAGAAATGCCCATCCTGGCTTTTTTCTATGGCACATAGGAAATCACAGTTCATCATGGGCAGCCTCACACTTATTCACCCAGTGCATCTCGGGCTCCACAGCCCTTCATCTGGGGTAACTGTAATGTTAAAATGAGCGTCAATACTCTGCAAAGTTCGCTTGAAACTAAACCCTATGTGAAACATGAGATCCCTGAAATAATTGCCACTCGTATCTTGCTATAATTCCTTACATCGCTAAATCTGTGCTCAATAAACTCCACCATTACCGGGAGGGATTAAACCAACAAAATATAAATTCCCTAAAGAAAAGAATAGAATACAATCCATAAATAAAGTGCTCCCCAAACCCTTTCCACAGAACCAAACCTCCACCCTGTAGTAAACTCTCAATGCTCTACATAACCTACCTGCAACATTATTTCGTTGTGACCAGTAGCATACCCCCCTTTGGCAGGAAGGTGTTGGTTCTGCTTGAACTTTCCAATAAAATGCTTCAGGGATGAATGGAAATGTTTTATTTCAAGATAAGTGTGAAAATGCCTGTCAAACCACGAATTTTATACCCCGTTTTAATCAAAATGTGTCAATTTTTCAGCCGCAGCCACTCTAAATGATCACTTTTATAATTAGGGTAATATGTTGATCAGACCCCCATATGTGTTGCGACAAGCATTTTAAACACTTTTATAATAGAAAAACAACACATCTTCCTCACTTCTTGGCTCAACCACCCACCTCCTGCCTCCTAGCCACCGATATCTGATGGATAAGTGTCGAATTTGGTGGAGGAAAGGCAACCAATGTACTCAGTCGACAGATGTCCCATCGTCCGCTCCTCCCGCTCCCCCATTGTGCCCAGGTGCCATGACTAGGGTCAGGCTTAGGCTTGAACAGGTCTAGCAGAAGGTTTACTGGCTTAATTTAATGCAGCATCTGAACTGTAGATACTCATCGAATGAAAACGGGACACTCCTTCCCAGCAGTTGTTTGCCCAAAATATGAAAATATAGAAGCCAATAAATAACACATTTGCACCTGTCTTTTGTGTATAGCACTAATTTTCGAAGTCTTTCAGTTAAGTAGCAGTGTAAATAATAGGTGTTATTATTGCCCATCTCACTGGTACTCGATGTATCAGCCTGAAAAGAATGAAAACGGAGTTGGCTGCAGTTAAATGTGAATCTCTGACCTTCCGATTGCTCATATTTCTTTACAGTAGGAACACAAACCTACTGAGCTATCTCAATGGCTACAACTGCTGTTCAAGTGTATATGCTAGCTCAGTGGGTTAAGGCACCCTCTGCCTAGTTCTGTATGTCTTCAGTAGATTTCACTTGCCAATACGGGTGGTTAATGTATTCTTGTAGAGGACTGTGTAATTTCTAGGACTCAGGTTTTGATCCTATTCTGTTGATTTAGAGTAAGGGTGTGCGACAAATTCCACTCAGCTGTCAGAGTTTGTCGAGTTTTGCCCACTCCGTGCTCCACGTAGAGAGCGGAGTTCCAAAATATTCTGCATGGAGCAGAGTTTTTCCCCTCGTGCTGCTTGCTAATGTCAAGTTGGCGATCACGAGCGAGGAAAGTTATACACTTGACCACCTCCCGGCAAGATTTCTCAACGCAGGCGGTTGCAGCAGGTCACTACCGCTCGCGTTGAGGAAGCTGCTGCTCGAGTAGAACATCTACTCGATCAGCAGAAAGAAGCAGCACCCTCTTGCGCTGCGCATGGTGCCATTCACACTGGTTTTACAGCATGGGACAAACTCCCAGTGCTAAAAATCAGCGCAAGCAGCGTGACTTACCGCACTCTCCTACCTGCAGAACTCGACGGAGCCCAGCAGAGTTTTTTTGTCACTTTGCAGAGTTACGCATAGCAGAACTCCAGAAACTCCTCTCAGGTCTAATTTAGAGGCCCTCATTAAGAGTGTCCTAGTATAGTACCTGTTATTCTACCCGCTGACTCCAGATTAGATGTTAGGGTCCTTGTAATTCTGGGGGAAGAGGTATGACAAGATTTTGGAGAATAATGTGCAGAAATCAGCCATACTGTGCTGATTCCCACATAAATTTCTCTATTGGTTTACCAAGATACTTTGCCTGCTTGAAGCAGGTGATACCTTTGGATGAATAACTCTAACTTCCATTGTTCCTGTATAATTTATCATTCAATGGGGCTGTTAACTTCTGTTACTGGCCCCCTTAGAATTAATGAGTCAGTCATCATGAGGGCCTTAGTGGGTTCCTGCATTTGCTGCAGAGATTCAGATGTAACCTGAAGGTTGCAAGATTCAATTATGCTAATATAGCTGAGTAGGTTAAACACAATCTGCAAAGTCCTGCATGTGATTTGCTTGGCATAAGTTTGTACCTCTGCAGGACTAACTCAGTTTTAATTTTTAATTTTTGTCTGGGTGAAAAAATGAGTAACATTGATTTGGGTGTTAAATGGACACTTATTATCAGGTGTCAGTGAAAAAATATGTTGTGTGCTAGGTAATATTTTCCTAGACCTGCAGTATATAAAATGTGTTGTGGATTCAGGAGAGGTTTTTTCCTTTTCCACATTGAAGACATTTTAAACTTTCATGTGGAAAACAATTTACTGTTTAAGGCAGGTCGAAACGTATTTCATTTTCAAATCTCTCTATTTGTGGTCTTATGCAGTGTGAGTCGGACTCAATGAGCAGCAGAGCACTTTACAAAGGTAACTGGAGCAACAACAATGTGATGGACTTCCATTTTTGAGACAAACTCTCAAGGTAAACTGTATCACCGGGTCAAAGCAGGTTCCTATATCTGACCAGCGCTCTATTGTGGTCAGCCTCAAATCGCACCTAGGTCCCATTCTACTGCAAACAGTTAACCGCGGTTGGCGCTTTTTGGTGCTATATTTACTTAAAACATCACATCTCCAGTTCCCCTTATTAAATTGTTGTTATGTTGGGGTCATTTTACTTGTTAAACTTTACTCTATTGTTCCAAATTGGTTTTGAATTTCTGTTGTGTAGTGAGTTAAGGCCGGCCTCTCTTTGCTATAGCTCCCACGGAGTTGAGCTCCAGTTAATTTAGTGACTTTGAGTGTTTGCCCTGACAAAGTTTGTGTTTGATTTTGGGTGACTATTCATTGCTTTAACTAACAGCACAATTTTATATGCCACCCTTCACTTTTTTGTTTACTTCAGTGTGGCACCCTAAGTGCGACTTGTAAGCCCAGACGTATATCCTGTGCTCACTGTGCCACTGGAACCAAGCTGTACTTGACTGAGGAGTCCCAACTAAGTCAAAACCTGTCTTACGGCGCTTGTTTTCTGGTTCAGAGAGGACTTAGCTTGGCAGTTCCTAATTGAGCAAGACCATGACTGATTTACATATGGCTGGGTCTCATCTGAGGTGGCATCTCGGGCAGAAAATACCGATGGAATGGGATGCTGTCCGAGTAATACCAATGGCTGAAATTGATTCAAGCATTTAATCCATCACTTTTTTGTTTACTTCAATGTATTGCCCTGTGTGTGTTCGATATGCCTACTGTTCCACTGGAACCAAGCTATACCTGACTAATGAGCCCTAATAAGAGTGAAACCAGTCTTAGGTTGCTTGTGTTCTGGTTCAAGGAAAACCTGGCCTGGCAGTTCGGGCGGAACTGTTCTTATTGAAACAGGGTGAGGACTGATTTGCTTACGGCGGAATCCAAACTGAGGTGGCATGATGTGCAAAATAATGATGGACTGGGATACAGCCAGAGTAATTACTAGTGACCAAGATTCATTTAAGCATTCCATCCATGACTTTTTTGTGTACTTCAGTGTTAATACTGTCGAGCACAAACCTCTCATTAACCTGGCCAGCTGCATTGCAAGGGAACCATGGACTCTAAAGTGAGCACAAGAAATGTCACTCACAGTCTGGTAGTAAAATACAGTCATATTTGGGGTTCGGAGGGCCACTCAGGCCCCTGGAGCCCGCTACCACTGCACCTGCAACACTTACAAGAGTCTATGCACGTTTGTACAATTATCAGAAAAGTGAGTGTGTCCGCCATTTGAATGAATCTCATGGGC